>NC_059426.1:20848057-21448057 GCF_021028975.2 Sphaerodactylus townsendi | reverse complement strand
CGCTACTGGAACAAGCGAGAACTACCTGGTGAATCATTAATCTCCTCCCAATCTTCATTTTGCACAAAAACCCGTTATTTCCAAAGCATATTTTACCTCTTGTTTCCTCTTGGCTGATGGCCGCACATGACATTTGAGAGTGACCTTTCTCCACACAAAGCAGGGTCTATTCCTTGGTGTATAGGCTCCAGCAGTTTTGGTTCTGGACCTTGACAAACAGGCTTTTCTCACAAGCAAAGTTTTCTCCATCGTTTACCCGTGAAACTCAATATTTTCTGGGTTGGTTTTAAACAATTCTCTCTTTACTCTGATACAAACGATGCTGGTTTTCTTTTCCTTTTGCCAAATGACCATCTGGTTATGAAAGCGATAGTCAGATAAATCTAAGATTTCTCTTTAAGCTTGAACAAGAGCTGAGATTTCTTCGGGGAGTGTCTTGAAAAAAGGTACTCTCATCGATTTCAAAAGTCTTCCTATGGACTGAACGCTGCAGCTCTATACCAACTATAAGTTTCAATAGAACCCATAAAAGCAACATGAGCTCTCCTTCCCCTGTAGGGAAAGCTCCTCGAGTTGCTATATAAACTGGATCTGGGATTTTCCAAATCTGGCTAAAGGCCATTCTCCACTGGTGGCTTCTTCCACCAGGATGATATAGAGTTCACCCTGTCGCTGAGGGCTAAATCGCCCTAGCACGTCCACAGTGAGCCATACTTGCCACAAGTGCTCTCTTCTGGGGTGTGAAGGCACCTCTCAAGGCAGCTTCAAACAAAGCTAAAAAACTTTCCACTGACTCACCCTCAGCATTGCCTGGGGAACTGTCTCTTCTGCTTGGCTGGTCAAAGCTCCTCTGTCTATCCTGCATCAGCAAGTTCATGGTGGGTTTTCTTGTGTGCATAAGCGTTTGCAGAACTATTTCCCTCAGTGCTTTAGGTTGGTACTAATGGGAATGATTCTCTTTCCAATCCTTGGTATGAAATCGTTGGGTTGCATAACTCTGGAGTAGTCCTCTCAGGGTGTCTCCGGGCTTTTCTGGTCATTCTCATCCATGTCTCTCAGCCGCGCATTCAACAGCTGTCGGTGGCTCCAACTCTTGAGCTACCTCTTGCTGTGACTTCCTGTTCTTAGCTGAAAAAATGGTGTGCATATTCCTGAATACCAGTGTGACATGCACTTCATTCACCTTTTAGATCGAGAGTTTCACTACGAAGTTCGGAGATCCCATCCTGCACATTCAACTGAAATCTGTGGTTTGTACTGAAACAATTTACACTCTTTGCTTGCCAACAAAATGCTCACTTGGTATATTTCAAATCTACTCAAGCTTACTTACCATGTCAGGAAGACTCCACAGTCCCACTTCCTTGGAATTGCTTATTGATTCAATACACTCATAGAAACTTCTTCTTTTTTGTAGTTTATTACATATAACAGGCAAGCTTACAAGTTGCTCTAACGAATTAACAAAAGAAAACTTCAGGAAAAAAACGAACTGGGCTTCAGCTTCAGTTAAACCCTCACTCACTAACTGCCCTTCCTGTGTTCTGAGCCACATCCTCCAACTGAAACTTTCAGAATGTTCCTGAACTCTTCACACCCTCCTTGCGGAAGTTATTGCGATAAGGAAGAGGAGCTTCATGCGGAGCCATTTTAACAGTATAGTCTGTACCGGTTCGAAGGGGTGTTTGGTGAGGGCGTTGAGCACCGTGTTCAGTTTCCATGAGGGGAAACGGTGAATGACTGGCGGCTGTTTCTGCTTAACCCCTTTTAGGAACCTGAGGATATCCGGATGTCTGGATAGCGATGATCCTTGCACTCGGGGCCATATGGAGGCGATGGCTGCTAGTTGTCTCCTGAGGGTAGAACTTCTGAGTCTGCGCTCGAATCCCTCCTGGAGGAACGATAGGACTTGTGGGATGTTGGGATGGATAGGGTTTACTGCATTTCTGTTTGCCCAGGACGCGAAGCATCTCCACGAGGAGTCGTAGATCCGGTTGATAGACGCCTTGCGGGAGGCAATGATGGTTTCTATTACCTTTTTAGAGTAGCCTTTCTTTTTCAAGGATTGGCGTTCAAGTGCCACGCGGTGAGGCACAACCATTGGGAATCCGGGTGGTGGATCGGGCCCTGGGACAGCATATGTTCCGGTGCCGGTAGCTGCATGAGTGGGGCACTGGACAGTTGCAGTATGGAGGAGAACCATGGTCGTCTTGGCCACCATGGGGCGATCAGGATAACCTCCGCTCTCTCCTTCCATATCTTCCTCAGCAGTTTGGGCAGGATGGGAATGGGAGGGAAGGCGTAGAGGAGTCCTCGCGGCCATGGTGTGATCAGGGCATCTGTAGCCTGGGCCTTGGGGTGGTAGTACCTGGTGAAGAATGCTGGGAGCTGATGGTTTTTGTCCGATGCGAAGAGGTCTATGGATGGCATGCCGAACCTCTGTACTACTTGTTGGAAGATCGATGGGTGTAGTTTCCATTCTGCTTCCAGCACCGTCTGTCGGCTCAACCAGTCGGCCTCTATGTTTAGGTTGCCGCTGATGTGGTCTGCCGATAGCGATTTGAGATGGGCTTCCACCCATGTGAGGATGCGTACTGCTTCGCGGTGTAGCCGGATGGATCGTGAGCCCCCCTGATTGTTGAGGTGGGCCTTGGCTGCTACGTTGTCCGTCCTCACTGTGACGTGGTGGCCCTGGATGTAGTGGCTGAAGTGGAGCAGGGCGTGTCGAATTGCCATCATCTCTAGAAGGTTGATTGGCATCTGGGACTGGGAAGCTGACCAAAGGCCCTGTGCGATGTGTTTCTGGAACGAGGCTCCCCATCCCTTGAGGCTGGCGTCGGTGAAGACTTGTAGCCTGTCTTCCTGCAGGTAGACCTTGCCCGTGGAGAGGTGCTTGTATTGCGACCACCAGATTAGGCTGCCTTTGAGTTGGATGGTGAGAGGTACCGACCTGTCTTGTTTCTGCATGATCTGGTTTTGATAGGGTCTGAGGAACCGTTGCAGTGTTCTCGCATGGAACCTTCCCCATTGCAGCATGTCTATGACAGATATCAGTAGCCCCATCAGACGGGCAAGTTACAATATGGAGGCCTTTTTGGCCGGCAGGAACGTGTTCACTAACGCCTGGATTTTCCTGATCTTGTCGTGCGGAATGAAGAGTGAATTGTGAAGTGAGTCTATGACCGCTCCGAGGTGTTGCATTCTCGTTGCCAGCGTTAGGGAACTTTTTGGTTTGTTGATCAGGAAGCCGTGGTTGGTTAAGGTCGTCATGACCACCCTCAGGTCCTGGACGGCCCTCTCCTTGGACCTGGAACGAATGAGGATGTCGTCCAGGTAGGGATGGACGTGGATGCCCTGGAGTCGGAGAGCGGTGAGTGGGGCTAGAAGGATCTTTGAGAAAACTCTCGGAGCGGTGGAGAGTCCGAAGGGGAGGGCCTTGTACTGGAAGTGGGCGTTGTTCACGGTGAATCTGAGATATTGCCGATGTCGTGGGTTGATTGGTACATGAAGGTATGTTTCTGTCAGGTCCAGCGAAGTCATGTAGTCTGCTGGACCGAGGTTCTCTACAATGGACCTCAGCGTTTCCATCTTGAAGCGTCGCAGCCGGATGAATTTGTTCACGTACTTCAAGTTCAGTATGGCCCTCCACTCGCCGTTGCGTTTGGGCACGGTGAAGAAATGGGAGTAAATGCCTCCAAAACGCTCTGAAGGAGGTATCGGCTATATCGCCCGGATCTTGAATAGGTGGGCGATGGCTTCCTGAGTTCTGTGAGCCTTGTCTGGGTTGCAGGCTGCCGGTTAGTGACGGAAGCGGGGTTTTGGAAGGTGTGCAAATTCTATGAGGTAACCCGAGGAGACTACCTCTTTGGTCCATTGATCGACGTGTTCGCCTACCCAGACGTGCTGGAAGAGTTGAAGACGACCGCCGACCGGCACCCCGTGCAAGTCAGGATCTGTTGCCGCGGTCGTTCGGGCCCGACCGCCCACCTCGGTTGGCTTGTCGGAAGTTGGAGGGACGAAAGGAAGAGAAGTTGTTATTGCCGAAGGTATTGGAGGAAAAATTGTTCCGTTTGCGAAAAGGATTGGAGGTCTGCCAGCGTCGACCATCCCTGGGAGCCCTAGCCAGAGTGCGTTGGGATCTAAATGTGGAGGATGACCTGTAGTTGGAGGAGCCCTGTTCTGCTCTAACATATCTAGGCATGGTCTTCTTGTTGCCTTTAGACTCAACAAGGACAGCGTCGAGCTCCTTCCCAAAAAGGCGGGAGCCGTGGTAATCATATGTGGAGACTACCTGTTTTGAGTGGAAGTCTGCTGACCACTGTCTCAGCCATGCCTGTCTGCGTACTACTACTCCTAGTGCTAGGATACGTGAGACCAACGTGAGTGCGTCAAATGTGGAGTTGGCCCAGTATGAGACGGCCATGAGCATGCGTTCCATCCCCTCCCTAATACCCTGGAGTTCTGGGGGAATGATGTCTAGGATGCGTCTGGCCCAGACTATAGCTGCTCTGGCCATGGTTGAAGAAGGGGCCAGTGCCCTAATGGTCAAGGCTAAGCGGTCATGTATCCTCTTAAGGAAGACATCTGCCCTTCTGTCTGCGGAATCCCTTAGGGACCCTTCCCCGTCCTTGGTGACAAGTCCCCCGGATTGGAGGGCCACAACTGGGGCGTCCACTAGGGGTGTCTGGATCATGGCGTGGATGTGGTCTGGTAGCACATACAGTTTTTTGAGGAAGGAGGGGCAACTCCTGCTGGCCTCTAGGTTCAGCCACTCTTTCCTAATGCGGCGTTCGAAATATTCTGGGAGTGGGAAGGCTGGTGGTAGATCCTCATCCTGGGGAAACATCTGTTTCTTTCCCTTAGGGACCCCCTTTACTGGCTTTTTTGGATTGGAAGAGGTGCCTGGGTCCTCCGCGTCTGCGGAATCCTGGAGTTCGAGGGCAGAGATAGTTTTTGCCATCATTAGGGCAAGGTTCTCTTGCTTAAAGAACCACTTACATTGTTCATTGGTTTCTGTGGGGGTCTCATCCACCTCGGAAAAGTGATCAGAGTCTCGGATCTCCCCCTCACTTCCCTCGTCCTCGTCTGGCAAATTGAGGGGATCCCTGTATCTGAGGGGCGGGGGTGGGGTGTTGGAGGAGGAGGAGGAGGAGGAGGACCTGCGTCTCCTCCTGCGGTCGGATCTGCGGTGGGACCTGTGTCTCTGTTTGTCTTTTTTAATTTCCTCCCGCATGGCCTTCCGAAACATGTGCATCATTTGGTCTGGGGAGGCATTAGCCCAAGAGTGTGTGTTGGCCAGTGAGGGGTTAACCGGGTTGGCTGTGGTTCCCCCCCCCCTAATTGCAAGATCTTGCCTGGGACGCGAGATGGCGCCCTGTGGTTCCTCCTGAGAAGCGTCGTCCAAAATGGCGGCCGCCACGCCCTCTCCCCGTTCCGTGTCGTCGGGGGCCTCCCGTTGCTCTGCCGCGCTTGTCCGCGGGCTGGGAGTCTGGCCGTGCCCGGGAGCTACACCATCCGCGGCCCTTGCAGGGGCGCTGGTGCTCCGTGGAGACCGCTCCTGCGGCAGGGACTCCAGGCGCTTCTGCCGTTTCGCCTCCTTGCCTTTTTTACCCGCTTTTTTCTTCGCGCCTTTTTTGGCTCTGGCCGTTGGCGCGCTGGCGGTAGAGGCGGCCCTAGAAGAGGCGGCCGTTAAGGCAATCGAAGCCTCAGACGAGGCGCTGGGCGAATCGGGTCTACGCAACCCCTTACGGGTGGCTGCCCTCATCCCCTCAGCAGCAGACCTCCCAAAGGTGTCCGGTGGGGGGGGAGAAGGATCTATAGGCGGCCATTGTATGGCGGCCGTTAGCGCAGGAGCGGGGCGTGGGCGTCAAAAGGCGGGGGGGAGACTGAGGGGAGACTGAGTTAACTAAGACACACAGACAGACTTACTACAATAGACGAAGAAGGAAAAAACGGCACCACAGGGGTAAGAGTAGAGAAGAAGAGGAGTTTTCTAAGTTTTTCCTTGGAGCTAGCTCCAAGTCCTGCTCTCCCTGCTGCTAGGCAGGAAATGAACTGGATCCAGAAGGGCGGTCCAACCCTCTACAGGAAGTGACAAAAGAAATCTGTCCTGCCTCCCTGAGCAAGGGTTGGAAATCACCCCAATCAGGATGCCCGAGATCGCCTCCAGGAGAAGCAAGTCAGTTACTAAATAATGATGCCTAAAGCACCTGCTTATAATGGAGCCTATCGTCCCTTCTTTCCTTCAACGGTATTTATAGAAAATTACCATGGAAAAACTAGCAGTACCAGAGGAAGCATTTCAGAACAGACTCTTTGCTTCACCGCTTGCCCAACTCTTCCTCAACTGCTGCTTAAAACCCTCCCTCCAAGTGATCTTGGAACAAAGGCATTTACATCTGATTTTAATGAAACTTGAAACACTGTTTTCAGTTTGCTAATGAAGTAGCTGAACCTTCCCAGGACCCCATTTTGTTTGTGTGTTTTTAAAAAAGGGGCTCCCATTATCAGGAACAGTGCTTAACTGAGTTGCAAGAGGTAAAAGTCATCCACCACTTGTTCCTCAATGTAAATCTAAGAGCCAGAAGAAACCAACTGAAACCCAACCCAACCTTTCACCAAAACATTCACGTGGCAAATCTTGGCTCAGCCTGTTGCTTACATGTAACCGTTATGTTAACAGGAAAAGCCACTTGAAAGTCTGTTTGGCCCATAAAAGCCTCAAACTCATAGAATTTAATCACATTTAGAAGGGTTTGGGTTTTTTAAAGAAAAAACTGCAAGGTGAAGAGCAGATCAACACAAGCTGGCAAGCATTGCTCGGTCCCTTCTTTAGTGTGTCAGTGTTTATATTTTCATACGTTTTTACCAACGTGTTCTGGCAAGTACAGTTTTCAAAAGAGGAAGCCAATGGCCATTGGCTTGGTAATGAGAAGCTTCACATACGACTTGCATTGACTGCACACCTAAAATGTTTCAGACATATAGCTAAAAATACATGGAGTGAATGAGACAAAGACAGATTTGGGAATATGCATATTATGCAATTACCAGGGAATCGGGACTGGCTGCAGCTCCCTGTTGACTGTACAAATAATATGTAGCATAGCCATAAGTGTAACAATAGAACCAGCCACAGTTTAGTGGTTAATGTCGGGCTAGAAACTGAGAGACCCAGGTTTCAATTTACACTCTGTTGTGGAAATTCACTGGGTGACCTTGGGTCAGTCACACAATCTTGGCCTATTTCACATACTGTGGAAGAGGGGAGAATGATGGATTCTCCATGGGTAGTGCCTTTAGGAGGCTGCTGGACTCAGATCTTATTCTTCTATTTCACAGGATCATAGAGTCATATATCTAGAAGGAGCCATACAGGCCATCCAATCCAATGCTCCAGAATGAAAATTCCCAAGACTAACAGGCTTTCCTTATAGGACTTAATCTCCTGGCCCCTGACCATCCTTGTCGCTCTCTTCTACATCCACTCCATTTTGTCCATATCCTTTTTGAAGTGAGGCCTCCAGAACTGTGCACAGTAACCCAGGTGTGGACTGACCAATGAGGTGTGCAGCAGGACTATTTATTTTTATTTATTTATTTATTTATGTTTTGATTTATAAGCCATCCTTTCTTATGGCGGGCTCAGGGTGACTTACAACAAACACATAGATTAAAATGTAAGTGCTTGACATCTTGGGATTTGGATGTTTTGCATCTATTGATACACCTCAAGACTACCATTAGCCACTTTAACCGCTACATCACACTGGCTGCTCATATTTGTCTTACAGTCATCCTGTACCCAAAGAACTTGTTCACACACACTGTTACTTTCTATCAGTAGCATAATAAACCAGTTCCAAATCAAGATCTCTCTCTCTCTCTCTCTCTCTCTTTTACACACACACACACACACACACACACACACACACACACACACACACACACACACACACACACACATTTCAAAAAGGTTGCTGTGCATGACTCCTTCAAAAATAATTTATCTTTCATTACAAACTATATCAGCTGTTGGTAGCTTTTCCTTCAACTATTCTAGGCTGACTTGGTTCATCCTGAGGTAACATGATTCAGTCCACGTTTACCCGCTCTCATGAGAAAATGAGAGAACGGGAGCGCTCGAGCTCCCCATTTCTGTTTTACTAATGTCTGACAGGGATAATGGGTGCTGTATTCTCATTATAACTTATTGAAGTTATGAGGTCATGACGTGATCACGTGATGGAAAGTTTCTGCCCCGACATGGCATGACAGTCAATCAGGACAGTCCCGGCAAGCCGATTACGCAGTAGTCAGGATTGTCGCTTTTCTGGATTCCGAGTCAGGCCCAGATATCTTCAATTGAAACATGACGCAGTGAGGACGATGAAACCGCAATGAAAAGTTGCGGTTTATTTTGAAACTTGGATTAATCCACATCTGATTTTCAGAGGGAAATCGACCAGGGTTGGGCCTGTTGATTCAGGTTGAAATGTTGGGCTTTCTGACCCCTGGAGGATGTCAGAGGAAACTCAACCAGCTGTAGCTGTCAGGCCAGAAGTTCAAGTGGTCCACAAGCAGAGATTGAGGCCATTGTCTGCTGCTGCTGAGGAAACTGCCAAAAGGATTCACCAAACATCAGGGCTTTCTCTATGGCACCAAGGCTAGGGTTTGCAATGCCGCTTCAGCAAATGCTGGAAGACTGTGGGGGGATTTGGGAGTTTATGATATCACTTCCAGGTGGCACTCTAGACTGCCTCCTCTACTATCTATAAACTTAACCACAGAGACTACAGAAAATTCCTAGGGAGCTTCACTATGTGGAGGCAGTTTTTTCTCCTGCTCTTCAGTTCCTCTATGGAAGCATTTCCCACATTCATTTGTAGGACTTGAGGAAATTGCCATGCAGTGGCATATTTGCCTAGGGACAGGGGGTACCCTCTGTTCCTGGGCGCCACTGATCTGGTCACGTGGGGGGCGCAAAGGTCCTGCTGCCTTGTCGTCTTCTGGCGCCCTTGGCCTTGCTCACAGGGCCAGAGGACCCACCAAGCCTTGCCCCCTCCCAGCTGCCAGCTCCCCCCAAACCCAGCCCCCCTCCTGGCTGCCGGTTCCAAGGCAGCAGCCGGCAGTCCTTTCTGTCCTCCCCTCTGGGGAGGACAGAAGCACTGGAAGGCTCCATGCTGGGGTCTTTGCTTTTATAAGCTTGGGGGTGTGGCCCAAGCTTATAAAAGCAAACACCCCAGCTCAGAGCCTTCCAGTGCTTTTGTCCTCCCCAGAGGGGAGGGCAGAAGGGGCTGCCGGTTCAGAGCCAGCAGCCAGGAGGGGTCGGGGGTGGGCCCCTTCCCCGGCATAGTGGGGGGTGCCTGGACATTCTCTGGGTGCCATTTTCCCCCCAGTACACATGTGCTGCCATGCACACATGATCAGGTGAAGTAAATTTTTAATAAACTGTGGATTGCAAAACTCATTGCCAAGATACTATAGTCTGGATCTGGAGAATTTATTTTTCTTTTTGCTGGAGAAATGTTCAGTAGCACAGCTTCAGCCAAACATCTCCACTAATTCACAGCAGACTAGGAAATTCTTCCCACACTCAGGCTGCACTCTGTGTAAATGCCATTTTTTAAAAAGCATGCAGAATCATCAGATTATTTAAAATTACATGCACGGAGAACTACATCAGGCAGCTCCAAAGACATCAGGCAAAGCTTCTCTGAGTGAGAATAGGTTAACAAAGCTATGGAGTAGTAGTAGTCGTTTTTTTTCCAGTTAATCAAAATCATGCAGCCTGATTCAAGCCAAAGACCACTTAACACAAATGCTATAATTCCTTCACAGCCTATATTTCTTTGTGCCTCAGCATCCCAAAATGATTTGACCACAGATTTCTAAAGAATCTGTACACCTGATGGGCCCCTCCCTCCAGTTTCTTGGTAGTTTTGAAATTAACCTGCAATGGAGTGGGCATAGTGTGGTTCCTGTACTGGCTACAACATCATCATGCTATTATCAGCAGTATCAATCCTAAAGCATCTCACCACACACTTCTGACTCTGATGGGGTACTTATTCAGTTTAGTCAACTTGTTTAGTTTACAGGTAGCCTCACTTGGAAACCATCCTGCACACAAGAGCTATATGATAGTCACACAGCTCTGCCACAATGTACCTGCATCCAATGTATGTCATGACCGGTTGTGACAGACAGGAATCAACACATCAATGTGAATCCTTAAAAGGAATTGTCAAAAGAGTCAAATAATACAGGATGAAGAGGAGAAGGGAAGCTCAAAGACTGCTCCATAACCCTCGATTGAGTCCAAAGATTAGGGACCTCATTAATTTAATGATCAGTATAGCACCTATGGTTTGGCTCCTAAATCTTTTTTTCCACGTGTACCCCTCTTAGTCTATTGTGGAGGCAGTACTCCATTGTGAATAATGTCCCTCTTGTAATAGGCACCTTTTGGCCATTAAAAGACACTGGTCTTGCGTGGGTGAAAGCAGTGGCATAGTGCCCACAGGGCGAGAGGGGGGAGCGCGATGCCCCAGATGGAGCAGCAGCAGAGGCATGGCCGGGACATCAAGGGGCGTGGCAGGGGCATTCTGGGGCGAGCAACGCCACAGCAGGGGCGCAGGACACACGCACACCCCGGGCATGGTTTTCCCTTGCTCCGTCCCGGGTGGAAGGGCCTGATGCCTAAGGAATTTGCTCTACAGTGGATGGTGGCTGTATATGCAACAGGAAAGGGGACCGTGCATGTGGAAATCAGACTTATGATCCAAGCCTATGTGTTGTCCAATCTCCAAGCAGCTCTTGGGGGCATCCATACTATCCTGTTTTCTTATTCTCTCCAGCCAGCAACATTTTGCTCAATTCCATCTGGTGAACTTAATGACCAAGCAACTCTTGAACTTGGTTCTCCCAAATCCAAGACGAAGTGCCAATGGCAAAAGTAGATGATCACTATTAGTGAGGATGTCCCTACAGAAAAGGCATCCCTTTACTTTTCTTGTTATGAAGCATTTGTAAGAATTCCTCTCTCTTTCTGATCAGAAGGATTGGATCCTATCTGTTTTGAGTCTGCTGTCCTTAGGAATCAACACATCAACCCCGCCCTATAACAAGACTCCACTTTTCTGCCTTGGAAGAGAAATTCAATTTAAAATGTTGACATTCCTGATAAATAAAACAATAATGAGTACTGAAGACCAGTTATTATCTTTATAAAAAAACCATACTGAGCAAACAGACACACACACAAAATGCCCTCCTAAGACTAGCTGGTGAGACACTCAAGCCAAAAACAGTTCTCAGAGTTTTGCTGACATACTAAAAGTCAAGGAAGTGGTTCAGTATGTTAGTGGGTGTTCTGTCTGAGGAAGGTCAGGACGGGTCTCTCTCTCTCTCTCTCTCTCTCTCTCTCTCTCTCTCTCTGCTGTACTGATTCTCAACCTTTGACCATCCTGACTAATACACGGCTCTGCCAAAATAGCTCAAATCACAATTCTAATTGGAGATGTA
This sequence comes from Sphaerodactylus townsendi, assembly GCF_021028975.2. NCBI lineage: Eukaryota > Metazoa > Chordata > Lepidosauria > Squamata > Sphaerodactylidae > Sphaerodactylus > Sphaerodactylus townsendi. Next base: position 21,436,531 of record NC_059426.1, on the reverse strand, counting down.
ACAAAACACCATTTCCACATTAAATGTGAACATTAAGGCTACAGTAAATTCATGGGTCCCACCATGAGGGAAAACTGACATTGTTGAAAATTTCGCATTTCGGATCCAGCAAACAAATTAGGGAGCGCAACATGTTGTCTGCCCTGAGGAATCCATTTTGGGCTTTATCAGAGCTGCCTTGCCTTTGTCCAAAAGAGTTCAGTGGCTCATTGTTTAGAACTTTTTGTTTTCAGTAATATCATTTGTGGTTGTGACTGAACTAAAGCAAGCTCGAATTCTCCAGGACTTCCCTGAATTTTTATGGATTGACTTGGCCACACAAGTTGGGCAGAATATCTCAAAATCTCAATATCCACACAGGGATTTTGTATATTCCAACGAAAGGAAATCATAGAACACTGCAACACTCAGGGCTACCTCACACAGCCCACCCAACCCCAGCAGTTTGTATGTTCCTAACAGCTTTGGGCACAGAAGTTGGTTTGGGGTACATGTTTACCTCCTTCAACATGTGTAGAACATCCAATAAGAGCACCTATCAGTGGACTCTGCCTATGTGACCAGTCCACTCTTACTTAGGATCGAATGGCCGAACATACATTATGTCACATGTGATACTTTAGTTTATTATTATTATTATTATTATTATTATTATTATTATTATTATTATTATTATTATTATTATTATTATTATTATTATTATATTTATAAATCGCCCTCCCCCGAAGGGCTCAGGGCGGCGAACAAACAAATAGATAGAGCACAAATAAAATCAAAATTTTTAAATAGTTATTAAATATGGCTCTAGAAGTTAAAATCGACCCCCATTAAAATGCAGCATCTATCAAAATTACCGATGGCGTCCTACTCGTAGTCCCCTAAGAAAAGGGGGGGGGAGGAAAGAAGAGGGAGGGGGAACGGCAGGGTCCACAGATTTTAGTTGTGTGTCAGGGAATGGCATGAACTTCTCCTCAGCATTTCTTGATGTGTGAAAACTCACAAACTCAATGTTTGTCTTATTGGTGCTCAATAAAAGCTGATCTGACCTGGATGGCCCAGGTTAGTTCCATCTCATTGGAACGGAAGTCAAGCAGGGTCGGCCCTGGTCAGTACTTGGATGGGAGACCACCAGTGACGTCCAGGGTTGCTACACAGAGGCAAGCAACACCAAGCCATCTCACGTTGTCTCTTGACTTGAAAACTCTAAGAGATTTCTATAAGCTGGCTATGACTTGATGCCACTTACCACCACCCAAAGCTGATCTATATATTCAGAACTCTTCTGGTTATGGTAGAACTGTACAACAATAGAATCCAAGAAGGAGATTGCATGTTTGAGAACCAGGATCATTGTTAGAGGGTCAGATAAAAGTTTACTAGCTAAAAGGATAGGGACAACATGGAGATAAAACAATACATACTATACAGTACTGTTACATATTTACAGGTGTCTCAGCACATGACAGTCTAAGAACAAAGAAAGCAAGTTAAATTTATAACCTCAGATATACGTGCTCACAAACATGTAAGCCATGGCTATCAAACTGGCCAATGGCTACACTGTCATGACCAGTTGTGACAGACACTGGCAAATACCAACAGTGACAGACAGTCTACCTAATCAACCTCACAGGGTTGTTGTGAGGATAAAGTGGAAAAGAGGAGAATGATGTAAGCCGCTTTGTGTCCTGATGGGAGAAAGACAGGGTATAAATAAAGTTTACGAATAAAAAAAGCATTCCCTCATCCAAAATAAATGCCTTTCTTGCTGAATTCTCTCCCTGATGGCCTCATTTTCTATGCACAGAGTAATTTTTTTTATATGGAAAAGTATTCAAGTATTCTTTCCATTATCTGACATTTGAATGGATGCATTCTCATTGTTCTGAATGAAAGCCAATTTATGTGGCTGATATAATCTTTCAGCATTCAGTTGTAGGATTTAACTGTCTCCTCATGAAAACTTCTTTGCCAGTGTAATGTAGTGGTTAAAAGCAGCAGAGTTTAATATGGAAAACCAGGTTCGATTCCCCCTCTTCCACATGAAGTCTGCTGGGTAACCAGTTTTCTTGGAATTTTCTCAGCCTCACCAACGTCACATGGTGCCTGTTGTGGGAGGGGAAGGGAATGCAATTGTGTGCCTCTTTGATAGTCCAATCCAGAGGCCGCTGAGGCTGGGAATGGCTCCATCAGCACACCACCTCCAGAAGGCTTTCAGGCAGGGTGAGGGAGCAGTAAAAGAGGGGAAAAAACCCTGGTCACTTGAAAAACCCTCCACAGGGATCAATGGAGTTATGTTACCCTTTCAGGTGGTGCTAAGTCCAAAGCTCTGGTGGTCATGGTGCTCCTGGCTTGAAAGTCCAAGTGGAAGCCAGCTAAAGTTGGCTCCACCCCCAGGAATGCCCTGGTCTGCCCCCACCCCCCTGCTGCACCAGCATCCGCTTGGATGCTAGCAAAGCTCTGCAGCAACACCCACTTCTGTGTTTCACCACTGCAGAGTTGTGGGGCATGAGGAGGCTGGTGTCATTATCCTCTCCATCAATGAGGATGACCCTTACACCAGTGGAGGGGGCAAATGCATCAGCGCAGGCCTGCACCACATCCTAGGGTTAATTTGCCACCCCCCTCCCAGATTGGGCTGAAAGCCTCCTTAAAAGGCAAAGAAAAGCAGAGTATCAAAGCCAACTCTTCTTCTCTTTCGTTCTCATCGAGTTACCTTATTCTGGTGTGGTAGTCTATCACATGCAAGGATTAGAAATGCGTTTCCAGAGGAAGTGACCTTTTACTGGTGTAGTTGTGCGACAGCATTTAGTGGATGCAGCCAAACGCCTTTACAGTCAATCACAAAGTACATTAAACATAATGTTTGTGGGAGAAATAGATCATACTCTCTGCTCCGTTTTTGAAGAGTTCACTGAATATTCATAAATGAGACCAGGTAGTCCAATATTGTCAGATCTCAGAAGCTAAGCAGGTTAGTACTTGCACAGGAGACCACCAAGGAAGTTCAGGATTGCTACACAGAGGCAAGCAGTGGAAAACCACCTCTGAATATCTCTTGTTTTGAAAAGTGTATGGTTTTCCATACGTTGGTTGCGAGTAGATGCCACTTTTCACTACCACAACTCAGCTCTTTTTTTTTTACTCCATAGCAAATCTATTATCAATCAGATGGGGAGCTGAACCCAATCCCTAACCGAATTGGCCGCAGAGTATTTGTTTGGGGGAATGTTGCCCATGGCTTCAAGTTGTATCCTTAGGTCATTTCCCCACTCACCATTTGATGCAGGCTACTCGCATCAAGTAACCCAGGGTCCCGCAGCACTCCCCACTACCCAGTGGTGACAATGCAGCCACACTAATTCTGCCACTCCCCCAGCGCACGTCTTTTCAGACCCTTGTCCGAAGAGCACCTTTTTGAAAACCCCGAGCAGAGAGCGGGGCAGTGGGGAAGTCCAGGGGTGACTCCGGGTTTGAGGTTCCCGCCCCTGGTAGTGACGTGCAGCCTTTTGCCCAATAAGGAAGCAATGGGCTGGGGCAGGATGCGTGCACAGCCAATTTTCCCCCCCTGCAGGCCGAGATCAACGTCTGCTTGAAGGGTCGTATGTTTGAAGGGACGTCTGGCCGGTTGAATAGGTCATGCCCCACTGTCCTCCAAGGCACAACAGTTCATGCTTCCTACGGTGAACTTGCTCATGCTTCCTACAGTGAATTTGCTCTGGCCGCTTCTGTGTTTCAGTACCTGTGCAGAGCTCTCCCCCTTCCCCCATAGTCCCACACAGCAGCAACAGCCAATCAGGATAGCCCCTGAGCTCAATGCACGTGCCACAGCCTCAGAATGGGGATTCCTGGTGGCTGCTGCCTGAGCACTGTTTGAGGGGCAGAAGCTGCGGTGGGGTTCATGAACCCACACCCAAAAGGTCCTGCAGCAAACAAACCCTCTGCAAGTAGCTCAGCTTTTTTTTAAGTGGGGAGACTAAAGCACTTAACGTGGATTATTGACAGCATTCCAAGAGAAAAAAACTCCCTTTGGGTAAGGTGAGCAAGAGGTAAAGATCCCCCAAAGACTTCCCAACATTCAGAAGTTCTTGGGTTCAGCTTTCTTCCAATAAGGCAGTGACGAGTATTTCTAATTTTCTGTGGCATGTTTCTCAGTGTACTAGATTTCTTTTTTGCTCCAGATTACTGTTATTACTTGTAAAATATATCTGCGAATTTTCAGTACAGCAGACCCCAGCCCATATCAGTTTCCTAGCTGGTGAGCTTCAGAGTGCATCATTCTAACAGCCACTCTACATTCCATGAGGCACAAAAGAGTTCTGTTTATTACATCTTCAACTCGGGTCAGGGATTATTTTCTGAATGGCAGTTTCTACAGAAGTAGAGAGTCATGCTGTTTCCCAAATGCACAGTGGGTGTTTGACTTTCCACTATTACGGACTGGAGAAAACAGTGTCATGGCAGGATCAGTTTGGAGTTAATATCTGATATTCGCAACATCTGAAACCGGTTATTTTTTTCCCCTAGCTGAGGTTTATCCTGGAGCTTCGTAAACTTTCCATTTCAAATTACAGAGCTTCCTTTTAAAACTATAATAAACTTTTATCTTGAAAAATGGTGTGTGCCTTTTAATCATTTCAACATATTTACTTTAATTAGGTTTTTAAAACCTTACAGAAGACAGCACTGTTCTTAATTTGGGTGGGGAGGTTTCCTCTGAGCTCGATCGGCTTGCAGCTGCTTCAGCGTCCCTGCAATGATCCGGCACTGGCTTGACATGATGTGTTTCCAGCCATCCTGAGCTTTACAACTCCGTGTCAGGAGCCAGCAGAGCTCACAGAGACCGTCTTCACTGGTGCAGGCTGGATTCCTTCATATGATTCTGTCTAAAACACACTACAAGTTTGCATATTGTCCATGTTCCATCCTCTGTTCCACATGGGATTTCCATTTCAAAAGTTAATCAGTTTGTTCCTAGGCAGCCCAACAGCATGACTTCATTCTTTTCTCAGTTCTAATTGACCCACGGACCAATTAGAGGAGGCAGAGTTATGTATATTGTTATTAGTGATTTCCACGGTAGAAATTCAAAAATAGTACATTTTCAAGGTACACACTTGCTAAGATTGTGTTCCTGTTATAAAAGCTAAATATTGTTTCCTTGAGTTTTAAATTCATGCTGTTTCATGTATAAGGAAACTCTGCACATGTATAGAATGTACGTAACAGGCCATAATTTATACATCGTATTTAAATTTATTCCTATCCCCAGTCTTCTTGCTCTTTTTAGCTTATGGTGGGTAAAAAATGCTCCTCCCCAAAAACTGTAACTTTAACTTCAATGTCAAATAATTTACATATAACACTTGAAGGGATTAATTTTGTTCTATTTTAACATGAACTCTGAAGCTCGTAATTATTTATCATTTAAGCCAATTGTTGTATTATTGTTGTTCTCATCAGTTGGACACCTGCTGTATAAACAACAATATATATTAGTTGGACACCTGTATAAACAACAATAAATATCAGTTGGACACCTGTATAAACAACAATATATATTAAAACTAGCGGGGCTCGGCCACGCATTGCTGTGGCTTATTGTGGTGAAATGGGAAAGAAACAGTAGCAGCAAATCAATTGCAGAGGCCAGCAGTACGTGCTCATGCAAACACACAGCCTGATACTGTGCGATGTCATTGATGTGTGTGCCCGCATTCCTGGGGGCGGGGAATGGAAAGGCACACCTCCCACACATCTAGGCTGGCTGGTCATGATCCTTTACCTGGAAGTAAGTTTGGTTGGTGGCAATGGGTGTTGCTTCTGAGGAACCCTTCTGAGGGGCGCGATGCAGCCATTCAAAGTATGTCATGGTTGCTGTACCGAGCTTACTCCTGAGTAATGCGTGCCTGGTTTTCTTAACTGTAACTGCAGTATTCAGGGAATCTAAGGTGCCTGGTCCCTCCCTCCCCGCCCTTGCATGCCACCCCTCACTCTCTCCCCTCTCTCACTTCTCTTCCCTTGCATGCCTCCCCCTCCGTCCCTTTCCTCTCCCTCCCTCTCTTAGCTTGCATGCCACCGCTCCCTCCCTCTCCTCTCCCTCGTGTGTATGTGTGTGTATGTGTTTCACTTCCACTCGAGTTACTGCCTATGTACTGTTTTCACTGCTCATATCTGGCCATCTGAGTGAACATTCTAAGCAGCACAAACATTCTAAGGGTGACAGTTACACACAGGCAGCTGCATGTCCTTCACCATGGAGCGCCAGGAAAAAGGCATTTTACCTGGGCCAGGTGTGAAATTTCAGGTATGTGAACATCTAAAAACACTCTCACCTGGCTGACTATAGTGGCTGGGAATTTTCAGAGGAATTGGCCCAGCAGTTACTGAGTTATACTATCATCAACAAAAACACTGTTAGCTTTATATATATATAGATTACACTTGCCTTTGAAAATCAAGGATAGGCCTCTGAAAGGAATTAAAACACTGTATATTAGAAACTAAAGCAAATAAAACAAGAATTCAAATTAATCAGCCATGTGGAAAACCTTAAGAGAAAAAGCAAGTCTTTAGCTATTTGAAGGCAATGACAGAATTCTGTTTCACAAGAAAGGTGCTGTCACTGAGAAGGCCTTGCCTCATTCAGCAAGTTTGCTGTATGGTTGAAATCTGCTATGCTGAAACAATATTGATCAGTTCCCACATGGTAGCAGTTCAGATTTTTTCAGGGTTTTTTTGCACCACCCCTTGCTGTCCCACATCCATCTCATTATCTGCTTCCCGGCCATACATCCTCCATTTTGTGAAGATTGGCATTTTTAAAAAAGTATCATTGTCTATTGATGGTGCAGTAAACCCAGTGAAATTGATAAGACTTAGGCTGATTCCGCATGGGCCAAAAACAGCAGTGTGAAAACAGTGTGAAAATGGTGTAAAAGGGTTTAAAACGGTGTAAAAGGGTTTATACTGTTTTCACACCATTTTCACACCACTGTTTTTGGCCCGTGCGGAATCAGTTAATTGCAAAAGTACACCTGAACTTCCTGACCACCAGGTTTTGATTAAAAGGGGGACAGTGAGAAAGCAGGGTGGGCCTTTCTAAATAGACTGCAAGGGTGATTGTGTTGACTTCCCTGACAGCCCCCCAGCCCCTTAGTCACACAACACTTAAAACCTAACCATAATCCCCACCCAGTCAAAAAACTATCAAAAAATCAGTCAGCCCCCCAAAAATTTTTAAAAGACCAGCGGACAACTTCCCATAATGTACAGGTTATAAAGTAGGCTGGCAGGCAAAATGGCGGACTGGGCTAGATAGATACATTTTGGGAGAGGGAAACCAAAACAGTGGGAACAAAAAATGCAAGGGGAGGGGGAATTATGTGCAAACAGAACCATAAAGGCAAAGATTGAGGACTGACTGCTTATCAGCTGCACAGTAAGTAGTATATGCACAAATGGCCTGTGATTACATAAACACAACAATTTGTGTTGTACAGGATTTTTGTCAATATCACAACAATGTCTTTAAATGGAATTATTTCCATTTAACAGATACATTTGCTTCTAGAATATTGGCCTTTTATTTTTTCAAGATTCTTAATGGGAATTTGCTTATAAAGGTTGAGTGAATGTAACAATTGGCATAGTAAGAGGATGTAAAAATTGAAAGTTATCACACTGGGAAGAGTTCTTCTTCGTTCTCAAGATAGAGCAATTTTAAGCATTTACTTCAATGAACCTAAATTTAGGATGGCACCATATGTAGGATGGCACCATATGCAAGATTTTCTAGAAAAGATTCCAGAATGTATAGAATTTCCATTTTTCTTCTTTTTCTTAATCTGAATATAATGCTTCTTAAGATACAAGAAGACCTTTTCTTGCAGTACAGATGAACACGCATACAATATCATGACTTGCCTCTAAGAAATCTGCTAATATACTGAATCAGAAGAGGTTTCGTATTAGTATTTCCTTCTTGCAACTAAGTTGTCAAGGAAATTTTGTTCCTGATACATTTGTTTAGGCAGGATATGTCTTGAAATCTCATATAGCCATCTCCAAAGATCTATCAGTTGGTGGACACTGGATCTGAGGTTGGTGAGTAAACCATATGACTTTTTGGGACTCACCACTCACCGCAAATAGCAAACACTTGTAGCAGTAGTCACTGTGAGTTATTTATGAGCAACTCTCAGCATGAAATCCAGTCCTATAAACAATTTGTCAAAGGATTTTTGAGTCACCAACTAATTAGTAACAACTGATGTTTGTGGAGGGATAATCCATGAAGAGAAATCAGTTACAAACTTCCTGAATTAATTTCTTCCTGGAATAGATCAAGTTGATTTGAGACGAATTGCTTGCAGAATCTTTTTGTCAGTTGTTTCTGAGATATGTGAGTCACTCTAACTTGCAAAACCAGGTTGAGACCAATGAAATAAACAGCTGCAATGAGGGATGCTGCACATTTTGTTTGACAGTTGAACTTATGTTTAGCCGCGATTATCAGATATGAGTAAATCACCAATACACTAGCCAACTCTAGACTGGGAAATTTCTGGAGATCTAGGAGATCTTTGAGAAACAGAATTTGGGTTGGGAGGTATAATGTCCATCAAAGCAGCTTTTCTCCAGAGGAATTGCTCTCTGAACTCTGTAAAATATTTGTAATTCTCGAGGGCCGAACTAGAGGCTGGCAATATGGTCTGTTTGGTTTGGCACTGAATGTCTCAAACACCTGCTGAACAGACTGGCAGAGGCTCTCCAGAATCTTAAGTAGAGGCCTTTCAGATTACTTATTATCTACTGCCTTCTGCTAAAGGTGCCCAGAATTGAACTTGGTACCTTCTGCACGCACAGTAGAGGCTCTACCACTAAGCCATGGTCCCTGAGCCAAACTGGCTAGTTTTTGACCATTCTTAGCTGGAACAGGAACCAGGTTCATACCTCATGTTGCAAACATCTTATTCCAATGGCTCCTGTTGTTGTTTTTGTCACTAATATCTTGATCCACTGCTGGTGCAAATTTCCTGTATCAGTGCAACAGTAAGAGGGAGACCAATGGGGGAAGAACCCATGGGATACAGAAGTTAACCTAGTTCTCAGCTGAGATCCTAAGAAGCTGGCCAAGAGCATTCACGAATGGCTGTAACTCAAGAGCTGAGTAGGGATGCCATCCTCCAGATGGACCTCATCTCCAGACTACAGCGATCGGTTTCCTGGAAAAAGTGGGTGCTTTGTAGGGTGGCCTCTGTGGCATTGTATGCCACTGAGGTCCTTATTCTCCTCAGGCTCCATTCCCAAATCTGGGAGTTTCCTGGCTTGGATCTGGCAACCCTATGCATGACCCATTCAGTTTTCCAAGAGCCCTGGCTTGCAATTGGAGGGAATGTATAGATGGGAGTGTCCTCCTCACTCATTTGGAGTTCTGAGGACGAAACACGAAACTTGGAATAGTCAGATGTACTGAATAGTCCAGGTTTAGCAGATGGAGAAGTAAGGGGTAGAGAGCAGTGATATCTTCTAGAGACCTGGCCATCAAAAATACCTGCCAAGTCTAAACTTGTGTATGAGCATCGCAGAGACATGCAGAACTATCTCAGATGACAATGATATTCTCACACACAGCCTTGCAAATTCTATCCTCACCTACAAATTTTTTTTGCAGGACTAAATTTATAGTAACTCTTTGAACCGTGCTTGATTGCCCAGGGGTGCTATTCCGTGACATTGCAAGCCAACGACCATCAAAGCAACATCGCCTTCATTCACCACATTCGAGGCACAGCCTCACCCCATCAGGAAATGCTAAATTCAGCAATCCGGAGCAAGTGTTGCTTCCACTAATGTTTAATATTTCATTTGCTGGGGTTTCAAGCAGAAAGTCATTTACAGCGGCGTAACCGAAACCCATATTTATACATAGTTGTGCTCCACTTTCCATCTAATGGCCTCAGTGATACATAGAAATTCTCTATTTGATCAGCAGATCTGACTCCAGGGGCTTCATGGTTTGCAAACCACAACCAGCTAATAAGTACCCTGAAGCTTGTTTGTTAAAACAGATCTGTGCTGGCAGGGACTCAAAAGCTCTCGCCTTTGAAAACTTAGAGCTCTTTAACTTGCCCAGCCTATTGTGTAGCAAGAAAGACAATAAAAACTCAAAACCTTCTCAAGACTCAAACAATTAGACATAAGTTAGTTATACAGCTGTGGTAAGAGAGATTGCTCGTTCAACCTGACAGATAATTTAATTTCTTTCTTTGGGGGTCATGTTTGCTAGAAACCAAAACAGATCAGAGCACAATTGTATATGCATACTAATGGGGGCATTTCCCTTCTGAAACAAAATGGCGGCTGCCTATGTGGAGAAATCCATCATCTGGGTGGCAGCAGGCCCTGCCTCCAACGACTCTGAATGAAACAAAGATGAACATTACCCAGGCTTTCCTATACTGAAAAAAAGTTCTTCTTTGTTATTTGCAGTTGATTAATAGTTGAAAAGCAATGAGTCCAGATTCATGTTTCAATGGATTTCAAAAGGGACCATTGTTGTAAATCAGCTTGATAGGCACGTAAATTGCAACAATTTATTGCTGCGTAAAGAAATCTGTGTAGTTAACTATAAAAAAAGAGATTTTGATGTCAATGATAATATGAACTCTACATAGACTGTATGAATGTATTTGAGAATTTAACCGAGGGTATCACAGACTGATCTGGCACCTTCAGCATGCAAACAGTTTGTTCTGTCATGGAAGAAGTGTAGTCGTGCCCGCGGGGTCGTCGTAGGAACGAGACGAGACGCGGAGATATCATCTGGTGGAGAGAGCCAGCAGCGGGAGCACGGGGTCCGTGATCCTGGCAACTCTGCCGCATGCTAGTTCCTGGCACCTTTTATTAGGGTTACAGCGGGGGCGTGTAAAGGGGTGGATCGGTGGGAGACCGGGAGAGCGGGAGAGCGGGAGATCATCATGTGATGCATGATCTCATCGGGCTGCTACGTGTGGGAGGAAGTGTCGGCGTCTGGGTCTAATCCACACCTGGGGGCAAAGGTTCCATTGTCCCTTTGTCTGGGTCACCTGGTGGTTGTGAGCCAGGTAGTTCATGACCTGTGACTCACCGGGGGGCGGGGGATGGGGGAGTGGGTGCGACCAGAAGGCCGTAGTTGGGCCGGCATGCCAGCGCTCTGCCTATGGTGCTGCTGGGTCAGCGGCTCATCCCTACAAGAAGGGCCTGTATAATTTCTAGTATGGTAACTACAGTGCTCCATCAGGTAAGCTCATACTCTTAAACTACACTTATTTAATAGTTTGTTTTTGTATTCATTCATTCATTTCAAAATATTCTGATGCTTTTTTCCCTCCCGAATAGGGTCCCAAAGATGGCTAACATTCAAACACTTCAACATTCAAACAGTGTTTAAAATAAAGAATATATATATATATACACACACACACATAAATACATACATAAAGTAAAATAAAGTATATGTAAAATGAACAATTCCTATAAACACATATAAGCAACACAACCAGAAAGTAGGTCCAATAATGGTTACTGCAGATATGCCAAAGAAAACAACAATTCTTCAGACACTGGTAGAAGGCAACAATAGAAGGAGCCAGATGAATTTCTCTGGGGAAGGCGTTTCACCAAAGGGGTGGAGCAACAGGCCCCAAGACCTCATTCTGAAACCTACCTTCAAGGTAGGGCTGAAACCACTCTAGAACAGGATCTCCTCATCCCAGCCCCCACAAGGTGGTCCAGAAGGATACCATGGCTAATGGTTTCAAAAGCTGCAGAGTGGCCCAGGAGAATTAACAGGTCAGATTAAGGGACGGCTGCCTCTAGGTGGGACCTGGGGATCCACCAGAATTACAGCTCATCTCCAGACTACAGAGATCAGTTGCCCCAGAGAAAATGGCTGATTTGGACGAGGGACTGTATGCAGTTGGACATCGCTTAAGTCCCTGTCCTCCCCAGGCTCCATCCCCAAATTTCCAACTTGAGTCTGGCAACCCTACACCCCATTTCCCATTGGTGGCCATGGGGAACCCTAGTCAAATTTTACCTTTTTCATCTCCCAATGCAGGTCATTCACCATTGTTTTGTTATGGTTCATGTTTGTAACCAATATAGAATCATATCTTCTAACATTTTTTTTACTACATATCCAGTTTCAAAAACAGTGTGAATTCTCTAGGGGGTTGGTGAATATGTATTCTGAGCATAGAAAGAGTTTTAAAAATGATTGGCAGGTGCCAGTTACATAAACCTATCTGTAAATCTGATAGTTACAGTATCTTCATGCCATTAGTTAACCTGTTTAATGATGCAGCTTTGTAGACAATTATTTATGATATCAGGAATACATTGTCTTTGTACCATCAAACATCTTTCTCCAGCTAGCCAATGCATGCCTTGTAGGGAAAGTCTCCTTTTCCTCAGTACTCAGATATCATGTTATTGGGAAATGTGAATCTGCATTCAATTGACTTTGTGAAAACGGAGCAACTTCAGACATTGAGCATAACTATGCATTTTCCAAACAACATAAACTCTGGTTCTGGTGAGTTTTCCGGGCTGTATGGCCGTGGTCTGGTGGATCTTGTTCCTAACGTTTCACCTGCATCTGTGGCTGGCATCTTCAGAGGTATATCACAGAGGGAAGTCTGTTACATAAGATTCACCAGACCACGGCCACACAGCCCAGAAAACCCACCACAACCAGTTGAATCCGGCCATGAAAGCCTTCGACAAAACATAAACTCTCTTTTTGCAAAGGACAATCTTGGCTCCTAATTTTACAAAGGACAATCTTGGCTCCCAAATTTTGAGAACTTTGGTTCTCAAAAGTTTATTCCTCAGAAATCCTTGTAAGTCTTGAAGGTACTGCCAGACTCAAATCTTGCTCTTCTACTGCCAGGGGCCTACCACTCAGGGGGACATATGGGGGAAGTGAAGTAGCAGGAAATGTCACGTTTTGCCACCATTCAGATGCTGCGTGGCTACTCTGATGTGCACTGTGGTGGCTTTGGAAAGGGCAAAAAACAATGCACATGTGAAGCTTTACAGTGAGAGAAAACTACAATTGCTGCAAGGCGGAACACAAGTGTATAAATGGCCCAGGTTGCAAAATTCCAGGCAATTTGGGGCTGGAGCCTGGGGAGAGCAGGGTTTGGGAAAGGACCTAAGTGGGTCATAATGTCAGGAAGTCCCATCCAAGCCATTGAGCACCCAGACATAGCATCGCAGCCTCATTGCTCCACCATTCCCAAGTGGGCTTTTTTGCACCATGGGGAGGCCACACAAAAAAGCCTCCCTGCTGCCGAAAAGTCCCTATTGATCTTAATGGACTTATGCCACAAGAAAGGTGGCATAAGTCCACAGCCCCAGTCACCAGTGAAACAGAGGTAATAGCGGGGTGGTAGCCCAATAGCAACAGCTCCTCTCTGGCCATGCCCCTGAACCACCCTTACTATGCCAGCGGTGGGAGCAGAGACACAGGGATGCTGGTGCACCATTTAGTGCCACATTTCATTGTTCTGGAAGTCCACGGTGGCCACCGCCTGGTGAAGCCACCCCTCTACTGGGGCAAGTGCCCCAGGGAAGGCAAATCTGCTGGCATAGCCCCATGCCACTCCCAGCAGCAGATTCCCCCCCCCCCCAAATGGGGCTAATAGACTCCAGTCTCTAAAACAACCATTTGCTCCAAGAGACGTGATCTTGGTAATGTTTCCTTCCCTGGGATGACTAGCGGCCAATTTAGTGGTTTACTTTCTTCATACATAGTAGTAATGCAAATTATTAAGCAGGGCTATTCCAAGTGATCCTCTGGAATGTATTCATTTGCACTCCATTTTCACATCAAAACACTCCACTGAAATTTCCTGCTTGTTGTTTTTTTTACAATGGGCAGGCTGTGAGTAGGAGAAGAGCGATCCATTACTTTATCGGGAAGCCAGAAGCACATAATGTTTATTAATAAAGAGCATGGTTTACATACATTTTACTATTATTGACCATAAACTGGTGTATATTACAAGCAAGAGGGAAATTATGGGCTAATTAGCCTGTGAAGATCATGTTTAATGGAATGTATAAATCTAGCTTCTCTGCAGCCATAAGAGTCTTATTCATGAAGGGCGCATATAGGCAGTCTTTATGCTGAAGCAGAGGGTTTTGAGACATAATTCAAGGTTAAATTATCCACCTTGAGATTTACAAAATAAAAGCAACTTAATGCTCCAGTTCCTTTGACTCTAAAAAGCAGTCCACTTTTTTTTAAAAAAAATGACAGTGTCTTTTCACTATATATTATTTGGGACTGTGGGAAGTAGAAATGACAAAATCATTTACTTCAGTCATACCCCTACGGGGATGAAATCAGCTTCTCCTCTCCTCTTTTTTATCCTCACAACAATCCTGTGAGGTAGTTTAGGGTGAGAATGTCTGTCTGTCCCTGAGGTCACCCAGCAAATTTCCATGGCAAAAGTGAGGATTCAAAACTAGATGTCCTTGACCCTAATATAGTGCTCTAACCACTATACAATACTGACTCTCTAATTTGTTTTAATGTTTCAGAAAAGTATACATCAGGGGATTAATTGCATTAGTGCAAAGGAAGACTGCTGTCCAGGCACAGTTAAGAGTGATTGTGGTGGGTTTTCCGGGGCTGTATCTTCAGAGGTTGTATCACAGAGGGAAGTCTGTTACATTTTTTAATGAAAATTTATACCCCACTAAAACATTCCCTTCTCACTGGACACAGTGTGTAACAGACTTCCCTCTGTGATACACCTCTGAAGATGCCAGCCACAGATGCAGACGAAACGTTAGGAACAAGATCCACCAGACCACGGCCACACAGCCCGGAAAACCCAACACAACCAGTTGAATCCGGCCATGAAAGCCTTCGACAACACAAAGTTAAGAGTATTTCAGTGGCACCAATCCCAGTGGGAGTTTGCCAAATGTGTAACAATCGCCAGTGAATGGGTGTTCAAAGTGCATTGGTTAGCTAGTATTCTGGCTTCCCATACGATTATATTTGTTGATTTACTTGATTTAGATATCTGATGTACCCAAAATATCCTAAAATGTATGTACATCTGATGTGGGGTTTAAAACCCTAAAAGGAGGACACATCCAGGTACAAATTTAGCCCAGACCCTCCTCACATGAAACAAAACAGAGGCATTCATAGTAATGATGGATCCTGCGGTTGAGTTGACCTTTCTTGAATTTAGAACTTCTTGCCTTTCAAATTTGCCTTTGAAGCATTTCACAAGTGCCAAGTTCAAACTTCTTACCTGTGCTTTTCATAAGCACTTTTAAAAATTATGCATAGTTTTATTGCTATGTCTGTTTACATTGGTTTTAATTAATGGTTCAAAAAGGACAGGTTGTTAGTTTCAACTGTAAACTTCCTTGTATACAGCTAACAAGCCTTGAGTAAGAAACCTTTTAAATAAGGGTTCTAGGTGTCTATCAACACCTATCAACCCCAGAATGTCCTATCATTAACAGCCGTGCTCAGGTCTTGCAAATTGAGGGCCATGGCTTCCTTCGGAGAGTCTATCCATCTCATGTTGGGTCTTCCTCTTTTCCTGCTGCCTTCAGCTTCTCCTAACATTATTGTTTTTTTCAGTGACTCTTGTATTCTCATAACATGATCAAAGTACAGTAGCCTCAGTTTAACCATTTTAGCTTCCAGGGACAGCTCAGGCTTGATTTGATCTAGAACCCACCGATTTGTCTTTTTGGTGGTCCAAAGCATCTGTCAAACTCTTCTCCCAAACCACATTGCACCACAGTCATCCATGTACGGGATGCTAAAAAGTAAATCCAATGAGGGCGATGTAAAATCAATTTTCCTGAGCAAGTTGCAAGAATCTTCCCCTCCTTCTCCCTTCAAATTTATTTCAGCTTTTAGTTCTTTCTGGATCTTCATCCTCCACAGAGTTATGAAACCTAAAGTGTTTTTCAGAGATGTCACAAGACCTTACATTGTAGAACTTGCAGATGTTCGGGGTTTTTTAGCATCTGTTCAGTTTTGGAGGATGTCATTAAAATTTTGAAGGATGTTTTTCAATATTTCAGCCCAGGATCCACACAACTGGTTCTGTGTGGCCCAGGAGTTCAGAGCTGGCATTTCTCAAACAGCAAGCTTACCTCTTCTCTTATGACCCCAGAGTTCAACTGAGGTAGGTGCATGACCATCTCAGAAGCAGAACCTACTAATCTTAGAAGAGGCTGTCACTAAAAGCACCTATGAATTGTCACATGTCCTGCTTGCAGACAAGGACAAGCAGAAGTTCTCACAATCACCATCAAGGCAAGACAGACATGAATTGTAAATGTTATCAGGACTGCTGTACCCACAACAGCCAGAGCTGAACTACCATATATACTTGCATATAAGTCAAATTTTTCAGCACATTTTTTGTGCTGAAAAAACCCCCCTCGACTAATATGCGAGTCAGGGGTATTTTAAAAAAATATTTTAGGGTTTTTACTTTGTCGGCTGCCAGGGGGCGCAGTTTTTAGGCTAGTGGCACCAAAATTTCAGGGATTTTTAAGAGACTCTCCTGATGATACCACCCAAGTTTGGTAACGTTTGGTTCAGGGGGTCCAAAGTTATGGACCCCCAAAGGGGGTGCCCCGTCCCCTATTGTTTCCAATGGGAGCTAATAGTAGACAGGGTTACATTTTGAGGGTCCATAACTTTGGACCCTCTGAACCAAACTTCACCAAACCTGGCTGGTATCATCAGGAGGGTCTCCTAAAGATACTCTGAAATGTTGGTACTGCTAACATAAACATTCCTCCCCTGACCAAAAATCCAGTTTTGAAGGATTTTAATTCTTGTGTTTTAGCTTGGTTGCTGGTTGAGCTAAGGTTTTTGTACTTTTAAAGTGATTGCTGAGACCGTATTGTTTTTGTTGACCCTCTTTTCTACTTACAGAGCTAGTTTACTGTTTGTCTTTGAAATAAATATTCAAAAACATTTAACCTGTTGCCTCAATTAATGTAATTTTATTGGTATCTATTTTTATTTTTGAAATTTACCAGTAGCTGCTGCATTTCCCACCCTCGACTTATACGCGAGTCAATAAGTTTTCCCTTTTTTTGGTAAAATTAGGTGCCTTGACTTATATGCGGGTCGAATTATACATGAGTATATACGGTAATTTATAGGCATCAGTTCCTGAAGCTGTTACAGTAGCCTGAATGGTGCAAGCATCTACAGCAAGGCTCTGGCCAACATGTCGCAAAGGCTCTTGATGAAGCTTGGTCTTGTAATGCAGAGGAGAGGCAACAAAAAGAATATGTGAATTGACACCTGACCTTCTTGAAGGTGGAAGTTCTCACAAGTCCCAACAAGCAGGCAGGTGGGGCAGTCAAAGTAGGCAGGAATCAAGACAGGCCAGGAATACAAGTTTGCAGTGTCTCATTGCAGTGTCTGAGCTGAACTTCTATCTGGGCTTTTTGCCACTCATTGCAGTGTCATTGCAGTGTCTGAGCTGAACTTCTATCTGGGCTTTTTGCCACTATACTGCTAGGGTTCTACAGTGATTAGGAGGTTTCAGGCAACAGATGAAGACTCTCAGTGGATTCCTCAGTGGTGACAATCCCTGGCCTAGGCTTCTGTTGCTGGGCTTCTGGGCCAGTAGCCAAAGCTGGCTGGGTATCCCCTGACACATCTTGAGATTCAGAGGACCTGAAACATCATGGTATGCCAAGGTTTTGACCTCCATGGAGTCAGCCACCAAGGTGTTATCATCCTCGGAGAAAGACTCATCAGGCACAATGCTGACATTGTCCCATTCATGATTGTCTGGATCAGGGAGGGCAGATCCCGTCTTACAAATAGGATTGCCAGATTCAGTCTGGGAATACCCGGAAACTTGGGATGGGTGGAGCCAAAGGAGGGTGGGGGTTGGGGAGAGGGGCTTTAGGAGGGTGTGGTACCATATAATCCACCTTCCAAAGCAGCCATTTTCTTAAGGGAACTGTTCTCTTTTGCCTGGATATCAGTTGTAACCCCAGGAGATCTCAAGGTCCCATCTGGAGGCTATAAAAATAGCAAACAAGATACCATTGTACAAATCTAAATTGGTTTTTTTTAATATTAAAATATTTAACCATTAACTGGATGGATTAACATGGAAAGTCTTCATGAAATTGAGTCTATTATAAAACTTACCCCACACCTTTCAAACAATATTTTCAAGAACACATACTAACCTGTTGCCTTCATGGACTGATATACAAAGTCTAATATACAATTAATCTTCTCTTAAACTTGCAATTCAGCTTTTCAGATATCCAAGCCATGTTACTTAACAAAGTTTTGCAATTTCTTCCTCATTTCTCAGTGCTTCTTTAGAAGTCTGTCACTTTAAATCATCCAGGAAAACCTTAACTGCATGGTTAAGGTTTAAGAGAAGATTAAATTGTATGTTGGACTTTGTATATCAATTTATGAAAGCAATATTTTCTTGAAAGTTTTATTGGAAAGATGTGATGGAGGTTTAGTAATAGACTCAACTGTATCAAGACTTCACATGTTAATCCATGAAGTTAATGGTTAAGTATTTTTATTTGTGATACATAAAAAAAATTTGGATTTGTATAGAGTCTAAACATGAATCTGTATAGAGTCTAAACATGAATCTGTGTGTTGTCTCTCTAAATTCTCTACATTTTATCTCTTTCTGCTTGTTTTCTGTCCCAACAGGAGCTGGTTTCTCCTTGTTTTGCTCAATTACTTATTCAAGGAAACTTATGTATTAAAAATATATAATACCAAATTAATACATACGTAGCATATTCAATACCACATTAGTTCTACAGAAATGAATCTTATTTCCTTGTAATATCTGCTTATCCCCTACCATATATTTCCAGATGAAGATCACAGTTAATACAATGATTAATACGACTGTAAATTGCTAATGGTACAGTTTTGCAAAAAATATTACTTTTTTTTCAAAAACCAATGCTTTTTACTGTGTTTACACACAGCATATTTAGAGTCATGTTTAGACTTACATTTACTCTGACAGAAGTGTAAAGTGTGTTACTCACTTTGGCAAATTATTCATTATATGAATAAAAATGGCTTTGATGAATAATAATTGATTGTTATAACATGTGCCAATCTTGCACGACTACCTGGATGTTGGCAACCCTAGGACTGGAGAGGGGCTTACAACTTATGGGAAGTAATGAAGGTTGTATCTATAGTTAGCCGTGAAGAGTGTCTACTTGTTGGAGCAATGATTGGAATGCAAACCCATCAAGAGGGAACAGAGTCACTCATAATCTTGCTGGGAGTTGGCATATCATTAGAGGTATTGTAGGTGACATTCATTTGGGCTGCCCATCAGATTGCAGATGATAGACTGGAGAAAGATGGCCCTCGGTTTCCAGAAATTTCTACAAAGCATACAAGAAATGAGTAGTGATTTGGGGTCCCAGGTCTGTCACCAGATTTTCCAGCAGACCATGACGACAGAGGATCTGCTGGAGAAACAGCCATGCTTGTTTTCTGTTTTTGTTTGTTTGTTGCTGATGGAATGCCCACACATGAGATGAAATGAGCCATCTTGATGGATAAATGTTCCAACTATGTTCCAGGTAAAGATATCCCAGTAAAGCGATGGTATGAGCATATCCTGAGATTTTCCCAAGGGCTGCTCAAATTTGTTCAGATCATCTTATGGCCACGAGGACTAGAAACTTGCCTTAAAAAAATCAGTCAGGATTCTGAATTCTGCCCAACACATGAAAGATTGAGTGGCTACAAGAAGGAGGAGGAGGAGGTTGGATTTATACCCCACCTTTCCCTCCTGCAAGGAGTCTCAAAATGGTTTACAAACACCTTCCCTTCCTCTCCTCAAAACAGACACCTTGTGGGGTAGGAAGGACTAAGAGAATTCTGAGAAAGCTGTGACTAGCCCAAGGTCACCCAAGACTTTGTGTGGAGGAGCGGGGAAACCCATCTACTTCACCAGATAAGAGTCCACCACTCATGAGGAGGAGTCATCAAGCCCAGTTCTCTAGATTAGAGTCCGCCACTCCAAACCACTACACTACGCTGGCTCAGAATGCATGGAACTGATAAACAAAGCCACCTATTAGTATCCCAGTGGAGACGGGGGCGAAAGTTTACTTTGAATAAATCCTGCCTCTTGGCTCAGCCTGTGTTTGCTAATCAGACCAATATGAGCCTCATCTAGGCTAAGTCAATGAGATGTGACGGTCCTTGATAAACACCAAGTGTAGGCAAACTGCAGTCAAGTACGGGTGGTCAGGTCATAGAAAGCCAGAATCCATTGGAACAAGCGCTTTACACTGAATCTGACAATTCTCCAGTTCTTATCATCAGGCAACTCATTTCGTGTCTGGCCCTGGCCTTTCCTAGCGAAGGGGCCCATGGCTCTACTGAAGTTCTGCCAGGCTTCGTGGTAGACTTTCATCTCAGCGCTACGTCCCTGCTGCAGTGAGGGAACGTCTATTGTGGCCAACCAGTAACAAAGATTTCCTCTGACGGGAGCCTGTTTGATCAGCTCTTTAGAGAAGGAAATTAGAACGCTGGCTAAGAAAAGTTGTATTTGGACCAAATTAATCTCTACCAGCTTTCTTCCAATCTGATTTTCATTTCCATTTTAAACAAGTAAGTGTCTCTAAACAAAATCCCACGAATGTATACGTTAGCAAAATACTTAAGGCCCCAGCCCTATCGCTGCAGCATACCTGAATGCAGGACCAATCAATTTGACTTCACTGCAGAAAGATAATATTACATGACACCAGGAAAATGTCTGTAATTCCAGATTACAGATTTACTCTGTCAGAATTGAGGAGAGATTCTGGTTTTAACAAACCAAACCATAGGATTTGTGTTCAGGAAATGTTATTTAGCAAAGCTTTTGGACTCTTTCCCACCAAGATTAAAGCCTTTTTCTTTTTGCGTTTGCCAGCCACAGAGAACCCTGTTTCTATCATTCGAAGTTTAATGCTGTCCTCTTCTGAATATTATGAGTATTGCAGTGCATTTCCAGGAACTATAGCTGAGCAGCAGATATGGAAATAAGCTGGTAGGAAAAGAGTACTGTTCAGACTTCTAAAGTTATTTGAAGTTTACAATTCAATGAGTATTTAAAAAGAAAGTGATCAGGATCAAGCCCTGCCAGCTCATGGCATACTTTGAGAAAGCAAGGTGGTGCAGTGGTTGGAATGCAAGGTAAAGATCTGGGAAACCCAGGTTCTAATTTCCACTTTGCCATGGAAGCTTACTAGATGATCTGAGGTCAGCCATAACCTAAGCCCCAGCCTACCTCGCAGGGATGGATTCCACACAGCAAACGTATAATGAGTTGCAGCTATTATAAAGGAACTCATTTTCCTTTTCCCCATTTCACATGTGTGCTGTTTAGGCAGCAATTGGAAACCATGGAAACAATCTGGATTGCTTTCGCACGTTCACACAGAGATGCTTCTCTTTTTTTATTATTTCCTGTAACACATGTGTAGCTGCACAGGCATACAGAAATGAACCTCTGCAGCCATGCTGATCGTCCCACAATACGATCAGCTACACCTGTGTAGCTGCGCATGTGCAACACATAAAAGAAAAGAAAACGAAAACGAGGCATCCCTGCAACAGCAGGTCAATAACGAACATCATATTCGCTGCCATGGGGAGAAAATGTGCTTGGACGGCCTGTGAAATGGTGGGCGCTCAGAGAATTTGCCCACAATGTGCTGGGTGAATTGCACAGACTGGCAGGCGGGCAGATTCTTCCTGAAATGACGGACTGCAGCAGAACGTAAAGTGAATGGGTGGAAGGGAGGAATATATTATTATTATTATTATTATTATTATTATTATTATTATTATTATTATTATTATTATTATTATTATTATTATTAAACTTGCTACCGCCCTATCCCCGGAGGGCTCAGGGCGGTGAACAACATAAAGTCACAAAAAACATAAAAATCTTAAAACAGGTACATTCTACAATAGGGCTGTGAGACCCATATACCACCCTCTTCCAAAATGAGGAGGTCCCAATGATGTTAAGGGACCCCTACTAGCAGGGGGGGGGGGGGGGGGGCAGGGCATTATCGTGACTGGACTCTCAAAGGCCGGTGGAATGAATTAGGTTTACAGGCCCTCGCGGAACTCTCCAAGGTCACTTGGGGAATTGAATACTAGTGGCAAATGTGTTCCTGGGCTGATTCCAGGGCTGCTTAAAGCCCCTGGCTGGTATAGAGCAGCGTCATCGAGGGCTAGGGATCTCAGTAGGTCCTCAGAAGGACGAGCAGGACATATGGGAGTATCTGGTCCAGAATGCAGGAGTCGGGCAGCGTAATAAGGCCTTAAGGGTCGCACCCACACAGCAGGGCATGATTTGAGATTCGATGGAAGTGAACCAATGCAGAGCGCAACACAGGAGATGTGTTCACGAAAGGCACCTGTGAGCAACGGGCCGCCATATGTTGGATAATTCAGTTTCCCGGATCAGGCAAGCCAGCGTGAAGCCGAGTTACAATAGTCAGTCTGGAAGTGAGCCGTTGTGGATCACAGTGGCTGGAGTCAGTGTTGGAAGGAGAAAGGGGCCAACCGGCCGGGCCTGTAGAAGATGGAAGCAACCCGGGTTATATGGGTACCTGGGTCTCCATTGAAAGAGGCGAATCCGGGTGGACCCCCGGAAAAGACTGCCCAGTGGCGGAGGTCGGTCACCAATATGGCCCCTCCCACCCGGCGGCTAAATCCCAATCTCACCCCACGACCAAGCCAAAGGATCTCCGTCTTGATGGATTAGTTTAACCTGTCTGTTGTAACAACCAGCGACCGCCTCAAACATTGCTACATAGAGCTGCAGGGCAGCGGCAGCTCCCCTCCATCAACAGAATGAGCTGAGTGTCATCCAAGCGTGCGATGGCAAGATCAGCCCAAAGCTCGATACCAGCTGGAGCAAGTATTATTACTATTATTATTAGGCTATTATTATTATTATTACATTATTACATATTATTATTATTATTATTATTATTATTAACTTATTATATCACTCTATCCTCGAGGCCTGTATGCAGGAACAACATAAAGTCACAAAAAACATAAAATCTTAAACAGGTACATTCTACAATAGGGCCCATGGTGACCATATACCACCCTTCCAAAATGAGGAGGGGTCCCAATGATGTTAGGGACCCTACTAGCAGGGGCAGGGCATTATCGGCGGCTGGATCCTCCAAAGGTCTGTGAATTCGTTTTTACAGGCTCCCATGGAACTCAAGGTCCCGTGAGGGCCCGGAATAGCTGGTGGTAATGTGTGTTCCACCAGGCCGGTGCCAGGTTGCAGCGCCCCCGGCCCGTGGGAGGCCAGCCGCCATCAAGGGGCCAGGGATCTCCAGTAGATTCGCAGAGGATCCAGCTGACATATGGGGGTAACAAGCGGTCCTGAAGGTACGAGGGTCCGGCCGCCGTAAGGCTCAGTGTTGTCAACACCCACACCTTGAACATGATTCGAATCGAGTAACCAATGTAGGCGAAGCGCAACACAGGGGAGAGATGTGGCTCAACAAAGGCACCCCTGTGAGCAACCGGGTCACCGACAAGCTGGACCACCTCAGTTCGGATCAGCGCAGGAAGGTCTGCTGAGAGCGAGTTAAGCAATAGTCCAGTCTGGAGGTGACCGCTGCATGGATCACAGTATAGGTCAGTGTTGGAGAGTAGGGCAATGACGGGCTCTGTCGAAGATGGAAAAACGCAACCTGGTTATATGGGCTAAATTGGGTCTCCATTGAAAGAGACTTAATCCAGGTGGACCCTCAGGCTGCGCAACGGAGGGGGTCGGTGCCACAGCCCCTCCCACACCGGGGCGGCTGGAAATCCCCAATCTCACCCCTACCTACTCAAGCCAGCATCCCGCCTTCTCGATGGATTAAGTTTAACCTGCTCTGTTGTAACCAACCAGCATCACTTCCAAACATTGCTGTAGAGCTGCAGGGGCAGCGGCAGCTCCCCCCTCCATCAACAGAATGAGCTGAGTGTCATCAGCGTACTGATGGCAGATCAGCCCAAAGCTCCGTACCAGCTGAGCAAATGTCTCCTGTCTGGCCGTTCATGCAGGAGCAGCTCCAGCCTGGGATTTTGCAAAAGGATCGCAGGTTTAGCCATTTTTGAAAATCCCGGGTTGAGGGAAATAAAATGGGGGGAAGCCCTCCCCCCGCCCCCAAATGGTTTGTACTGAGGCCCTCGCACATTATGTTTGTCCTGTGCAGAATCCATCCCATTTGCAGAGAGGATAAAATGCAGAAAGGAGAATGTCGTAAGCTGCTTTGGGTCCCCACTGGAGAAATTAGGCAGGGTATAAATGAGGTAGGTAAATAAATACTTGTTGGTCAACCCAGTAAAGTCTAGCTCTATCATACATTCAGGTGTGCCTGCCTCCTCCTTCCTGGTGGTTCAGTCTATCAGAACTGAGATATCTGGGTTTGCTCTTTTGCACCCCATAGGTTAATGTGCTGAAAATTCAGATTATCAAGATACATCTCATTCCAGCTGATCATGTAATCCTGAGATTTTGCAAAACCAGGTCACAATGAAATAAAAGGCACAGGTGTTCCTCATTTGTTCAGCATGGACATTTTCTCCTGCAGTTGCATTTCTGTTTAGAAAGCACAGCCTTTCCTGGGGCTGGGAACCTTTGAGAACCGGGAGTTCCGCCTCTTGTGACTCCTTCCTTTTGCTCCTCCCATTGCTGCCTGGAAAGTGGGATGCAAGCGTTCTTTTCTGCTGTCATGAGAAACCTGTGGGGGGAACCACTTGTGACTGCACCTGTGAATCCCTTCTAATATGGCCTTTTAAAAGAACTATCTCCCCAATCTATGCTCTCATGCTCTATGCAATGGTGCACTCATCCAACGCAAGTTTCTTTTTTGAAACTGCTGCACTGCTTCAGAGCCTTTGTGTCCCACTCTCGGGGCTGTGTTGCCCCTGGTCGTAAAAACCTAATGCAAGTGCAAACTTAATACAAGGCCACACATGCACAGAATACATGTATATATAGTCAGAGTCAAAGGTTCTTCCCCTAGAGTTCATGTAAACCATGCATTGCCTAGGCCAGGGGCAGGGGCAGGGAACCCGCGGCTCCCCAGATGCCCAGGAACCACAACTCCCATCAGCCTCCGCCAGCATGGCCAATTGGCCATGCTGGTGAAACTGATGGGTATGGTCCTAGGCTATCTGAGCTCCTGGAATTCCTAACTTTAAACATTAGGGTGACTTGCTGAAAATGGTAGCTGATCAGAAAGCTTTCTTCCAGATGGTGGCTCCAAAATCAGCACAACAAAAAGGATACCTAATTCCTTAGGAGCTATTGATGTCCATGCCCACTTGGCAATTACCAATGCAAGAAGAGCTTGAGGTTCACACTGGGCTTGGACTCACTGTGGGAATGAGCATAAGGACTCATATTCTAGAGTTGCATGTGTCCCTTAGATTCCAGTTTGATGTGGCAATCTTTCATTGTTGTTTTGGTGTGCTAGGGGCTGGATGTACATAATATAGTGAGTAGGGAATGTCCATAAATCTTGGTGAACATTGGTCATGCAAGAAAACTGGCATGAGCTGTTGAAACAGCACTTATGATGCAGCATCTGGGCTAGGCAGATTCAGAATACCAAGCATCTTCTTATTTTTTTCTTGACGCAGTTCTGTGTTGTCCAATAAGCCTTGCTGATCCATGAGTGTAATAAACCATTCATTCATTCATTCATTCATTCATTCATTCATTCATTCATTCATTCATTCATTCATTCATTCATTCATTCATTCATTCATTCATTTAACCCTGCAAGTACCTGGTGCATCTACCCAAGAACTGCATTGGAACCAGTCAAAACTGGACCCCCCCACCCCTCATCTCCTCCTTGAGTTAAATTAAAACACTGAACACAACAGCTGGCCAAAGTCCTTTTGTATAGTACCAAAACCACTTCATGTGCCCTTAAATCCCTAAACATTTCTAGCAGAGAATGAACAAGGATTGATCTTACTGCTGTGGACTCTCCCAGTCTATGGGCTACTGATTTTCTGACTGCCCCCGGGCCAGCTCTGCCCTCTGCTTATATGATATCAGACTTCTTTCTGGCTTCTAAGAGATCAGATAACTGCCGGAGCACTTAATGCTCAATATTCTAAAAATAAGCCAGTTCAGACCATTGTTTATTTGTCCCCCTCTAATTAAAATCACTTTAACAGGAGGCATTATCCACTTCCTCCAGGATGTAAATTAATCATGGGTGTACATAGTACTAAGTAATCCAATTCTGGAAGCCCACCATGGTGTTAATGGGCACTTAATCACAGAGCCCACAGTGGCTTGGGAACGTCTTGGACACCAGCCGTCAAAAATGTTCTTGGAAGGCTGTTCGCCTGCATGTAAACAGTTACAGTTTCTAGGCTGAGGCTGCATTGGTAGAAATGTTACGAAAGGGAGCAGATCAACAAGGGAAAGGGAACTGGCATTTGAAAGATAAGAAACTTGACTTTTGCTGTCTAGTTATTAGAGCCCATTAAGGGCAATGGTGGTTTGGCTGATGCTGACTAAGTAACCAAGCAAAGTGTGCAGGGCCACCCAAGGATACGTAATAAGAGACACTCAAACATTTGCACTTAGGTTATTAATCTATTAAGGCTGATTGGTGAGATGGAGGCTTTGAAATATTAGGTTGGCCACATCTTGTTTGTAGCAATGGAACCTGAAAATCTCTATCAGAGGTCCCCAACATGGTCCCTGCAGGCGCCATGGGACCCACCAACACAATTTTGGTGCCTGTTGAGTGTTTTTAGGGTGTGGCCAGATGGGGCTTTTTGCCCAGCAAGACTTCTGATGGACTATTGGAGATTTTATTGGTTTTGCAGATTTTTTTTAAAATGTGGCATTTGTAGCAGCTGCTGCCATATCTTAGTAATCTACACTGTTTTGCTGAAGTTAAGCTGTGGCTAACATTTTGTGGCCTGCTCAGCTTCTTGTGGCAGCCATTTTGTTTTTGTACCTACCATGGCGTATCAGAATTCCAAATTTGCCTGCAGGGTCAGAAAGGTTGGGGACCCCTGGTCTGTATCATCCTAGGGCAAGTGCTAGGGCAAAATAATCTGGACTTTAGGCATGTGCACAATCCACCAGGAGTCTCCTTCTCAGAAGCAAAGGAACCAGTGAAGGAGGACCTAAGGAGTTGACTGCAAATTGGGGAAGCAAAAGGTGGCCACACACAACTTTTGGGTCCTCTGAGCTTCCGAAGTTGGGCACTCAGTATCTGTTTACATCATGGAGGTACTTCTGTACTTGAACTTGACTCAGTGGGAATCCCCTGTCCACTCACAAGCCACCATCTTCTGGGGGAAAGCAAGTGACCAGAAGAAGATATTATGGCTCCACTTTTTCAGAACCTCAAGGAATGGCAGAGGCTTTCCCCCGCCCCCCTGTATTGCAGGCATGAACTTGGCAGAGAAAATGGATCACTCAAGCCAATCTGTGTTCCGTGCAAACAGAAGGCACTGCTTTATATTGAGACAGGTCAATGGTCCATCTCTGAGTAAAGTGACATCAAGCTACAACAGACTTATGATGACCCCATAGGGTTTTCAATGCAAGGTTCCTTCTGCACATGCAGAATAATGCACTTTCAATCCACTTTCACAACTGTTTGCAAGTGGATTTTGCTATTCCGCACAGCTGCAAAGTGCACTGAAAATGGATTGAAAGTGCATTATTCTGCAGGTGCAGAAGGGGCCCAAGAAAGGAACAGATGTAGATTGACACTGCCTGCCTCTATGTATTTATTTTTTAAATTTAATATGCTGCCCCGAGCTCAAAGGGGGAAGGGCAGCTCACAACATTCATAAAACATACACAATAAAACAATAAATAACATAGATGCAATAAAAGCATGAACTACCAAGATGGCATTTGTGTTCCAGTCTTTCAGCATAGAATCCGCCACATCGAGGAAATCTTAATTGACGTTGGTGGAGTTGATGGTATTAATATTTGTGAGGGAGGCCTAGATGGTTAACTGTAGCTGCCTCAATCATATGCCTGACAAAGCAGCTCCATCGTAGGGCTCTGTGGAACTCCATTAGGCCCAACAGGGCTCTGATCTCCTCGGACAGAATGTTCCACTAGGCTGGGGCCAGGGCAGAAAAGACAATCCGGATTTTCTTGGGACCAAGGATCTCCAGAAGATTGGAATTCACTGATTGGAGAGCTCTTTGCGGAACATACAAGGAGAGGCAGCCTGATGCTCCCACCAAGAATTAACCAGGACTAACCCTGCTTAGCTTCCAAAATCTGACATGATCAGGCTAGCCTGGGCCATCCAGGTCAGGGCTAGTCTATTTAGTCAACATTAATATCTGCTGTGTATAACAGGAGCTCCTCTGCATTCCTCCCCAAGTCCAAGATACTTCAATCTGGAAACGCTAGCAGCTGAATCTGGGATCAGGGGCATGCAACCAGTGCTTTTCTAGCAACCTCTGATCCCATTTGGGAGGTGCACCTAGAGACAGATTGTATTACATGCATGGTCTCCAGTTAATCATTAGTTTAGTCTCATAATTATGAAGCCACAACATTTACATGTCCTTTGTCATAGCAGCTGGTTTTGGAGCATGAGAAGTCTGTTCTGGGAGTGCTGATCCAAGTCCTGGAGAAGGAAAGGAGCATCAAATCTCTGCTGGCAAACCTCCCAGCCATGTCCTCCAGCAAAAAGGTTCTCCTTTTCCAACCCCCTCTGCTCAAAGAGGTCAGCAGTTTAGGCCAACAATTCGTGGCCACTGTGGCTTGCTTAGTTTGACTTTGAAAGATGAAAGACCTCGAAATAAACCAAATGTGTGCATGCGAAGTTCATTCCCATGACCATATCCCACAGGGAGCAGCTTCTGCCTGTGAACAAAGAGATGCATTTTCCTTCACATCTCTGGCTGCAGGATTTGGTCATCAAGCCCCACATGCCAGCTATCGCTTTTACATCTTAGTGACTGGAGTGAAGCACACCTTGAGACACGATCCGTGAATGCCATATTTCTCAGCGCTTTGCTGTGCGAAAAGCCAGACAGATTTATTTAATAACAGCAAAAACAAAAACAAAAAAACCCAGCAGCAGCAATTGGGACTTTATTGCTTGGGAAAGGGAGAGATCCCTTGTATGCTGGATACTGCATGAAATTCCCATTATGATTTTTGTTCCTTTTTTTAAAAAAAGGCTATTTCTAGCAACAGTAAATTTTTCCTCTCTAAGTTAGATTCTCGAGAATGAATAAAATAATGGAAATGAACTCCAGTTTCCACAGTATTCTACTGCCATTCTGCCAGCTGAGGCTCATATATATGTTAGGTTATCCTCAAATATTTTTATGGATCATGCGGTACTGGTGGTTGTCCAAGAGTAGCAACAGCCTTCCCATTCTAGTTTCATGTCTGCTTTTTGAAGGAGAGCAAGAGGGGGGCTAATTTTTAAATTTTTAAACAGCTAATTTTTAATATATCGAGGGGGGGGTTGTTGAAAAGAAGCAACTCTGCAGATGAGGGGACTGTGGTGTCCTTTAGGAGACCAAACATACTTGGGGATTAGCAGTGTCTAGCCACTGCCTTCCCACCTATATTTGTGAATTTTATGTGAATTAAATTGTGAATATTTTGTGAATTAAAAATATTACAAAGATACTACCACTAATTTGTCCCATGAGGCTGTGCTATAACAGACTTCTACTTGGGGAAGTGAGAAGCACAAAGCAGTAACCATAGTTCAATCTGTTTCAGAGGCTGGTGAAAACTGCAAGCACTGGAAAGAAGGTCTAGGAGCCCTCACCTGCAATATGGCAACTGAAGTGCCTATCCATTTGTTTCCTGCTGCTTACTTCCTTGTTCCTCAAAACAAAAACTCAATCTTTCCTGGCTTTTGTCCATTTCATTGAAGCATGAGTTGCTTCAGAAGCCCTGACCTGGTTGTCCCAGCCTAGCCCAATGTTGTCAGATCTTGGAAGCTAACCAGGAATGGCCCTGGTTAACACTTAGATGGGAGACCACCAAAGAAGTCGAGGATTGCTATGCAGAGGCAGGCAATAGCCAAACCATCTCTGTTTGTCTCTTGCTGTGAAAATTCAATGGCATTGCTATAACGTGGCTGTGTAACGACAGCATTTTCCACTTTGCTTCAGAAGTGCCTAGGAGGCATCACCGTGTTGTTTTCAGGGAGCATTTATCTGGAAACAGCTGCCTCCATTGTGCAACAACACTTCTTTTGGCACATCCCACTGTTTTGTTGATTGGCCTCAGCTCCCATAGCAGCCATTTTGTAGTCTCAAAATTCCAAAAGCACCCAGAGGTTTGACAAGGTTGGGGAATCCTTCCTCTAGATCAGGGGTCATCAAACTATGGCCCTCCAGATGTTCATGGACTACAATTCCCATCAGCCCTGCCATTTGGCCATGCTGGCAGGGGGCTGATGGAATTGTGGCCAGAGCTGCCCTGGAGAAACCTGGTTCAAAAGACCTTCAGATAATTAGATAGTCAACACTCTAAGTATGTCCTGCATTTCACCACATGATAAAATGACTGTAAACAGTAGCATTAGCAAGGGCAGTTTAAAATCCAAGAGAGAATTTTTATACTGTCAACACCACACCAATTAGGGCAGTGAGGAAGGGAGGGGAAACTGTGCCCAGGACATGAACTGCCTGCACGTCCCTACCTGCCCCCGCCCTGCGCCGCCCCGGCCCTGACATGTGACTGCAATGGTAGCGCCCGGGGCGAGCCACCCCAGATGTTCCCATTGCAGCTCCGCCTCTGAATTAGGGCTACCAACTGCAATTAGGGAAGTTCCTAGAGATTTGGGGGAGCAGCCTGGAGAGAAAGGAGTTTGGGGAAATGAGGAAGCTCAGTGAGGATGTGATAGACTCTACCATCTGGAGATGCCACTTCCTCCAGGGGATTGGTTCTTTGTAGACTAGTGACCAGTTGTAATTCCAGGACACCAAGGCCCACTTAGAGGTGGGCAACTATAGGCTCTTCTCCAGCCCGGCCCATTCCTTCTGCAACATCTTTTCTGGTGGGCTCCAGCTGCAGTTGGTTGTGTTGTTAGAAAGGAGGGGCATGCGGGGATGCTCCTGCCTTGGCAGAGTTCCAAATATCCCATTCACAACACAACTTGGGACTGTGTACTGGTCTCCAGAATAATGTTACTGTAAATAATTAGACTGGAGAAAATATGCATTGGGTCATTGGGTCATTTGCCTAAAATACCACAACCAGCCTAGATTGGTTCAGAGATACCAACAGGATCTGTTGCAACTTGGCTCACCTTGACCAAATTTACAGGTGAACTAGGTGATTCTTAAGGTCACAGTCAATGTTTTTGGTCTCATAGGCTATAGTCAGTTTAAGCCTAAGGACTTTGAGCAGGAGACATAACTAAAACCAGCCAACAAATGAAAAAGTTGTGCCTGGGGTAGGGTAGACAATGTTCCTTAACTATGGTTGGCCGCCTTCAAGCGGAGCCTGGATTCAAATGGAGTCAGAATTACAACTGATCTCCAGGTTCCACTGGAGGTGGAAAATATCTGTTGAGCTCTTTCCCCTTCCCAAACTCTTCCCACCCCACCCCAGCCTCTGCCTCCCAAATCTCCAGGAATTTCCCAACCTGGAGTTGGAAACCCTGTCCTGAATTTTACTGGTCCAGCCATAGATCACCCAGACCATTATACATGCCCTACTTACCCACATCTGAGGGGGGAAAAACCCACTTCCTTGTTTCTACACAACCTCCATTTGGGAAGGTTGCCTGATGCTTTTTGTTGCTGTTCTTGCTGTCTTTGGTCTAGCGTTAGCTTACAGACCAGCCTTGGGCGGGGGAGACGTGAAGACATGCTGATGTCATAACAT
The DNA here is from genome assembly GCF_021028975.2 of Sphaerodactylus townsendi. Lineage (NCBI taxonomy): Eukaryota > Metazoa > Chordata > Lepidosauria > Squamata > Sphaerodactylidae > Sphaerodactylus > Sphaerodactylus townsendi. The sequence continues at coordinate 21,404,549 of NC_059426.1, read as the reverse complement.
GAGCACGTTTCTGCGGGAGGAAAAAAAAGCTCCCGCCAGCCAATCAGGAGAGACCCGCCAAGCCAATCGCATGGTTGTGGGGATTGTTATATTTCTTCAATCCGAGACAGGCCTAGATGTCTTCACTGGAAACATGCTGCGGTGGGGAGGTTGAAACCTCGATGAAAAGGTGCAGTTTCTTTTCAAACTTGGTTTGATCTAGATTGAATTTCCTGATGGGGAATCGACTGTTTAATTGTTTGATTCAAAATACCACAACCAGCCTAGATTGGTTCAGAGACACCAACAGGATCTGTCGCAGCTTGGCTCACCTTGACCAAATTTACAGGTGAACTAGGTGATTCTTAAGGTCATGGTCAATGTTTTTGGTCTCATACTGAAATAATATTCACACAAATACAATTAACTTCCTGCCTTGTCTGCCTTTAAAATATTCCATGGGGGGAAAGAGTGGGATATATACAGCCCCTTCATTTTGGAGTAAGGGGAAGCTGAGGAGAAAAACACACACACAGAGGCATAAGAAATGTGAGTGACCTTAAATGGAAACATTTTGACTTACCACTGAATAGAGCAAATAGCCTGAATCAGGATTATTTTTCCGAGTTTATGACCCGTGAGGACACTTAGGCGACTGCTGAGCTTCTAAATGCAGGCATTTATGAGAGTCCTCCATCTGTGGGGAAGAAAGATACAATCATGTTCATTTATGCAGCAGGGAGGTGCGTAATTCCCTCCACGGCAGGGATTATCAAGAAAAATGTTCCAAGTAAAAGCTCTGCAGTAGAACAGGAGATCAGAATGGATGATCGGACTGGTTACCGTGCTGAAATACCGCCACCAGCAGTTCCTACGACCTTGCCTCGTGGGCTCAATAATCAATCCCATTTAGCTGGAAGACGTATCAGGATTACTGCTTCAGCAGGGCCCCCTGTTGGTTCTGTGTACAGTCACTCAGCTTAAATGGGTGAACAGCAGCACTAGAAATTGTGGCTGAGCCCCCACACAGGTTATCAAACTGCCCCGGGAAGAATCTAATTGTCTCTTTCATCCTGATGAATCATACAGAAGATTGGATCACACTTCAGGCTGTGTGCTACAACAGTTATTTGTGTAGGATGACAGGAACTCCATCAATGAGCTCCCAAGTGAAGAAGAAAAGAAGAGTTTGGATTTATACGCACCTTTCTCTCCTGTAAGGAAACTCAAGGCACCTTACAAACTCCTTTTCCCTTTCTCTCCCCACAGCAGACACCTTGTGACGTAAGTGAGACTGAAAGAGTTGTGAGAAAATCTGATCAGTCTAGGTAGAACCTATGTTTTCCGATACATTCCCACGCTCTCCACCAGCATGGGCCACCACCATGCTGACAGAGGCTGATGGGAATTGTAGTTCCTGAACATCTGGAGAGCCGCAGATTCCCTACCCCTGGACTAGCCCAAGGTCACCCTGCAGGCTTCATGTGTAGGAGATAGGAAACAAATCCAGTTCACCAGGTAAGAGTCCACCACTCAAAGGGTGGAGTGAAGAATCAAAACTGGTTCTCCAAGTTAAGAGTCCACCTGCTCTTAACCATGTTCCTAGTTCCAAGGATCTTCTCCCACTCTGTGTGTACTTCTAAATGTGCAGGAATGTGCCAAAATGTGCATGCACACAAAAAGAATGTGCATGCACACAGGGACACCTAGGAATGACATAGGGCCAAACTAAATCTTATGGCATCAACGGGTCTGACCCGTGAATGCCACCGCCATTCTACAGCTGAATTCAGGCTTTTAATAATACCGTGAGGACTGCAACCCGAATAGGCTTGCAGCGCAGTGGGACCATGGACCGGAGCCCCTCCCCCTCCATGGCACTTTTAAATGGTGTGAGATCTGCTCTAAAATGGCAGTATCTAGAAGTCTGGCCCACTGCTGTAGTATCTAACTTGGCCATGAATTTCAATGTAAAAGGGTAAACATTATTTGAAAAGACGTGGGATTTTTAGTCATTCTTATCTCCAAAGCTTCAGATGTGTCACAATGGTAGATATTAAAAACAAACAAAAAACAAGCTATTGATGCTATAACCCTGTGCAGTTGTGCTACAGAGAAAGTCCTGTTTTGAACTCAGCAGGCATCTCAGGAAAAATGCACAGAATCTGCCAGCACAATCTACATTTAAGAGAAAACATGAACATGATCGAAAACCCAGTTCCCACAATTATTGCTACCTTTACCCAACCTGACCTGGGTTACTAACAGACAGCCAAATGAGATATGAAAACACTTCTCAAGAAGAAGAGAAGAGTTTGCATTTATACCCCACCTTTCTCTCCTGTAAGGAGACTCAAGGTGGCTTACAAGCTCCTTTCCCTTCTTCTCCCCAAACAGACACCTTGTGAGGTAGGTGAGACTAAGAGAGTTCTGAAGAACTGTGACTAGCCCAAGGGCACCCAGCAGGCTTCATGTGGAGGAGTGGGGAAACACATATGGTTCACCGGATAAGCCTCTGCCACTCAGGTGGAGGAGTGGGGAATCAAACCCGGTTCTCCAGATTAGAATGCACCTGCTCTTAACCACTACACCACACTGGTGGAGTTCAGGGCAGCCCTCCCGCTTTTAAAAATGTTTTAGACCACAGTTCCATACCTGACAGTTCCATAGCTTCCCTTCTTATACCCAGTGTCAGATTTAGATGAAGAGAGGCCCTAGGCCAGGGATGGAGTACAATTCCCATCAGCCTCTGCCAGTATGGCCAATTGGCCATGCTGGCAGGGGCTGATGGGAACTGTAGTCCATGAACATCTGGAGAGTCACAGGTTGCAGACCCCTGCCCTAGGCTATTCCAGTTGTGAGGCCCCTCCCAATCCCTCACTACTAGAGGAAGATGGAAGAGAGTTTTAAACAAGGAAGGACAAAATCAGCATAGAAATCAACAGTAGTGCCGACTTATTGGCTTGGAGTGGAAAGAACATTACTGAAGGGCTGTATGGAGACTACAGAGCGTTATGACACCATGTGTAAGAAAGGCTTATGACAGTGTAAAAAATATTATACACCTGGCTGGAGTCCCTGTAGATTTTGAGGCCTGAGGCTTCCGCCTGCCAAGCCTATAGGTCAGTGGTTCCCAACTTTTTTCCACTCGTGTACCCTTTAGCAACCCATTTCCTTAAAATTGCACCCTCGTATTAGCAAACTCTTAACCTGCTTTTTTTCTCTTTTTTTGCATATCCCTGAATACTTTAGTGCATATCCCAGGTTGGGAGCCACGGCTCTAGGTAAATCCAGCACTGCTTACACCGCAATTCTTCCCTTTGCTGCAAGTGACCAAAATGCAAAGGAGGGAGGAGAGAGCGAGCGCATGAAGCGCCCAGCTTGAGAATCCCAGCCGCTGCCAAATCCTTTTTCACAGAACAGCTCTCCTCATTCAAACTGCCTACTAACCAAGAGGCTTGGCAGCTTGCTGCTTCTTGGCATGGGCCACGCAGGCAGCAGCTGGGCGGCTTCGAGCGTCGATATTTTGCAGCTGGTAGCTGTGGCATTTGGCAAAAGCCGGCTGTCCAGATGGACGTTAAATTTCCTTTAATGTTCATAACATGTCAAAAGTGAATAATCCTATGTCAAAATGGCTTAGGAGCACATTTATCTATCTGTTTACAGATACTTGTTTCTGACAGCTCGGAGGCAGCCAGAAACTCTGTTGGAATTGAGATCCAAGTCATAGGCAGTTCCCTGTACCCTGAACTCTCCCTGCCTGTTTCTCCACAAGAGAAGGCACAACAGAGCAGGGGTGTCAAACATGTGGCCCGGGGGGGGGGGCAAATTCAGCCCCCTGAGAGGGCTTATCAGTTCTGCGAGCCAGCTGTGGCGACCCCTCCCCTCGATCCCAATCTGGCCGGCAAGCGTGCAGCGGCTCACCGGGCCAGATCGGGAGCAAGGAGAGGGGTTGCTTTGCAGACTCTGAAGAGTTCTGATCTGGGATGGTGAGCCTGCTTCAAGGTCGCTAGCTGAGGCAGCCGCTCCCACCCCCCTTGCTCACCAGCCAAGAAAGCCCAGGTCAACCAAGCGACATTTATGTCATATCCGGCCCTCATAACAGATGAGTTTTACACCCTGCAAAAGACCAGGTCCAGGTCCTCTTCTCCCACAGAAAGCGCTCTGCTATATATTATATAAAATATTCTGTAGCATTTATAGATTTTCTATTAAATATTCTGTAGCATTTATTATTCATTTGAAACATTTATTAGCTGCCTGTCATCTTTAAGGAGCACAAGGTGGCTCCTTGGCAGGGTATGAGGGGAAGGTAGCACAAGGAGCACAAATAAAATAAATAAAATAAAACATATAACATAAAACCCAAAATTTAAAAACCATAATTCAGGAGTTCTACTAAAATGTGGTTCTAAATAAAACTGTCTTCAACTGGCATCTAAAGATCAAAAGTGTGTGTGGGGGGGGGAGGCAGCTGGGTTCACCTCTCTAAGGAGGTTATTTTGTAATCAAGGCTGCCACCTGAAAATCTCTGTGTGTGTGTGCTACCGAAAAAATCTCTGTGTGTGTGTGTGTGTGTGTGTGTGTGTCTGTCGTGCCCACCAAAGGAGCTTCTTTGATTGATGGGACACGGCTCCCTCTTTTCCTCCATTTGATTCTCTCATCCACCTTCCTTTCCAATCTACCAATCTAGAAAGACACTCATTTTGCCCAAGTGCAGTTTTCAGGGCAGGAGAGCACGCAAGAGTGTCAGGGAAAGAATAGGCGGGTTCAGTGGTAGAGCATCCGCTGGGCATATGGAAGGTCCCATGTTTAATCCTCAGCATCTTTAGATAGTAGGCAAAGTGAAAGACCCAGTGCCAAACTTACCTATAGGCTGAAGCCCAGGGCCTCAATATCTAGGGAGCCTCCAGCCAAGATGTTTAATGTTATTGACACTGTCATAGCATAGGCTTATCTTACATGTGCTGTCAAAATGTGTTTCAGGGATTTATCAGCCCCAAAGCCGCTGGCCATGCTGGCAGGGGCTGATGGAATTGTAGTTCCTGAACATCTGAGAGAGCCGCCTGTAGTCTTAGACTGGGGGAATCCTGCGGTTTCCAGATGTTCAGGGGACATTCCATCAGCCCCAGTCAGCATGGCCATGCTGGCAGGGGCTGATGGGAATTGTAGTTCCTGAACATCTGGAGAGCCGCAGGTTCCCTACCCCTGCTCTAGACTGTTCTGATGTTAATGGGCAGGGTGATGCCAGGCTCCAAGCTAACAATCTTTTGCAGAAAATGGAAGAACTGGAATTTGTGTTCATGCTGCATTTTTGGGACCCGTGTGCTAGGTCATTTTCACAAGGTCAGCAAAGCCGTTCGGAAATCAGAACTGTTATTGAGTACTTGTGCAAGTTTGTACATTTCACTCAGGATTTTAAAAACAAAAATTAGAGAAGATTTTGAAGAGCTTGAGTAACAAGCAAAAGCCACCTTGTCAAATGTTAACTACAGGACTATCACAAGGAGATAAAGAGTAAGGAAGGGGCAAGTAAATGACGGAAGTGCACCTGGTCCTGATGCCTTAGATCATAGGTGACTTGAGGTTCTCCAGATACAGGCATATCATCCCCCAGCACATCTCCTGCCAGCATGATGCTGGCAGGGGATGATGGGAACTGTAGTCCATAACATCTGGAGGGCCGCCAGTTTGACATCTGTGCCTTAGATGAACTCTCTTCCAAGAAATAAGTTTAGAAAAAATTTTTATTCCTGTATTGGAAGTACCTGAAGCCAGTTTAACAAGAAAAGTTACTGTGTACAGTGATGTTGTACAAATGTTTGCCTTTCTTGCTACTCTGATAGCATCTAAGCAAGCAATTCAGCAAGGTGTTGAACTGTTCATGGAAGCATACCCAGATGATGTTGACCTGAAACTTACTGATGAACTGTTGCCCTTTCACTTGTACGGGAGCCAAAGCCATAGGCCTACAGAAGAGCACTCTCTGTCTCATACAGACCCTTATCAAATCATACCCAAGGAAAAAAATTCAGATGGCCTTTCCTGATGAAGAAATCTTGCAGCTATTTCTTAGCTTAATTGTCACTAACTGCTTGGGAGAGAGATGACCCTCTGGCGTGCGCCCCTGAGGATATGTGCCCCACATGTCCAGTGGTGGGATTCAAATAATTTAACAACCGGTTCTGGCGATGGGATTCAAATAATTTAACAACTGGTTGTTTACAAGCACCATTTTAACGACCAGTTCTGCCAAAGTGGTGCAAACCTGCTGAATCCCACCGCTGCACATGTCCCCATGAGCACTCTGCCCCTGGCCAGGTCCCTGCTCCTAGCTGCCTCTGTTCCATGTCTCAGTGAGCTAAACTGGCATAATATATGTACTAGCAGAAAGATTGCAAACAACCTGGAGAGAAAATCTCTTGTCCCTTAGCCAGAGACTTAAATAGATGTCCTTTACCCTAACCTTTACCAGGTGATGATCTTCATTTCCATGCTTTGAAAAGCTTCACCTGACCACTTCCACACATTAAGCTTCTGTTAAAGGGACAGGGCATTTTTCTTCAGGCTTGTTGGCAATTCTCCAAAGAGGAGGCGTCTGACCTAACAGTTGTTCCAAGGTAGGGTTAACAAGCTCCAAGGAGTGGCTGCAGATCTTCTGGAATTACACCTGATCTCCAAAGACAGAGACCTGATCCCCTGGAAAATATAGCCACTTTGGAGAGTGGACTCTATGACATAATACCCTTCTGAGGTCCCGCCCCTCCCCAGGCTCCACCCGCAAATGTCCTTGGACTTTTCATTTTAGAATTAGCAACCCAATTCCAAGGGCTTCAATTAGAATTTACTGAGAGCCAGCATGGTTTAGTGATTAAGAGCAGAAGGGCTCTAATCTGGAGAACTGGGTTTGATTCCCCACTCCTCCACATGAGTGGCAGACTCTTTTCTGGTGAACCAGATTTGTTTCCCCACTCCTACGTTCCTGTTAGGTGAACTTGGGCTAGTCACAGTTCTTCAGAAATCTCTCAGCTCCACCTGCTTCACAAGACGCCAGGTATCTGTTGTGGGGAGAGGAAGGGAAAGGAGTTTCTAAGCCTCCTTGAGTTTCCTTACAGGAGAGAAAGGCAGGGTATAAATCCAAGCTCTTTTCTTTCTCTGCCAAGCACATGTTTCAGCCACATCATCCAACATGCAGTTTTCACAAGAAAGAATAATCTTCAAAGTTCATTTTTTAAAAAACCTCCATTGTCATTCCACTACCGATGTGTTGCACAACCCTCTACTTGTGTCACTTGCACAAAATGTTCTTCCTGCGGCTCAATAATGCGGTCCTCTTAATTGCTCTGATATTAAATCAACATCCCAGAAGGAACATCAGCTCCTAGCAATAATTTCCGTCTTGCCTTTGGAGGCCAGGCTGACACCAATTTGCTGCCATGTGCAGCGAGTAACATATGAGGAAGCATTAAGTGCTTAATATCTGTGGTTATTGTGTGTGGAGGAAGAAGAAAGCAATATTGTGGGCTGGCACAGTTTCCAGATGGAAGGCTTTTGCTGTGATAAATAGGAGACAGATTAAAAAAAGAAAGAGAAGAAGAAAAAATCTCAGCTTCAGAGACAAAAAGGGGATCAGTTAAGAGCCCCAGAAACCAAGAGGCTCACTTGCAAGACATGTCAGACCCTCTAGCCGCAGAATTCATCTCATGTTGTAAACAACTCTTCCACGGCCTGATCCAAAACATGTCAGAGAAGTCAAGAGAAGAAAGAGAGACAGGAGGGATCCTATCTCAGCATTTTTCTTGTATGTAAGCAAACGGAACCAGTGAATATGTGGAAATCAGGTTGGCATCTCCAGAGTTTTAGATAGAAAAGAATGTGTTTCAGGAAACTTTGGAAATTTCAGAGCCTGTCCTTTTTGATAAAGCTGGCTAATTTGAGAGAGAGAACTGGATCTGCCTTGAAGGCTCAGTTACTGGGAGAAACTGGTGGATGATTACTCACTTCTGAGGGGAGCTCACATTTACACTGTGAGGTCGATTCCCCACTTCAAAAGTGAAAGTAGAGGCAAACCGGTTTCGTAAGAATTAGGTGCTTTGGAGCACCGATTCATGCTCCCCACTGCAGCTTGTCTGTTGGGTTTCAAAAAGGTGTACCTCCAACAAGGTTCCAAAATACCGCGCGCTGAGGGGTGGGAGGAGCGGCAGAATCGGAGTGACTGCGTTGTTGCCGCTGGTGTAGTGGGGAGTGCTGTAGGAGCCCGGGATATTTGCCGTGAGGAGCGCACATCTAATGGTGAGTGGGGAATCAACCTGAGAATCCTGAGGTTGAGGGAAGGCCAATATTCAACTCAAAGGTACCAACTTGGCTGCTGACTGCTCTGTACTCTCCCAAATTATCGACTGTATTACACTTGTAAATAGTTTCTCTCCTCTTTCCTGAACTATCTGATTCTCCTATCCTTAGAAGTAAACAACAGTAACCATTCTTTTCCGTTTTCCTCTTGGGTGCTGAACTTATTTTATTCAGAAGCCTCTTGGGTTAAGTCTGTTTGGTGGAGGGCTGCGGTAGAGACCTCACTGGTCAACCTTTAGATCATGCCACTACATTTTAAACATCATATTTAAGACCCCGACCTTTACACATATCGTTTACCAGATGCTGAGGCTGGAAGTGGGCTTGCTTGCCTGGAACGCTACCCTGCGACAGAGCTAGAGTTCTGTTTCCATGCATACAATTGGCCAGGGATACTGCTTTGTAGGGGTGACAGGTGATGAGGTCCAAAGTACGTACATGCACAAACCAGTCACAGCCATCTTCTACTGCCATTGTGCCATTCTCACCTGATACACCTCAGCGTTGGTTTGGAAATGCAAATAATAATGCATGGCCTATGTGCTATCAGGGTTGAACTTTTACCCACATAATATGAGCCACCTACCTCCATGTGATAGGCACAGATTAAAGCTCTGCCACGGGCAGCTCTGTGAAACTCTCTCCAGACTGTGTCCAGGTTATGATATTTTTAAGGACTAATATTTGCTTTCCAGCAAGACACAGCCAACCAATATTAACCCTGTAGGATTTTCAAAGCAAGAGATGGTTTACTATTGCTTGCCCCTGCATAGCAACTCTGATCTTCCTTGGTGGTCTCCCATCCAAGTGCTGACCAGGGCAAACCATGCTTACCTTCCAAGCTCTGATAAGATCATGCTAGGCTGGGTTCTCAGACTACTCCAAGCAAATTATAATATGTTTCAATTTGTGGGGTGATTGGATCGTTCTACATGCATGCCTTGAGCTGCAGACTGATTTGTTCAGAATATTTTTTACCTCATGTATACCCCACCTTTCTCACCTGAGGGGACCCAAAATGGCTCACATGGTATTTCTATTCTCCATTCTATCCTCAAAACAACCCTGGGAAGTAGAAGTTCCACTGAAGTCAAAGGGACTTACTTTTGAGTAAATATGAATAGGATCTGCTAAGATTAGCAGAGTGCTCAAGGCACATGTGCTGCTTATGTATTAAAGGCAAAGGAAAGTACCAGGTCATTTCTGACCCGTGGGATGACATCACATCACAACATTTGCTAGGCAGACTATGATTATGAGATGGTTTGCCATTGCCTTCCCCAATCACCCACACTTTACTCCCAGCAAGCTGGGTACTCATTTTACTAACCTCAGAAGGATGGAAGGCTGAGTCAACCTTGAGTCACCCACCCAAACCAGACTTCCATCGGGATCAAATTCAGGTCGTGAACAGAGTTTTGACTGCAGTACTGCTGCTTACCACTCTGTGCCATGCTGCTTAAGGATATAAAGTTGACAAGGAGCCTTTATGTTTTTTAGTCAACTAGTAAGAGCCTTTGTTGTAAGGAACTCCATTCTAGAGAGGATAGAATAGAGATGATATTCTAAACTAACTAGTTGAACAAGGATGGATAGAGATGCAAGAAGACGAATCTTGCTCTCATGGTGGTAAGATGCAGAGAAAGAAAAGGTAGCAGCCGAAAGGGAGGAAGATTCCCGAAGAGTAACAATCTACATATCAAAAGGATAGCATCAGATCAGTAGAAAGGAAGGATGCTCAGGGTCTTGACCTATCTATCACTCTGCTTCTCTATAGTCACTCTCTGGGAGTCTGAGGCTAAGGCTGATTCCACATGGGCCAAAAACAGTGGTGTGAAAATGGTATATAAACCCTTTTACACCATTTTCACACTATTTTCACACCGCTGTTTTTGGCCCATGCAGAATCAGCCTAAGAGACAGTGCAAGCTCCTTCATTTCCAACAGCATGAATAGTTTGACTTGCAAATATCCTGGGCTAGCTCTAGCAACAGAAAGAGGCTCTAGGGGTAACAGAAAAGTAACAGGAGTAACAGAAAGAGGCTCTAGGGGAACATAATGTAATGTGGGTAGGATCCCACAGCACTCTTGACTCAACTATGGTTGTAAAAGCAAATAGAAAGCTGCATTTCAGGAATGCCAATACACAAAGCCTGTTGGGTAACCTTGGGCCAGTCACATTTCTCTCAGAACCCTCTCAGCCCATGATGCAGGCAATGGCAAACCACCTCCAAACATCTCTTGCCTAGAAAACCCTACCAGGTCACCACAGGACCATTGTGACGTGACAGCACTTTACACATAGAAACACACACAACAACAAATTATTCCCTAGCATCCAAAGTATCTTCCCACCATCCAGGTCTTTCTTAAGGAGTGACTAAGCAAGTCCCCTCAGAATCCTACTAGGCCTTACATTAAAGCACAGGTGTCAAACTCGCGGCCCTCCAGATGTTATGGACTACAGTTCCCATCATCCCTGGCAGCATCATGCCGCTAGTTTGACACCTGTGCATTAAGGGAAGTGTTCTAGTATTGTATTATAATTGCTGGCCAAGGCTATATCTATGTAATTTTTTTAAGTTTGGTGACTAAAGTTGCCAACCTCCAATCAGAGCATGGCATCTCCCAAAATTACAGCTGACCTTCAGGCCACAGAGATCCATTCCCCTTTGGAAGATTTGCATTGTAGCCTGCTGAGGTATCCCCCCCCCCCCCAAACCATCCAGCAATTTCCCAGCTTGGAGTTGGCAACTCTTTTTGTATCTTCTCAGTTTCAGAAGTGAACCTGTGTTAGGGTGGTGCTACACTAGTAGAGACCAACTTGGTATGAGTTTCCAAAGGCATCAGCCTATTGCAGCATTTTTCCAATGGTGTTCTTTTTCCAAAGACCCCAAGAGTTTTGGAATTTTATTGGTGAACCTTGAGGGAATGTAAAATAGATGGCCTACAAGGTCTGCTTTCTTTCTGCAATTGTCAGTCCCAAGAGAGGAGGTCTAGGAAGGCTTGTGGTACAACCTAAGTGCCAGTCTTCCACCAGGCATTGTCTGTGTGACCTGAAACAGCCTCCACACCAAGAATTAGGCTTCTCAGTTTGCCTATTACTGCAGGCAGCCTTCTGCCCCCATGGTCCTGGCCCCACCTGCACTCACTGTAGCAGCAAGAGCTAAACCAGGGTTGGAGACGCACTGCTTCATGTGGCAACGTCACCTCCAAGTGAAGAACTGGAAGTGATGCCACCTCATCAGGCACTGTTCTAAGAATTCACTTAATGTCTGTGGTATTTACCATAGAGACTGAGTGAATTCCTAGAGAATTGCTGAACATCATGGCATCACTTCTGGGTTTTCAGACTCTACCAAGAATGATCTGAAAAGAACAGAAGACCAGCTGGAAATACCATCTATGTTATTTTTTTTTTGGCTATTGGAAAAGGTCATCAGTCTAAGCATTCAACAACAAAAATATTCGGCACGAACATCTCAAAATCATGATTTTGATTATTCTTTTTAACCAGCCATTGGCCAATTAGTTTGACTTGTGTTGCTTCCTCGTTAAGTAGATAATTGGCGCCAGATTTCTAGATCAGTATGTACAATTAAATATATTTTAAGCAGCATTAATCACTAATCTCTTTGCACATGTTTCACATTTGCCAAATGATCAAACGAAAATACTTACAACTGATGTCATTCCAGGAGAGGATTCTTCCCCCTATCAGCTCCAGAATCCCATCATTTACTGACCTGCCCCTTCCCCCTCCCCCGCAAAAGCCTGGGAAAGCAGATCAGCCTGGCAAATAGACCCAAGTGTGTTTATAATATTAGCCTTTAAAACTGCTGGAAAAATGTTCTTTTGAAATTCCTTTTAAAGCTGTCATCATGGCATTGTTAATTGGTTTTAGCTAAATATTTAATATACAAACACATGCGTCATTGGGAATTTTATGGGTATTTATTTCTTCACGAAACAAATTCAGTGTTACAACAGGAAAGACTCTTTTGGAAGAATGGCTTGCAAATCAGTCGAAAGGCACAAAGATCTATCAAAAAAGAGAGCAGCAGAATGGAAATGTGGGTTTTGGACTGGGGAGAGCTGGGTTCCAATCTCCCTGAAACTCACTGAGTGATTTCAGCCCCGTCATGCTCAGGCAGGCTAACATAACTCACAGGGTTGCTGTGAGGATTAAAGAGGGGAGATGAGAACCATCTAAATTGCCCTGAACTCCCTTGGAAGAAAGGTGAGATAAACATTAGATAGACCAGCATTCCCCTAAGGGTACCCTTGGTCACCATGATATCTGCCAATGCCTTTCCTCGGTCCGCCCACATATTTTTTTTAAAGGGAAAGTCAGGTGGGCTGTTGCCTGTCAGGATTTCTGACTGGTTACTGGAGATGCTGTGCTCATTAAAAGGCAGCCTGTCAAACCGAGCTTCTGTCTGAAATGCTGGGAAGACTATTAGGATTACACAGTATTAGTGCTGCCTGACATTTTGAGGATGGCTCTTCCTTCTGCAGTAGCCATTTTGTAGTGGTCTCTGCTTCCTGTTTCAGTCATTTTGTGCTTGCATCCACTACCCTGTGCCAGGATTCCAAAGGGCAGGCTCAGAAAGGTTGGAAACCCGAGAAATAAACTGGTGATCAAGAACTAGAAATAGATTTGGGAATGAGGGACTTTGCTGCTCTTTTCTCTTTTCTGAGCAGGGGGGGAAATGTCCACTGGATGGAGGTTTAATGAGTAGACAAAGGCAGTTGAAGCTTCACATGGCAAATAGTTAAATAACATCAGCCGATAGCTGCTTGGAAATAAAACTAATGGTAAAAAGCAAACTGGGGGAACCACTTTCAAAGTTGGCAATTTACCTCTTCCCAAGTCAGCCTGATATGATTCAGGAAAACCTAGATGGGAAATGTTGAGCTTGGCAAGTTCTGATTCCCAAATTAATCTGAACTCAGGGGGACTTTCTTCTGAGTAAACATTTAGGGTTGTGCTGAATGGTGACTCACAGGATGGGGAAGACAAACCAGTGTATAGGGCTGGTTTGGCAACGGCACAAGTATTTAATAGACTCACTCACACAATCCCCAGCTGTCCCTTGTGGCCAGTTTAAAAGAAAGTGTGAGTTAGGCAGGTTAGCATGTTTCATCCAGTTGGCAAAACTCCTCAGCCCCCTTCCAACGCAAATCTTCTAGATTTCAGATTCCACCTTCGCCCTGTACACAAAGTATAAAAGTTTCTCTTCCCGGCCTTTCCCGAAAACAGTTAAAATATCACTGTGAAGCAAGAAAAAGAGGAAGAGGAGTAGGAGTAGGAGGAGTTTGGATTTATATCCCCCCCCCTTTCTCTTCTGTAAGGAAACTCAAAGGGGCTTACAATCTCCTTCCCCTTCCCCCTGCACAACAAACACCTTGTGAGATTGGTGGGGCTGAGAGAGCTCCAAAGAACTGTGACTAGTCCAAGGTCACCCAGCTGGCATGTGTTGGGGTTCACCAGATAAGCCTCCACCAGATAAGCCTTCACAGCTCAAGTGGTAGAACGGGGAATCAACCCCGGTTCTCCTGCTCTTAACCACTACACCACGTCGGCAGTGCCCAGCTTGAGGCACAGACTATCATGGGGTAAGGCTGCCGCCGCTGTGTGTATGACTCTGTGCAGACGCAAGGCCCACCTAAGCCCTTGCAAGTTGAGGCCCTAGGATGGCCAACCCCTGATTGGGAAATTCCTGAAGACTTGGGAGTGTAGCATAGGAGAGTGGGGTTGGGGGAGGAAAGGAACCTCAGTGGGAGATAACACCATAGAATTCCCCCCTCCAGAGCAGCCATTTTCTCTAGGGGAATTGGTCCTTTATAGTCTGGATGTCAGTTGTAATTCCAGGAGATCTCCAGGCCCTAACTGGAGGTTGGCAACCCCATGAGGTCCCAACATCAACAGGTAGAAAAGACAGCCAGTTTCCTTCCAGATTCTTCTAGTCCAGTCCAGACACAAGAAGTGCTTATCAGTTTTGCTGCACTATGCTAGATCCAGACCCCAGTTCTATGAGGATGCAGGGAATGGTACTACTGACCATTCAGTTAGTCTGCTCCCAAGGAGCACGTTCACCACTCCAGAATCCCACTGACTGAGGAGACACTCATTGGCACCTTCCGCATGAGCAAAAAAACCCGGGTTGAGGACTGGAAAAAAACCCATTCTGGGGGGGAACTTCGCACCTAAGTGTGAAGGCTGCCCCATGTTATCTCCTCCAAAACAGGTCATTCTTAAAAACAGCTATCTGTGATTCTTTTGTTTTAATATGGGTTGCAGCCACTCGCAAGCAAATGGCTGGCCAGGAAAAGCTTTAAGTGGCCATGCTTCCCTCCATTTTTAAAGGTCCCGCCTCGCAGCTGTGTAGCCATTCAGGGACACAGGGACGTCTCACGGCATCACGAGACATCGGCATGATTGAGGGAGTCCATGCCTGCCCGCGTAGGTACGCAGCTGACGGAGGAAGGTTTAAAAGAAAAGATGCGCCTCCATGTGAAGGCACAACAGCCACCCACATTGTTCCCACAGGCTTTGTTTGCTGCCTGCCGGAGGCATGTGAACGGGTAAACGGGAGAGCGGATTACTTTATCTCGACTTGAGGGGGCATTGCTCTCAATGTGGATTATGTCCCCTGGTGTTTCGATCCAACGATATTGTTGAATTACTCTCTAAACTGTTGTTCTAAAAATGGACTGTTATATTGGTTATATGTTGCTCAGAGTCAGGGCCAAGTAGAATTGCTAACAGGCCTGAAAAAAACGTTTTGTCCTTTAAGAGAAGCGTAAGGCCTGTAATTGGGCAGCTGAAGTTTTTCCAAGCGTGGAGGTAAATATCATCACTTGGTAAATAAACATTCAATTACGCCTCTGATAAAAGGCCCTGGCCAGATCTTGGAAGCTAAATAGGGTCTGTCCTGATTAATATTTGTAGAGGAAGGAAGGAAGGAAGGAAGGAAGGAAGGAAGGAAGGAAGGAAGGAAGGAAGGAAGGAAGGAAGGAAGGAAGGAAGGAAGGAAGGAAGGAAGGAAGGAAGGAAGGAAGGAAGGAAGGAAGGAAGGAAGGAAGGAAGGAAGGAAGGAAGGAAGGAAGGAGAGTGGGGGGGGGCAGGTAGAGTCGCTACAGAAGCAGACAATGGCCAGACCATCTCTATTTATTCATTCCCTGTCTTGAAACCCCCTCTTGTTTCTGAGAGAGGTTGTCTTTTAATGTCATGGGGAGAAATTATATATATGGTAAATGGCACCGTCATTAGATCAGATAGGATTTTATTTTATAGAACAATTTTTTAACATATTAACATATTTTTTAACATATTTAACATATTTTTGTTATTGGAATGAATGTTTCTATTGATGGATGGTATTCTCTGAATGCTGTGAGCTGCCCTGGGCCCCACCTTGGTAGGAAGAGGGCGGGATAAAAATCAAATTACATAATGATGGGGTTGGCCTGAATCAGGTAAGATTTGATGGTACTCTCTACCGATACCAAAAGGATGGATATTTTTTTTCCCCAGGCAGTTGCCAAATCAAGTGTGATGTGCTGGTCTGAATGCTAGACTTGGCCCACAGAGATCATTTTTCCAATCCCCATGCTGCCATGAAACTCACTGGGTTATCTAACATACCTCCCAGAGCTGCTGTGAGGGAAAATCATATATATCACCTCAAAAAGCATATATATCACCAGGGAAAATCATATATATCACCTCAAGTTCCACCCCAAGTGGCAGGGGAGTGGGTGTTTAAAAATGGGATCAATAGCTCCTGTGGGGAGCTGCTTTGAATGCCTTTTGTAACATAAACATTTTGTAACATAAACATTTGGCTGCCTTTGCAATATGGTCCAAGAGGGACATTTTCAGAAATGAGTGACAATATGCGTTGAATATAAATGGAGAGTGAATTGCTTGTGGTTATCACAGATTTTTGCAGGTATATGCAAAAGGCACTCACAAGGATCGACCTCTATATGCATGGATGTAGCAAAAGTCTTGGACAAGACGTGACCCCTAATTCTGGCTTCAAACCATCCACTGACACAATTTTCCTTTTGTGCCAGTCAACCAGCCATAATGCTCAATGGGCAATTTTCAGCTGCGCTCTTACCCTAATTAATTGGCATGAGTCCCAACTATCGCCATTGCCAAGATGAGCTCAATGCTGCATCTGGCCACCCACAAGAGTTTTAACCTCATCCGCATTGCTTAGTTATATGCAATCTTTTCTTGCCCGTTTCAGAATGAGAAGATAGCTTTTTACTCGGAGAGGCTGATCTAGCAGATTATGTCACCTTTGAGAATTTGGTCAGTAACTTTTCAAAAACAGAAATTGACACAAAATACCTGCCTTTAGCAGTCAAGAACCACATGGGGATCTGGACCTAGGGCAGAAACCTTCTGTTCCTCTGTAGGGTTGCTAATGCGACTGAAGTCCCTCTCCTCCCCAAACCCTGTCCTTTCCAGCAGAGGCGGAGTGCTCACAGGGACATGTGGGGTCACATGTCCCTGGGCGCATGCCAGCTGGTCACATGGGGGCGGAGAATCAACCCCACACCCCTCCCCTCAGCCCTGGAGGAGCCTCCACCGGCTGAAGGAGCAGCCTGGCGGGGCTGGGCTGAGGGGCAGCCCACGACAGGCTTCTGCCAGCTAAGGAAAGTGGGGCGCGGGGGGGGGGGGTTTGGAGCAAGTGTTGCTCCAGGTACCATCCCCCCCACCCATGCCTCTGCTTCCCAGGATCTGCCACCAAACCTCTAGGAATTTCCCAACACAGGATTGACAGCCCTGTGATCCTGAACCTGCTCCAAAAGTCTGGGTCCCAAGTAAGAGGAAAGACATTTCCATTTCTTTAAATATTAATCATCATCAATACCCTGGCCAGAATGGATCGTAAATTACAAGCAGTTATCTAATGCCAGAGGAAATGTAAGTGTTTAATGGATAAGTTAGTCTACTCTGGGTTGGGAAATCCCTGGAGATTTGGGGTTGGAGTCTGTGGGGAAGGGCTGGACCTCAACAGAGAATAATACCATAGAGTCTGCCCTTAAAAAACCCATTTTCTCCAGGGGAACTGATCTCTGTAGTCCGGTTTGCCATTCCAGGAGATCTATAGGCGGCACCTGGGGGCTCGGATACTTTAGAAGAAGAAGAACTGGATTTATATCCCCCCTTTCTCTCCTGTAAGGAGACTCAAAGGGGCTTACAAACTCCTTTCCCTTCCCCCCTCACAACAAACACCCTGTGAGGTAGGTGGGGCTGAGAGAGCTCAGAAGAACTGTGACTAGCCCAAGGTCACCCAGCTGGCATGCGTTGCAGTGCACAAGCTAATCTAGTTCACCAGATAAGCCTCCACCTCTCAAGTGGCAGAGCAGGGAATCAAACCCGGTTCTCCAGATTAGAGTGCACCTGCTCTTAACCACCACACCACGATAATTATACATTTTATGTGGAATGTTTCTTCTCACTCTCGCCGCTTTAATTTGCCCCCCTCATCATCTACTGACAGATCATCCACCTGGAGATGCCAGAGATTGATCCTGGGACCTTCTGTATTCCAAGCACGTGCTCTACCAGTCAGCCATGGCCCCTCCCCCTGTAGTCTGAAGCTGCCAAAGATCTGCCTCTGTCCAGCAAGTGAGAATTGCCTATTAATTCATGCAGGATCCTTTACTGGAGGTGGGAACTGCCCCTGAGTATTTCATCCCAGCTGAGGTGTGGTGAGAGGGCAGAGGAATGACAAAGTTGTTCCTACTGAAACAATAAAGAACATGAGTGTGAATAACAATGGTAACAAAAGGGAAATAACAGAAAGTACCCCTCCCCCCAAAATAGACAAAATCACATCTGTAAC
Organism: Sphaerodactylus townsendi; assembly: GCF_021028975.2. Lineage (NCBI taxonomy): Eukaryota > Metazoa > Chordata > Lepidosauria > Squamata > Sphaerodactylidae > Sphaerodactylus > Sphaerodactylus townsendi. The sequence continues at coordinate 21,386,346 of NC_059426.1, read as the reverse complement.
CATCCCCGTTTGCTAATGAGCCTGCAGGGCCAAGCCTGAATGTAATCTAAAGCCAGCTAGAAAGTTTATGGCTAAGGTAAGCTCAACTTTGTAGGTACTGAATACTCAGGTGTCCCTTTCTGTTGGATCTAACTGGCTTTTAGATATACAAGAGATGGTAATTACAGTGCAGTTAGATAAAGACAATATAAATATGCACAAATAATTGCGTACACACAAATGTCTTCCATGTAGATAAATGGAGATCATTACACTGTGCAAAATTAAGCGATAATATTTATGTACCAATAGCACATCCTTTAATCCGAAAAAAATAGGAAGCTTTCCTTGTGTAGTCCCCTCATTAGCCACTAGGTGGCAAAGAAGTTCTTCTGAGGAAGTCCTTGCAAGGCAGCAGCATCATTGCTGCCCTCTGGTGGACTCACTAAGAAAGGCAAGTGCTAAGAAAATAATGTTGGCTGTCCAATGGATTCTTAGGAGCCTAGATGAAACTTGTGCCCAACTGTTTATTCCCATTTTCCCCAGAGCGTTTAATTGCTCACTTGGATGTTTTGTGAAGACTACATATTTTGTGAAGACTACATATTTTGCACAGCCATTTGAGATCTGAACTGAATACCACTGCTGTTTCATACATCTGCTAAGTAGCCATGGCTGCTAACGTGGTTCGTATTTAAGTTTGCCACCCTCCAGCTGGGGCCTACAGATCTCCTGGAATTACAACTGATCTTCAGACTGGTGCCCAATATTTTGTTACCAAATATCAAGTCAACAGGATAGAGCTGTAAGTAGCTTTATTTGCAAAGAAAGGGGAGCCGTCCTTACATGGGCAGACTCCACTGGCTCGTTACATATACTACATATTTATTCCCTTTCCCGATTCCACTACACCCTCTCCATTCTCCCACGTGCTAAGGATAATTGGACTTACAACTTTCCAGTCTGCTTATTTACATGTTGCTCCTTGATATGTTGCCCCCTCTCATATTCTTCAAGTATGTTCATTATAAGACAGTTTGTCATCAGAGCAGGAGGAGAAGTTAATATGCATTAGCCTATTAAGCATGCTCAATATGTACAATCTGATGCTAGCTAGTTACTCAGTTCAACTGGTCTCAGACGGTCTTATTTTATTCCACCCTAGCCAACTGCTACTTCCTCTTATTTCTTTGTTCTGGTAGAAAACACATTTCTCGTTTATCACAAGACTACAGAATTCAGTCCCCAGGGAGAAAAGGGGCTGCCTTCCCAAAACCTGCTCTCTCCAGGCTCCACCCCCTAATCTCTAGGAATTTCCAAACCCAGAGTTGGCAACCGTACAAATCATGTGTAGAATAGCACCAACCTCCTTCACTAGTTGACTCCTCCCTGCCTTTCCTTGCTATGTTGTGGTATTCCTCTGATAATTGAATAGCCTAAATTCATTTTAGAAAAATGTTTTACTTCCATCATTGCCAACAGGCCCGAAGAAAAATGTCGTTTGAAAGTGTGCTAATGGGCAGCTGAAACTTTTCATGGCCGGAAGGAAATAGCCTCACTTTGTGAAGAATGTCCTATTAAGCCTCTTTTAAAGAGAGAGGGCATGTGTGTGAGCTTTTTTCTCCACCAGTTGGCAACCTACAGTAAGGCACTCAAGAAAAAACACACCAAATTTTTCTGAATTTTTAAATCATCAAGCACAGTTTTAACGCCCAGGATTAAAATGCCTGACAATAGCCGCTACATTTTAAAGAAAAATTACATAAAAGCATCACATGGGAATGGTATAGCGCCCATGTGGCAGCCGTGAGCTTAACACAAAGACTGAGCAGAAACAATGTTAAAAATGAATTAAATGAAATAAATCAATTTGTTGTGGAAGTGCACTTAAAATACAAATTATTCAGCCTCTAGACAGAAACCACCAGAATAAGTAGTCCTCAATGTACACAAGTTGAGGATATACAAATAGGACCAAAAGAGAAAAGAAAAACAGGACTACACCAAACAATGTGCCAGCAAATCAAAAAAGGAGAAAAGATGCCAAGTGCCGGGTGACAGGTGACAGTAAAATGTCTACGTGTTTTGCTGTATAGGTTTTGTCAGGGTGATCAGAGTTTCTTTGTGCCGAACCTTTCCACAGGGGTTGAGTTGTATGAATAAGAGCCCCACCAAAGTAAACAGAACCAAACACATTTTGGCTGAATCGTAGGGATGACAGCTTTCAGGGGGAACCTGACAGTCCTCTGGAATTACAGCTCATGTACAGACTACAGAAATCAGTTGGCCTGGAGAGAATGGATGCTTTGGAGGGTGAACTGTATGGCATGCTACCCCACTGAGGTCCCTGTCCTCCACACACTCCATCCCCAAATCTCCAGGAGTTTTCCAAACTGGATCTGGCAACTCTACCTCCACCCTCCACCCCCACTGGTGGTCAGGGGAGACCTGGCAACTCAATCAATGGGCCTTCTTCAGCGGTTCCGAACACAGAGATATCCAAACACACCAAGAACAATTGTTGGTATAATATAAGCCAACAGGTGTTGATTGGTTCGCATTTTATACTGTATGGCCAAACGATGACATTATTACGATCTTGTTCCATCACTTTCACGCTTACCATATAAATGTATGGTGGTCAATTATGTCCAATTTTGGCAGTTCATTCCCTCATGGTGTGTATGCATGCATCAAACAGCAGTCTGTTAGAAAAAGAAAGAAAAGAAGATAATGGGGGAATAAATGGTGGAGAAATGGACAAGGGAAGGAAGAAAAGGCAATTGGATAAGCGAGGCCAAGGGGGAAATGGATGACAGAAGGGTGACTGAACTACGGAAAGAGAGACAGAGAACAAGGAAGCAGGTGACAAGGATGGGATTTTCCTTCCCTGCAAATCCTTGCGAGTCTCCATCTAGTAGTATATTTTGGCTTGCCTAATCCACCCTAATATTTAGCATATATACAAGAATACTGAAATTTTCAAGCACTTCACATAGACCATCTTGGTACAACATGGGCCATGATATTATCCCCATATGTCAGAGGGGAAGTAATTGTTAATGCTGAGAGTCCATGACTTGCAAAAACTAGGCCCTAGCTACAGCATAAAGCCACACCATAGGTGTGCCACCTCTTCGGAGCCCAGAAGTTAGGGTTTTCTTTTTCCTGCTGCAAGGTGGAGACCAAAGAACAGAGAAAACATCAAGATGGAGTCACTATTGTGACAGGCGTTTCTTGAAACTGAAGGGGCGCATACTGCCTCTCTGATAAATCTGGGGAACTTGCTAGGCTTTTTGAGATATAATCCTTCCTCTCAGTTGCAAGACGTTCTTGAAGTACCAAATCTAAAGGCTTTGGGTCACTCACCTGAGGTAAATTTTGTATTGTGCCTGAAGAGCAGACACTTCACTGAATCAGGTTTACTAAAACAATAAAGATTTATTTATGTGCAGATTATGTGGTAAATTCTCCTCAAAGCTTAAGGTTAGCAGACCTGCTCATCATCATAAATAGGCCTCACAACTCTCCCTGAGGCAGAGTTAAACCACTCAGCCACACTACCAGGCAGAGCTACACACAAAATTGTTTGCTCCTTTGCAGAGACAGTTCTCCCTTTTCTGTCTCCCCTCTCCCCCAGGCAGCTCTCAATCACCTTTTAGAAGGAGGCCGGAGGCCAGAGTTCCACTCCTATTCGCTGTTTTATCTCTCAGGGCAGGACAGCCTTCTGTCCTTCGCACCATTCCTTTAGAAAGTCAGTATAAAAAAAGCAAACCGGGATTTCATCAAGGACCGGAACTGTCACATGTCTACCAACTGATCTCCCCACTAGTCCCTGCCAACTATTCAAACGTTTGGGAAAAACTGCTTTTTAGTTCCTCGTGCTTTTCTTTGGCCCCTTCCATACATGCAGAATAATGCACTTTCAATTCACGTTCAATGCACTTTGCAGCTGGATTTTACTGTGTGGAATAGCAAAATCCACCTGCAAACAATTGTGAAAGTGGATTGAACGTGCACTATTCTGCATGTGCGGAAGGGGCCTTCATCCTGCTCTAATAGGCAGTGCTGCGGAGAGTGCCAAGATTCAGCATTCCTTTCCATCTGTGCCACAACTCATCCCAAACTCCCTGTCAGCTCCAATGCACAGAAAGTATCCAACTGATACAGACTGACTTTGCTGAGTCACACTTCTGGAACCTTCACATATACTTGTCTGACTCTTCACCTTGGAATGGATTCAGACAAAACTTTTCTTTACACATCAGACAAGAGAGACTGATTTTCAGAAACATGAGAATCTGGGTGATCTTTACAGAGTCTATTAGCTGGATTTAGGAAACCCAAGTTGTTAGGTGATGGACTTATTGTATGACCTTCTGTCAGCTGCTGTCCCCTGACTGTTGAACTGGGGGCTCCCTCGGTGGCTAGTTGACTGAGTAAGATAATAAAGAAGGCTGGATAAACAAAGACCAGCTGTCTGTAATTATCACAGTGACCCCCTACCCACATCTTTGGCTTGCTCACTTTTGCTTGGGGAATTTGTGCCAGATGACTTTTGTGTGTAGGTTAAGTATGCTGAAGGCCTCCACAGCTTATGAGAAAGAAACATGCCAACAGCAAACTAAGGCTGACATTGAAGGGGTGAGAAAACAAACCATGGCCAGCTCCATGCAAGTGGCAGGGTTTACATGTGTTTTTTCACAACGGCCATCCCTGGCTGTGCTGCTCTTAAAACTCTGGACATCTTCACATGAGATGTTACTTTAAAAAAAACTGATCTTGCGAGTCTGAAGTCTCTTCACCCCAATATATACCAGTAAGTTCAAACTATTTGTGTTACCACTCCCCACTTCCCCCTGCCAGTGCCCAAAGCACCAGTGGGCAACAAAAGGAAATGACAGAAGGCCTCCAGCAGTGGGAGACCTGGAGTCCTAATGTGATGTCATAAAGTCCACCCCTCAAGTTGCCATTTGCCCCAGGGGAACTGAGCTCTTCAGTTGGAAAACCAGTTGTAATTTTGGGGAAACACCAGGCCTGTCCTGCAGGCTGGCAGTCCGAGCTACAGAGAGCATCACCAGTATTCTGAAGAAGTATTTCAGGCACAAGGATGCCCCGGATAGCTGATTTCAGACTGAATCCTGAGCTACCGAGGCCTAGCAGTAGCCCACAAGTCCAATGTTGGCACAACCAGGCCATGAGCTCAGAGTCTGACCTCCAATGAGCAAGACTTCTCAGAAAAACATCTTGCTCATAAACAATGCCAAAGAAAGGGGGTGGAATAACCCACTTGGGATAAATAAGCCCTGCAAAATGTTCTATTTAATATATACTATGGAAGAGAGAATGGGTTTAATGTTTCTCTGAGGTTTTTGCATTTCTCCCCTTTGAATATCTGACTCATTGTCTTTACAGTTTATGATCCAGACTCTGGAAAGAAACAAAGATCTTTACAGTGAACTGAAAAATAACGCAAACCCTCAAGGCCAGATTGTTGAGGTAGAGGAAAAATAAAAACAAATGCACTAATTAACATCTGGTGTGTATTCTTGGTTTTTTTCTCCCCTCAGACATAAATGCAGTATTTGTGTTACAGCCTTGGCAATAATGACTATGAACTATATTATTAAGTCTGTTTTAAAGATTCTTGTGGTGGAATGATGTCTCAAGGAACACAAAAGGGAAAAAAATAATAGATTCAGACAAAACAATGGTGAAAAGCCCATTAGAAACATAGAAAGCAGTGATCACAGAAGATAACATAATTTTTTTCCTCTCAGAGTTTTTTCATATATCATAGCACTGTCTTTTTCAATAAATGGAAAGATGCCCAAAGTGCTTTTATCAAATATAAGCACACTCGGGGTTTTTTCTTGTTTTGAAGAAAATATCTAAATAATTTAATTCAGCAGCACTTTTGTTACTATTCTCTGTTTTTTAGATTAAAAATTTAACCATGCTGGCTCAATAGAGCATTCAGCGTTTTACAGAGCAGTCCTGTGAAGGTCTACTTAGATGCCTACTGCTCCATGGGGCTTGCTTCAAAAGTCTGATTAAAATTGCACAGTTAATGAGGCACAGTCCAGGAAAAGCCTTATGGTTGCCAACCTCCATGTGGGGCATGGAGATCTCCCATAATTACAATTTATCTCTAGACTACAGAGATCAGTGTCCCTGGAGAAAACAGTCGCTTTAGAGGGAGGAATCTATGGCACTACTAGACTGTGCTTACGTCTTTCCTCCCAACCCTGCCTTCCTCAGACTCTGCCCCCAAATATCCAGGTATTTCCCAGCTTGGAGCTGGCAACAATTGAATATGTCTACTTCATTCCTACTAAGATGCTCGTTCATGTGTGTTCAAGGACGATCCCAAAGACCTCCTGTTCACACCAGCCATTTGTAAATTCACCACACAGTTAACTGTACCCATCTAGGTAGAAAAAGGAGGAGTCTGGATTTATACCCCACCTTTCTCTCCTGTAAGGAGACTCAATGTAGAGGAGGAGTAGTAGTTTGGATTTATACCCACCTTTCTCTCCTGTAAGGAGACTCAAGGTGGCTTACAAGCTCCTTTCCCTTCCTCTCCCACAGTGAACACATAAAGTGGACTCAGGAAGAGGCAATCACCTAACGAAAAGGGAGAATTCCCACCCACTAAGGGATACCTGTTCTTGTACATTCATTCATATGCATGTAATCTTCACTATCTTTGGTTCCCACAAACAAGTGTTCCCAAATGTGATACCTGGAGAGGAGGAAACCAGGATGGCCCAGGCTAACCCGATTTCATCAGATCTCGGAAGTTAAGCAGGATCAGCCTGCTTAGTATTTGGATGAGAGACCACCAAGGAATTCCAGGGTCTCTATGCAGGCAATAGCAAACCACCTCTGCAAGTCTCTTGCCTTGAAAACCCTGCTTGGTCACCATAAGTCAGTTTTGACTTGAAAGCACTTTACACACACATAGGTGCTGAGAATGGAAGACAGCATTTTCAGATGTTACAGTAGTGTGTGATGGGAACCCACCAACCATGTACATATCCTCCCAATATGCTCATGTTATGTCAAAGAAATGATGTGTATATTTACCATGCACATGCAGTCCAAGTACACATAAACAGATCACTGGATTTTCAAGTGTTTATGTTCATACATACTTAGGTGGTAGCACACAGTAAATACAAGCATCACACCTTTTCACACAACTTGATTGAGGGCAGTATGCATGCCTTTTATTTATTTATTTATTTATTTAGGTTATTTATTTAGGTTATTTATAGTCCACCTCTCTTGCTGAGGTTCAAGGCTGATTACATAGGTCGATTCCCCACTTCAAAAATGGAAGCAGCGTCAAATCGTTTGGGAAAAACCGGGACCTTTTGAGCCATACAAATGAGGAGACGAAGAAATGGCTTATAAAAACAAACTGAAGAATTACTCATCCCTGAACTAGAACCAGCAAGCTTTTAGACTGCAACACAAGGCTGCCTTACCCAGCTAAGCCACAGAAGCTCTAGTGGCAGAAGGGGATAAATACTAGGCTTTAAGTGAATGCAAAGTGTTTAAACTGTGCTGGGGACAGAAACTGTGGGGATTCATGGTGGTGTGTTTCGAGTAAACCCGAATGACAGTGGGACTGGTGTATCAGAATCACCCTGCTTTCAGCCCAAACAGAAAAAACTTGTCCTGTTCAAAAATTAGCCCCAATTCCTTCATACACGATTAAAAAAAATGTTTCATATGTTCATATGGATAAGATCATAAATGCACTTAGAAAATCATACAGGGCTGTTCATAATTACAGCAAACACATAATCCATGTACAGCATACTTGATGTTTCTTTATGGGTATATTGAGTAATTCTCACATTACCTTCAGTTTATGTACAGCTCAGCATGTGATTTAATCCCTACATTTATTCAGGATCATGTCCCGGGCAAACTGAGTGCATGCTGGCTCTTTTTAAATGGATGTACACACATGTGTGGAAGCATTCACTGTTAACAGGTGAACAGGTCCACTATCAGTGTCCAAGTCAGTGCTCTTCTTTTTATCCTGGAATTCATTGTTTTTCAGAAGGACTACAAAGGTTAACAAATAATTGGTGCCATTACAGCTTTAATCACAGGCTGCCCAAGGACATTAGCTAGCACTATAGAATGAATTGCAATAGTTTCAGAAGGTAGCCCTTTTGGTGTGTGGTAGATTTGAGTTCAATGGCACCTTACAGATCAGCCAGAGTTTCATGATTTCAACATGATTGAGAAGATGGCATCAGAGGCGTAGTGGGAGGAAATGGTCCCCAGGGCAACACCTCCTCTGGGTGCCCCAGAGCACCCACCCCATGCCCCCCTTGCACTGTGCCCCACTTAGCTGGTGGCGCCAGTCCTGAGCAACCTGGCAGGGCTGAGCCGAGCCGAGCAGTGCCCAGTGGTGGCCCAGCCATGCCACTCCTTCAGCTAGTGGAGGCTCCGCCAACTGATGGAGCAGCTGGGCAGGGCAGGGCAGGGTAGGGCAGGGCCGAGGCGGCTGGAGGGGGGTGGCTGGGGACATATTTTCCACCCCTTATGTGATCAAATGGCAGCCGTCCAGGGACATATGATCCCACACGTCTCTGGATAGCCTCTGGATAGCATCATGACTGAGAGCAATGTATCAGACGAAGGAGCATGGACTCTCAAAAGCTTATACCCCCCAAATTTTGTTTGTCTGGAAGGGGCTATTGAACTCCAATCTAGCTGAACTCCAAGAGATATTCTAGCTCAATTGAGAAATACACGGTGGAGATAAAACCCAGAAATTCATTTCTGTGCTGTGAATATCAGTCATTTTCTGCTCCTGACATGGAAACCATGTATTCACAGTTGCACAGAAGTGTCCCAGTTAGGCAGCAGGTTTGTTTGTTTGTTTGTTTATTTTATTTCTTCAATTTATATACCGCCCGATCCCCGAAGGGCCCCGAAGGTTTGGAGAATGTTCTTGTTAGGCAAAAACAGGAGGCAACCAGCTGCAGGAGAACGATACAAAACTGCATTACACTGTTTAGAGAAACATCTGTGTTTGGAAGGAAGAACAGGATGCACAATTAACTGGGCCATCTTGTTCTGTCCCTCCAAAGGTAAAACTTAAACATTACTGTTTTTAAAGGGACGGGTCAGGCTTCCCTGGACCCAACCTGTGTTCTTTGCACCCTGCAACAGCCATGACAAATGACTTTTTAGAAATAAAATTGAGCCCAAATAGGCTCAAATTAGCATTGTGGAGGGAGGACTCACACATACTACAGAAAAACCAGGCTGGGGGAAGGGGAGTTATTTGTCCGATTTTGCTGCTCCACATAAAGCAGCAAAATCAGGAGAACTCCCAGCAAGTGTCTGTGAAAGAGAACAGCTTGAGAACCTGGACCCAACTTTTTAAAAATAGTAATGTTTAGTCTAGACCTAAGTCCATTGAAGTCAATGGGCACAGGAGGGCAGAATTCCATTTAGGAATGCTCTGTAAGTCTGCGGAAGATACTGATTTGCCCGTGGTGCAAAACAATGTGTTAGATCCACAAGCAAACACTGCATTTCTGCTCCCGTGGCCGACATAGTAATCCTAAGTCATTGACTTAGAAGAGAAAAGCTCTGCTTATGATGACACTGCCCGGGTGCTGAATGTGAGGTGCCAACATATGGAAAAACGGAAGTATCCTCAGAAGAAAAGAGAGAGAAATAGAGGCAGTCTTCAACCTTCTGCCTACTACTACATCTTGCCAGATCCCAGCTTGCGCAGCCTTATCAAAAGCCATGACAACACAGTTTTCCAACATAGGGGGAGGAGGGGATATTCAATTATGCATTGCTTACTAAATGTGAAAGGGGCAACTGGAGCTCAGCCACCCTTGTCCAAGACACAATGAAGTTTTAATTAAAAAAACACAAAAGAAAGGGAAGGAGAATAGCAGTTTTCCAGCCTCTCCTGGCTGCATTGAGAAATACCCCCCCCCCCCTTTCCAAGTTATTTTGAGCATTGATTTTTGGAGAAAATTCAAGGTTTCACAACTCTTTCTAACAAAGCTACCCTGAAAGGGGGGGAGGGCAGAATTCTTGTTATGAGCTTCAAGGATACTTAGGATGGTGATCCACTTGTGATTCTGCTGCCTTTGCCATTCAATGAAGCTCTACAAAACGTCATTTGTATTGAAGTGCTCCATGCAAGTGTCAGCATTTGGGATCACCTCCTGTCTTCTGGTCCTGATAACTTGGTTCCACACACCTGTTTTTGACTGCTATCGTAAACATCTGTATTGACTGTTACAAGGAAAACACCCCCACCCCCTTTTCTGGTGGTCTACTGTACAGCAATGTTTCCAAAACGAGTTTGCCCTTCATGAAAATAGAGCTTTGTATATTACTTGAGTGGGGGAGAGACAACCCTTGAAAAATAAATGAATGTTTTAAGGACACTAAATCTGCATAACACATTCTCTGTAAGCATGTATATCAACAGAAAGGAATAGTACTTCTGGAAAATACCTACTAATTTTTAGGAGATTTCAAGAATTCTTCAGGGCATAATTCATCATCGTACTTCAAGCAAGGAAGGCATGCAAATAGATCACACCTTCAGCTTGGGACACCATCTATTACTGCAATGGTTAAAGTGTTGGACTAGGACCAGGTTTGAATCCTCCTTCATGCCATGGAAGCTTGCTGGGTGATACTGGACCAGTCGCACCATCACAGCTGAACCTACTTCACAGGGTGGTTGTGAGGATAAAATGAAGAGGCGAACACTGTAAGCTGCTCTGGGTCCCGGTTGGGGAAAAGCAGAGTATAAATGGGGCAAATAAATACATAAATGATTGATTATGGTGAGTTTATTCTGGCTTTATGATGTTGATGTAGTTTAATTAATTCTTTTTTATATTGTACCTTGGCATTTAAATCTCGTAAACAAACGAGGGTGAACTGCCTGTGACATAGGAGTCTCACTGGAGTTCTGGGAGAGCTTTGGAAAGATTTGCCAAGGCCTGCCTTTTCTGGCCTTGAACACACAGGCTGCGGCTTCATACTGAACCGGGCCATCAGCTCATCAAGGCCAGTATTGTCTACACAGACTGGCAGCAGCTGTTTTGGCTCATTCTGCACAGCATTCTTATAAAGAGTTGCAATCATTATAAAAGAACTCATTTTCCCTTTTTATCAATGGAAAACAAATTCATTTATAATGGGAAGAGGAGGAGGAGGGGGAGTTTGGATTTTTACCCCACCTTTCTCTCCTGCAAGGAGACTCAAGGTGGCTTACAAGCTCCTTTCCCTTCCTTTCCCCACACAGACAACTTGTGAGGTAGGTGGGGCTGAGAGAGTTCCAAAGAATTGTGACTAGCCCAAGGTCACCCAGCAGGAATATAGGAGTGTGGAAACACATATGGTTCACCAGATAAGCCTCTGCCACTCAGGTGGGGGAGTGGGGAATCAAACCTGGTTCTCCAGATTAGAATCCACCTGCTCTTAACCGGTACAACATACTGGCTCTCTCTTAGAGTCACAGGTGAAGGTGTTTCACATCACTGGAGATGCTGTGAATAGATTGAATTTTTAGGACTGACTTCAGAAACAATATACTTTCAGGAATGTTCAGCAGTGATTTGCATGTGTGGCGTTTATTGTGGTATTTGATTTTTACCCACACGTTAGCAACATAATTATCTGTTAAACTGCCAACAGAGAAGGTAAGTAACTAAGGGTTTTTTTCCAACCCTTCTACTTCCTGTCTAAGACCATGCTAATTCTTTCATTGCACCCAGAAGTGCACAAAGGAAGGTATCCAGCCAAGAGTATCTAAAGTTTTGCCAAAATTAATGGATGGCCAATCAGTTTCCAGTAACAGTGGAAAAACATTCCATGTAGGAACATGTCATGCCCCCAATTTAGTGTTTAGTTTAAACAAAAAAGATAAGGATGCCCCCCAATACAGCATATGGCACAGAGATGTGTATATCAATCCCCTGCAATGGATGTCAACTATTCTGACTTAACAGTTCCTCTGATCTGCCCAGGGGTTTAATATGGATTGCACACAAGTGCAAGAACCAGATGTGCACAATCACAGTTGATGAGAACAATCCTAAGCAAAATCCTAGTCAATGGGGCTTACTCCCAGAAAAGTATCTTTAGCATTGTACACACTCTACCAATGACACACCTAAAATACCCTCAAGCAGTGAGAGTTGGGGCCATTCACACCAATATCACATTCCTATGTTAAAATTCTCAGGAATCCTAGGTCCGTAGATTTGTGACAATCCTATAAGCACCTAAATCAAGTGCAGCTGCTGCACCCCTAAGGACACTTCCCTGGAAACAAGTCCCACCGAACAAGGTACTTACTTATAAACTGAGCCTTATCCCCTGCATATACGTACATGCGCCAGGAAAATTAGGACTGAATTCTACTGGCTAGACGATGCATAAAGCACTCTGCCCACATTCAGCCTTCTCACACCTTACAAACTTTGCTGCACACTCCTGTCAATCTGAACAAATACCTAAGTACAGCTAAACTAAGCTTTAAGCAAGAAGACATTTCACCACTACATTTTATTTTTTTAAAAAACCTTTTAAAAACCATATACCTTTTTCTGCCTTGAGTCTCGTAGTGGTTAAGAGAAGTGTACTCTAATCCGGAGGAACCGGGTTTGATTCCCCGCTCTGCCACTTGAGAGGTGGAGGCTTATCTGTGGAATTTAGATTAGCCTGTACACTCCAACACACACCAGCTGGGTGAACTTGGGCTAGTCACAGTTCTTCTGAGCTCTCTCAGTCCCACCTACCTCACAGAGTGTTTGTTGTGAGGGGAGAAGGGAAAGGAGTTTGTAAGCCCCTTTGAGTCTCCTTACAAGAGAGAAAGGGGGGATATAAATCCAACAAGAGAGAAAGGGGGGAATATAAATCCAATTCTTCTTCTTCTTTGTATGGGGTGGGTGGGTAGGCGGGGATAAATGTTTATAGAGGGGCTGTGGTGGCTCAGTAGAAGCATCTACTTAGCCTGCAGAAGGGCCCGCATTCGGTCCCTGGCATCCCCAGTTTAAAAAGAACGAGGCAGAAGATGAAGGAAACCAAGAAGAGCTGCTAATTCTGAGTTGACAATTCTGACTTTGATGGGCTGATGTTCAGATTCAGAATACGGCAGCTTCATGTATATTTTCTCCAAAAGACCTCTCTCTTAGATGACAAGGTTTGATCTGACAGCAACCCAGGATCTGGAAGCTAATCAGCTTAGGAAGGATTCCATCCCCTCAACCTCATTTGGAGTATCTGGGCCCAGAACTGCAGCGGGATGGGCGTCCATCAATACTTGCAGGCCGTACATCCACCCTGCCCTGCCCAGAGGCAAAGTGCTGGTTTACAGCAAAAACTTGTTAAAGTCTGCAGACACTTTTGGAATTCTGACACCGTGTGGCAGGCCCTGCCGCAAAACAGAGAGGGCTACCACAAAAAAAAGGCACTTGTGGCATACTGTCAGCCATACAGTGAGGATCCTTGTGTTGTGGTGGCAGCTGCTGCCAAAACAATGCCTTTTAAACATCTGCACAGCCAATCAAATCTCCAGTGGCCAATGCTGGTCAAAAGCCTCACTTTCTAAAAACACTTGGCAGGCACCAGGAAAGGTGTTGGCGGGCACCATGTTACTGGCCTCAGGTTGACAGAGCGCATGGCTTCAGCAATTCCCAGACAGTGACCCATATCTGCGTGGAGAGTGTGGGAGTGACGGCTGGGCCACCCTCCATCCAACCCTTCAGGGAGGCTGCAGCAGCCCAGGGTATTCGTAACTCACCCTTAGGTTCATGACACCTCTTGGAGGGAGGCCCTATAGCTCCCAGCTTGGCATGACTTTTGGGGGCAGAAGGGGCACAGGTCAGGAATGTGCACAAATACACCCATGTCCCCCTCTGGCTCCCAAAAGCTCCAGCCCCATTTGCTGCCTGGTCCCTTGTCAGGAATTATGTCTAGTGATTGAGGGGCAATTTTAATTTATTATAATAATTTTTATTATTTAAAATGAAAGATATTATTATTTTAATAATTATAAGATATATATGTAATTTGTCTATTATATATAAAGGGTCTTTTTAAATTTGTATAATTTTAATATAGATTATAAATAATTAGATTAATGACTTTGATAAATTATTTCCTAAAGAAATAAAATATATTCATCATCTTGAGCAAGCTTTTGTACCAGCAAAGAAATCCGACCTAGAGGGGGAAAAGGCATGTTGGCAGATTCTAGCTCAACTCGGCAGCACCACCTTGTGGTGTGCAAAGGTCGTTCTGGATAGATGCTGGTTAAATCTCGACTAGCGGGGTTTCCTCGCCCCGCTAAAACGAATGGTGCGCGCAGTTCTGCTCTCTGGATGGGCCACTGGCACAATTGGTACATAACGGCATCTTTTTTGCTAATGGGACGCTATTTGCGCAACAAGAATAACGAGGTGTGCAGCTGAAATACTTGGGTTGGGGAGGCAGAGGACATAAAAGAATCTTGTGGCTGCCCTCTGATCAGTCAGTATAATATTGCCCTTACAAACAGATTGCATAAGTTTATAAGTGATGAAGGAAGAGAGGGGGGCAGTAGGGAGATTTCATGGTTAGCAGCAACTATCAGGCACTAGCAAGCAACCAAATGAGCATGAAAGATCAACTATAGTAAGACCAAAATAAAGCTTTTTTGAAACCCTATAACTGAATCTGGCTGAGCTATAGATAATCATAAAACTGAGCAATGTCTACCTTTCAAATACTTAGGCATTACTTTTCAGTCCTCCTTTTCATGGTGGGGACATTCCATTCTTATATCTGCCTGACACAGTTATGGGGTTATCATAAAAAATATCTAAACTGAAGGTGGGGGACCTTGTTGCCCTGTTATGAAAGCTTTCACGGGTAAGGTAGTTCCCCAGTTATTACGTGGGGTTGAGATCTGGGGAGGGAACCAAAAAATATTGGATCGATTGGACATCATCCAAAACATTTTTGTGAGAAAAATCTCGGGTCTCCTAAAAATTGAGGCAGGTCTGCCTTCGGTTTCCCTGAAGGTTCATCTAAAGCTCATGCAATTTTCCCTCAAACAGGCTAGTGCTTCTAATACACTGCTGGCGTCCTATGGATATCACTTCTACCTAAAGAAAAACTATTGGTGCAAGGTCTTGACTCCTGTTTTACAACTTTATGACTATCCCGCCCCCCTCCCCCCACAATGAAAATCTGGAACTATAATAAAATTCATCAATGGGCAATCAATAAGAAAGCATGCCAGGACATTCCGTTTCCTTAAAATTCAAAGTTTTCAATATAGCACTCTCACTTTAGGCCAGTTAAAAAATTATCACGACATTTATATGAATTTACAGATGCATCACTAAGAAGAGCATTTACAAGCACCCCATTTCAGAAAATGCCCTCGACTTACATTCAGGGAAGATAGTAAAATCTCTCCTGATCGTTGTTTCTGCCCATGTGCCTGTAACTATGCAGACAACCTTGCCCACTATTTTAGCTACTGTCCGTTATATGACAGTATTTGATCTAGACTGAGCCAAGTCATTCCAGTCTGTGGAATCAGATGAGGATCGTATCTGTTTTCTTTTGGCAGATTGTAAACCCAGCGATTATGTATAAGGTTGCCTCTTTTGTATATGTATCAATTAAAATAAGGAAAAGGTTTGTGCTTGTCAATCCTCAAAAATAGTTGTAGTCCTGTTTTGGTCTATTGAATTATTGTGTTTTGTCTTATCGTATATTTTTGTCTCACTATATCTCTTTTATTGATTTGGCTTTATGTCTTGTTGTTAAGGCTTGTGGCTATAAGCCTGCCATCCCCATTCAGCCTCTGCAGAGGCCAATTTACTGGTGGTCCCTGGCCCCTCAATGATGCGGCTGGCCTCTACCTGGGCCAGGGCCTTTAGTGCCTTGGCCCCAGCCTGGTGGAACGCTCTACCTCTGACCATCTGGGCCCTGCGGGACCTTGAACAATTCCACAGAGCCTGCAAAATAGAGTTATTCCACCGGGCCTTTGGGGGAGCCAGCCATTGATATGAGTGTCATTCCTTATGCTGAGGGCACATAGACCGCCCTGACATACTATTAGATACTAGCTGTCTGCTAGTTAATTTTAGGCTTTTATAATCTGTCTTATGTTTTTTTTAAAAAAAAATATTATGTATTTTAATTGCTGTACTAGATTGTGCACCACCCAGAGCCCTTTAGAGATGGACGATATAGTAAACTCAAATGAATGAATGAATAAGTCAGTAAATAAATAAATAAATAAATATTTATGAGTTGTCCACTGTAGTCGGTAATAGAAGGCAATAGTTCCATTGCTTTGGTGTTAAAATTGCACCCTGCTACACAAAAAAAATTATGTGTTTATTTCCTAGATGTTGCCCATCTTCCAAGGAGAACGCAATACCCTGCCTTCCATTTCATCCTCAAAACAACCCAATGACATAAGGTGGGCAGGGAGATGATGACTGGCCATATATATATATGGAGACATAGTTACTTTGCAGTAAGTCATGTAGACACATTTAAAAGAAACAAATTTATAATTTACTAATTGTAGTAAGTCAAACTAATATTAATTCTTGCAAAGGCATGGTTATTTTAAATTGATAAAGACCTGGTGCTCTTTGAGAAGTTTTACCGGTACATGATCTGCTGTTTAATCAACTGAAAAGACAACTCCTTACTGTGTTTGTCTAAAACTATGATGCTCAGTCTTAGTTGTTTGGCTTTCTGTCCAGGACAGGAGTTGGTAACCATAACTCATCTGACAGAACGTGCTGAATGCGTGGATTATATCTCTGGCTGAACAAAATTACAGCATTCCTCCCCAGAAGCTCAAGGAGTTTTCCAAAGAACAGCAGGCATACAGCTTAGCTAATTCAGTGTCCTCACTGTAACAGATAAGAGTATGAATCATAAGTTGAGCAATTGTTTTATCAATCTGTAAAGTAATAAAAATGTGACAATTAAGTGAGAAAAGTAGGTCTAAGCTTCATCTCCACCCCTATCTCCCTTTCCCCTCCCACCTTCTAAACATGGATCCCATGAAGATGCCTGTTGGGAGTTTCACCTGTCTTTTCATGTAAAAGGTGGTGTTATAATGATTTCACTATTGATGTAAGATTGACACACATATATATCTCTATAGACCCTTTGAATTTTGACTGTGCAATCACTTGTTAAGAGTCTGTTCAAGCTGCAGCCTGAATAAACTTTAATATCTCTCAAGTCCTAGTGATCTTATTGGATTTTACAGAGGGCTGGGATCTTGAGCCTGTTCAATGCAATACAAAACAAAACAAAGTTTATGTCAATCATAAACAGCAAATCCCCTGCCTGGCTCTAATACAGAATTAAAAACTCCATTTTAATATAAACATTTAAAAATACATCAATGAACATATAAACTACATATACAATGGACAACAACGATTCGAAACCCCACATACACTCATGCACAAAAAAAGGGGAGATTCTCTGGACCAATATATACACAACAAGTCTCTACCATGAGAACATCATATTCAATGAATTGTGCACAGTTGTGAGGTGAACAAATTGGCTGGTGGTCAATCTCCGATGAAGGTGTAGTATTGATCCGGGATGAATTCAATACTTTCGACTAAAAAGTCTTCTTCAGCCACTCACATCATTCTGGTACAAGTTGTTAGCCTGAGACAATTCCAACTCCTAAATATAAGGCATTACGCTCTGGCCTTAAGCTCAACTCCACAGGTCTGCTCAGTCTCTTGACATTGTGTCCTGTTCCTGTATGTATAGTTTATATGTTCATTGATGTATTTTTAAATGTTTATATTAAAATTGAGTTTTTAATTCTGTATTAGAGCCAGACAGGGGATTTGTTGTTTATGATTGACATCTTGAGCCTGTTCCCCAAAGGTGGGATGTCAGTCATACTGATTGTCCTTCAAGCTGAGTCCGAATTCATCAATCCGATCCCACCTGAGATGTTACAACCTAAGAACCTGGGGATTGAATCCAGACACCTGGTGCATGCAAAGCAAAACTTCAATCAATTTCAGTGGGGTTTGCTTCCAAATGAATGTCAGAATATTCACAATGAAAGCTCCCTTGGGCATTAATGCTAATCACAAAGCCCTGATCTAACTATAATTGTTCCATTCATGTCAGTAGTGCGCATGGGGCAAAACTCTGAGCACATTTCTCAGTCCCATTTAACTACTCCATCAGGACTGCAAGGGAGGGTCTCTGCAGCAACTAAAGGGCAGAATGTGAGTAATTGTTCCACCACCCTGTTTCCCTGAAAATAAGACGTAGTAGAGGTTTTGCTGAAGTGCTAAATATAAAGCATCCCCCAAAAGTAAGACGTAGCAAAGCTTTTGTTTGGAAGCATGCCCGTCGAACAGAATACCAGAGCATGCAGCTGTGGAGCAGAAAAATAAGACATCCCCTGAAAATAAGACACAGCGCATCTTTGGGAGTAAAAATTAATATAATACACTGTCTTATTTTCGGGGAAACACGGTATATAAAAATTCCCAGTAACTTGAAAATTAGCACAGCATGCAAACAGATAAACTGTCATTGTTCTTCCAGGTGTGCGTTTAAAAAACTTGCAAAGAGCCTTTATCAAGGGCAAGGTTAAGAAGCCTCATTTAGAAGTGATTCAGGCCATTTTATCAAATGGTGTTACAGTAGGGTTGCCAGATCCACCATGGTCACTGGCGGCAGCTGCGAGGTATGGTTCTCAGCTCTAGGCTGGGAAACTCTTAGAGATTTGGAGATGAAGCCTCAGGAGGATAGGAACACCAGTGGGTTACAGTGTCATAGATGCTACACTTGAAAGCATCCATTTTCTTCAAGGGAACTGATCTTTGTAGGCTGGAGATGAATTGTAATAACAGGGGATCTCCAGGTCTCACCTAGAGGTTGGCATCCCTATGCTGTGGCATGATAGAAGAGGACAGAGAAAAGGATCCTCACTTGACACGAACTGAGGGGTCAATAGTCAGCTACTGACTTTATATTAAGCTTTACAGAAACACTGTAGAAACCAGAGCGTTTTCCCCAATATATCCTGGGATAAGGAAGTGAACCATCCCAGGTTGGGCATGAATTCTGCAAGGTTTCCGTGCCTAAATCGGGCCCGCCCCGTGAGATTTGCCTTTATCACGCAGCTTTCAAAAAACGATGAAATTGGCGGTTCTTATGAAAAAGCACATGCCGCTCTCACTCCCATGCAAACACAGTGGGAGATGGGCCGGTTTATTTTTCCATCTTTGCCGCTAGCTGCAGCCAATCAGAACGTCAGAAAAACAGAATCTACGTAAACGAACGCACACTACGTAAACGTAAATGTGGAAAATGAAAATAAACCAGGGGCTCATGCATAATTCACTGTTCTTCCCCCCCAACCTGAACACACTGATGGGCAGCTGGGTGGAGAAACCAGGATAAAAACACTCTGGGATATATGATCCTGGGTCTATCCCAGGATGTTTTGTCTGTGGGGGAAACGCCTAGGACAGTGATGGTGAACCTTTTTAAGACTGAGTGCCCAAATTGCAACCCAAACCACAGTTATTTATCACAAAGTGCCAACCCGGCACTTCAATTTAACCTGAATGCTGTGGTTTTAGAAAAAAACGGTTGGCTTGGTTCCCTCTTCCTCCTCCCCACCCGCTTGAACAGGGGCCATCCTGCTCTAGCCTCCAGCAAGTCCTGCGTGCACCGCTCTGTGCCTCTCTAGCATCTCTGCCTCCTCTGCACACACACACACACACACACACACCCCCCCGCCTCGGGCAGAAGCCACCCGGAGCACAGGTACCAGGCCCGCCAGCCAAGTCCTCCCTACTCACCACGGTGCGCGCACATCGTGCTCAGTGGCCCAGGCCAGCCTAGATGTGTGTGTGTGGGTGTGGGTGTGATTTTCCGCCCCCCACATGATGAACTCTGTGTGTGCGTGCCCACAGAGAGGGCTCCGAGTGCCACCTCTGGCACCCGTGCCATAGGTTCGCCATCACTGGCCTAGGACTGCCAATCTCCAGGTCAGGCCTGAAGAAACTTCTGGAATCTTAACCAATCTCCAGATAACAGAGATCAGTTTCCCTGGACTTTGGAGGGGTGGACTCTATGTCATTAAACCCCACTGAAATCCCATCCCACCCCTACACTCTTCCCAAGCCCACTTCCAAATCTCTAGGCAATTCCCAACCTAGAGCTGGCAACCCTAAAAATGATCACGAAACCCTTAGTCACTTGCAGCCAATATTAAAATGAATCTAATGGCTCCTGATAACATAATCCCAAGCAGAGTGATAGTCTAGGGTTGCCGACTGAGCTGGGAAAATTCTGGAAATTTTAGGGAGGGACCTCAGGTAGGTAGAAGGCCAGAGGCCACCCTCCAAAGTCGCCATGATTTCCAGGGAACTGCATGGAGGTAAGTTGCTATTGTTGGAAAACTCCAGGGCATGTCTAGAGGTTAGTAGCCCTGTAACGCCATTGCAGTCAATGGGCTAAGAAGAATGTAGCTCTGCTTATAAGGCGGTTATCCAGTGGTGGGATCCAAAAGTTTTAGTAACAGGTTCCCAGGGTGGTGGGATTCAAACAGTGGCGTAACGCCAATGGGACTGGGCAGGGCACGACGGGGGCGTGGCCGGGCATTCCAGGGGCGGGGCATTAATAATTTCTCTGTTACTGTAAAAAACTCTTACTGTAAAAAAAAAGTTCCTAATTTCCAGCTGGTATCTTTCTGTCCATAATTTAAACTCATTATAGCAAGTCCTATTGTCTACTGGCTACAGAAACAACTACTTCTCCTCCAATTGACTGCCTGTCAATACTTTCAAATACTTAATTTTGTTTCTAGAAATCAAAAGAAGGATACTTTCCTTAAACAAGGAACGTTACCATATTACTAAAACATGTTTTTAAAACAGGCCAACAGGGAGAATTATCCCGTTTTCTTCCTTCGCTAACCAGCCACATAGGAAACAACAGGACTTTATGATTTTGGGACCTAATGGAATTTCTAACGGAAAAGCAGACCCAATTAGTAACCCCCTCTCGCACACACCTACTCTCGGGAACTGGTGAGAACCTGCTGGATCCCACCTCTGCGGTTATCGTAAATCCAATGGGACTGCTCAAGATTATCAAAGCAATGGGATTCCCACACGCTTTCCCATCTTTCAGCTCGTCATTTAGAAAAAATATTTTTCTTAGCTTTAACCTTATTCAGAATAAAATTCAACATCATGTAATGTTCCGAACATTAGGTTCGGTTTAACTTAACTCTTTTTTTAAACTCTCCAAAATCTTTTTTAAAAACTAGTTCAACAGCAGGCAGCCGTTAAATCCGTTTCGAATGCCGCGCACGGCGCAAGCGCCGTCTTCTTCCAGCTCCTCGCGCGTCTCGCCATTTCCCTTCGGCCACACCCTTTCCACGCCCCACTCCCTCTCGCCTTTGAGCTTCCCGCCCTCTCTTGCAGAACCAACGGAAGGCGGCCAACCAGTCACGCCAACAGCGAGCGAGGGGGAGGTGTTAGTCCGTTCCCCTCACTTCTGTCCGCTAAGCCCCGCCTCCCAGGGACGCCCCGCCCCTCTGGCCGCGCGTGCGCCGTCGTCAGCGCGCTGCCTAGCAAGGTGTGGGCGGGCCCGGCTGAGGCGGCTGGCGGCGCCCAGGCCGGGCGGAGAGCCTCCATGAGCAGGCGCTGCCCACCTGTCGCCTCCGTCCTGAGGGGACTCCTCAGCTCCGCTTTCCTCTGCCTGGCGCGGAACATGAGCCTGCGCGGGGTGCCGGCTGCCTGCCTGGCGGGGCCTTCGGGCAGCGGCAGCGGGAGCAGCCGCAACCTCTTGGCCCGCGCCGCCGGTGCCTCCGCCGCCTGCCTCTCGTCGTCCCCACGGGTGAAGCTGCCGTGGCTGCGGCTGCCCGAGGTGCCGGGCGCCGAGCCCTACCGAGCCAACGACGTGCTGCTGTTCTTGCCCCCGCCCGCCCCGCGCCTGGAGCTGCCCCAGCATCATGTCATCTACTTCCCCGGGGACGTGCAGGTGAGACCCTCCGCCGCCCCCGGCACGGAGCCTAGGGGGGATCTTGTTTCCGAGGAATCATGCACAGGATCGGGCCGTGCAAGAGTCTGTGGACTCCAGTGCAGAATTGCTGCAAGCGAAACGCACTGATTTGAATAGATTTACGGGGGAATCCTGCATAGAGGAACTCCAGTCTTCGCGAATTGAAATAAATAGGCTTCGACTGAAGTAACTTCTTTTAGGATTGCACTGGTGTGAGCAGACATGCAAGGGGATCCTATGCCGAGTTACTGCAGTCTCTAAGCCAATTGAAATGAATAGGCTTCGACTGGAATAACTCTCTTTAGGATTGCATTTTCCATGCAGAGTTTGCGTTTCCATACAGAGTTCCTCTCGTCGTTTCATAGCAACCCATGGGCTTCGACTGGAGCAGCTCTGTAGTTGCGCTGTAACCCAAGCATGGTGCTTCCAACGGTTGGAATCCAACCTGGGAGTAAGCGCCATTGGACACCGTGGGACTTGGTTCTGCATAGCATTGTGCTGTAAGTTACATTATTTTTTTAAAGTATTTTCTGTAGGAAAGTACCCCCTTCATCAAATGCTAGAGAGGAACTGTAGAATCGTAAGTCTAAGGGATGACTCCTCTTGATATATCTGGAGTGGTTAAAATGTCTAATGTGAGAAGGGAGTGCATGTTATTTCAAGTTTATGTCCATTTTGGTGTGCATTTCCTAACACTTCGCCCTGCCTGTAGATTGCAGATAAAGATTTCAGGCTTCTACAGAATAATAATAGAAATGCAAACATGCCCTGTATTGATAGGTCTTTTGTTACTGGGGTCCTCAAACTGGCCTTGATTGTTTGGCACAGGTGCATTTGGTGATGATCTCCCCCGCACACACCTCCACCCTCCTCTCTCCTTGGAAATAATTGCTGCCTCTCCAGGAGCCGCCTCACAGCCTGTGATGAAGAGAGTTTACAGTTAGAGATTCTGTAGTTACAATCTAACATGTGTTTAAGTGAATTTAAGCCCACTGAAATCCGTTGGTTTAGAAGAGAAGAAGAGTTTGGATTTATATCTCCCCTTTCTCTCCTACAGGAGACTCAAAGGGGCTTACAATCTCCTTGCCCTTCCCCCCTCACAACAAACACCCTGTGAGGTAGGTGGGGCTGAGAGAGCTCCGAGAAGCTGTGACTAGCCGAAGGTCACCCAGCTGGCGTGTGTGGGAGTGCACAGGCTAATCTGAATTCCCCAGATAAGCCTCCACAGCTCAGGCGGCAGAGCTGGGAATCAAACCCGGTTGCTCCAGATTAGACACACGAGCTCTTAACCTCCTACGCCACTGCTGCTCCTTAACTGTACTTAAGGCAAGGCTCAACAAATCCCAGGTGTCAGGTCACCATTGCAGACTCAAAATTTCATTGTAACACCTAATGTTTAAAAAGTAAAATATCAGACTTTGCAGGGTGAAAGGAACTGGGTCCTAGAACAAAGAAAAAAGAGCAACATTGTTTTTCTTTCAACTGGAATATCCTATTGCTCACATAGGTCATACTAAAAATGTTATTTATGGCTGACAAGATACATTCAGACTCTGTGTTAAGTTTTATTTGTTGCCTTATTTCAGAACTATCATGAAATAATGGTTTGCCATCCAGAAAATTTCCAGTGGGAACGCTGGTGCTTAGAAAACATCGCTGCTATCCTCGGCCATCGTTTCCCCGGCAGTTACATTTGGGTTATAAAATGTTCTCGGATGCATTTGCACAAATTTAGCTGTTATGACAACTTTGTGGCAAGCAATATGTTTGGAGCGCCTGGACACAGCACAGACTTTGGAGCCTTCAAACACCTCCACGCACTGCTGGTGAATGCATTTAAAATTGCACAGAACGTTCTGCTTTCAAAGAAGACCACACATGGTTTTAGTGAGGATGAAAAGGCCACACTGTACAAATCTCCCACTGTTCCTACTACCAATGGATGTCCGACAACAGAAAAAGAGCAAGACTGTGAACGCTTCAGCAATTCAACCATGAACTTTATTGAACCTTCTGTGATTGGTGGGGTGTCATTCACTTTAATAGGTTTCAGTAAAGGTTGTGTTGTCTTGAACCAATTACTTTATGAACTAAAGGAAGCAAAACAGGACAAGGACATAGATGCCTTCATAAAAAACATACAAGCAATTTACTGGCTGGATGGTGGTCATTCTGGAGGAAGCAACACTTGGGTGACCTGTCCCGATGTGCTAGAAGGATTTTCACAGATGGGGATTACCGTTAATGTGCATGTCACACCGTACCAAGTGTTTGATACAATGAGGTCGTGGATCGGAAAAGAGCACAAGAGATTTGTACAAATTCTTGAGGAGTTTGGTGTGAATGTCAACAGCCATCTTCATTTTGCCGATGAAGCCCCTTCCTTAGAGAACCATTTCAGAGTTCACGAAGTATTCTGACACTGTGAATGTATCCCATTGTTACATTAACAACAAAAGCACATCTTGAACTGTGACTTAACAGTTTGAGGCAGTGGCTTCTAAA
This sequence comes from Sphaerodactylus townsendi, assembly GCF_021028975.2. Classification (NCBI taxonomy): domain Eukaryota; kingdom Metazoa; phylum Chordata; class Lepidosauria; order Squamata; family Sphaerodactylidae; genus Sphaerodactylus; species Sphaerodactylus townsendi. Next base: position 21,361,752 of record NC_059426.1, on the reverse strand, counting down.
TCCTGGGAGGCTGAAATACTATACTGTGTACTAATGTTTACTTTTTATGTTGGCACTGGGCTTGAATCAAAGTCTGTCTTGCATTTGCACCTGGAGAGCCTCGAATCCGTGGCTTAAGGATGAGGATTTTTGTTTGGCTCAAAACTGTATGACTGGCGAGGAGAAGCCACATCTGTTTATCTGAACATATTCTTCTTAACATCAGATGAAATACTGGCTTGATATTTGCTTTTAACATGTATGGATTTAATTTGTGGCCAAACTTTTACGTCCAGGCTCCGGAAATAAGTTCTAGGTGTCGAAAATCTGTGAAAAGCACATCCTTTTCATATCGAAGCCTTAGTTGAAGAACAGTGAAATCAAGGCTTTGGGATGCATTAAGAGCATTTGTTTCTTGCACTTTTGCATAGCACAAACAATGCAAGGTTGGTTACGTTGACGTTGTCTAAGCCTTCAATGTACATAAAGTAAAAACACTTTCCTTGGGAACTGAGACATGGCTAACATTCAGTTTCAGCAAGGTGTTCTGCAATTTCTAATCATATCTAAACATTAGCTTTGTTTGGAGTATTAAGCATTTATTTTCTAGTGACCAAGATCTGTGTAATCTTACCCCTGCTTCAACATTCCCTATTAATACTGAAGCTTCACTAATTCTTAATACATTTTTAAATTTTTGTATCTTGAGACTGTTAGACCCTTTGGAAATAACTGTGTTACCTTTCCTAAAACTCAAGCCTCAGACATCTACAAGGAGTTGATGTAGTTTGCAGTAGATATTAGAATAAACTTACAGAGGTGGTTGCAAAAGATCCTAATACAATGATTGCTGTTGGTGTATACACTGAAACAGTTTTGGTAAAAGGAACAGAAAGAGGTTAGGTTTCTGTATAAAACACATCCTTTGAGAAGACTGCAGAAGCACCATAGTGTTAACCTTGAAAGCCAAAATTTACCTGTCACAATCAGAAAAGCATCAACAACTGTGACAAGAGCACACTTTAAATGGCCTCAAACTCAGTATTTCCAAACAATCTCCATACTGTAATATTGCCAGAACACAGTATCAGTCTAAACGTTTAAGTGAATTACACTGAAATCCTAAGCAGTTATTCCAGTCTAAGTCCACTGAAATGAATGTGTTTAGGCTGGAGCAAATCTCTTCAGGAATGCACCGTTAATGGTGTAATCCTCTGCAGACTTACTCCAATCTAAGCCCACTAGTTTCAGTAAGCTTAAAGTAGCCACAGGGCCACACTATACATTACTACAGAGCCGCTCCCCATCCCAAAGCTTCCATATGGCTTCAGGGAACACAAGCTGCATCCGGAGAACCTGGCCCCAGTTCCTTAAAAACAGTAATGTGTTGTTTGGCCATAACTCTGCAGATGATTGCACTATGGATAATATTGTGGCAGAAAATGGTACCCAAAACTGGAACTGAGAACAAAACAATACAATCCTCTCATATCCTGTTAAGATTAAATGCGATGTAGACCACATAACCTACGGAAGTGACAAAACAGCATTTATCGTGCATCAAAAGGATATGAAGTGAGGTTCTAGGGGCTTATGTGAAATGTGAGATTAGCTGTGCAGTCCTGTGCAGAGTTAAACCAATCTAAGCCCATTCTTTTCAATGATCTTAGGCATAAATCTGCATAGGATTGCACTAAATGCCTGTCTGTTTAATATGGACACTAGCTCTGATTTAGCAGTTCTTTGCTGGACCAGAGAGTTACATTGACATCAGTTCAGGCCTGCACACAAAGCAAAATACTTGTAGAAGTGAAAAGTGAGCTTGGCTTGGGAAAGTGCGTGAGGTGTGTCTCAAAGTGCATGCAAACCTCTGGATCAGGACATTTTGGGTAGCTATACTAGTGTGCGTTCTTGGATAGCAGCAGTACTTCTGTCATCGCACATTCCACTCACGTTTCTGCAGCACTTTGAATTACATGAGAGATCTAGGCAAAGGCTTTTGCCTTTCAGTTTGCGGAGATTGTTTTAAAGTAAAATTTGCTTGGAGGTATCTTAATTATCCCTCTTGTGACCAAAATCCCTAGCTTTTTAGCAGCCACTGTTTTGCTATCAGCTGGAATACGAAGACTGAGAGCTGGACAGAACAGTTATGCTTAAGGGAGTATCTTAGAATAACTATTTCAGAGAGATGAAGGTGTTTTCTTTGCCAATCCATATGGCACACAGCAACCACTATTGGCCTTTGAAAGTTTTGCGGCCCTGTTTTTATAAATCAGCACTTTTAAGCAGTAATAGGTGCTGACCTTTTTGAAATGGTTCTCTAAAGTTAATTTTTTCCAGAACAACTAGCTGCAGTGTTGAAATCCTTGAGATAGTTGACTGACTGTTAGATTGTGCCTCTTTTCATTGCAACATATGAGAGAAATGAGCAGATAATATAACATGGTAAGGGGAGATCTGTGGCTATAAGTGTCATGAATGTAAAACGAATGAAAGATTCCTCAGTGAATTGTTTTGATATTTTGCCAATGTCCACAAAAGTAATGTTTGAGAATTCAGAATTATCTAAATACTTGCTTGTAATCTTTGAATTCAGTGTTACAGTAAAAACTGAAAAAATAAATTGATCCTAATAACCAGGTTGCAATTTTTCTACTATAACGCCCTAGCTGTTCAAAATGTGTTGTTATGGATATCCGCTACATTAGAACTCTGTTGGCTGACCCCAGGGCCTTTGGGATCTTAAGCAATTCTACAGGGCCTGCAAGACAAGAGTTGTTCCACCTGGCTTTCGTTTGAGGCTGTCCATTTTTCCACCTTGCTGACCTCCCAACTATCAACTACCAACACCCTCCATTAGCCTTGGATAGACTGGATAGGCTTGTCGAGGGTGGGAGATATATATATCACAGGCTACACACGATTTATTATCTACATGCCATCGAGTCATTGTACTTTTAGATATGATTAGGTTTTAATTATTTATTGTATTAATATATTTTAACCCTTGTATGCTGCCCAGAGCCCAACCTTGGTAGGGAATGAGTGGGTTATAAATTTAATAATAAAAATAATGATAATTAGGAAAATATAAGAATATAAGTCTTGTTAAAAGTTGACTTGCACAGTTGTCACAAAGCTTGACGTCTGATGAGCACATCTCCAAATTACAAGGTAAAGATCTCTACAGTGTTCAGAGGAAACCATATAATAGCCTGCTGTTTTCTGGGAATACTATCCTACCTGGCAAACACATAGGGAGAAAGATGTCCCATTTTATGTTCAGTAGGGTATTCGTTACCCATTCATACGGTGTCCATTTTTCCTGAACTACTGCTCACAAAAGCAGGAGCTCAATGAATGATCTTTCCCATGTTGCAAGACCATCTTCCATGCAAATTATTTTGTGGTTGTAGTGCTTGTTAGTATTGCATGCTTCATCAGAGACGTTTCACAGCTCTTGACAACCTGCATTCCTCTGTCTTTTAGAAAAGGGTAGGTGAAACAAAGAAGCAAAAAGTTTTTTAAGTAGTCCAAATTGCTCAAAGGGCTTTTTTGCTATGCAGTTATGTAAATGTTGCTTGCCTTCTCTTTTCTATAGCCGGATTAATGTAGCAGTTATTTTAACATTCTGCAAGCTTTAGAATGCTTAAAACCTGTGTGAATGTATAAACATTTTATTCTAACATACTGTTGACTACATTTCTCTTAATAAATGGAAAGGGGAGTTCTAATTGTTAGGGAAGCAATTCGCTTGCTGTTTGGAAAGATTTCATCTGAGTATCACAGCATGATTGCTTCTAAGATGCAGACAAAACTGCACTAGATGGGTAGGAAGTATGAAATATTCAACAAAAATGTTTTCATGAAAGTGAAATATTGTAAGACTCTATGTGAAGCGTTTGTACATAAGACAATCTCTGAAGATCCAATGTGCCCTTTATTCATAGTTCGTGCTATATGTTTTTTCTTGGATACGTAAAACCATTTTCCGGCCATAGAAGTCTTTGTATTCCTCAGGCAGCTCGTCGAGTGTCTTCAACGCCCTGTCCAAAATCTGAGTTGCTCTTGAGGCTGCAGCAAGATCTTTGTTTCCATAAGTGTCTGTCTTGTCATAACATTCGGCAGGAAGGTGTTTCCAAAATACATTGACTCCAACCCCAAATTCCTCTGAAGTCACATTGTGGAACCACAGAGCTGCAAATAGAAGAGAAATCCTTGAAAGAGAGTATTGGACAAAGAATTAAGAAGTACTGGACAAAGAAGAAGGTGTTGGGTAAAGACATACGTGATCCAAAGGATGCATAAAGTTTCTTTTTGAAAATGCAGTTTAATTTTGTTTTATATCCAGAAATTTATAATTGATTTGAAGAAGAGTGGGGTTTATATCCCCTCTTTCTCTCCTGTAAGGAAACTCAAAGGGGCTGACAATTTCCTTTCCCTTCCCACCCCCCAACAAACACTCTGTGAGGTGGGTGGGGCTGAGAGCTCAGAAGAATTGTGCCAAGGTCACCCAGCTGGCGTGTGTTGGTGTGCACAGGCTAATCTGAATCCCCAGATAAGCCTCCACAGCTCAGGTGGCAGAACAAGAAATCAAACCCGGTTCCACCAGATTAGAGTACACCTGCTCTTAACCACTACGCTGCTGCTGCTCCTTTCTTTGAAAGGATGTTTCAGTGGTGGTGGAAAGTCCCATCAAGTTACAGGTGACTTTGGGGGACCCGTGGGGTTTTCGTGGCAAGAGATGATCAGAAATGGGTTGCCATTGTCTGCCTCCACATCATGACTCTGGTATTCCTTGGCAGTCTCACATGTAATATGAACCCTTTGATCCAAAGGTGGATCCAACCAGTTCTCACCAGTTCTCTAGAAGTGGTTACTAATTTTTTCTGAGTGTCGAGAAGGGGTTACTAAAGCAACCTCCCTGCCCAATAGGGACTGGAGGTGCGTGTGTGCGGTGGCACCACTGTTTGAATCCTACCACCATCGGAACCTGTTATTAAAATTTTTAGATCCCACCACTGCTTGGATCCATCCAGGTCAGGGCTTAAACACTACATGTTTTAAACTGTGCTGTATTTTATATTCTAGCCTATGTGCGGTTTGAGAGAGACGGTTCTATTATAAAAAAAATTTTTTCTAAGAATGTTGATGGTCTGGGTTGGCAGTAGCCCAACTTATACGTCCTTCCACACAGGATAAATGAAACTCATGATGTATCACATCCAGTAAACCTATCTGCATCTCAACTTTTATTTCTGTTTATTTAGCATGTTGTGTCAAATTCATGCTGAGATTAAAAAGTTGAATCAGATGGGCAAACTAAAAGGATGTACATAACATGTGACTGGGTCCAAAGCGTGCTTTTGTTGCCAGCGCAAACTGTAAAATACTTGTGGACCAGCTAAAGTAAGAACTAGGAGTAGCCGTGCAACCTCACAATAAAGACCGCACGGGCATCTAGCCAAATGTACCAGAGAGGACACAAAGAATGCCCCCCATATCTCCTTGCATGAATTGGTATGTCAAAACTGAAAGCATTCTAGAATACATGTGAGGTAAAGAAATTCTGGAAAAACTGATGTGTTGGTTAGAGGACAGGACTGTGCTACAATAGCTGATTGGGTAGTGCAAATTTTTATATGAAGAGATATATTGAGTAGACTGCTATATCCCCAGGAAAGAGTGCCTGGCACTCTGACTTTTGTTCTCCAGGACGCATTTGATTAAAGCAGTCCTAAACTGATTTTTTAAAAACAAAAACTAGTTTTATGTATTTTTATGTACTTTTTTCTTGTATTTGATTTACATTGTAAGCTGCCTCGATCTCTAAGGAAAAATGGTGGCTAATGAATGTTTTAAATAAATAGATACTGCCAAAGAAGCAACCTCCCATGCAAGAGTTGGGTGGTAATCATTTATTTACTATATTTAAGACATATTTATGCTGCCCTTTCACTCAAAGAGGCTCTCCCACTCAAAGAGGCTCTTATGTTTTATGCTGAACATAAAAACATTTGAACAATAAACCAGCATTTAAAATTATATATAAAATAATTCAGGAAAAACATGAACACATACCAAAAACTAGGGAAGGAGGGCCAGTAACGGTTAGAAGACAGTGACAGAGAAAGACAGACAAAAGTCCCACTCAGTTATAATGTTCTAATTAGATCTAAGATGTATTGTCGAAGGCTTTCCCGGCCAGAATCGCTAGGATGTTGTTGGTTTTCCTGGTTGTATGGCTGTGTTCCAGTAATATTTTCTCCTGATGTTTCGCCTGCATCTGTGGTTGGCGCCATCAGGAGAAAATACTACCGGAACATGGCCATACAACCCGGAAAACCCACAACATCCTAGATCTCAGATGGTTGGAGTCAAAGAGCATGAGGCTATTTACACACATTTGGTCTCCTTTGCATTGTGCGTGCTTTCCCTTTGGGTTGGATTCTCTGTTATGCATGTTCTGCAACTCACAACACTCTCAGATCTGAGAATGTCCATGGTCTCGAAAGCTCTCCTAGAGCAACTTTACAGAGAAAACGAAGGGAATCAACACGTTTCGCTTTCTTTAGGTTTCCTCACTCCTCCCAGCTTTCCCCACTACTACAATAGCAGTTCCTCTCTCCTGGGGGGTGGGTCACATGGTGGCTCGGCTTGGCTGTGGAGACTTAGCAGTAGGAGAAACCTGTTAAAACAGGAAGCCACAGGGAAAACCCACTGCGAAGCACACAGCCCTGCATGCATAACAGCCCTGTATATTTCACTTACAGAGTTCTTAAAAAGTAACCCTTTAAAGGAAAACCACAGGCACTTGTACCCTACACTCATGTTCAAAATGCTGCTTCCAGCAGAGGAAGGCTTGAGAATTTAGACAATCGAGTGGAAGGATACAAACCTACGGTTGTGTGTGTCATCTTACCTGGTATGAACAAAACTTCTCCTGCATTGAGAAGACACTCGTAACGTTTGGCCTTGGCAAAGAGAGGATATCTCTTCAAATTTGGCATATCCACATCTAAGACCTCTGACTTGCTACCTAAAAAGGGCAAACAATGACTATTATTGCTTCTATGAAGTCACACAGATGTCATGGCTGCCAACAGGCTGCAGGGCCAGGATGCTGCTTATCTATGGTTAATCCTGACAGCTACTCTGAGCTACAGCCTACCGACTCAACTGTACCTGTGACCACGGTCAATATTTTCAGCTCTCAAATATGACTTCTCACTTTGAAACAAGGCGTGCCTGAAGTGTAGAGTTTGTCAGAAGTGCCACATCTGTGTCTTCATGTTTAAGGATGCAGCTTTGATCCCAGAAATATTTCAATTAATCCTGGGCATTACAGAACTCTAGGATTCTATATAAAAACTAGTAGGCCTGGCCACACGTTGCTGTGGCTGAGTCTGGTGAAGTGGAAAAGAAAGAAAAGGGGAAGCGAATGGTTTGAACATATGTCCTTGCACAATTATTGCAAGGGAGGGGAGGGGCAAGGGGCCCCTCACTCCCCTCCCTCTCTCTCGTTTGCTTGCATGGCGTCCCGTCCCTCCCTCACCTTCCCCTTCCTCCGCTAGGGTGGGTGGGCCATGTGCAGATGGCCCGCCCCATCCCTTTCACTCCAGATGGCAGTGTATTTTCAAAGGGAAGGTATGGTTGTTGTTTCCCTTGTAGGGGTGTTGCTTTTGACGGCCAGCAGATGAAGTTGTTATGGAAACAGAACTGTGGTTCCAACTGTCACAGGTGTGGCATGTACATAATAACGGGCACAGTTGTGACATGTACACAACAGGAGGTGTGGAAACAGTATGGAAACCTGGCCGCACACAAATGCACGCAGTGTGAAAACCTCTAAGTTCAACTTCAGTCCAGTAGTTTGGGAGATTACCTATCAGCAGAAAAACGCACTGATATTTTTATATATATAGATAGCAAAGAAACTCAGGTTTCTTTAAAGGGCTTGTAGGATGATAAGCACTTTGTATTGGGCCTAGAAACACGAAAAAATGTGTGGATCTCTCCCTTTCCACAAAAATATTTCAGAGATCTCTACCACACTGTACTTTATCAACGAACTGCCAACTCTTATGAGAGCATCTGAACGAAGCCTGTGTGTTCAGAGGTCACTCGGTATTACAATTTGATTTGCTCCTGACAAAACAGCTGCAGTGGAAGTTTAATAGTGTTCAAGATGCTCCAGCAGTTCTAAGGAAGCTCTGCGTACAGAAGAGAGATTACAGTTCTGGATAAGTCTCAGTTTCTCTATACTGGGAGCTCAGCTGTACCTGGGACTCTTGGGACAGGGGAGGCTGGCATGGAAAATCCAATCTATTGGCTAGTCAAGAGACACTTGTTTGTGCCTGCAAGAATTAAAGAGAAGCCATTAGCCAGTGGCGGAGCGCCAAGGGGACGGGGGGTGCGTCGTGCACCGGGCAAACGCCTGGGGGTGGAAAATCACCCCCGGCCCCTCCCCCCTTTCCCCGCGTCCCCCTCGCGGCGCGCACACACACTACCCCCCTTCCCACACTTACCTACATTCCTTTTCTTTTTTTAGTACTTTTTGAGGCTGAAAAAAGCGGCCTATTTACAGTTCAGGCTAAAAACTGCTTCAGGAATTACAGTTCCCAGGAGACCTTGGGATTCACAAGGTCTCCTGGGAAGTATAGTTCGTCAGGCAGTTTTTTCCCTGATCTGTGAAGAGGCTGCTTTTTCAGCTCCCAAAAAAGCAATGCTAGGAAATAGAAAAGGACAAAAGCGTGGGAATGGGGGCGGGGAGTGCCGCTGGGAGGCAGGGCCATGCAGAGGGGCAGAAAAACAGACTGCTTGCACCCGCGCATGCTCTGGCCAACTCCTTCTGCCATTAGCTTAAACTTAGCAATATTGCCTCAATGGGATTCTCCTTTGATAGTCTGGAAACCTGTGCTGCTGATCTATTTTTTCAAAACAACCTGTAAATAAATAAATCTTCTGTGTTGTTTATGTACAAACCCTGCCTCAATGATCTCCCTATTCTTCTGAGTGCTGCAAAACTTACTTTATGGCAGTGAACCCATTGCTTTATACTTATTCCCCTAAGAATATCTTGTATTTGAGAGGAAAGTATATAGTTTAAAACAGAGCTAGCTCTCTATCTTAAAAAAGAGTGATACTGAAAGGTTTTTTTAAAAAAAGTATGCCCTTGCATAGTACTCATAATTTGGTTTTAAACAAAACGGCACACACCTGAAAGATACAAATAAGGGGCATCCCGAGGACTGTACAGTACAACTCGTTTCTTCCCTGTCACTTGAATTAAGAAGTTATCCATTACCTGCAAGAAATAAAAGGGTTAAGTTTGCCCTTGGCATATGTCCAGGGGAAAAAATCTAATTGTCATGCATCTGTATTGAGAGTTAAGCAACTTTTTGACAATTGTTTTGAAAATCCTTGATGTCTTGGGAAGGAAGGAGCAGGGAAGGCTTTGCGCTCAAACAGGGAAAAAGCGACTGGCATAGAAAACAACGGAAATGTACAAGCTGGACTCACCACAGGAAGGAAGTTCACAAGCAGGAAGAAGCCGACATTCTATCTGCTTTCCTTCAACCATTCAGAGTATTCAATACTATCACCAGGCGCAATTCGTGTCAGAAGGTGTGCCTTTCCCCCTAGCCACAATGCTACCTACCAAAGTGGGGGTGAGGGCAAAGCAGGATGATCCTCAACAAACCATGTCAATTTTCCCTTCCCATCCAGTACTGGTCACTAATGGGTTGTACAGGTCACCAACTACCTGCCATAATCCACCAAAGCTTTACCTCTGACCAACGATCAGGCATATCCTCAACTTCTCCATCTTTGTTTCCTCCAATGACACTCTTTAACTACTCTTGACAGCCAACATGGCTCTTCCAACCAATCTAGCTACTCCTGCCCCCTGAGCATCCTTTACTTTGACCATCTACATCATTCAGATACCTTACTGCACTGCCATTTGCCCTCCACCGGAAACCGCTGGGGCCAGTGACCACTCACTAAGGGTGGTGTGTGTCCCTGTTTTTTGATGTGGATATGTGTTTAGAACATATTTGTCTTGACTTTTCAGGATCAGCAGGGTGGCTCATAGCAGATAAAAGACAACGATAAGACCAATAGAAAAAGATACCAAGCCCGGTGACGTTAAACCTTTATTACCTTCAACATCTCACTGAAAAACCACTGCTTGGGAAAAAAGACACTTATGGACTTGGTCCAGTGTGTAAAATGCAACTCCCAATTTCTGCCATAGCTGAGTTTGTGTCAGGAAAGAATATCTTGTACTGATGAAATAGGGTTGCCAATTCTGACTTCCATTAGAATTTGACACTTCTAGGCATCCATGGGGCAGATGGGAAATCTCTAAGCACCATCTTCTTGAACTGTTTGAATTCATCTCCTGATGGCTGTCACAGAGAGGCACAACCACATCTGGGAACAAACCAAGGATCCTCATGGAGCAAGCAAAAAAGCCCTTTTGTGCCTGGAATGAAAATACTCCCAGAAGTGTTACATTCCAGACTCAAAGTTCTCCTCGTGTCACTTGCATAAACATCTAGACCAGGGGTCTGCAATCTGTGGCTCTCCAGATGTTCATGGACTACAATTCCCATCAGCCCCTGATTGGCCATGCTGGCAGGGGCTGATGTGATTTGTAGTCCATGAACATCTGGAGAACCACAGGTTGCAGACCCCTAATCTAGACAGCCACTTGACACTGCTTCTAGACACAGGAAATGTAAAAGCTGACTGAAGTGGCAGATGCCAAAATGGGATTGTGAACTGTGATACACTGCTTATTGCCAAGTGGAAAACCCACAAAAGGTATGAGCTTTTGGTCTCTACCAGGCCTTCTGAAGTTCAGACCAGGGTAGGGTTGCTAGCTGTGGGTTGAGAAATAACTGGGGGGGAGAAGCTGGGGAGGGCAGGATACAATGCCATGAACTCCACCTTCAAAGCAGCAATTTTCTCCAGGAGGATTCATTGCTATCACCTCGAGATCAGCTGTAATTCCAGGAGAACTCCATACCCCACCTGAACATGAACACATGAGCTGTAATTCCAGGAGAACTCCATACCCCATACCCTGAACATGAACACATGAGGCTTTTACCAGTCTGCTCAGAGGCTAGGGCACTTCCTTGCAAGTCATTTCTATATTGTCCTTCATGTATGTGGACTCAGTCATGCAAAGGACCGTGCAGGGGAAATAAAGAAATTGAAAGGCAAACTATAACAAGAAAAAAACCAGGCACTCCTGTCTTTGGATATGGATTCTATAATGTGTCAACATGACATTGACCACAACAGCAACCTTTCTGAATGCAAATAGTAAAAGAAGTGGGGGTGGGAGAAGAGAGTTGGATAGCAAACCAGCCCTTTTTGTCAACTAAGAGCACTGACTTCTGTAGTACAGGGGTAGGGAACCTGCGGCTCGAGAGCCGCATGCAGCTCTTCTGCCCTTGCACTGCGGCTCCACAAGCCGAGCCGCCAGCCCCATCCTTGCCCGCCCTGAAGGCAGCAGGGCAAGCGCACCAATTGCCCGCGGCTGACTGGGCCGCGTAGCAGGCTTCCCCTCTCGCCCGCCCTGTTCGAGCAGGGTGGGTGCTTTCCCGGCGGCCGATGAGGCCGAGCCATCGGCTACATCCTTGCCCGCCCTGCAGGCAGGCAGAAGCGGCCTTTCAATGCCAGCGGCGGCCAGGCTGCGCCGTGGGCTTCCCCTCTTGCCTGCCCGTTGGCCGAGGCGGGGTGCTTCCGGCGGCAGCCGAGTCAAGCTACCCGGCTTCATCGCCACCTGCCCTGCAGGTATGGCAGAGGCCCGAAGCGCACCAATTGCCTGGCTTCCCCTCTGCATGCCCCGTTGGAGCGGCAAGGTCGAGCCGCTGGCCCCATCCTTGCTCGCCCTGCAAGCAGCAGGGCGGATGCATCTATGCGCTTCTGAGAATGAGCGGAGTAAAAGGTAAAAAACCCCAATATATACAGTGTTATCTTTATTTTAAATGTTAAAAATTATTTGCGGCTCCAAGTGTTTTCTTTTCCCATGGAAAACGGGTCCAAATGGCTCTTTGAGTGTTAAAGGTTCCCTACCCCTGCTGTAGTACAAAGCAAATAGCACAATGGTTCTCAACCTGGGGGTTGGGACCCCTTTGGGGGTCGAACGACCCTTTCACAGGGGTCACCTAAGACTCTCTGCATCAGTGTTCTCCATCTGTAAAATGAATAAATGTTATGGTTAGGTGTCCCCACACCATGAGGAACTGTATTAAAGGGTCGCGGCATTAGGAAGGTTGAGAACCACTGAAATAGCAGAAGCAGCGCAGGGAACTTCCAGAGCTTCTAGTCTGAAACCAATAACCCAAAATCAACACAAAGGTTGCTGAACCAAAGTGCAAAGACAATGCAACCAGTTTTCTGTCCATAAAGCAGACTTAAGAGCTCTGAAATGCTGTGCTAACAAACGTTCAGAGATGTGTTGCCTACATCATAATGGGTCCAAAGCTGCAGTCCTGCTGAGCCAATGCGGAAGACCGTGGAGAAGAGCTGCTCCTTCTCAAAGTATTCGGGGACCCAAATGTCATCCGCCAGCAGGGGAAACTGTCTTCTGAGGTCTGCAATATCCTGAAAAGAGAGGACCATTCTTAGACTTCCTATATTGCACCACATCTTTGAAGAGAGAAGAGTGAATCCATTCAGACACAACTATATCAAAACTCTACACACAGGTAATACTTCTATTGCCAATGACAGGGAAAAATCAAGGCAAGTGCCTCCGCCTCCCTTCACTTTGTCCTTCCCTCTGCACAGAAACTGCAAAAGCTTGAGCACTCTATGGTCCCATTTTTGAACTGATGGACACCTGTAGTATTCTGACACAGGGTGATAGGTGCAACCACAAAATGGCTGTCGCAGGAGGTGGAGTCAACCATAAAATGTCTGCTGCAGGAGGTGGACCCCACCCACCCACAGGAGCCCAAATGCAGAGGATAAGAGGGGTAATTTTTTTAAAATTTACTGGGAAAGACAAGTGAGAGAAAAGAAAACCAACACTTTGTGGCAGTCGCCTCTGAAACTGTCACTTCAATCTGCATAACTAATCAGATCTTCAGTGGCCAACCGGAAGTCATGCTGCAAGCCCCACCAGACCCTACCCACATTCTAAAAACACATAGTGGGAGCAGATAAAGTTATCTCCATGGCACCCACAAGCTCCAAGATGGAGACCCCTGATACAGCTCCTAAGGTACAAAATATTAATGCAGCTTGAGACACAGGCTCCCAACAAGACAGCTTAGTATGCAACTGAGAATCAGAGCAACCAAGACACATCACTCAGAGCTGTTCCTATTCTAAATCCTGGTAATTCAAATCACGTTCAGGATGCTAAATACGCACACAGTTGTTTTGCATGAACCCTGAATGCTTTATTCTAAATCCTATCTTTATTTAATTTTGTAGTGTTGAAGACTTCATAGCAGAGGTATAAGTAAGAGACAGGCAATGAAGATAGATAGGTAGAGTAGCATGTGGGAAGGAAAGGTGCCATAACACAATCAATCCATAACCTTTTGAAAATGCTGCCAATTTTAATAGGTATATCCAATACCACAAGAGCCATTCAAATTTATGATAAAGAGGGCTCTTCTTTGGTCTTCTTTCATTCCCCCCAACAGCCTCACAGAACTGTTGTCACTGGGGATTTTTTGGGAGTGGGGATATGATGGCAAGCCCAGATTTTTATATATATAATCTGGTTAACAATATATATATTGTTATCCTAGATTACATATTAACCCAGTCATTAACCCAGATTATATATTGTTAGACTAATGGCCCTACCTTATTAAATTTGTTTACAAAAAAAGAAAGATTGAAGCCAATATAGTTGGTGATATGTCAAAGAGATTTTCTCCACTGGCCTGTCCAAGCAAAGCTGAACTCGGGGGAGATTCATCACTCCAGTAATCAAAATTAGAGGGTAAAGGTAACATTCCATCAGTCTATACCTGGATTTTATTGCTTTAGGGGCAGATGGTCTCCACCCCTTAGTCCAGAGGTGGGATCCAACCAGTTCTAGAGAAGTGGTTACTAATTTTTTCTGAGTGCTGAGAAGGGGTTACTAAAGCAACCTCCCTGCCCAATAGGGACTGGAGGTGCGTTTGTGCGGTGGTGCCACTGTTTGAATCCCACCACCATCGGAACCTGTTATTAAAAATTTTGGATCCCACCACTGCCTTAGTCCTTGTCTTCACCACTGAAACAGCAGTTAGCCAATTATGGAATAAAGGGTGCATCATCTTGGGGCAGTCTTCCAACAAGAAGTTCCATGATTATAATTCTGGAATGTTAGTCGGGTTAGCCTGTCGCAGTGCAATTAAACAAGAGTACAACAGCCCCTTAAGGATTAACAACATTTATTCCAGGATACACTTCTATGAGTCACAGCTCATTCTGAATCGAGCCAAAGTCAGTTATTATGACTCACAAAATTTTAGTCTCAAATAAACATTGTTTGAGGTGCTACTGGACTCCCGATCAGTTTTGCTACATGGGGTTTCTAAAACGAGTTTTTCCCCTGTGTACAGATGGTCTTGGTCTTTCATGGTTAACTGGAGCCAGTCAGTTATCTTGGACAGCCTCTCATTATTTCATGCAATTAGTTGCAATGCCAAAAAACAACAACAACAACAACAACACACACACACACACATGCTGTCCTGTTTTCAGAAAGGGATTTTCTCTTTGCAAGGGGCCTTCTTGAAAATGACCGACTCCTGCAGTGGGGTAAAGAACTGACCCCGTCACCTGCCCCTCCCAGTCACTTGAATATCCGGCCACCATTCCTCTTCCCAAAGGCCAAGGTTGTCTTGCTCCTTTGTATTTAAATTTGATGGTGATGATAGCCTTTATTGGCATTCCAAAATACAATAAATACAATAAAACAATAAAACAATAAAACAATAAAACAATTGTCCATGAAAGACAGATAGTTACAGCAGCCATTCAGACTCTCATCAAAAGTTTAGTCCAAATGGACTCATCAAAAGTGCCATTCCTGTACACCTCTCCACAGACCTGACTAAAAACCCACCAACAGAGCCCAGGCCTCACAACAGCATACAGTGTCAACACTCCACTATAAAACACAGAGTTTGTTAGAGTGGCACCTAATCCTAACACAGAACAAGGGATAGGGGGTGAGGAAATGGGTGTATTTAAATTTCTGATTTTGAAAAGGGAAGGCTGATGACATGTGCTTGAGAGAACATCGCTCACCTTCCGAGGGTCTTCTCCCAGAGACCGCAGATAATACTTTTCATCCTCAAAAATGAAAACAAGAACTGCTTAAACAAATCAGCTTAAACACATCATGTCTACCTCTGAGTCTATTTTTTATTTTGTTATTAAAAATTAATACACCACTTTTCATCTTGTGCAAAATAATAGTTAAAAATATCTCAACTTAAAAACCAAAAATAACAACCCCCTCTTCCCTCTCCACATTTTAACCTCTGAACAAATCTTGTCAGAAAGATGATTTTGAGAACACCTGTCTGGCCTAGAGGTCTCATGAACTTTACAGCAGGGTGGCCATTTAATCCTACCCCCCACCAGCTTTCTAACTGCCACACCCCCTGGCTGGCCTTTCACACACTTCCAAAGAACCATGTAATTAATTCCATCCAACCAAGAGGGAACTAGGGGTTGATTTCTCAAACAGCAAGCCCCTCAAAGCACACAAGCAACTTTCAAAACTGAGGTGATGCGCAAAAACTATTTGTGATCAAAATTTGGTAGTGAGAGTGAGAAATCCCACAGTAGCTCTGTGGACCCCAGGCCGAGAGATTTTATTGCTTCTATCTAAAACAGCTTCCAAGCTAGCACAGGAGGTGCTGTTGCATAAAAATGTGATAAAGTGATTAGAGTGTTAGACCTGGAGCTGGGAGACCCAGGTTCAAATTTCCACTTTGCCGTGGAAACTTACTAGTTGACCTTCGGCTAGTTATCCTCTCAGCCTAACCTACCTCACAGAGTTGCTGTGAGACTAACAAAGAGGAGAAGAATGTAAGCTGTTTTAGGTCCCCAGAAAAGAGAAAGGTGGGATATAAATGAAGTATCTAAGTATGTAACTAACAAATAGAGTTTTATAAGCTTTACTGGCCGATGATCATCATAACCAGATAAGAATCCCTTTTTTATCTCCACTTCCCTCCCCTCTCTTTGCTCTCATTGTCTTGGGGTGGGTATTTCTCTTCTTGTCACATTAATGGCACTGTACAAACAACAAATAATCATAATAACGTTCACTGTTGTGAATTATCTGTATATATAAAGAACAAATCTCCCAGATATGATGGTTGGAATGTGCACAAAATATGCTCTTTTGTGTAAGTACATCTTGAGAGAGAGAGAGATCTCCAGGGAGAATAATTAAGCATGGGTGAAGCTTCCATTACAATGCCCACTTAACTGGATTAATTGGGATTGACTTTGAAGTCAACACATAGGAGCCACATGGTGCACAGTGGTAAAGTCAGTATTGCAATCAAAACTCTGCTCATGACCTGAGTTTGATCCCGACGGAAGTCAGTTTCCAGTAACCAGCTCAAGGTTGAGTCAGCCTTCCGTTATTCTGATGTCAGTAAAACGACATTATTCTGATGTCAGTAAAATGAGAAGGCAATGGCAAACCACCCCGTAAGCATAGTCTGCCTAGTAAATACTGTAGTAAATATTGTGATGTAACATCACCTCATGGGTCTGTAAGACCCAGTGTTTGCATAGGGGGCTACCTTTACCTTTAAACACATATAAGGCTGTACTGCATATATACCTTCACATGGAAAGTGCTGGACTGTCTTTTGAGTTGCAGCCTACTTTTTTCCTCACAAAAATTTAACTTTCAAACTAATTTCAGTTCTAGTAACTAAACTGTACAGTTACCTCAGAAATAAAGTACTCTGCGTGTTTGGCTTCAGCTGCTCTCTTTACAAATACATCAAAGGGCAGTGTTCTGAAAGGAAAGTAATAAAAATATTCCACAGGCCCAAATAAAAGAATTGACAGTGTATTTCATACAAAAAGGAATTGCTTCATTTTAAACGTTGAGATTATGTTAATGCTTTCTCCAGACAACCTGCTTCAATTCCACGCAAAGCAGACTCCTTTGAATCTAGCCCTGCTGATCAACACAACAATCCCAAGCACAGTTATGTCCCAAAGTCATGTCCATAAGTCCTAAAGCCAATAGTAGCTACATGGGATGAAACCACTTCACTGATTTGTGGCTTAATTTTCATTTTAAACTTGGCATGCCATTACTGTTTTTGTGTTTCTTTTACGTCAGAGGAACCACTTCCAAGTATATTTGCAAAGGGTCTGGCAGTAAGTCTCACTCACCTCCCCAGAACTAGCTTGTGGCTTTAATTTGCACAGAATTAATGATTTCATGTTCCTTTTAGATAGACCACTGATGCATTATCAGCTCAAAGTACAAGGCAGAGGACATAGTGTCCTCTTTGGGGTTCAAATTGTCACAGTCTAGACAAGAGGAAATACGTTGGAGAAGACAGCAGAGGAATTTCCATGGGCAAATGATGAAAGACAATCGAATGCCCTGGATTCCGTTAGTCCCATCCTCCAGTTTCGGTTCAGTGGAAAAAGAGGCACAGTTATTCAGCCACCGGAAAAGAAAATAGGTCTGTGATCCAAAGGGAAGCCATCTGACAATTAGGTTCTTTGAAAACAGTTCCCAACTAATTCAGGAGACACTATGGTAGTACTGTACTGCCTAACAATGATGCCAAAAAATAATTACTCTTTAAAAAATCTTTTATGATTGCATCATGTCCCTTCAGCCAAATTCATTCTAGAATAAGAGTTCTGGGGAGGCAAACATTCTAAAAGTTAATGGGAAGAGTTTCTTTCAACAGCAGAACAGGATTCCTGAAATTTAGTTGTCTCCTGAACACACTACATCTTTTGGATAACCTTTCCCCAGCCCATAAAGTTCATTAGACATACTTTCCAAGCTTCAGAATTTCATGTACCACTTGTTCCTCACGTACCCAGCTCCAACTTGCATGTGTACATGTTCACAGGGGCATTTCTCATCCCAATTCTTAACAAACAAACCCTGGTCCACCATGTCCAGTCTCAGAAACCAGAGCTCACTCTCCTGGCTGGGGTCTCCCTCCTTTTTAGTAAATGCTAGGGGAACAGAGTTCCCATTCATTTTGGAAAACTCTCAACCTGATTTTTTTTTCAAATATTTCCACGATGCAACTTCTAATTTTAAACAGAATTGCAAAATGGTGGCCAAGAACTGCCACTATTATTTAGTTGTTTGTTTGTTAAAACAGTTATATCCCATCTTTTCTTGTAGTTCAAAGTGGCTTACAATAACAGTTAAAAACATTTTAGGCTTTAAAAACCAAAAATAGCAAACCCCATTTTTCTCTCACCTCCCTCCCTCCTTAAAAGCTGCATGCCAATTGAAACCCGCTCAAAAGCCCTGGCAAACCGGAAGGCTGTGCAATCTGGAGTCTCTCCAAGGAGGAGAACCTTCTAATCTCTTCAGGGAACCCATTCAACAGAGCTGGAGACACAACAGAAAAGGCCTGGATTCTGGTCATCGCCAGACGGGTCACTGGAAGTGGTAGGACAGGTACCAGAGGGCTGACTGACAGCCATAGCTGACACACAGGAACATATAAAAGGAATCAGAGACCCCTTCCACACACTCAAAATAATGCGTTTTCAAACCACTTTCACAACTGTTTGCAAGTGGACTTTGCTATTCCGCACAGCTTCAAAGAGCGCTGAAAGCAGTTTGAAAGTGCATTATTCTGCATGTGCGGAATGAGCCAGACATTCAAATTAGGGTTGCCAACTTAGGGTTGGGATATATCTGGAGATTTTGGGAGTGGAGCCTGAGGAGGGTGGGGTTTGAGGAGGGGAGGGACTTCATTGGGGTGTAATGGCATACTTTCCAAAGCTGCCATTTTCTCCAAGAAAACTGATATGTTGTCTGGAGATCAGCTGCAATAGCAGAAGATATTCAGCCACCAACGGCAACCCTAATTCAAATAGATTGCTTGATCATACCTGAGCAACCTGTACCTGATAGGCCAAATACAGCCCACCAGCCTGCCCTGTGCTTGTCAAACCACTTTCTCCATTGAGCAAAACCAGGGAAAGATTTTTGCCCTTTATGGATCCTTTTTGGCTTGGTGGGCCACAAGTGCCAGGGGTCTGTGTTCAGTCCAAGGAGGAAGGTTTGCAGAAGAGTGATCTCAACTGCTGTTTCTGGAAAGCAGACTGTTATAAAGTGCAACCTTAAAATTCCCATAGCAGAGCAAGACGGTTACCAAAATATGGAGCCCCGTTATGGAAAGTAAAAGCATTAACCCTGAATAGAGTTTACAGTGTAAATACAGAATCTCAAAATGTTAGCAGTATACCACTAAAAATAGAATAAGATTTGGAATGAAATACCTATACACAAAGTTCTTACTGAGGAAATCCATCTGTGGCACTGCAGAGACATGGACCTTTACTTCTTTACTTCCCACTGTTTGACTAAGGTAATCCACGGTCCATTTGGATGTGCAGGGACCTAAATCTATTCCTTTCAGTACTGCGGGCTTTCTCTGAGGATGAATAAAAAACAGAATTACTCCCATCATGTACCATCTTTTTACTGCCTTTGCCCATTTCTCAACACATGAAGTATTTCTAATTGAGATCTGTCCAATACTTAATTGATCTATTATTAGTCACTAGGTTACTGGAAATGCAGGCACCAGCTTAAAGGGGAGAACCTTGTTCAAAGAGATACCATTGTAAGACACTATATTACTTTGCTGTCAATGCAAGCCCCATTAGCACAGTGCTCTTATCAACTTTATCTCATTCTTCCTCACGTTATCCCAGTAAGTCACCACAGAGGACTATTCTGAACTGTAAATAATAGTGTTGTCTATAACTTCTAGGTAAGATCTTCAAAGACTTGCACAATGTACTGTTAATATATTTCATGTAAGTGTTTCTATCCCACCAAAAATTAAACCACAAACCCCCAAATCTCTATTTCTGTACTATTATTATTTGTTTTTCATAACCTCATATACCTGCATTTGTCTAAACAGGTTCTTATGTTCACAAAAACTTATGCTCAAACATAAGCTGCTTGATCTTTAAAATGAAACTGATTCCTGAGAGACAGCCTTATTAATTTGTTTTAGCAAGCATCAACAGGAATCTTGGAACACCTTCAAGATTGGCAAAAAAACTCTATTCCAGGAGAAACTCTTGTGGACTAGAGCCCACTACTATTGCAAGAAGATCTGCAATAGAAATAAAAAATCTAGCATAGGGAGGATCCATTCCTTGGACAGAAAGAAGAGGGTTTTAGTCCATGGAATCTTCCACTTGTTCAAGTACCCCAAGCCAGATATCACCAGACCCCTGCAGATTACAGGACTCTGTTCGACAATCATTAGAGGTAATTCCAGGAGATCCAATGTGGGGCTGAGGCCACCCAGGTTTTCCCTACCAGTGGGTAGATCTCCTGCAGGAAGCGCTCCTGGGTGACTCCAGAATACTGAGCCACAGTGATGACTGCGTGCCTTTCCATAGCCAGGACGCCAGGCTCAGCCTTATTCTCGTTCATTTCCTCTGCAGTGTGCCGCTCTTGTTGCTTCTTCCAGGAAACCAGGGCTGGGGCCGCCGACAACCTTGCCTCTTCACAACCAGTCTGCAGGGCAGACAAGCAGCTGCAGGCATAAAAAATCATGTTAGGTAGACCCCAGGAGGCCACTTGCTACTTGCCTCTCTCCTTTGCACCCCGAAGAGGGGATGGAACAGAACTAGGGTTGAATCAAACACGAAGTTAAGAAGCCAAACCAGGAACATCTTCAATCAACATTCCAAATTGGAATCATACTGTTGCAAGTGAACAACAATGGTGCAAGGTGGGGTGCCCGTTTGAGATGGGATGCTGCACTAGATTGACCACTAGTCTGATCCAGCAGGGTTCTTCGGATGTTATCCTGCCCTGCTCAGAAAGCACAGTTTTGTGGCCAGCTCCCTGCAAGGCCAAAGAGAAAGATGCACACTAGGATCACAAGATGGACACGCTGGCCCTGTTTTTTCTCATCCTCAGAGAAAGCCCGCAGTACTGAAAGGAATAGATTTAGGTCCCTGCACATCCAAATGGACCGTGGATTACCTTAGTCAAACAGTGGGAAGTAAAGAAGTAAAGGTCCACGTCTCCGCAGTGCCACAGATGGATTTCCTCAGTAAGAACTTTGTGTATAGGCATTTCATTCCAAATCTTATTCTATTTTTAGTGGTATACTGCTAACATTTTGAGATTCTGTATTTACACTGTTAACTCTATTCAGGGTTAATGCTTTTACTTTCCATAACGGGGCTCCATATTTTCCTCCCGAGAAAGTGTTTTTCGGCCAGGGTGGGAAATCTCCCAGAATTACTACTGATCTTCAGATGACAATGAGTTTCCCTGGAGAAGATCACAGCTTGAAAGAGAGGGCTCTGGGGTACTCCATACAAGCTGGGAGAAACCAAAGTCCTTCTCAAGGTACTGCTCCCAAATCTCTAGGAACTGCGAAGGTGGCAGCTCTAGCATGCCACACTCTGGTATGGCGGCTAGGCATGGAGACTAGGGGGAGCCTCCACGTTCAGAAGCAGTCAGCTTTTGAATCTTAGTACCAGGAAGCAGTATCAGGGGAAGGCCTCGGCCACTGTGCCCTGTTGGTAGATCTCTGGAGGAACTCATTGGCTACCGTTTGAGATGGGATGCTGCACTAGATTGACCACTAGTCTGATCCAGCAGGGCTCTTCGGATGTTATTCCTGCCCTGCTCAGAAATGCAGTTTTGTGGCTGGCTTTCTGCAAGCACCAACTATCTTTGATGAGTCAGCGAAAGACAAACAGAAGGCAGAGATGGGAGCGGGCAACTCTTAACAGAGAGCCAATATACCCATTAGAAGCCTCAAAGAACTGATGGAAGTTGTTTGAACATACTGGCATACTGAGGAAGACGCATGAAAAACGTTCTATACGCGCGAGACGTTTCTATGTAGAACCTGCAGAATTGACACATGGACTATATGGAACTGAAGTTTTGTTTCTGAATAGAGAATTGAATGGACTAAATGATTATTTATGTTTAGTTATAAGAGTTGGAAGATTTATGCTGCATTTTTAAGAACCTTGTCAAAGAAATAAGGAAATGTAAATACAAATAGAAGTGTTGAGTTGTTCAATTATATATAAGATTAATATATAAGATTAGACACAGCCAGAGTGCAACGTGTGTATTTTTGAGTTTATTTGGTTTTCTGCAAGGCCATAGGGAACGCAGCAGGGGCTTCCTGGTGCTGATGCTGGAGTCCCTGCTGGAGAAAGATGCCCACATGGCTTGCCAAGAAGAAAAAGAGTTTGGATTTATACCCCACCTTTCTCTCCTGTAAACAGACTCAAGGTGGTTTACAAACTCCTTTCCCTTCCTCTCCCCAGAACAGATACCTTGTGAGGGAGGTGGAACTGAGGGAGTTCTGAAGAACTGTCACTAGCCCATGGTCATCTAGCAGGCTTCATGTGTAAGAGTGGAGAAACAAATCTGGTTCACCAGATAAGAGTCCGCTGCTCATGTGGAGAAGCAGGGAAACAAACCCCGGTTTCCGGACTAGAACACACCTGTTCTTAACCACTACACCACGCTGGCTCCCACCTGAAACAACCCACCTGAAACTCTTCCTTCTTCGCCAGAAAATAACCCCGGTCTTCCCGAGGGGTGAGCTCAGCCCAGACTGGCCTTCTCTTCTTTCCGCAACGCCATCCTCAAGAGTACTTCTTGAGAGTAAATCCCATTGCCTCCCGTGCTGGAGGAGGAAGGGCTCAAAGGCGGAACCTTCAGCGCGGCGCGCCTGTTCCCGGCCGGGCTGCTTTCAACACGGACCCTATGAGTTCTTTGGGGGTGATAACGGCCGGGTTCAGGCGGGCGACTATGGCGCTGCCCGCGGGGCTCTGCTGCAGCCGGGTGCCCGCCGCGGCCCACCCCCGCCGCTTCCTTCTGTTGTCGGCTTCGCCTCAGGCCCAGTCGGGCCGGCTCGGGCCTTCCTCCCCTCGTTGCCCTCCTCTCCCGGCCCCTTCGACCCTCCGGCCGCCGCTCTGGCCCCCCACGCGCCCCTACAGCAGCGACTCCGAAGGGCGGCGGGGACGGAGCGTGGTGGTCGTGGGCGTCCCCAACCCGCTGATGTGGCTCCGCACCCGCCTGTACTTCTTCCTAATCCGTGCCTACTTCGACCAAGAGTTCAGCATCCACGAGTTCACGCAGGGCGCCAAGCAGGTGAGGCTGGACTGGCTCCCTTGTGGTTTCCCGTTGCTCCTACCTCATAGGGTTGTTGTAAGAAGAAAATGAAGGAAGTGAAAGGGGGCTACTTTTAGCTGGAGGGTGGGGTTGCAGTGCCCTAAAACAAATACATGCAGCAGGTTAAGTATAAAAGCAGGTAATGGAGGTTCACTAAGGTTAGGGCTGTTTCGTCCATCGAAAAAAATATTTGATGCCCTTCCACCCAATCAGGTGTCTCCAAGGTGGCGTTTGTGAAAGCACTGAAACCTTTGATCAGTTAAAAAATGGAATTGTAAAAAATAGAAGCACACAAACTTTTAATATAGTTGCACAGCTGACATGCTATGGCCACCTGTAAGTGTGTCAAGTGTCAGAGACCTTGTTACTATTACACTCCCCCCAGATTGTATCTTAGTTGTTTTTATTATTATTATTTTCAATTTAGAAGCCTCCTGTAATCTGAGGCTCTGAATTGTAGGTTCCCTACCTTCTGTGTAAATCTGTCTCTGATCATGTGCTGTTTTGTCTTAAAGACATCTGAGTAGCTTCTCAGGATACTGGGATGGACTCTGTGCATGACTCGAAAAAGCCCTGAATCTCACCCCTTAAGGGGAATGATGGGATCAGCAGCAATGTCCCTGTGTATGTGGTTGTGAGAATTACTCATTAAGCCATCCATGCTGAGGGATCTGCTTGCGGTTCTGTGTTTACCAGGTTTTGTGGTATCACCTCATCTGCTCCCATTGTGAGCTTGTAGTGATTCTACCTTGGCTGTCTTGTCCAGAAGCTTTCATGGCCGGCTCTCAGCCAGAATACAAGACCCATTGGTGGGCTCAAGGGAATTTCCTGTGTCAGGAATTGGAACTAGCAGGTGGGTCCTGAAAAAAGGGGCATATTTGGCCTGACAGACTTTGTGCAACAGCTGAGCTTATGGCTACAAAATGTTGCATGTTGAAAAGAGTTGTATCTCCTGATAATGGGTGCATCTTACTTTCCATTTCTTCCCCTATGCTCAGTTTCACTCAAAATCATGCTGTTTCTCCAGCACAAATGTCGCATTGAGAGAGAGCTCTTCTTGTTTTTGAACATTTTAAAAGACAGTTCTACCGTCCCAGCTCTGCCTTGTATTTCTCATCTGGTATTTTGGACCTGCCTTGTTCCTTTGTCCTCTTTCCTCCCATTTTTCAGTGACAGGTGATTCCTGCTTCAACTTTGTATATAGCCTGCTGTTCCATTGCCCTGTCTAGGGTTTGGATTAAAGGTGTAGTTTCTTAATGTTGGCTGGAACTGCATGGTATTTGAGCTGCCTGTTGTTACATTACTCCTAGGGTTGCCATAGAGTAACTTGTAAGAGGGGACCCAACCCTTGATTCTAAATACATTATCATACTGTCAGATCTAGTAGAAAATCCTGCTGGTCCTTGTGGCGATGACAGAATAAGCAAAGCTGTTGAAAAATCTTCCCTTTTACTTCCCAAAGCATCATACATCCTGACAGGAAGTTAACAGAAATATAGCTTTCTGTTCTCTAACATACTCTGAGAATATTACTTTCCACTTCTTCCCTCATGCTCAGTTTCACTCAGGACTATGGTGTTTCAGCAGCACAGATTATGAAGATATTCCTACATACTTAGGGAACTCCTAAACATGCAGAAAAGCATGTAACTCCAGAAATGGTCTGGTAAGACTTGTTTGAAACATTGACAGCGTCTAGGCCTCATTTAATTGGGGGTGGGTGGGGAAGAACCAGAGAAACTACCTGTACAAATCCCTGTAAGTTTGAAGATTGTAGGGTTTGGTAACATTTCCAAATTCCCCTCCACCTTCTCGTAAGCTTCATGCTGGTTGTTATCCATAAAGCATGTGTAATTGTGCAGAATCTGCACAGAAGCCCTGCCCACAGACTTACAATCAAAGCCTAAAAGGAAAATACATCCTGTTTGTGGTGAATGAAATAATGTCAGTTTAAATGCGCTTAGGCCATTTTCTAAATTATACAGCAGATATAATTATTCTGCAGCGATGTCTGCTTCCTCGATATTCTTGAAAATCAAATAAGTGGGCTTTTCCCCCTCTCCTGCCTTGTCTTCCAGGCCTTTGCTATTGTTTCGAGGTTGATTTCTGAGCGTAAATATGAGCTGCTGGAGGAGTTGATATCTCAAGAGGTAAAAAAAGTTAATGTCCATTGTTGTGGTGAAAACCATTCACCTCCTTCTGTTTCTTAAGTGTTTTAGAGGACAGAGGGGCCTTCAGATATGGTTGTGTAATATTTCCTGTCCTCTGCTAGTAGACCGCCAGGTGATCAGTGGCAAAACTGAGTTGGGTGACTGGCATCTGAATTTCTAAAGAGAATGGGAAGTGGATTCTTCCTTCTCTGACCTGTGCTGCTGCCAATACCTGCTGCTCCATCCTTCATTCTTTTCCTGATCTCTGCTTTACCATTTCTTTAAAAGCCAGAGAGGGGCAACTGAATGAGGGGGTAGGATGAGCGTTACTGTAGTTTCAGACTGCAGGTGGAGAGTTGCGTTTTTTAATGTTTTCCGTCTAAAAAACCTCCCTGCAAATACAGTGGAACCTCAGTTTTCGTTGGTAATCTGTCCAAAAAGAATCGATGAAAACCGAAACCGATAAACTGAGGCAAACTTTTCCATAGGAATTAATGTAAATCCAATTAATCCATTCTAGGCACTCCAAAAAACATACCAAAAACACATTTTTTGGTGAATAAACATAGTGTTTAATGCTGAAAAGAGTAACAAACAATAACACTAGGACCAGCTTCAGAGCCAGTGGACCAATGTCGCACCAGAAAGCTGTCCAAAGAGGTCTGTTTCTGACGCCTCTTTAAAATTTGTCTGAAATGGGGCAAGACATTGTCATTAAACAAGTTGCAGACATGGCCTGCAACAGCTTTGCCTGGGTGATTTTTCTCCACAAACCCCTGCACCTTACTGCAAATCGATGAAAACCGAGGCAAATCGATGAAAACCGAGACAAATTTTTCACTGAAAAAATCAATGACAACTGAAACCGATGAAAACCAAAGGCAATAAAAAACGAGGTTCCACTGTAAGAACTAGGAAACCAGGGACGTATGTTATAGCAGTATTCTTCCTGTTCTGTGCTAGTTTTCTACTTGGAGAACTATTAAGGTTGCGAGTCTTTGAAAAATGTCATCCCTTCCCTGCGTCCTAAAGTGGTACAGTCTACCCTGTTCCCTCTTTCTACTACATGTTTAGACAAGCCTTAATTTGAGCTTCCCAGGGTTCACTCACAGAGCTCTTGTTAGAGGTCAGGCTGAGCAACACATCACAAACATCTATACAACCCGTGCTGTGTAGTGGTTTAGACAGGGTATACATGAAATAAATACATGCAGAGTGCTTTCAGTTTATCTCTGCATAATGTTAATAAGTAGTCACACATTGAGAAGAGACTGCCAAGTCAAGAGTATAATTTCCAGGTCTGCATGAATCTCAGCCACTCTCAGTGAAGTTCTGAATCACCTTTATCATGATGAACTGGTGTTTAGTGTTCCAACCCTGTGTCCCTCCGGTTGGACTCCTAGAAAATCTTCCTAGCTTCTGTGCATGACATATTGTAACTATATGTACACACACTCTAATTGGCTAGATGCGAGTCCAGTAACAACAAGATTTTCGGGATGTGACTCTTGAAAGCTTGTACCATGAAAATGTTGCTGGTCTGTAAGGTGCTCCTGGACTTGAATTTATTTATTTAATTTTATTAGATTTGTGTCCCGCCCTTTCCCCCACACGGCTCAGGGCGGGTCCCAACATAAAACTTAATAATCAATTACATTTAAAATATGACACCATTGTAAAACCAATAAAACAATTTAAATACAATAATATTAAGCGCCTGATTAATAGGTAGATAAAAACAGATGGCAATATATACACCTTTCTATCCTCCCTCTCCCCCCCGAGGCCGAACAAGGTGGTCTGTAATTCTCAATCTGGCTGGCAGGGGTCTGCAACCTGCGGCTCTCCAGATGTTCATGGACTACAATTCCCATCAGCCAATTGGCCATGCTGGCAGGGGCTGATGGGATTTGTAGTCCATGAACATCTGGAGAGCTGCAGGTTGCAGACCCCTGCTAGACAGAAAGGCCCGGTGGAATTTAGCTGTTCTGTTGCAGACCAGCAAGGCTTCCTTTTGAAACACACACACTGCAAAATCTTCCTAAATATTCACAGCTAGATCTCTACAGAAACAAGGGAGCTAAGGCTGAATAACTGGGGTAATGTGCTAGACCCTGTGCAGTTGGGTTTTTGAATCTGATTGGACCTCCAGATACTTCTGCATGTTGTTTTTCCTGAGCACTGGTTATGACAGGCAGCAGCAGCATCCACCCTGTGGGTTGATTTCAGAGCTCCCATGTCCTTTGGGATCAGCGTTAACAGTCCTCCTTCTGCATCAGATGCTTCAGATGCTGAAGGAGAAGCTTTCTTTGCTGTCTGAAGACCACAGAAGTGCCCTCGCGGCTGACATGGATGAAATAATGTACACAACAGCGGGAGATGTTGGCATATACTACGACGATAGTGGTACGCATTCCATTTCAAAGCATCCTTACACACAGGAACGATGCTGCCTTCTACTGAGTCGGACCACTGGTCTGTCAAGGTCAGTGTTGTCTGCTCAGACTGGCAGCAGCTCTCCAAGGTCTTGGGCTGAGGTCATTCTTCATACCACCTACCGCCTGGTCTTTTTAATTGGAAGCATAATATCTGTAACTTTCTGCATGTGATGCTAATGCTCTGCCACTGGTCCAGAGTCCTACCCGCTGTGAGCCAGCATGGTGTAGTGGTTCAGAGCAGGTGCACTCTAATCTGGAGAACTGGGTTTGATTCCCCGCTCTGCCACTTGAGCTGTGGAGGCTTATCTGGTGAACCAGATTAGCTTGTGCACTCTAGTACATGGCAATTCGGTGACCTTGGGCTAGTCACAGTTCTTCGGAGCTCTTTCAGCCCCACCCACCTCACAGCATGTGTGTTGTGTGGGGGGGAAGGGAAAGGAGATTGTAATCCCCCTTGAGTCTCCTTACAGAAGAGGAAGGGGGGATACAAATCCAAACTCCTCCTCCTCCTCATCCTCTTCCTCTTCTGTCTGTTACCAGCTGTTGCAGAAAATTCCCATTACGGTTTTCTGTTGGGGGCTTCTGTGTGTGTCAGAAACCTGTTTGTGTTTCCTTACCCAGTTAGTGTATCCTCGCCATACTAACCCTGCGTGGCATTTGTGTCAGCCCCAAGCAAAGCCTAGATATCTTTTCTAAAGTGACAAGGCAGCCCATGGTGGAGATAGGTTTTTAATTTAGCTCCCAGTCTCCTAACAAGGAGCCCAGTCCTTTTGATACTCTTTCTTTGGGACAAATTTGTAGCTTGGCAGTAGAGCACAGATTTTTGCAGAATGGCTTTCCAAATCTACACTAAAAATCTGAAGGAGAGAATGAGAGGCAATCAGTATTCACATCAGTCTCGACACAACTCCCCTGTGTTACAAAATAGCGCTCCAAATTTTAGATCCTATTGTGTGAAAGCTTGTCAAGAGTTCTTAAATTCTGCTGGCTTTTTTATTTTTACAAGCAGCAAAATGCAGGCATTTTCCTGTTGTTTTACACATCAAGAGTATGCAATATTCTTTTTTAAATTATGCACTATTCTGTTCACTCAGTTCAGTCCATTGATTCAAGATGCAGCAACCCCTTTCCAGATCTGTCTCTAATTTCTCCTTCATCTTGTAAACAGGAAGAAAGTTTGTTAGTATCCTGATGCGTTTCTGGTACCTGACCGATGCTGACCTTCCTGACGAAACTCCAGATGGAACCAAAGTCTTCCAGGTTGTTTTTGGCGATGAAACAACCAAGGAAACAAAGCGCCTCTTAACAGCAAACTATGAGTAAGCCTGTCTCTGGCATTCTGTGGGGACTTTCTTTTCTTCGTCAAGTCAATGCCTTGTATACTGCCCTCTTAATTTAAGTCTTAATTCAATGCAAGTGGTTCTTCCTATTGCAAAAGAGCTGTTCCCGGAAGGCTTCTTTGGCTGGAGGAAGATGTATTTGCTAAGTGGAGTGGTAGGATGCATGTTAATCAGGAACTCTTTTTTGTGAAGAATCCCCTGTGGTGGTCATAATAGGCCACAGCAACATGTGCTAAGGAAGACCGTGTTTCCACCCTTTTAGTGAACTGGGAAGGCTATTGAGGTTAACCCTGTCATTGTATCATCAAAGGCTTTCACAGCTGGAATCAACTGGCTATTGTGGGTTTTCCGGCCTGTGTGGTAGTTTTTGCTTCTGACGTTTCACCCGCATCTATGGCTGGCATCTTCAAAGGTATGTCACAGCGAGATGTGTCATGGAGAGAAACTTACCTTGCTGTGACATACCTCTGAAGATGTCAGCCATAGATGTGGGTGAAGCATTAGGAGCAAAAATGTCCATGGCCCCACAGCCCAGAAAACCCATCACACCCAGCTAACCCTGTCATTGTTTTATTCCTTGCAGCATTGGAAGTTCAGAGATGTATGGTGGTGGAAATTGCTGTCAAGTGACAGCTGTCAAGTGATAGCTGACATGGCAAGTCTAGCCTGGTTCCTGTGGGCATTATGGTGCCTGCTGGCATCTTTCCTGGTGCTCACCAAGTGTTCACCAAGGGAGTGAATGCGGTTAGATAGAGCTTTTGCCCAACAGGGCATCTGATGGGCTGTGCAGATTAAAGGGCATCCAGTTAAGCACTGCTTCTGCCTAAAATGTGAAAGAGTTGCTATTAGAGTTGCATATCATCCCTCTCCCCTAACATTTTGTGTTAGAGCCCATTGCCTTGTGTCAGAATTTTAAAGGTACCCACTGGCTCAGAAAGGCTGAGGATCTCTGCCATAGGGTTTTCAAGGCAAAGGACATTCCGAGGTAGCCTCCATTGCCTCCTTCTGCATAGTAACCCTGAATTTTCTTGGTGGTCTCCCATCCAAGTATTAACCAGGGCTGACCCTGCTTAGCTGATGAGATCAGGCTAGCCTGACTGTCCAGGACAGTTCTCTCAAAAGCCTTCTTGATAAGCTTTGGGCAATTTGCTTTGTTCAGTGTATCATCTCCTAAAATAAGAATAACAGTGATATTGTGAAGATATCATCAGTTAAAACCAACACAACTGAACAATGTAAGGGCTGGTATAGACACAGTGGCTTAGTTCCTCAGGGTGGCTACCAAAAGTCCCACCGATGAGCTAAATGAAGTTTGTTCATGTCTTCAATATTCATTCCATTTGCAGTAGTACTAAAACCTCTATAACAACATTTAAATAATATTCTTGCTAACTCCTCTTATATTTCTTTGGCTTTTTTTCAAGGTTCCGAAGAGAATTTACCCAAGGTGTAAAACCGGACTGGACGATTACACGGATTGAACATCCGAAACTTTTGGAATAAATTCACTGAATACCACTTTCATGGACCATTATCAATATTTGAATATATCAATCATCTCATGACAGGAGCGATACAGTCTTTCATGGGCTGATTTTGTACTTTTCCAAATACAGTATATTGCTGTGATAAATAATAAAATGTTTTCCACCAGATTTGGCAGCGATGCCACACATTTGTTCTTGACGTTTCTCTGAATGCGTCTTCCAAGGCCTGTACAGCAGGAAGCATGCTGGGCTCTTATACTTGGAGACCTCTCTGTGCAGAAGCGGGCAATTAGTAACAGAACACTTAATAAATAATTCCTTTTTTGGTGTGGTTTTTTTTGGGGGGGTGGGGTGGCAAGGTTTATATTGTGGAATTGGTGACTAAAAATGCTAAAAGAACAGGAATGACTTCACCAAAAGTACAGGGTGCAGTTACAAGCCATAATTTTTAGGCTCAAACTCTAGAACAAATTTACCAAAATGTCACCTTTTCCTTTCTGATCTGTACTATTTACTTGTGAAAGAAAAGATAATTTGGTAGACTAAACAGTTTGGAGTTTGACAAATGACTTTTCCTTCATTGTCTTCTGTGCATGCACAGTAAATGGTCTTGTCAAGTCTCAGAAATTACACAGGACCTTGCTTAGTATTTGGATGGAAGATCACCAAGGAAGTCCAGGGTCGCTGTGCAGAGGCAGGTGATGACAAGCCACCTCTGCTCACCTCTAACCTTGAAAACCTGAGAGGTCACCATAAGTCATTTGAAACTTGACAGCACTTAATTATTGCTCTGACCTGGATGGCCTAAGGTAGCTTGAACTTTCATCTGGGAAGCTAAGCAGGTTGGCCCTGGTCAGTCCTTGGATGGGAGACTACCGAGGAAGTCCAGGGTCGCTGTGCAGAGGCAGATGATGACAAATCACCTTGGTTCATCTTATCTTGAAAACCACATGAAGGGTCACCATAAATTTAGTGCTGGTAAATCAGAGGCTGAGAAGAAGCTGCTGTAGAATATGTTAGACAATTGGTTCCTCTAACCCTGTATTATGCCAACTGCTGAGAAGTGGTTCTCAACCTTTCTAATGCCACGACCCTTTAATACAGTTCCTCATGCTGTGGTGACCCCCAACCCTAACATTTGTCCATTTTACAGATGGAGAACACTGATGCACAGAGTCTTAGGCGACCCCTGTGATAAGGTCGTTCGACCCCCAAAGGGGTCACAACCCACAGGTTGAGAACTGCTGGTATAGTGCCTCAACCCTGCGTCCTTCTCAAGCTTTGCTACTTTGCCAGAGTGTGCCTGTGGGTCATTATCCATAAGAACTAGACTTTGTGTTGCTGAGCCTGGAGGTAAATTTGCTATTTCCAGGTGTGTGGCAGGCATCAATTCCTGCACTAGTAATGTTCCTTTTAGAACATATATGGAATGGTGCATTGCATTTTTAATTTTTTAAAGATTAACTTGCAGGCTAGTGTGACTTTACAAGATTTAGCCACCCTGAGTCTGTATGGTTGGGTATTAATTGTATTTGGAAGATTGAATTACAGCTGAATTAAAAGTCCAAGGGCAACTTAAAAGACATAACAATCTTTATTCTGGAATGAGCATTTGTGAGTAAACTTGCTTTTTCAGATGCTCTGATTCACAGAGCTCATGTTGGAATAAATGCTGTTAACCTTTAAGGTACCCCTGGTTTATCATTTTGTTTTGTTATAGTACACTAATACAGCTGGTCTAGTATGTGTTGTGGAAAACTCAAAGGGAAATATCTGAGGCCTGATTAAATGGAAAATTATCGTATCCCATCTGACAAGCAGGCATGCAAACAGAAGCCTTGTCAAAGTTGGAAAACAGACAAGTAAATTGATTTTTTGGGGGGGCCCAAAATAACAAGCCTTGAAATAAAAAAATGGACAAGTTGTAATTCTCGTTTAAGGGCTGAAGCTGAAATTGCTTGGACCAAAATCATAATTTCTTCTATTTTTCTTACGGGTTACTGCGACCTTCAATGGACACTAATAATACTGATCTCCCTCACAGAGTTGATGTGAGGATGGTGTAGTAATTGTAGAGACAGCTAAATAGAGGGAGAGAAACAGCAAAGTAACGCCTCCTTCTGTTACTGTACTTGGTTGTAAAATGGTTTAATGAGTGGATCTTTTGCAAAAAGTGGATGATGAAGCCCCATCTCTGGGACTGCAAGAGGCTTATTAAGAACAATTGGCGTGTTTTCTATACAAAGGACACTTTAGAGTGCCTGTGTTTTGGAGGGAAAAGCTAGAGTGTCTGGTCTTTTCTGCACAGCACAAATATAATGTCTTAATGTTATAAAAAAAACCCATTTTGGCTTCATTTGTCGGCACAGCGTGGGCAAAAAAAGCTTTAGCAGGGAAAGTGGGTCTTTCCCCCCCTCCCCTCCTCTACTAGCTGAGTAAAACTTGGCAGTTTCATTTCGTTGTTCCTGCCATATTGTGCTGCTGCAGAGATTCTCCATCCCTGCCTCCATTTGGTGAAGGTTTCCCACAGAGGTTTCCCCTGCTAGTAGTTCATCTGTGGCGTTTCTGTGATTAAAAAATACCTGAATAAAGTCTGTTTTGCCTGAAGATCCTGCGCACATGTCTTTTCTTCTTTTGTTTTGAGGGAGGTGTCTCTGTTGCTATGACACCACGATATGAGAATCACAGCTGCTTGAAGGGCTGGTCTATCTCCCACTAAGAAGCAATGGGTAGACCAGGAAACCTTCAGCAAATGGAGGCAGGGATGGAGAATATCTGCAGCAGCACAAAATGGCGGATGTGAGAGGCTAAAATAAAAGTAAGAGGTTTGGGCAGAAAAAATAATGCATTTCTTTCTCGCCTGCTTTCCGCACAGCAAGCAGGGAACGACTTGACCCCATCTTGGGGGGAGGGGGGAGATTGCTAATTTAGCAATTTTTGAAAAACCAGGTTTGGAAAAAAATTAAGCGAACTGAAAAAGTTATGGGAGAGAGACCTGTGTGGATTTCCTGCCCAAAACACTTTTTATAATATCCTTTCCACTTAGGACTGCCTAAACTCATAACCTAGAAATGCAGTTTATACCGTGTTTCCCCGAATATAAGACAGTGTCTTATATTAATTTTTGCTCCCAAAGATGTGCTATGTCTTATTTTCAGGGGATGTCTTATTTTTCCTGTGTTCTGTTCGTTGGGCATGCTTCCAAACAAAAAACTTTGCTATGTCTTACTTTCGGGGGATGCCTTATATTTCGCACTTCAGCAAAACCTCTACTATGTCTTATTTTTCGGGGATGTCTTATATTAGGGGAAACAGGGTAAGTAGCTTATGATCTAACGCTTGGTCCTTTGGTTATTGAAAAAAATGGTATGTGGCTTGTGCCAGTCCACTAAGCGTTACATCACCCCTTTTTATGTATGAGGGGGAAGAAGTTGACAATAAGAAATTTTTCTCCCTCTCCCAAGGGCAAACAATGAAACTGATGGAGAATAGATTCAGGATAGACAAAAGGAACTACTTTTTGCAGTGAGTAGTTAAAATGTGGAATTTCCTGCCAAGAATGTCCTGATATAGACATTTTTAAAAGGGGATTATCTAGTTTCATAGGAGAGTGGTCTAACAGGGGCTGCTAAAGGGAATCATGGTCAGAGGCTGTAAACCTTTGAAAGGCCTCAGTGCCAGGAGGCAACAAGGGAAGGCCTCGACCTCTATGACTTGTTGAGCCTCCAGAAGAACTGGTTGGCCACTCTGTGAGAAAGGATGCAAGAAGAAGAGGGATTGGATTTATATCCTGCCTTTCTCTCCTGTAAGACTCAAGGCGGCTTACAAACTCCTTCCCTTCCTTCCCGTACAGCAGACACCTTGTAAGGTAGGTGTTCATTGGTCTTTATTAGCATTTCAGCTCTATTTTTTTTTCTACAGCTAGAATGTTGGTTACATCCAAGGACAGGTTATTTATTTCCTTCCACTAAGAGTTAATTCTTCCAACTGAACATTTCTTCCTCTGTAGATGTCCATGCTGTGGTGCACCAGTCTCATACTTTTAACTAAGATTTTCACTTCAGTCATTGGACTATAACTCTCCATGTTTTTTTCCTTTAAAAACAAATTCTTATAATCTTAAATTATGCACCAATCAAAGGTAAAACCTGTGATTTGTTTACATGTGGCAAATTTAGAACATTCTCTTGCTTGGGTTTATTTGGCATGGTTTGTTGTCTTTCCAGCTCTTATGGGGTACAGGATGAAGTGCCATCCTGTGACCATTGAAAGCCCTTCTCTTTCTGTCCCCTCCACCTCATCTAATATTAGTCAAGTCTTCTTGTGAATATGCAGATAGAGACTGCAAATATTTTAACCTTTCATTTTAATTTTTTCTTGCATTTCTGCATTTGTTTATTTTTTTCCTCACTTTAAAAATTGTCTTTTTTCTTCTTTCTCACTTTCCCTTGTTCTTTATTATTAAATGTTAATGTACATTTTTCACCGACTGTAAAAAATAGAACGTTAGCTATTTCCAAAGGGGCACCGTATCAGTCCCAGAATTTATAAAAGTAAGGGTATTAAGAATACACTGAAAATCATTAAAGAGCAAATTGGGGTATAAGCCCAACTTTCAAAGGAGTTTGCC
The DNA here is from genome assembly GCF_021028975.2 of Sphaerodactylus townsendi. Lineage (NCBI taxonomy): Eukaryota > Metazoa > Chordata > Lepidosauria > Squamata > Sphaerodactylidae > Sphaerodactylus > Sphaerodactylus townsendi. Next base: position 21,326,324 of record NC_059426.1, on the reverse strand, counting down.
ATAATACAATTGCTCACCAGAGGTCACTGTATGCCCATATAGACAGCCATTAACTACACTATTACAGATAAAATGTGGTTGTATAAATAACTATTGGATTTGACTATCATAAAGTGAAAGTTGGGGAAAGTTCCCTATGAGGAAAAGCTGAAGTGTGTGAGGCTTTTCAGTTTAGGGGGGAAAGGTAGGGGATATGACAGATTTACAGTAACAGTTTGGAGAAAGTGGATAGAAGAGAAGTTTTCACACAATTCTACAATACTGGGATACTCCATGAAGATGACGGTCAACATATTAGGGGAAAAGAAAATACTTGTTTACTCAATGACCAATTAAATTGTGGCATCTGCTACCAATGAATGTAATGACGGCCACAAGCACAAAAGGTATGGAAAGGGGTTAGACCAGGGGCGGTCAACCTACGGTGATCCAGATGTTCGCAGACTACAATTGGCCATGCTGGCAGGGGCTGATGGGAATTGTAGTCTATGGAATCTGGACCATCATAGGCTGGCCACACCTAGACTAGACAAATGGATGAAGGATGGATCCGTCCATGGCTGTTCGATATGGTGACTAAAGGGAACCTCCATATTCAGAGGCAGCAAGCATCTGAATGCCAGTTCTTGAAGGCAACATGGGGGTGGGGGAGGTCTTGGCTGGGCCAGTTTGTTGGTATTCTGCAAGAAGACGATGACGAGGAGGAGAAGGACGAGTTTGGATTTATATCCTTTCTCTCCTGTAGGAGACTCAAAGGGGCTTACAATCTCCTTGCACTTCCCCCCTCACAACAAACACCCTGTGAGGTAGGTGGGGCTGAGAGAGCTCCGAGAAGCTGTGACTAGCCCAAGGTCACCCAGCTGGCATCTGTGGGAGTGTACAGCTAATCTGAATTCCCCAGATAAGCCTCCACAGCTCAGGCGGCAGAGCGGGGAATCAAACCCGGTTCCTCCAGATCAGAGTGCACCTGCTCTTAACCTCCTACGCCACTGCTGCTCCACTGTGTGAAACAGAATGCTCATGGACCACTGGTCTGATCCAGCAATATTCTTGAACTTTCCCTAAACCAGATATCTCTTTTTAAGTTTCTTTTTCTTTTTCCCCCCGCTGTGGACTGGAGTTCAATCTTTTTCCTCCTCAGCTACAGATTCTGAAGAAACATTAAATGTGACACGTTTGGATGCCACGTTTGGTATTGATATTCCTTCTTAATCCGGTTTTAGAAAGGGAAATTCAGGCCTGTATGCAAGAGTTACATTATAGTCTTAAACAACACTACCAGTTGAAACATTACCTGTAAGAAACAAAAATTACTTTCTCAGAATGAAAACACCTGAGGCTTGATTAATGGTAATGGCTGGTATGACAGGAGTCACCTGCAGGTTAATGAGGAAAGTCAGATAAGGCAGGGGTCCCCAAACTTTTTAAACAGGGGGCCAGTTCACTGTCCCTCAGACTGTTGGAGGGCCGGACTAAAAAAAACTATGAACAAATTCCTAAGCACAAATGATTGTAAAATGTTTGATTTCACCTTTCAGCCTTTCTGTCATGGTCTATTTTTACAACAGTGACCGAAGTATGTCAAGTACGGGCTGGGCTCCAAATATTGTTGGGGAGGCTGTGGAATACCTTCCCCTGTAAAAAAAAAGCAGAACTTTCCCAATGAAGCATTCCATCTAACCCAGGATCAGGTATCTTCCTGGGTTCTTTCCTCCCTAGCAGCCAGGGAGCGATTCGCCAGCCTGGCTGATGCCAATGGGAGTGAGGCGGGACAGAAAGCCTGAGAGCAACACATGGAGTAGCCGAGAGGGAAGGGCGGAGCAGGCGTTGCCACATGTAAGGTTTCCAACTCTGGGTCAGAAAATTCATGGAGATTTGGGGGTGCCCTCATGTAACTGCAATCAACGGCCGTTGGGGCCGGTTCCTCCTCTCCCTCGAGCCCCCACTGCACATGAATGGAGCCATACATGCCATGGCCGAGCCCGGATAAATGCCTTCAGGGGGCCACATTTGGCCTCCGGGCCGTAGTTTGGGGACCCCTGAGATAAGGCAATGGGGGGCAGAGGGCTGGATGACCCTGGTTCTTTTTCTTGGTATACTGATTTTTTCCCTGTTTTTGTCCCCCTCCTTTCACAAATGAAAGGAAACCCATCACTTTCACCCTTAAGAATGCAGCTAAAGACAGCTTTATTAAGGCCTGATTAATTTGATTAATTTACTCACAGTCCTAAATTGTGATTTTAAAATTCGGTTTTTACCTATTCTATTTTATGTATGTTATCTATACTGTAAGCTGCCTTGACCTCTGTAAAGAATAAAGGTGGCTAATCTTTGAAATAAATAGATGACCTTCTTTTGATCTCTGAAACCCCAAAACATTACTGTAGTTTGGCCCTCATTCTTTGGATGCCTATGCCAGTAAAGGTTATGAAATGAAATGAATTCTTTGGATGGAGAATTTGGGCATAGTTCACTTCCTCTAGCCTCTTCGCCTCCCATTTGGACATTCACTTTCGCTTGCAAGACTTTGGAATCTCCCGTGACTCTTGATGTAAAGTAATATTTTTCTTCCTACCTTTCGCTCCCACCAGAGAATCTGAAAAAAAAATATCTACAGTGGTTGGGACTTCCTCCTACACTGTTGTGCTGGCTCTTGCGGTTTCAGAAAGATTTTCTCCAGGAATTTATGATCATGTTGTAATAACACCCTCTTCTTTTTTTAAAAAAAACTTTATTCACAGTAACCCGCCTGTTTCAGCAATTCACTTTCCCATTTTCTTGAAATTCAGCACTTTCTGTAATGGTTTTTCCATCCTTGCTGTGTTCTTGAATGTTTGGGGTTGGTTGTGTTGAGTTGAAAAAAAACCTACAATGTTAGTGTCTCTCAAAAGCATGCAGACAAATATTTCGCAGCCTTCTTAAGAAGCATCCATTGATTAAAGCTACTTAGCCTTTTGCATTTCCTTGTTGTTTACATCTTGCACTCTGTTCAGTGTATCTATTCTGGATGCCTGAATATGTCTCTCACAACCCAAATGGATGCCTAAGAGATTTATTATATATGCTATTGTTTTGAGTTATTTAACTTTTGACCAAGCTGAGTGGAATGACCACCCTTGCCAATATTCCCGCTCATAAACTATGCACTGACCAAGGCTTTGATCCTCAGGTTTTACTGTCAGCAGAAGTTTCTAACCTTTCAAGAGGATTTGAAAAGGCACAGGGATCTGAGGAGTAGCACATCTGCCTTGACATGTGTTCAAGGATGAAGGCTGGTATATTGCAACTCTTGTTCTTTTGAAGTGAAGTTACTTTCCTGAATCATGTTTTATTCCCGTGGTTTTTCTCATCTTCCTAGTGTGCTTCAGGCCCTTGCTACTGAGTGCTGTACAACTTAATCTTATGCATCTCTTCTCAAATGTACGTTTCACCAAGGAGGAAAAGAAGCATGGTATAGCCGGATCTCATCAGCAGAGTCAGTACTTGGAAGGGCTACCACCAAGGAAGGCTCTGTAGAGGAAAGCAATGCCAAAACACTGTGGTGGTCCTTCCCAGGCTCCATCCCCAAATCTCCAGGAGTTCCCAGCCTGGAACTGGTAACTCCACATACATCCATTCCATCCCAGTGGCCAGGGGGGATCTGGAAACTCTAAAGGAAACTGGAGTGCTATGTGGTTTCCGGGCTGTATGGCCGTGTTCTAGTAGCATTTTCTCCTGACGTTTCACCTGCATCTGTGGCTGGCATCTTCTGAAGGCGAAACGTTAGGAGAAAATGCTACTAGAGCACGGCCATACAGCCCAGAAACCACACAACCCCCCAGTGATTTCAACCATGAAAGCCTTCGACAGTACTCTAAAGGAAACTGAACTCTGTAGTCTGGAGGTCAGCTGTAATCCCAGGATATTTCCAGGTCCCACCAGGAACCTGGCAGTCACATTTATCTTTTAATTGTAGGTAGGAGGATCTATTAGTCAATACCTGGCTGGCCTCCTTAGTGAATATGATCAGAAGTGGCAGAATGGGAGTCCGAGATCCTGGAACCCACCATCAGACAGGGTTCAACACATCACAGAGGAAATCAGGGATTTGTTTATAATGTCTTCTTCAATGATGAGAATCCTAATCTGCTCTGCCATTTTCACACATTGTTGAAAAGTCTTATCTGCCTACTACAACCTGCTTTCGATTATTCCTCAGTAATCTGTCCTCCACTGACCTGAAAGTCAAGTTTATTTGTTATCTAGGTAAGGAGTCCCTAACCATGTTTAGAGAGAGCAATGGCCCCACCACAAAATGGCTGCCATGCGGGGGCAATAATAAAATAGGTGTTATTGGATGGGACCAATCACAAAATGGGGGGGGGGGGTTGAAAATATTGGAAGATTCTAAGCTGAGCATCTCCCTATGATGGAGACAATTGATTTTCCAATGGAAATAATTATGTTGTACTCATATGAAACTTTTTTCTGAAGTGCTTAATGCACATTGCTGCATTAGAGTAGTCAGGCTGCAGTTAGGTCCTGGAGATCTGGAACTACAGCTGATCTGCAGATAACAGAGGGAACTACCTTAGAGAAAATGGCTGCCTTGGAGGGTTGACTTCATTGCATGATAGAAGGGTGAAGTCCCACCCTTCTGCTAACCCCACCCTCTCCAGCCTCCACCCCCAAATTTCCAGGGATTTCCAGAGTTCAGCCTTGTGACACATGCAAGATACAACTTGGCATTGCAACCATAGAGTATTATGACCCACCATTTCCTTATTTCATGCAGCAGCTGACAGGCTTCTGCGGGTATCCCGACGTGAACTTTGTATGCCTTGACAAAGTTTGTATTCTCCCTTCCCACAGAGGTCTTGGGGAGGGGGAATAATTTGCGCCTAAGATGGGAGGGGAAAGGAAGAAGAGATGGTCTCAGTACGGTTACATGCAACTGTGGCATGATTTATCATCTCGGTAAGAATGGAATGAATACAACATGATGAGGAGACATCTGCGACATGAATGGAGTTGGAGGCCGACCCAGCATCAGAGCCAGACTCCAGCTAGGAATTTGAAATGTATTCTTTTTAAAAAGAACAATGCTGTGTAAATGGAAAGTTTTTCCTTCGGCTGTTCTTTCTCCAAGTTAAGCAACGCGGTTGTTGTGCATCCATAAACAGACCAAAATGGAGAGACAGGGCATACAAGAGAGAGAGTTTAGGATGAGAATTATGATACTTGCATGGCCACAAACCTCCCAGCCAGTTGGGATAATCAAGATCTTTGGTACTGCTAACTTCCAATATCCAGATTTGTAGTTATCCATCAAGACTCCTGACAAATACTTGACACTGTTTGCCTTCATGATTCCCACATTGTTCAGTTTTCCTAGCCCACGACCACAGACCTGGAGAGATCATATCATTTTAGGAAGCACATACAGGGGCCATGGATCCAGCCCTGCTCCTTCCCTATATTTGCATAGTCAGTCATTGATCACCAATCCAACATTGTACCCTGTCGATTAAAAAAAATAGAATATTTCTATGCTGCCTCTTCAGGATTCCAGTCATGGCAGTTTATAATAATAAACTGAATTTTAGAAAAAAGCTATTAAAGACACAAGCCTATGATGACCAGTCTCTTGTGGTTTTTCGAATAAATATGTTTTGTGCAAAATACTGTTTATTTATTCCTTTCTTTCCAAGGTGCTTATCACTGCTATCAGGAATTTAATTCCAAATGCCTTTTTAATTTATCCTAATGCATTGTGTCCAAGCTCTAAAACAGTTTCAAAGGTCTATGTGGTCGTACGGAAGAAACTCTCGTTGGCGTGGGATTCATTTTATTTATATATTTTCTTTAGCTTTCTTTAGCTTAGGTTGCAAGAAGTAATTTATCTTATTTCTACAGTGAGTAAACCACTCTGAGGCAATAGCTTCTGGCTGTGGTGACTTTCACTTCACATAAATCTACTCTTTCTAAATCCCTCTGACCATATTAGGATTTGATTCCATGTCTGGCCTTCCAGTGTCTTCTATGTGTATTCAATCTATTTCTTTGGGCAGTTTTGTACTTTATATAACCCTAGGAAGGATTTTAATTAGAAATCTGCTTTCTAGGCTGTTATCATATTGTTTTCTGTTTACTCCATCCCCTTCTCCCTCTCAGTTTATGTCCAACTGATTGACTGTCTCTCTCACTGAAACAAAACCCTTCCCTGCCTTTCGTAAATTTCAGTCAGTCACCTCACTCTCTCATCCCCCTTTTACCCCATCTTTCTTCTACAACTTGCCTCTCGTTTAAAGACACACACACACACAACACGTTTTAAATTGTTACAAAGCGAGTGGACATAAGCAGCCTAGCCATAAAATAGCAGCATAAAAAGCATATAAAACTCATAACTAAAATCCCGGGTTAAAAAATGTTTCTCAGCCTGGTACCTTAAAGAAAGTAAAGTAGGCACCTGCGAGCCTCAAGGCGTAGAGTGTTCCAAAAGTGTGGTGCCACCTCAGAAAATGCCCTATCTCTAGTCGCCACCCACCTCACCTCTGAAGGAAGAGAGCAGGGCTTGAGAGGCAAATCTTAACTGGTGGGTTGGATAGTATGGGATAAGGTTGCCAACTCTGGGTTCAGAAATACCTGGTGGAGCCTAGGAGACTGGGACGAAGGGTAGGGACTTTGGTTGGTTTTCATGTCATGCAATCCACCTTCCAAAGCAACCGTTTTCTCCAGGAAAAGTAGAATAAGTGTTGTAAAATTTTGATGATAAATCTGGAGATCAGTTGTGAATCTGGGAGATCTTCAGATTTAAGTGCCTTGGGGTCAAGCATTTGGGCCTTAAACACAAGAACTACTGCTTTGCTTTGTGCCTGGAAACAGAAGAGAAACCAGTGTAGATCTTTCAGCATGGGGGTGAAACACCAGAAGTTCTACAGTTGGCCAACGCAATAGCCCATTTCAAGGAATGTCATACTCATGAATAGTTAATGCTGTTTTACTCCCAATTGATTATTAATCATTTGAATTGTTAATTAGATTAGAACTCGATGGTAATTAGAGAAATGTTTATAACCTCATAAATGAATTGACGGATAATGATGATTCACTATAGAAATCAAGAGGGGGCAGACCTATACAGGTCTAGCCGGCTTAAGACTCAGCTAGGATCATATAACAACAGATTTGGATTTTAGTTTGTTATAAATTGGAGAGTGAAGGAGAAGTCGCACTTCTCCTTATTTAGTAAATGATAATGTAATGAAATTCTGATATGAAATTGACTACTGATATATTATTTACAACTTTCTCTGTCTTTTTTGCAATGTAATTTGTCTATTCTTTTCCTCTTTCATCCTTTCTGATTTTTGTACTTCCCCTTCCCCTTTCCCCTTATTATAAAATCTTTCTTTTAACTAATAAAGCATTTTTAAAAAATAGTTAATTCATCCATCTGTCTATCCATCTGTCTAAATTTGTACCATGCTTTTCTTACCAATGGGGACACAGATTATTACCCTCTCTTCCATTTTATCCTCACAACATTGTGAGCTGGTTCAGACTGAATGTGTGACTGGCTACCCACACATCAAGCTTCAATGGCAGAGGGGTGATTTGAAGCTGGGTCTACCAGGTCCTCTGCTACTGCATTATGTTAGCATATGAGGTGCTACAGTGAGATTCTGTGTTGTGTAGCAGTTAGTAACATATTCTCAGCCTAACCTATCCTCATGGTGTTGTGAGGATAAAGACGCCAGTGAATCACCACGAGGCGACGTTGCTGTTCGGGGTGGGCAGAAGCGAGACCAGCTGATGACGCCCAGTAGGGGCAGAAGGGGATGGGGAGCCATGTCAGAATAGGGCTAGCATCACCAGAAGAAAGGAGGAGCGAACAAGACTTTAAAGGGGCCCGCCCTCCTTTGTCCGGGCCATGTGCTTGCCTGCTGACTATTTGCCCACCCACCTCTCCCTAATTTTCTATGTTAATGCATGCTTGTTTTGTCATAGCCTAGTCTTGGCGGTTTGGCGCATGAGTATGGCTCTGGAAGGGCAAGGGCAAGGGAGCTATGCCTTCCTCTCGGGAACGGCAACAGCGGCAAGAGGCGACCGGACCGAAGGGGAACATCTCTGGCCAGGAGCGTCCGCCCGGCAGAGCCCCACAGTAGAACGAAGCTCGGGACTGGGCACCCGCCCTGCTGAGCAGTAGCCGTATGACCAGATCCAGACCCACGCTTAGCCTCACGCTTCTATTCAATAAAATGGCTATGGCCAATTTATTACCCCAGCAATGGAGTAGTGTGTGTTATTTTATAAAGGTCCTAGCACAAAAGAGATCCACCGTCGGACAGCAAAATGGACAGGAGGAGAGCAACGTAAGTCCCTTTGGGTCCCCATTGGGGAGAAAGACAGAATCAATGAAGTAAAATAAAATAAGATAAATAATAGTACAAAATATGCAACTGATGTCTTATTCCTGTGTAATTATAGTGGCCAAGACCATGAGGCTGTCGTTTTAGTGCTCAACCACAACTTGCATACATGTACATAGCCTAAGTTGGTCTTCTTTCTGCTCAATCTAGTAGATTGAACTGAGGTGAAGAAGTCTATTTTATTGAAGAGGATAAAACAAGAGGAACATATGGTTAATTCCATAAGTACTGTAGATAAGTGTTAAATATACTAGTATATATTGTAGTTTAGTGAGAATTTATTTCTGGTTAAAAAGTAAAAATTAAGAGTAAATGAAGATATATGAAGAAGGCAAGTAGTAAAGTTACTAAAGGCAAAAGTTAATTAAGTATTAAGTGACCAGATAAATTAATCCTCTTGTAGTGTGGAAGTTTGATGTTATGAAATAACTGTGTTTTTTGTTTTTTATTTTCCTATACTCCTATTAGTATGTTTGGAATACATGTATTATGTGAAATACTACAATAAAAATCAATTTGCAGGGAAAAAAGTTGGTCCTCATAGTTCAGACTCTTGTCAGATCTTAGGCACTAAGGAGGGTCAGCCCTGGTAAATATTTGGATGGGAGACCACCAAGGAAAACCATAGCCATGATACAGAAGAAGGCAATGACAAACCTCCTCTGAATGTCTCTTTCCTTGAAAACCCCTTAAGGGGTCTCCATAAGTGAGCTGTGATTTGACAGCACTTTGTACTACCACCACCATGTCTGTCCCCCTTTTCTCTTGTTGCAGGTACTTAAAATATGGGTGTGGCAAGAGGCAGGAGTCAATGGGCTATTGGCCCTTGTAGCCAACCAGAACCAGCTTGGGGTTTGTTTGTTTTGTTGTTGTTAATAGTATCATTTCTTTAAATTTCTTCACTATACTATATTTTTCTGTGAGCTACTTCATGGTCCCTTTCGGAAGGAAGAGGCATATGAAAGGTACAAACTAATTAGATATAAAACTTACAATGCATTGTTAAAATGCAGGATAAAAGACCCCGCAACTTCATGTTCCAGACATGAGGTGATCACAGGTGCTGTGAAGGTGTGATTATAAAGCTGGATGTGTAGACATGATGCACCAGAAACTCTGGGAACAAAACTGAAATATAAAGCAAAGCCTCCTCTTTGCCTTCAGGCATTTCGGTGCACTGTCAAGAATCAGGTTGCAAAGGAAATCAAGCAGAGCTGCTCATTAGGAGTTATACAGATGTAAAAGGGAGCCGAAGCACTATGAACACACTTTGAGCTCTCTTTTCAATGTAGACATGGGGCTGTGGTTTTGAAGCTTAATATATTCTTCCCAGCAGCAGAGTATTTCCTCTGAGCGAAGGGATCAATGCCATACTAGTGCAGGGGAGGAGGCTAACTGGATTATCTCTGATTGCCTTAGGATGGCTACATCTGGACACCCACAGGGTAGATGGGAAATCTAACCACCCCCTTCTGATCCAGCAAGAACGTAGCTTCTGATACTCATTAAAGAAAGATTGGCAAAGGTTAGAAATAAGCCAAGGATCTACATAGAGCAGGGGTAGGGAACCTGCGGCTCGAGAGCCGCATGCGGCTCTTCTTCCCTTGCACTGCGGCTTCATGAGCCGAGCCACCAGCCCCATCCTTGCCCGCCCTGCAGGCAGCAGGGCAGGCGCACCAACTGCCCATGGCCGGCTGGGCTGCGCCGCGGGCTTCCCCTCTCGCCCGCCCCGTTGAAGCAGGGCGGGAGCTTTCCCAGTGGTCAGCGAGGCTGAGCCGCCAGCTTCATCCTTGCACCCGCCCCTGCAGTGCAGCAGGGCGGGCGCCTGCTGCACCTGCGGCCCGGCTGGAAGGCCACACACTGCTGGCTTCCCCTCTCGCCCGCCCCGTTTGAGCGGGGTGGGCACTTTCCCAGTGGCCAGCAAGGCCGAGCTGCTGGCCCCATCCTTGCCCACCCTGCAGGCAGCAGGGCGGACGCATCCATGCACTTCTCAGAATGAGCGGAGTAAAAGGTAAAAACCCCCCAATATATACAGTGTTATCTTTATTTTAAATGTCAAAAATTATTTGCGGCTCCAAGTGTTTCTTTTCCCATGGAAAACGGGTCCAAATGGCTCTTTGAGTGTTAAAGGTTCCCTACCCCTGCTCTAGACATATACACCATATTTTCAAAGATATGCAACTTGTTTAAATATGATTAATTTTGACCATAGCTAATAAATATATCACGTGTATGATAATAGTACACTTATTGAACAGTTCAATATTATAAAATGTAACTTAATGTCTAAATACGTTGCTAGCCTCTTTGTGACTGGGAGAGACCGTTTCTGTCCAAATACAGCCTGATCTCATCAGCTCTTCGAAGCTAAGTAGGGTCAGTCCTTGGATGTCAAGACCTCCATGGCAGAGGGAGGCACAGACAAATCAACTCTGCTTCTCACTTGTATTGAAGGACACATACTGGGATCCTTCAATGCTGCACTTGACAGCACTTTACACGGACACAATATTCATCCCCAAGATTTGTTCCCAGTTCTTGGACTGTTTGGTGGGAGAGAGTCTATCTGCATACCACTCATTATCCTGGTCAAAGGTTGCCAACCTCCAGATGGCACCCAGAGATCTCTCCAGGTTACAGATGTCATTTCCCCTGGAGAAAATGGGTGGCTTTGGAAGGTGAACTCTATGGTATTATATTTTGCTGAGTTCCCCCCACTCCCCAGCTCCACCCCAAAACCTTAAGCCACAGCTGGTACTGCTACCCTGATCTCAACTGCGGAAGGCACAGTGGACACTGACAGCTGAACAGCTCCTGCGAATTTTCCACTCTGCAGTAAGCAGTCAAGTGCAATTCACAATCCCATTCTGGCATCCACTGCTCAAGCCAGCTTACATTTCCTTTGTCTGGAGTTGATGACGTCAAGCGGCTGTCTAGATGTTTGTCCAAGTGACATAAGGAGGACTTTGAGTCCGGAATGCGACGCTTCTAAGAGTATTTTCATACAACGCACAAAAGTGCTTTTTTTCGCTTGCTCTATGTCAGGGGTAGGGAACCTTTAACACTCAAAGAGCCATTTGGACCCGTTTTCCATGGGAAAAGAAACACTTGGAGCCGCAAATAATTTTTGACATTTAAAGATAGAGGCCAACACTGTATGCATATTGGCCAACACTTTTTTTTATTCCGCTCATTCTGAGAAGTGCATGGATGCGCCCGCCCTGCTGCCTGCAGAGCGGAGCAGGAGAATAGAGCCAACAGCTGCGGCCCTGCGCCAGCCACGGAAAGCGCCCGCCCACGCTCAAGCGAGAAGCGCATACGAGGAAGCCCGTGGCGCGGCTTTCGCCGACTGCCGGGAAAGCGCCCGCCCCGCTCGAACGGGGTGGGCGAGAGGGGAAGCCTGCGGTGCAGCCCAGCTGGCTGTGGGCAGCTGGCGTGCCTGCCCTGCTGCCTGCAGGGCGGGCAAGGATGGGGCCGGCGGCTCAGTTCGTGGAGCCACAGTGCAAGGGCAGAAGAGCCGCATGCGGCTCTTGAGCCGCAGGTTCCCTACCCCTGGTCTAGAGCAGTGGTTCTCAACCTTCCTAATGCTGCGACCCTTTAATACAGTTTCTAAATCCAGAATTGGCATAAAGCCTCCATTAAGGGAAAAGGCATTCTCCTTTCCTGTTGGCAAACTTATCTTTCGCAGTGCCGTGCATCAGACTCTGGTGATAATCTTAATTTTCAGCATCCAGTTTATTGTGATTGTGCATGACATGACATCAGTGGGCCTTTCCCCACTTCCCTTAAGCCCCGTGCTACTCGAGGAGAGTAGCGCGGGGTCCCTCGGCACTCCCCACTGAGAGGGGCGGCGACAGCACAGCCACCCCGAAGCTGCTGCTGTCGCGCCCCTCAGCCCGCAGCATCCCAGGCGCTCATCTTAACGGTGCCTTTTGATGGCCCCGCGCAGACGGCCGGGCACGCGCCTGGGATGCTGCGCACTGAGAGCAGCGCGCAGCATAGAGGGGAACGACGAGAGTGGGGAAAGGCCTTTCGGCATACCAGAAAGGGTTATTCACATGACATCATACTCCTTGATTCCTCCTCAGGGAGTTCTGGCAAATCAATTTGTTGTCACCAAACTCCATTCCAGTGTGACTGGAAGTAACCACAACAGAAAACATCCTGGAGCATTGTTTCATTTCCTTCCACGTGAATCAATTGTCAATGAAGAGAGGCAGACCAGGAACCAATCTTAGCTTTGTGGTTAACAGCCCAATCCAGAGCATGCAGCGACTAGGGATGGTGCCACCGCTGTGCTACAGCACTGTCTCCAACAAGGTTTCAGGGAGTGTAGGAAGGCCAATTAAATAAATAAATAACCTGACCTGCTGGGAAAAAAACCCATTGCTCAAAACGACTTATACCATTCTTTCTAGCTGCATACGTCTGTGGCCGGGGAGGGGGGTGTTCCCAGGCAGAAAGCCCGGTAGAAGCCAACTGAAGTTGGCTCCACCCCTGGGAAAACCTCTGGCCCACTCTCTGCTGTGCCAGAGTAGCCTCACATGTCAGCAAGGCTGTGGGGTGGCAGGGCAAGATCCTTCACCCTCCTAACTATATGCGGCAGGCTCAGGCAGCCTCCTAACTATGCTGGGCAGGGTTTCCTGCCTTTTCTAATCTGGAGGAACCGGGTTTGATTCCCAGCTCTGCCGCCTGAGCTGTGGAGGCTTATCTGGGGAATTCAGATTAGCCTGTGCACTCCCACACACGCCAGCTGGGTGACCTTGGGCTAGTCACAGCTTCTCGGAGCTCTCTCAGCCCCACCTACCTCACAGAGTGTTTGTTGTGAGGGGGGAAGGGCAAGGAGATTGTGAGCTCCTTTGAGTCTCCTACAGGAGAGAAAGGGGGCATATAAATCCAACTCTTCTTCTTCTTCTTCTTCTTTTCTATGACTGAACTGTTTTGATGGTAGCATATCTGAGGTGTTTAAAGCTTATCTGCTCAGCCTTAGCGACTCCAGAAAGATGGAGCCTTTCCCCCCTTATTTTGAATCCCCTTTTCAAGGCACCAGAGATCTGAGGCAAGTTCAACAAACAGAAGTAAAATCTATAGAACAAACAAGATGGGATCATGATATATTTCCGTGGTTGGAAATCAGGCTAGAGATATACAAACATCAGTATTTGGCGCAGGCACAGTTCTTAATCAAGTTTTATAAGTTTCTTCAGTTGTTTAGATGTTATGAGATTTCATTACTTCAAGATGGTTCCGTTTTTTCTTTAAGATGGTTCAGTTAGATGTTACTGGCTAATGGATTCACATTCACTTTGAGTTCTAACAAGGTGGTACCATTTCACACAGTACACATACAGCTTTGACACTGTTAGCTACCCACTTCACATAAATCTCCCTCCTGTGGGAACTTTAGCAGAACAATAATATGTCAGAGTGGGAATCTACCTGTGTGTATAATTCCCATTTCAATTGGCTTAGGAATTCTTCTATACCTAGAAGATATATTGCCTTCCCTTTTATTTATGGTCACTACTATTCCACCTGCAGCTCTGACCATTAAATAAAACTCCCAGTTCTTCTGTGTGTGGATTTTCTGTTTTCAGCCCATACTGAACTCAGTATATTTCAAGTCAGATCTACTCCCTGACTGAAATCCCCTCAGATTAGATATTTAATATACGAAGTTAAGAGACTTGATGTTAACTTGCCGGATTCTAAATCCAAAAGCTCACAAAACTTGTCCTCTCAGAGAGATACCTCCTCCCTCTCAGAGTCAACTGACTGCTTCACCAACCAGAGTGCAGGTCAGCTTACCCAATCAGGATGCTTTCTGAAACATTTCTTCACGCAACGCGTGATTGGTGTTTGGAATATGTTGCCGCAGGAGGTGGTGATGGCCACTAACCTGGATAGCTTCAAAAGGGGCTGGGATAGATTTTTGGAGGAGAAGTCAATCTTTGGCTACCAATCTTGATCCTCATTGATCTCAGATTGCAAATGCCTTAGCAGACCAGGTGCTCAGGATCAGCAGCAGCAGAAGGCCATTGCTTTCACCTCCTGCAAGTGAGCTCCCAAAGGCACCTGGTGGGCCACTGCGAGTAGCAGAGTGCTGGACTAGATGGACTCTGGTCTGATCCAGCAGGCTTGTTCTTATGTTCTTATGTTCTTATGGTCGTAGGAGGTTTTTCCACACAATTTTGTGATAGCAACTTGTTTCACTGACTGACTTGCACTTTTAAACCTCTGTTCTACTGTGCAGTCCTTCACAGGCAGCAGGCTCTTCTGGGTTTGGACACTGTGGAGCTGTGCAACACCCACCACCTATGTGTTTGCCCTCTTCATCGGCGTGTTTGCCCCTTACACTGGTGAGGTGGATACCCACATCAGCCAAGCCATGCTGCTTCCAAGACTCCATTCATCGACACCCTAGATCGGACTGTTCGCAATATTTCTTTATACAGATGTAAAGAATTAACACAACTCATTAATTACTATCACAAACCATGAAAGAGAATACAGGAACCCCACCCTAAGCCACTTCTAGCAATGTGATGACCACCTTAGTTTTCTGTCATTGGTTGAATGCCAGTCTCTGAATGTTCCTTTTGGTCATAGTCAATCATCCCTGCAACTTTATTTTGATGTCCTGTTTATTACTTCCTTCTGTTTTTCTCTCATCGGTCTTTGGTGTCTCATTGCTCTTATCTCTCTAACTGACTTATTCTCTGTTATTCTTTCTCTGCAAAATTTGCTTGCTCTGCCTTTTATAGCATAACATGGAGGCATTACACACATCGCTGAGTATTATTTTGGTGGCTGCAGCTGATAGAAGATTCCGAGATAACCCATTTCAAAGCCTGTGAAACGCCTCGCCTGTATCAGTGTTTTTAAGGTTGCTATGGTTACTACAGAAAATCTTTACATTGTTCCTCCCAGGCTTTTCAGGGTGCTTAAAAGCCTGCATCAGGCAAACTGCAAATATGATGAAAAATGCGTGGAGCTTATCTCTCCAGTTCAGTACTTGTTCAGCCTCTGTTGCTTCAGGCTTCCAGTTTCACCCTTCAGCTGTATCCTCACTTTGAGTTATGGTTTCCTTATTCATCATACCATTCATCATACCAATAAATATTTACTATGGTAACATCAAGTGCTCAAAACCACTTGTAGGAATTATTTTGGTTAGTCGGTTAGGTATTATCATCATCATCACATGGAGAGAAAAGATGAAGGCAGTTGTGGTTTGCTTGAGGCCACTGTGGATTTGTGGCTGAGGACAGATAAGTGCCAATTACAAAATTATTCCAGATGCCCCAGTTATATTGGAGACATGGCAGAGGGATATAGTCATCATGCAAAAGCTACCTCCAGGAACCTCACCCAGCAGAAAGTGGGAAATAAACCCCAAAATCTCTATGTTGTCAAAGGGGTATTTGATTTCCCATCCTACTTTGGTGGGTACCCCAACGTCACCAGTTAGCCATGGGCCGTGAAGCTTGGCATAATTATGCTCTTTTGGCTCTGAAAATGTGCAACCTAGAACTCCTGTTTCTGTTTCATATTTGATTCTGAATCCCATTTGATCTTCATGAATTAAGGCTGAAATACATTTTTGGGCAGTGCAGTCTGCGGGAGGTCGGGTGCAGCTGCACCATGGCAAGGGATGGCGAAGCAACTGCGCAGTAGAGCTGCATCATGGCCAGCTCCAGGATGGCAGAGCAAAAAGCCAGTCTGTGGATCTGGAATGGCAGCACCGGCATGGCAGGGTCAGGGAAGGAATCCTGATAGACAGGACAGCTGCCATTTTTCAAGGGGCAAAGAAACAGGGGTGGAGAGAGCCAGTGAAGCCAGCCCACAGTGGGGAGGGGCAGCAATAGGCAGATGCACTTCCAGCTACCACCCAACTCCCAGTCCCTGAAAGGATTGAGAGGGCACCGGGGTTCAATCCATAACCCAAGAGGTTATCTCTCTCTCTCTCACACACACACACACACACACACACCCCGGAGAGGGGCTTGGCCCATCTCATAATGATTAATGAGCCTCGAAATGAGTCACATTGACATGGGGAGAAAGCTCCCAGGGTAAGCGTTTGACATGCGATCATAAGCATCCTCCCCTCCCTACCCGCTTTGCTGATAGCCCCCCCCCCCCACATACATTGGTGTGGGCCCTGATTTTTAAAATAATAATAAACATCTGCAATTTTCCATAAATGTAGTGTAATTTTGAGTAACTATAGTACAGACATCAGTACTTTTTCTGTTTCTATGTTATAGTTGATTCATTATTTGCAAAGCGGAGAAGGTGCTGAGTTTGAGCATGATTCCTCAAAGAAAGTCCATTGATTTTAAATGTCAGTTTTCAATCAAGATGGTTTAAAGACCTTAAAGGGTAAATTAGAATCTCTTGGCTTTGCTCAACACTCCTTGCGTTAGGCCTGGATACAGGATACATTGAAGCAAAGAGCTGAAGACACTGAAAGGCAATTGGATCCTGCCAGATTCCGTATTTTCAGGTCATCAGTCGGTATAAAATGTATTCCTGTTCCAGCTACTTACTTATTTACTCTTGAAACAGAAGGGCTTTTACTCCGGCAAGGTGTGCAGCCCTGCCAGCAGCTGTTTTGGAGGGCAGATTCAAAAAGATTCTCTGCTCACAGAGACACTGTCCATGTAGGGATGGAGGAGAAACTACTGAAGTCTGAACATGGAGTTTTTCAGATGTAACTTTTATAGAGAAGTTCGATTTAAAATTCTCAGTTTCCTGTTGGATAAGAGCTCTGGCCTGTCTGAGTCAGAAAGAATTTGTAAAATTTTAATTGACAAATCACCTCAAAGTACTAAGTTGGTGGCTAAGTTCTACATAACAGTTTATAAATTTCGCCATAATAAAGTGGAACAACTGGAAACATTTTTTAATGTTTTTTAATTAAATTGTCATATTGCTTTTAAGTTAAACTAGATGCATTAGATATAACTCTGTGATCACACATCCAAAAATGTAATGAATTTGCATTATGTATTTTCTAATTATTATTGGTCTTTGACCGTAAATCAAATTTTGATTGATTAAAAACCCATTGGTGCCCGAAACCTTTATCAGTGAAATGCCCCAATTTTTCTTCATGCCAAGATGAGAAAAGTATTTAATGCTGTAGCATCTGGTTAGGGAACAACGTGCACGTCTCTTTAGTAATGACATTTATTAATAAATATTTATTCCAAAGTTTCCCAGGCTGAAAAATGATGTGCTGTGATCTGTTTCCATTGGACAAGTTTAAATCAAATATCTGTTAGCTGTGCATTTTTAAACATCAGGTGAAATCCAAAATGCCTGTAAATTGGACATTCCTTCTATAATTAAATTCCAGCAAGGTTGACTCATGAATCAGATGTTTTGTGGAGAACCGAAACAGTCAGTGCTTATGAGAGGAACAAATAGGGAGTCGGCCGTGGTGGTAAAGAGACAGGCAATAAGCTGTTCATACTTTGTCAACTCTGGAGACTTTCCAAAAAAACATTTAAGATGGATGTTGTTTACCAAGATCCTATATATTTTTTGTACTACCTGTGCTACTTCATGGGGAAAGTAAGTCCTTGCAAATATAGAAATATAGTCCATCTGAATGTTCAGCTGTGCCCTTCTAAGCACCGTCTCTTTTTTTCATAGCCACTAGGGATATCCATCCATGAGCTGTTAGACTTAAATTAAATTTGAATATAATCCCATCTGAAATCCCATTTCCAAGGACTTGCAATTTGTGACTTCTTTTTAAAAGGTGATGATGGTGGAATGTGCGGTAAAGTTGGCAACCCTGTGGTGTTTTCAATGCAAGAGACATATGGAGGCCATTGCCTGCCTCCACAGGGCCTGAGGGAGTTCTGGCAGAACTGTGACTGGCCCAAGATCACCCAGCAGGCTTCATGTGTGGAGGAATGGGGAATTGAACCTGGTTCTCCAAATTAGAGTCTGCTGCTCTTAGGTCCCTTCTGCACATGAGGAATAATGCACTGTCAGTCCACTTTTACAATTGTTTGCAAGTGGATTTTGCTCTTCTGCACAGCTGTGAAATGCATTGGAAGTGGATTGAAAGTGCATTATTCTGTATATGCGGAAGGGGCCTTAACCACTACACCACACTGGCTCTCATCCATGGTTTTTACTGAGGCTTAATGAGATAGTATTCAGTTGACTGCTTAATTCTACCCTAACAATTTTTTGCTGGAGTCTCCCTTTGAAGGTCAGCAGCGGAACATCTTGGTAGTCTTTTTTTTTTTGTAAACACCCAAAGGCAGTGGTGGGATCCAAAAAAATTAGTAACAGGTTCCCTTGGTGGTGGGATTTAAACAGTGGCGTAGAGCCAATGGGGCTGGGCGAGGCACGATAGGGGCGTGGCTGGGCATTCCGGAGGCGGGGCATTAATAATTTCTCTGTTACTGTAAAAAACTCTTACTGTGAAAAAAAAAGTTCCTAATTTCCAACTGGTATCTTTCTGTCCATAATTTAAACTCATTATAGCAAGTCCTATCGTCTACTGCCAACAGAAACAACTACTTCTCCTCTAATTGACTGCCTATCAAATACTTAATACTTTCAAATACTTAATTTTGTTTCTAGAAATCAAAAGAAGGATACTTTCCTTAAACAAGGAACTTTACCATATTTCTAAAACATGTTTTTAAAACAGCCCAACAGGGAGAATTATCCTGTTTTCTACCTTCGCTAACCAGCCACATAGGAAACAACAGGACTTTATGATTTTTGGACCTAATGGAATTTCTAATGGAAAAGCAGACCCAATTAGTAACTCCCTCTCGGCACACACAAATAATTAGTAACCCACTCTCGGGAACTGGTGAGAACCTGCTGGATCCCACCTCTGCCCAAAGGGCATGGTCGACAGATAATTGCATATATCATGTTATGCTATGTTAAATTTAATTTATATACCGCCCTCCCCTGGAGGGCTCAGGGCAGTGGACAACAGTAAACAATAATACAACCAATAATACATAATAGATACAATGCATCAAAACAGAATACCTAACAAAAACTCAATAACTCTTAACAATATCTAATATCAGGTCATCAACAACACAGTTCACCACATATTAATTAACATCAACATCAGAAATATCATTTAACAAGTTCAGCATCATTTCTCAATAGTACAACATAATAACATTAGTAGAATATCAGCCAACAGAACAACCTAACATCTACACAAGTATATCATAACAACACACTTAGTAGTCTATCATGACCAACAATAAACCCATCCCAACAATAGAACAAAATTTTAACCTGACATTATGCATATATTCCATGCCCCTGAGGGTATGGCTGATGTTATTAGGTCCCATAATAATATTTCCTGCTTGGATATTGTTAGAATATTTGGCATCACTTGTATAGGTTATTGCTGGAGCAAGGTAATTGCACCTTTTGGTTGCTGTATGCTAATGAAGGGCAGCTGAGTAGTTAATTGGTTGATTAAGGGTGACCTTCAATGCTATATTATGGTGTAGCTTTCATGCTCCTTCCCTCTCCTCCTTTACTCCACTCCTCTACCTTTTGCTCTTGTCCTTATTCTGCATTATTGTATGTTGTGCTGCTATATTTTTTCCTTGTTTGCTTATTTGTGTAAACTTGTTTGCTTGGCAGTGCTTTTTAACACATGACTATTTTTGTCTTCCTCTTTTTGTAAAGATATCATTTGTTGCCTGACTTTTTATACTTAGAATTTTATTAAAGGATAACTCCTTCTTATATAACTTTGCTGTGTTTTCTTTGCCAAAGACGAGGGTAGTTTCAGTTCTTCTATCAGATGTGAGGCTGGCATTGATATCTGAATTGCTCCAGGTTTCGGTCTCTGAAACATTGTCTCTGTTAGGCCATTATTATTGATGAGAAGCTGCTTTAGATGAAGGGGCTGGCTCCATGCGAAGAAAAACCTGAACAAGACCTGTGGGGATGTAGTGCTGTTGTACAGGATAGGATATAGATTATTGATGATTAATGATTGGAAGTGTCGCACTCACATCTCACAGTATAAAGTGGTTCTGCCAGAAGCGTAGCTCCAAGGGGGCGGGGGCAGTGGTGGGATCCAAAAATTTTAGTAACAGGTTCCCATGGTGGTGGGATTCAAAATGTGGCGTAGCGCCAATGGGGCTGGGCGGGGTACGACGGGGGCGTGGCTGGGCATTCCAGGGGCCGGGCATTCCTGAGCGGGGCTGTGGCAAGGACGCAGCTGCTGCGCCAGTCATTGGGCAGGAAATGAATGAACGCAGGCACAGGCTGCCACGCACGCCCACGCACCTCCTGCTAGACTGCTTCAAATTCTGCGCACTGCTGCTGAGAGGAGGGGCATAACTAAGGCAAAAATCACGTGGCAAAATCACCAATTAGTAACCCCCTCTCGGCACACACAAATAATTAGTAACCTACTCTCGGGAACTTGTGAGAACCTTCTGGATCCCAACTCTGGGCAAGGGGTGCGTGGCGCACCAGGCGTGTGCCCCTGTGGGGGTGTGGCGGGGGTGTTCTGGGGCAGAACGGGGCAGAGGACGCACCAGTGCACTGGGCGCTTTCCCCCCTTAGTTGTATTCAGAAAATACAACTTAGTTGTGTTCAGAAAAGGAACTTACTGTGTTACAGGCTCACTTTGATAGATATGATAGATGGGAGGCTGTTCTGCCTCTGAAGGATAAGTGCCGCTTAGCTGCACCAATAGAAGTGCTGCTCCAGCATCCATTCACCTTTCAAAGTTCAGGTCTGCCTCAGGGACAGTGCAAAGGTGGTTTGAGTGTCTAAGCAAGACAGCAGACAGTCTGGAGGTAGCTCTGTGGTTATGTGACCTACCCAGGATTCTACTTTGACTATCTGGAAACCTGTAAATAAATACATCTTCTTTGTTAATGCACATAGCTATGCAACTGCTTGCTTCCCTAATAACATTTTGTAATGGGGTTTGTTTGTAATGGGGAAGGTTTACAGTTCAAGACTATAAATCAAAAGGGACCATGTGGGCTACTGCAATTGGTAGGAAAAGGCCTATCACAGTGGTCAGGTGGAAAATGTTAAAGTCTTTCTTAAAGGCTTTTTTTTCTGTGGGCCCAGATGATAAAGATATCTCAAGGTAGAGGAAGGGACTTGGGGAAAGAAAGCCTGTGTTTCCAGGTTAATAAATAATTGTGTGTGGTTGAGTCATCACCAACTCACAGTCTCTCCTGGGGTTTTCACGGCAAGACATCAGCAGAGGTAGTTTAGGCTAATTTACCAGAGGGGAAAATAATATTTCCTTTCTGGTAACCAGTCCAAAGGTGGAAAAAAATTCCCTGGTCTGGCCATTCCCCCCCTCCCCTCCTAGTCACTGAGAAACAGGAAATGAGTCCTTGGGTACATACAGCCAAGAAACTTCACACTAACTTACAGCACACATTTTTACAAAGGGCTACAAAGCATGACAGTGTAAACCAGGTATCCACCCAGGCAGTGTTAAATATGTGGAAAATTTTAACGCGGGACAATTTTGGCAAACAGTATCAGCCAGATGGCTGTTGCATTAAGACTAAAGCCTATTTTGATTGAAAACTCTCCATATATTTCTTTTTTGTGGTAGAAAGAAGTGCCCTTCGGTGTATTGTATTTTATGTTAAACGCTTCTGTAATACCTTTCCTCACAGAAATACAAAGCTGTCATATGTTTTATGGTTGCCAAGAGCCTGGGGGAGGGGGGGGGAGTCCTGTTGCTTTAAGAGAGGTGTACTGGGAAGCTATTTTCCTCCATGGCATGAAAACCTTTAGTTCCCTGTTTCCATACATTAAGCTTCTATTAAAGGGGCAGAATATTTTATTTCCAATTGGTTGGCAACTCTAGGTGGCCTGTTTAACGAAAGAGAAGAAGATCAAGGTTCAGCTTCATAAACCCTAGTTAAACTAAATGTTGCTTTTTATTTCCTGCAACACATGTGTAGCTGCACAGGCATACAGAAATGAACCCCCGCAGCCAGAGGTGGGATCCAGTAGGTTCTCACAGGTTCCCGAGAGTAGGTTACTAATTATTTGTGTGTGCCGAGAGGGGGTTACTAATTGGTGATTTTGCCACGTGATTTTTGCCTTAGTTACGCCCCTCCTCTCAGCAGTAGCGTGCAGAACTTGAGCAGCCTAGCAGGAGGTGCACCGGCATGCGTGGCAGCCTCCGCCTGAATGCATTTGTTTCTCGCCCAAGGACCGGTGCAGCAGCTGCATCCTTGCCACAGCCTCGCCCCTGGAATGCCTGGCCACACCCCCGTCGTGCCCCGCCCAGCCCCATTGGCGCTATGCCACAGTTTGAATCCCACCACCATGGGAACCTATTACTAAATTTTTTGGATCCCACCACTGCCTGCAGCTATGCTGACCATCCTACAATACTATCGGCTGCACCTGCATAGCTGTGCATGTGCAACATGCCAAAAATTTTTTTTAAGAAAAAGGGACCCCCCTGCAGTGGCAGAGCAATAATGAACATATTGCTGTGGCAGGCAGATTCTCCCTGACTGGGAACTTGCCAGCTTCAGGGGGAGGGTGCTGAAGATTTCCCAGTATGACAACTGATCTCCAGACCACAAAGATCACGTGTTTATTTATTATTTACTTACCAAGATCATTTATTCTGGTTCTGGAAAAAATGGCTGCTTTTAAAGGTGGACTCCCCTCCTAAACCCAACCCTCCCAGGACCCACCTTCAAATCTCCAGGTATATCTGAACCCAGAGATGGCAACCCTGTTTCTTTTGCTTAATTACTATACTCTGTCTCAAAAAAAGATGTTAGGGTGGTCAGTTGAGGTGCAGCGATGGAGAAAATGGTGTGCTTCCACATTAGAATATAGTCCTGAATAAATTTGAGAATTATTATTAATTTTTATGCCCTACCTTTGTTAAAACCATTATTTTGTGCATTATTGAACATGGTACTTTAATATCAGAGCATTTGTAGTTCACTGAATGACTATCCTTATACAGTGGAACCTCGGTTTTCGTTGGTAATCTGTCCGAAAAGAATCAATGAAAACCGAAACCAATGAAAACCGAGGCAAACTTTTCCATAGGAATCAATGTAAATCCAATTAATCCGTTCTAGGCACTCCAAAAAACATGCCAAAAACACATCTTTTGGTGAACAAACATAGTGTTTAATGCTGAAAACAGTAACAAACAATAACACTAGGACCAGCTTCAGAGCCAGTGGACCAATGTCGCACCAGAAAGCTGTCCAAAGAGGTCTGTTTCTGACGCCTCTTTAAGATTTGTCTGAAATGGGGGAAGACATTGTCATTAAACAAGTTGCAGACACAGCCTGCAACAGCTTTGTCCAGGTAATTTTTCTCCACAAACCCCTGCACCTTACTGCAAATCGATGAAAACTGAGGCAAATCGATGAAAACCGAGACAAATTTTTCCCTGGAAAAATCAATCAAAACCGAAACCGATGAAAACCGAAGGCAATGAAAACCGAGGTTCCACTGTACATAATTGCCTAAGGGATGGAATGTCTGATGACAAACTCCTAGCCAATGGGTGTGCAGAACTCACGACATCCCATCCCATCCCACCTTCCCCCAACCCAGGAACCTCCCCTGCCCTAAACAATATGGACTGCTCTTCTGGAGGGGAGGAGGAGGAGGAGAAAGCGGTCCCGCCACCCTCCACCACTTCTTGAGCCTATTTAATTTAAAATGAGCTTTCGTGCTAGTCACTAATACTTTCCTTTTGCAAAGGGCAAAAAAGTTAGGTAGGCGCTAGGATCCAGGTGGAGCTTTCTACAACCAAGAAGGTCCGGCATGTTGAATTCTGTGGCGGAGGAGCATGCAACCCTACCAATGACTTTTTCTGAGACAAACTATATAATATGCTAAGGTGGTGCTGAAAACATAATCAAGAACAACCATTATACAATGTTTGTAATTTAGCCCACATTTGCCTGTGTAAATTTGGAGGACCTTGGAATAGAAAACATGACATTACTAGGTAGATCCAGGCCATGGCTGAGTGGTATGGAGGGAGATGCTAGGTCTGGCTTCTCAAGGTTGAAAAATACACAAGATCAAGGCAAGAAATATGATTAGGGATTGAAAGATATAACGGTGATATATTATGATGATTCCCTCATCTTTAAAGCTGAGAAAGTAATAAATGAATATACGTCAACCACATTTTGGAAAATACATTTTTAATGTGGAAAATTATTGGAAGAGCCTATATTGAGAGGGAAAAGATAATGCACATAACTTGCAGTTCATTCTTATTGTGTTACATTCATTTTAGCATTCAGCAGATCTGCAGAAGTTTATCCGTGAACACAGCGTGTTCTACAACCCAATTTTCAGTATTTCTTTTTCTTCCTTTTCAATATAACCACAAAAGAATGCTTCTGCTTTCCAAATGATGGTATTGTGATGGAGCTGAATGAAACACTTTATTATTTGTCAGCATGGAAAGTGAAAAAAGAAAATTAATTTTTGCCAAGATAGCTGGCGATAGATGCAGAGAAAAGAAACTACCAGTTATGCTCTATTAAGGAAGGGAGCCTAGAATTAGTTCCCTCTGAACATTCTCCTGACATGTTGAAACTGTCATTTAGAATAAGGCTATTAACTGATTTCAGCAATATCTACCCTGCTTCTAAAAGATCCTATCAGGTCTTCTGCTATGGTGGTAGACCTCCTGCTGACAACCTACTGATCCCACCATCATTTGGAGTGGCAGTGGAAGATTTTTTTTGCCATTGGGATGATAGCTTGACATCACTTCTGGGGAAAACCCAGAAGTGACATCAGTCCTCTTTGTGAATTGCTGGAACTTCTATGGTTTTACGGCCTAGAAAGGCATGATGTCTCACCCTACCTCAAATTCCTGCCTGTTGCCATGCCACACAACACTATCTACCTCATTAGGCTATTACACTGGTACAGTGGTGGGATCCAAAAAATTTAGTAACAGGTTCCCATGGTGGTGGGATTCAAACTGTGGCGTAGCGCCAATGGGGCTGGGTGGGGCACGACGGGGGCGGGGGCAGGCATTCCAGGGGCAGGGCATTAATAATTTCTTTTACTGTAAAAAACTCTTACTGTAAAAAAAAGTTTCTAATTTCCAGCTGGAATCTTTCTTTCCATAATTTAAACTCATTATAGCAAATCCTATCGTCTACTGCCAACAGAAACAACTACTTCTCTAATTGACTGCCTATCAAATACTTAATACTTTCAAATACTTAATTTTGTTTCTAGAAATCAAAAGAAGGATACTTTCCTTAAACAAGGAACTTTACCATATTTCTAAAACATGTTTTTAAAACAGCCCCAAAGGGAGAATTATCCCGTTTTCTACCTTCGCTAACCAGCCACATAGGAAACAACAGGACTTTATGATTTTTGGACCTAATGGAATTTCTAACGGAAAAGCAGACCCAATTAGTAAGCCCCTCTCGGCACACACATATAATTAGTAACTCACTCTCGGGAACTGGTGAGAACCTGCTGGATCCCACCTCTGCTCTGGTATGATTCTGCTTCCGTAAAACCCTTTATATCTCCTTCCAAAGCAAGTACATAGGAATTTATCCTCCTTCTGTTCTGTTTCACTACTCCTTTTTAAGTCCTATAATTTGAGTATAGATGGACACAGCTATCAAGAAAAAAAAGATAGCTGCTTGCGTATTGCTTTATTTGTATGTCTTGGTGAATGTGCACCATATTGAGAGATAAAAGGCTTTTCTGCATTGTAATTTTTCTCACTTGTTTGCTCCTGTTGCTTGCAGGTGGTTGGGGGTGGAGTCTGTTCTGCACATGTTTTGCTCCCTCTAGTGATCAATTCAATATTACATCACTTTATGTCTGGCATAATAACCTGCACTTTAAGTCTTCAAAACTGACGTTGGGTGAAACTAGCGTTTGTTCACAATTGCCCAGGATAATTCAAACAGATAAAATAAAAGAATGGCTCTTGTAATATCATAGGCATATGAAATGCAGTTTATCACTGAGATATTTTTATATGTTAAAAAAAAAGAATCTCAGAATGTTGTAAATGGACTTTTCCCAAACTTCTCATTGTCTGGTAAAGTGCTGATTTGGGAGCACAGTTGGAGCAGGCACACCCATAAATATTCTAGTCAGCAATCAGTTATTTGAGTAACTGAGCTGAATTTGGAAAAGTACTACCCACTCACTTTGGAATTTGCAAAAGTACTACCCACTCACTTTCTTTTTCAAAAAGAAAAGAAATTGCACTTGGCTGTACTTCAAGCAGCATTTTAAAGCCAGAAATAACAGAGATTACAGAAGAAAAATGTGTCTCCTCCAAATTCAAAATAGGCTACTAATATTCCTTCACATATATTTGGATTATAGTTTTCAAAATACGTAAAACAGATTTTTCTACTTGGTCACTCCATAGTTACTCCATAGAACAGAATGAGGCCATAATGATTAATTGTTACACAGACAAGATGGGTTGCCTTTCCAGAAATCTGTAAGAAAACTGTTCTTCTTCCAGAGTTAAAACAATTGTTGGATCCTGGTGTTAATTCTGTTGGAATAAAGGCAATTCAACATGCCTGACCACTGGGGAACACTATATGTCTCTTTGCATTAGACTCAGATTGTGGTACATTATCGCTGAATAGGATGCCTTTCCTTGTCTAAATTGGGAGCTTCCTTGTTACTTCTTCTGTCCTTCTCCTGAAGCCTTAAACTTTTCATAGCATTACTGTCTTTTCCAGTAAGTCTTGTCTTCTTATAATGTGACCAAGTATGATAGCCTCTGTTTAGCTATTTTATAGGGATAATTCAGGCTTGATTTGATCTAGAAACCATTTATTTGTCTTTTTGGCAGTCCTCGACATCCATTCAATTCTGCTCCAATACTACCTATCAAATTAATCAACTTTCTTCATGTCAGCTTTCTTCACCGTCCAAGTTTCACACCTACACATAATAATAATATGGAGTAGTATAGCATGAATTTTCTTTATCTTGGCCACCAGTTACACATGCATTCAGTGCAGGATCTAATTTTTTGCTGACTGTGCATCTTTGCGATAGTAACTGATATTCCCAATAATTTTTATACCGATTCTCAATTTTCTTCATCTGCCACCCCTTTTAGCTCTTCATTGTGTAGACCAAATGTAGAAAAAAGTAAAAGCTAGATTTTTGTGGATCCTCAAGTTGTTGTTGTTTTTAAAAAAACAGAACTCCCTACCATGCAACATCAAATCACATGTCAAAACCAGGTCCACAGACTAAAAGGGTCAAGAACTTTGTGGCCATTTCAAGGGCATAAAATATGGATTTGAGGCATGGATTCTCATGAATTCATAGAATTTTTATATTGAAACAAAACTACCATCATATTGTAGAACATTTCCTAGGCCCTTTCCGCATGGGTGAAATACAGCGACTCAGGGACGGCAAAAACGACATCCATGGGCTGCTGTTCGCGCAGCAGCAGCACCGTCCTGGCCACCCCAGAGCACCATGAAGCAGCTGCTTTAAACCTCGCTCGTTGAGCAAGGTTTCTGCAAAGCGGCGTCTTCCCGTCGGCGCGGTGCAAACCTCACCACTGGGAAGACATCGCTTTTCCCATCCCATCCCATCCCCTCCACTGAACTCTTCTTCCAGCATTGCTCTGGAGGGCTGCAGAGACCCGCCCACGCTGCCCTCCGACCCCTGGAAGTCAGAGGGCAGCATGGGCGGGTCCATGCAGCCCTCTAGAGCGACACTGAAAGAAGAGGTCATTGTAGGGGACCGGAGGAGAGGCGGCTCTGTGCGGAGCTGCCTCTCCGGCTGGGGAGGAGGTTGGGGCTGCTTGCACGCTATGGTGCGAACAGTTTCAGAGCCTCCACTGGCATAATTTCTGCCGGTGGAGGTTCGTTTCTGTTGCCGTGCAGAAACGGCCTTAGTCTAAAGACAGAACAATAAAACCAAGGATCCACCACATTGTGGCACTGACACTCAACAAGAACACAGATGCAAAGCACAGATTCTCATGGGTCCTTGTGATTTTTTTGTGGGGTCATACCAATGACTCATTATATCTGTGGCCACAGATGGACCATGGAAATCATGAATCCACTGCTTTCTGGCCCTGCCATTGCAGAGAATATATATCCAAGGCATGAGTGTTTTCTATGTGGGGGTCACCCCGCACTCTCTATCAAATCACCTATCATATTCATGGCCACAGATTGCACCACAGAAAATCATAGATCCTCTGCTTTGGGGTACCACAACAATGTAAAAAATATGTTGCACATAGTGCCTAAATAAACTTTTAATTCCCATGGGTTGAACATTTGAATCCATGCATTCCTTATACTAACAGTCTTCATTGGTGTGGGGGAAGAAATAACTTTAATGAATATTTGTTCCATGATGGATAGAACCCAATTTGGTGGTTTTGTTTCGACATAAAAATCTTATGAATTCATGAGGATGCCTCAAATCCAATTTGGGAGTATTTCATGATGGATAGAACCCACTTTCTGTGGGATGCATGTCTGCTTTTTGGTAGTTCTTGCTTATGTAGGTAATTGCATGCATGCTGTAATGCAGTTGCAATTGCTTCTGAGATTGTGAAGTATACACAAATTCCTTCCATGCATGCGGAAAATTAACCTAATGTCCAGCATCCAGCGGTTATGGAGTGCTGAGTGGTGATCAGTCTGAACATCTGGCTTTGATGACTCAGAGCATTTGGGGATTTCCTTACCTGGCCAATGCCTGGTCTGAGTCCGCAATAAGGGACAGGTTGTAAAATTCCCAAAGATGGTAAAATCATTGTTTTTTTTCTCTGTTGCACTCAGCCAAAGGAATATGATCTTAAGCCTCAGTGCTGCCAAAAGGAGATGATTCCACAGAACTGGGAACAAATTATGCATTTAAGTATGAAATTATGGATAAACAACATTTTGAAAAGCAGTTATGTAAAATAAGCGAGTCAGTTTGTCTGAGACATGGGAGATAAAAATAGCTGTTGCAGGCAGTTTGTTGCAAGTGGGTGGGAAACATTTTAACTTTTGAAAGCAGAAAACAGGGATGACTTTTGACGTACATCATTGTTGTTCTCTATTATAATTGGTAATACGTTTTCATTGCTTTTGTAATCTTTGTTAAACTTTAAAAATAATATAATTATATATTATAACAAAATGGAATACCTTTAAGATAACAAAATGGAATGCAAAACTGGAATGGGAGTAATGTAATACAGGACAAAATGTAATTTATAAAACTGGAATAATGTAATGCAGCTAGACATAACTGTAGAAGGGGTATTAATATCATTAGAACTAACATAATATTGTCTCCCAAATTCAGTGGGAAGAATTACTCAGTAAAGACAATATACAATATTGAAAAGCTTGTTCTGTGACTAAAGATTATTTTGGCATGGATAAATAGAAAGTCTAGATATAGCTTAAGGTAAACATGTCTACTTTTAAAATCTTGCATCAAATTGCTGATTTGTTAAATAAGATAAGAGAGGGAAGATATCATACAGTCAGTTGAAGTTAGAGGTTCATTTATACTTTTGCAAGAAACTTGTATTGAAAAGTCAAACGGAAAAAAAACCCAGTCCATTTTCATGGTTGCACAGTTGTCACAGGAGGGTGTATCTTATCACATAGGAAATGACAGGTCACCAGACCAGTGGAGCAGAAGTCCTGCCCTCCCACCTATTCCTATTGGCTCAGGATGCTGTTATCAGAGGAACCCTCCTGCTGGCGATAATATTTGAAACCTTTTGGTTAATAATATGATGTGGTAGCCAGAGCGTGTCCAGAACAAGGCTGTTCAGGCTGCTGGCTGGTGTTTCTCCTGTGCCCTTGCTAACTGACAGATGCCTCTCTCTATAAGTGAAGGAGAGGCAGTGAGGAGGTGAATCCTAGCATCTGCCAGATTTGCTCGGGCAAGTGAACGTGCATCTGTGGTGTAATCTATTTGCTTCTTTCTTTTTAGATCGCTGACTTTGTATTCAAATAGGCTGATAGGAATACAACTGTCTACAGCAGTTGCACCATCGTAGATAAAGCAGTCTCATAAACATTTCCGTTGCAAATGTCCAGCACCCATAAACAAGACCTTAAACTGACCACTAAGATGCCCAGTTGTATAGGTACCTTTCACAACCACAGGAATTGTGCTACAAACATAGGTGGAGCTACCACAGGGTGGGGAGGCAAATGCTCCGGCTGCGGGCGCAGGGGGGCTAAGAATCGCTTCCCCCACCTGTCCCTACCTCTCCTTTCAGGCAGCCTCCGTGGCCTATAGCAGGCTGCTTTTTCAACTTTAAAAAGGTAAGTGAGGTGTGTTTTTG
The DNA here is from genome assembly GCF_021028975.2 of Sphaerodactylus townsendi. NCBI lineage: Eukaryota > Metazoa > Chordata > Lepidosauria > Squamata > Sphaerodactylidae > Sphaerodactylus > Sphaerodactylus townsendi. The sequence continues at coordinate 21,295,553 of NC_059426.1, read as the reverse complement.
GGGGCAGGGTCACGTGGGGGGCTCATGGGGCAGGGCACAGGTGCCATTTTGCCCCAGGCTCCATTTTCCCTTCCTACGGCACTGGCTACAAACCCAGTGGCCTGGACTCCATTTAGGAGTTGCCAGCCTGATCAAGGGAGGGAAGTTCTCCTGGAGACTGTGGAAAGGACCAAATATGGTGTCAAAGTTAATATAGAGGGAAGCAGCCCTTCAGGAATGTTGCTGCTCACCAGGTGTCAGTTGACCAAGTGCAATCCAGAGCCCAAATTCTTGATACCCTACTGATTTGCAGCCCTGAGAAATTTGGCAAAATGCTTCTGGGCTTTCCAGATTCAGGTGAGCTTTCATACTTGGAAGTAATGTCAACCCCCTTTAACTGCTTTACCAGTTCTTATTCTTCAGTGTGATCCTTTCCATGAAGAAGTATGATTTGCACATTTGATATTCCCTTGATTAACTCCATATAGCAGTGGCGGCGAACCTTTGGCACTCCAGATGTTATGGACTACAATTCCCATCAGCAACATTGCTGGCAAGGGGCTGATAGAATTGTAATCCACTGCTTATCTAGTGGAATTAATCGTCATGATTTCATATAGCTGTGGTGAACTGTAGCGCGGGTGCCAGAGGTGCCTCAGAGCCCTCTGTGGAGCACACACAAAGAGTTCATCGTAGATACCCCCCACACACACATCACCTCTAGAGCTGGCCTGGGCGCTGGAGAAACGATTGTAGCATTAAAGGGACCAGATATGGTGTCAAAGTTAATATAGAGGGAAGCAGCCCTTCAGGCATGTTGCTGCTCACCAGGCGTCAGGTGACCAAGTGCAATCCAGAGCCCAAACTCTTGATACCCTACTGATTTGCAGCCCTGAGAAGCACTTCTGGAGTAAACCCTTCTAGGCTTTCCAGATTCACCCACTGGTGAGCCTTCATGGTTGCTTCAAGTAATGCCATCAACCACCACCAAGTTACTAAGTGCTTGCTCTTTACCTCAGAATAACCATTTTTCTTAACTAAAACCTCAGCATTCAGGTTAAATTGCCGGGTTGGCACTTTGTGATAAATAAGTGGGTTTTGGGTTGCACATTTGGGCGATATCACCGAGGTTTTGCCATCACTGCCATATAGGATAGTAGGTGGCTTTTTCATATACAGACAACTAGCCTGTTTGCATACTTAGAAAATGCCCTCCGCCCATCCATGGTCCCTGCTGAGAAAGGGGCTGGGGGAAAAACCCTGTGGTATACAGAGTCACTGGGTTTCTGCATTTGCAGCAGGAGCAAGAGCTATGAAGAGCATCATCATGCCTATGTGAAAGTAGCCCTGTAGTTCCAGCCCCAAATGGATTGGCCTGCCTGGAGGGTCTTGTTCTCCCCTCCTCCTAGGTTCTAAAAATCTCTGAGGATCCACAATTGTGTGAGGGTTCTGCCCTTTACACGATCATTTTCTAGGAATTTAGTTTGCTCTAGGGAGGACTAGTGGGGGCTGGGTAGGCAGAACTGATCAGCCATCTGGGATGAATTTATGTGGAAGAGGGTTTTGTTTGTATTTTCAGGTGGCTTGGATTATTTTGCAGTCTTCCATGAATCTCTCTGCGAGTATCCACATGGCAGTTTCTCCCCCAAATTCCCTGCCTCACCCCTGCATTGCTGCTGTTTCCTCTCATGCCACCGGAGGGCTTTTGGGATATTTCAATAAAATATCAGTGGACAGAATGCTGTAGTCAAATAACATTATCATAATCTCTTACCACAATCTTCTTGTTCCCAGTGTGTCTATTTTTTTTAAAAAAAATCCCTTTTTCTTGTAGAGTTATGAAGTGAAATGTTCAGCAAAATGATATTGTGTTATTTCAAATGTGGACCATTAGTACTACCATGTCATTTTACTATCGGGAAAGTTAACTAATTCACACATGTGGTTTATATTTTAAAATTAACCACAAATCAGCTTTGGAAAAAGAAAGGCTGGGGAAATACAATGCTTTGTTGATCAAGTCTCCCAAAATGGGGCCAATGGTATGATGGAATTGCTTCTCTTTTGTTTATATAAAGTTCAGAAATAATGGCATATGAGGGGGTGGGTTAAGTGAAACTTAAAATGGTTTTGTCTACTGATGAGAATAGAAAGGTCAGGCTAGTAAAGCACGGTAGCATTAATGTGGCTCGTAACAGAACAACAGTAATGAGAAACTTAGGATAGTTATATACAAGATATATTTTCTAATTCAAGATGTGTCTAAGGTGGTTCACTGACAAATGTTGATACTTTTATTAGGTATTAGGATTTCTCTTGGCAGTCACAGCTTTGTTTCATAAACATTAGCTTCTTCAAACCTTAGTTCTTAAGTTGGAGAAGAAAGGAACAGAAACACAATTTCTCGGTTTTCTTCTTTAAATTGGTCGCAAAATCACACTTTTCACGAGAGCTATTTCTATTCAATGCTCAGGGATCGCCCTCTCAACACGAGAGCTGTTTCCCTTTATAACTACTTATGGATTTTCTCTGATCTTAAAACAAAGTGTATTCCTCTCACTTCTGAGGAGAATCTTCTACAGAGAGCTTGCAACTTGCTCCACTGTCTCCAGCACTGTCGGTTAACATCTCTCCCTCCATTCCAAATATGTCTGCCATTCTTAGAATTCCATTCAAACTCCCTGCCAATCAAGGCATTCTGCGACTTGGTCCACCTCTGCAGAATGCAGCTGTCCATCACAGATGGCCATTCCAAACTTAAGCAAAAGCAACCCATGTTTGTCTCAGGATGAGAAGGGTCTTTCCTAACTTTACAGGTCCTTTTGTTGGTAAGACTGCACCCAAGCCCTTCCATATGCAAAATTGGTGTTCTTCTCAGGAATGTAGAGAAAGGACCAAACTGAGGGTCGCCAATCCCATGGGTTCCTACTGACCCTCATTTCATTGACTTGCCTCCTCTCCTTTCCATTGGCTAGAAGAACCCAAGACTCTTTCACAACCTGTTTACTCACTTTGACAGCTGCAGCTTCCTCATTGGCTGGACAGAAATGAGAGAAGTAGTCTCTGATCTTTTGGGGACCGGACTCAGGTTTCCGGATCAGCATGATGAGAGCCAGTGGATGCTGCTGAGGCTCCCTAGCATGGCCCCAGGTGACCTCCAAAATTAAGAAAATGAGATGTCCTGCTGTGCTGATCTGGTGCCCAGACAAGATTTTATGGACATGTTTCAGTGCCAAGGAAGTTGTGATATGGACAAGAGCTTTCCTTATGATGCATTTTGAAAGCATTTACAAAATGTTTTCAGGGGCTTGTGTGGAAAGGGCCATGGTTGCACAACTACTAGCAGCCTACATGTGTTACCCAGGATGGAGACACCGTTTCTCAATAGTGTGGGGAACAGTAGCTCAGTTCCTTGTAGCTGGACCTGGCTATTGCCAGAAAAATGGGCTCTCCATCTCTGCAATGCCCTTTAGGCTGGCATGTGGGCAGGGATACCTGTGAATAAGCACTCCCCCTCCCCCACTAAGCCAGGGCAGTATGGTAACACTTTGTGCCCCCACTTTGCCAGATTTAGCTGCAGTGAGGGGACTGCCAAACAAGCCATTTTCAATTAATGCTTTGGGTGAGATCTTCAGCCAAAGATTCTGGTGATCCCAGACACTAAGCCTAAATTAAGTACATCTGATCAATGTCTGCCTTTCTCCGGCAAAAGGATACCTCATTAGACAGAGGACTTTCCCTAGGGCTTGACCTATCCATTTCTGCCTTACATTTGGTGGTGGCAGAGGGTATCCCCTGTGATGAAGTGCATTTTTGAAATATATTGTCTAAAATCTCAAGTGTAACATTGTCAAGCTCCAAGATGCTGTCTTTGTTCCCATGATTGTTTCAGACATGAATTTGAAATTGAATTTTACAGATTCATTCTCATCAAGGAGAGCTCTTCCAATTCATTTTCTATCTTTCAGGTGAGCTGATGGAGGCTCATTTTCACCTCTGACCATAGTGAAAAGCTTCTCTGCCCTGAGGAATGCCATTAGAACACCCTTCTCAGAACCTTTTTCTGGACCTCTTCTGCTGTTAAAAGGTTTGATCCTTCACCTTTTCATGAGCAGAGGTGTATTCTTTGTCAGGAAGGGTGTATTTTGAGAAGAGACCATCTTCTCTCTCACGTCTTCCTTAATAAGCTGCAGAATTATACACGCTAGTTTTTCACCCCACAACCTTATTTTAGTTTGGGACACTGCATCAAACATCAGGAGTCCATGTTAAAAACAGTTAGTTGTATGCCAAATATCTGGCAATATATTCAGAGGATGATACCTTCAGACCTGAGAATAACGGGTTTGCATTAGTGACCTGCAACAGCACAACTGAGATCTTTAAACAGCATGCCAGCCAACTCTTGGGAACAGCGTGACAAGTCCAGTGGAGTACTGGCTGGCCACCCAAGTGTATGAAATATCTTTGCACACAGTAAAAGTAGGTGAAAAATTGTCCTTCTTTAACATTATACCTGGTAGACTTCATTTAAAGTTGTTTCAGTGGAAGTGTGGATTATTAGAAAGATTTGTATTCCAGAATGTTCCTGAGAAGCTGGAATGTTCCAAAATGCACTCTTTATGTGTGAAGGAGCTCTGTCTTTCATATAAGTGTGCATAGAACTCAATATCTACCAAACTCTACAGACTATCTGTCTGGAGGCCATGTTTTCAGAATCAAGAGGAGGAGGAGCCATCTTCTCCACTTTCTCATCTGATTTGTCCTTGAGGCTCTGCAGAGGAGACATAGCCTCTTGCTCTGCATAGATTTGTAGACTTGCAGCAGGAGCTTCTCTTTGGACCATTTATTTCCTGTGAAACATCTGAACAAACACCAATACTGAACTGCCAGTGATTCCCCAACATCCCTGTCAGCATCAGAGGAAAAGTCTGAACTGATTAAAGGTTGGAAATTGTTCCACCGAACCAAAACTGAGATTCTATTTTAGATAAGACAAGAGTTTCCAGTTGTGCTGCCACAGTTTGTACCAAATCATGAGCTGGGGTTGTTTTCCATGGAAGGCTGTGAATACCAGGCTGAGGGCTGGAACTTCTAGAAAGATGGTTTTCACTGGCTTGCCTGCAAAATTATTGACATCCAAATCAGAGGAGGGACTATAGTGTGGTCATTGTACTGAACATGTTGTTTGAAAGTTGACTGATCCTATTATAGGTGCCTCTGGATGTGTAACCTCTATCTGTGGATTCTGTGGGGCAGAACTTGGAATGAGTTTGCAACAACAAATTTTAAAAAACAAAATGGTTTACTTTCTTAACATATAACATATAACATCAACGTTTAACATCACACTTCAAGGTCCTGTTCAGGTTGCATTTTCAAGTCCTTATATTTACAGTCTACTGATACTGCCAAGTCCAATTCTTCTTTGCAAGTGGGTTGGCTCCTGAAGACTCCAAGGGCTTGATGAACAGGATTCAACATGATGAAGGTTTCCAGGAGAACTCTCACCTATTACAAACATTAAAAAAACCCTTAACAAGGTGTTAAGGGCTTATACAAATCAAGGTCGGAGTCTGGTAGCCTTGTCTCCTCCAAACTACATGAGCTCTGCAGCCTTCTGCTGCTTTGAGTCTCCACCCCTTTCTGGGTCAACCCATTGTGAGCATGGGGGTTACAGATGCACAGGTGGGGAAAAAGGAAAGAGGAGGAGCTGGGGAACAAGTAGGCTACTCAGTCCAATTGCAGTATGCCATCTCATGGATGAACTTCAGTCCCAGTTCAATCATTGAGACAGTTCTTCCTTAAAGTCACTGTGGGTTTTTTCCAAAGCGTGATACAAAATCCCTCTTGCAGCATTAGTCACTTGCTCATCAGCAAATATTTGGTCAGAAAGAAATCTGTTTGCTGACCTGGAGGAGAACTGAACATGATGGTTTCTCCAAGCTCTGTTTTCCCTTCGTCTTCATAGACGCCCATTCCTGGAAGAAGAACAGGAGAACATTGTGGTTTTCTCTTCTTTTTCTTTAGCTGTCATGGTGGCTGCTATAGGACATGTGTCTGGGCAGGAAGCCCTAATGCATTTGGAGCCCAGTTCTGGATTTTACAGATGGAGAAAAGCCCTTGAGTTTTTTCTGGACTGGAGCCATTAAGGACATTCTTCATCAGCTGGAGGAGAATGGAATTTTGTCCCAGGGGGAGCAATCCTCCCTGACTTGCCTCCTTCCAGATGTAGCTGAGAACTTCATTGATCATCTTTTCTGCATTCTGGAAGCTATTCGTCTTTGAGGAAGTACGTGCATTTGTGACTCTTTTATGAATCTCAGCTTTTATGGTTCATTCAGAGGCAAATGCTCCGTGGGCACACCAGTATTTCTTATTTCAACTCCCAATGCCAAAGAGGAGAGTTTGTTTGGCTTAAAATCTGGGACATCCAGAATATCATATGTTTATTTTGTATTTATTTAGCAGAACAAGAGATAACACAAATGGAAGGAGAATAACCTGCTTGCTTTTCCTGTGCTGCAGGAAACACACTGGTACTGGTTGAATAGCAAATAAAACTTAACTTACATCCTACAAACATGTACATTAAATATTGATGGTTGTTTGATATAAGAGAGAGCTCATGAACTTTTTCTCTAACCAACTCTCACAACAATAACAACTGAACACACCAATTGAACGTGAGTTAGAAGGAAGGGGAGGAGCTAGCAGGGACCTTCTCCAAATAAGAATAAAAAGTCACTAGTTGATTTATAATCTGTTTTATCTCCTGCCCAGTCGATGTCTATGTAACTGGTAGTGTTGGGTTATTGCTGAGAGGTAGTTTCTCTTTAAATGCTGCCCAGCCACCCTTCGTTGGTGAACTGACCCTTTTGTGTAGAATTCCTACCACAGTAGCAATATCTGGGCTTGTTGTGGTGGTTGGTAAAAGGTTGACTTTCATCCTTGATTTTATGAAAGTCAGCTACCATCAGTTCTGCAACTACAAGTGCATCCTTGAGTCCAAGTATTTCTGTTAATTCTGTGATCTTTTGTTTCTGATTTAGAAAATCCACCTTCTTCTCTCTCTATTTGAATGCCTAAATAATATGATGCATTCTTTATCTCCTTTATTTCTACTTCTTTGTTGAGATGTTTTACAATTTCTTGTTATTATAATCTGTGGCAACAATCAGATCATTTACATGAACTAGTATATCTGCCAATTGTCCATTTCTGTTCCTAGTGTAAAGACATTTATCTGCCTCACCTTGTTTAAAGTTCAGTCCTTTTGAGCATGTTGTCTAACTTTTCATTCCCGGCCTTTGCTGCTTATTTCAGTTTTCACAGACCTTTGTCAATTTATGTAAGAGATGTGCTTGGATTAATAAAGTCCAGTGGATTAATAAAGTCCAGTAGTTGCTGCATGTACATGTACATTTCTTCAGTAATTTCACCATGAGGAAATGCAGTTTTAACAACTAAGTGCTTTACTTGTATGTGTTTGGTTGCTGTGGGACTTAGTGGCAATCTTATGGAGCTGTGATTTATGATTGGAGTACATGTTTCATCAAAGTCTTCTCCATACTTTTGGAAGAAGTCACTTCACAACTAACCTCACTTTGTAGTGCTCTGTTTCACCTGCTGCATTTTTTTTTTTGTTAAATACCTGTTTGCATTGACTTCCTTTCCAGATGCCAATTTGGTTAGTGTCCAGGTCCAATTCCTACCAAGCACCGCTATCTCCTCCTGTACAGCTTTTCTCCACTTGGTTGCCTTGGTTACTGTCATCTGTTCAATTACTGCCCAAGCTTCTGGTTCACTAGGTTGTACTGATCTTCTGATGTGTGACTAGTTGGAGCAGGTACACATCTGTAATGAGCTTCTGATAACTGGTTCTGCAAATAGTTTTGTTCTTGGATCCTCTTCCAGTTTATCTCTCTCAATGTCTTCATCAATATCCCCTTCTTCATGTTCTTCTGAACACTTGAACATGAGACAGAAGGAAGGGGAGGAGCTAACAAGGTAGAACACAGCATATATTCACCCTTCCCTCAACATTTCAGAGTTACATACAAGATCGAATAAACCCAAGAAAAACAGTATAACACTTCAGACTGTTGGTAATAATTTGAATGGTCTCCTCAGAAATCCCCTTGGCTGGCTCAGAGGATGGGGATGACTGAGCTCTCCCAAAAGCTGGATTTGAGGAGGAGGAGGAAGTGGAGGAGGAGGAGGAAGAAGAAGAATAGTTTGGATTTATATCCCTCCTTTCTCTCCTGCAGGAGACTCAAAGGGACTGACAATCTCCTTGCCCTTCCCCCCTCACAACAAACACCCTGTGAGGTAGGTGGGGCTGAGAGAGCTCCGAGAAGCTGTGACTAGCCCAAGGTCACCCAGCTGGCGTGTGTGGGAGTGTACAGGCTAATCTGAATTCCCCAGATAAGCCTCCACAGCTCGGGCGGCAGAGCTGGGAATCAAACCCGGTTCCTCCAGATTAGATACACGAGTTCTTAACCTCCTACGCCACTGCTGCTCCTTCCTCATAGTCCCCTTCCTCAAAGTCCCCTTCACTCATCTCTTTGCTTCCAATAGTGAAGTGCTTTTTAGAGCAGGTATCCCAATTTGGCTTCTTATCAACTTCTTCAGAAAACATTCAACTATGTCCTTGAATAGAAAACAAGTGGTTCTTGAGGTAGAATTTTGGCTACAGAGAGGCCAGTCATGGCAAACCACCTGGGTTCAGCTCTTGCCTTGAAAACCCCTGTATAAATTGTTTGCAACTTGACAGCACTTAATTAATTATTCCTTCAACCTTTAGGGTTCTGTCACTTAGTAAACAGATGATTGAGGGGGATATCTGAGCTCAGGAAAATGGCACAGAGGGGAAAATTAGCTTCTCTCATAGGCCCTTTCCCCACTTACCTTTGTCCGAGGGTTGCTGCGCGCAATTCCCAGCGCGCGCAATTCCTGGCGCGCGCCCCGGGTTCCCCACAACCCTGCACTCTGCGCGGGGTCATAAAAAGGCACCATTTCAAAAGGCACCAGGAATTACACATACTGAGGGGGTGCGAGAGAGGCAGAGTCGGGGCGGCTGAGTTCTCTCCGCCTCTGAAGTGGGGAGTGCAGCTGGACCTCGCGCTACTTGAGGAGAGTAGCGCGGGGCTTAAGGTAAGTGGGGAAAGGGCCATAGACTCATATACTACCTAGATTGAACTTTAGTTTAAATTTAATCCTGAAAGAAATCTAATTCTCGGAACATTTTTTTCCTGGCTTTTGCTACTGCTTTGCTGTAAACCTTGGTAAAAATATTCATCCTGACTTCCTCATGGACCTGTCCTGAAAAACTCCATTTGGTATGTTTGAAATGGCTCAGCTCTCCTCATGCCAAACAGAACCTACTAAAAGAACTTGTTTTACATTTATCAGGAACAAACAGTTCAAGGGAGTGAGTGTCTTTCATGCTAAACAGAGTCTGACTACATCTGTTAGTCTCCATGGATGTTCCCAGGACTCTCCTGATATTTGTAATTGATGGACATTAATTGTTTAATATTTTATACCTTTCATTCAAAATATTAAACTAGTGAGCAGGGAGCGAGAAATCATCCACCAGACACCAGTACTGGGCTTAGCAGGTGTTCTAAAAACAAACAGAGGAGGATTAAGAATATTTTTGCAACCTGAAAAATTACTTTGACATCCTGTTCTATTTGTTCACTAGGTTGGGACGCCTTTGCTCCGTCTCTGGAATGTTTCTGCCTATTGCCAATCATAACATTTTCATCTCAAGAAAGTTTTGGAATGATTCAGTGAAGGAAATGTGGAAAGCAGGGCACTGGAACTGAAAATTCATTTGGATTTTGCCAGAAAGGCCTCGAACCAGAATGAATTAAATCAATAATTACTTGAAAATTCAGGTTTTTGGGTTTGGTTTTGCTTTGGTACTGATTGCTTTTCATGTGTGTAGCTGCAGAAAGAAATCACAGTCAAAACATTCATGTTAGCCACTTTTTAAAAGAGAGACCTGGGAAGTTTTATATTCATTTTTTATGTGGGAGTGTCTGTATATCTGGATTTCAGCACTCTGCAAAATGCATCACAGGCCAACTGGGAAATATGTTTGCCCCCCCACACCCCTTTAATCTACTGTAAGACAGGGAGCAACTCACAGCTGCAGGCTTTAGAAGGCAGTTGAAGTCAGTTTTATTAATTAGGGCATTTAATTAGATCTTCTGCCTGCCAGCAGTTTTAAATTATTGATTTTAACAAATGGTTTTTATGTATTTTATAGTGCTGTTATTATTTACATTGGAAGTCTCCATGACTCCTGCAAAGTAGAAAAGTGGCTAATAAATGTTTTAAAAATGATTAAATAAAAAAGAATGCTAATCCTGCTGATGGAAGACCATTCTTAAAAATCACTTGCTATTCTTTTATAACAATTAAGCACATTCATGGAGGATGGATCTATCAACTATTATTAGGCAAACAGCACATTTGTATTCAGGGGGCACATATTTTTAAATGCCTTGATCCTGTTTTTGTCCAGCTCACTAAAGATATCTAGAATGTTGCTAGGCGGATTTGATCCCACAAAGCAATTCTGAGTGTTTGTCTGTCAAGAAGGTGCAAGAATCCCAAATGTCTCTAGAAAAACCATGAATGAATCTGTTGTCATTTAGAAATGAAGCATTGTGTTTACTGATAAAAGTTTTGCCCCACACTCAAAATCAACTAAAAGAAATCAATAACAAAAACTTGCAGAAACCCCTCCCCCTGAAGTACAACTGCAGTATTAAAACCCAACAGTAAACTACCACATACCTGAGTGGTAGACTCTTATCTGTGAACCAGATTTGTTTCCCCGCTCCTATATTCCCCCTGGGTGACCTTAACCTGGTCACAGTTTGTTCAGAACTCTTTCAGCCCCACCTACCTCACAAGGTGTCTGTTGTGGAGAAAGAAAGGGAAATGAGTTTGTAAGCCCCTTTGAGTCTCCTTTCAGGAGAGAAAGGCCAGGTATAAATCCAAACTCTTTTTCTACATACTATAATATAAAATAATTAAATATGTAAGTATAAACAACCTCATATTGACCTGCAGGCCTTGTTCTTACCCAATTACAAGGCATCTAGGCCCCAGCAACGGTCAAATCATGGATGCTCTGGATGTTCTTAGGTCTCCTCATACAGCTGGCTCAACTCTGTTCATCATTTAGCATTCTTCATACCGCTGCCAATTTTGCAGCACCGATTCAAGTGGATTTTTTTAGTTTATTGAAAAGTCATGATGCTGTTTTCTGCAAGAGCCATGGAGCTACAGAGAGCAAAGGATTGATCTACTACAGTGGTGGCGAACCTATGGCACGGGTGCCAGAGGTGACACTCAGAGCCCTCTCTGTGGGTAAGCGCAAACAGAGTGCCCCCCCCCCAATAATAACACACATCTAGGCTGGCCTGGGCTGCTGGGCTCAATTATTAGCATTAAACCTAAGACCTAGTTTTGGGGAAGCAGTGTAGGTAACCCCCGTTAAGTGCTGTTAAACCCCTCTAATTTTAATGCGAAGAACTAAAGCGCGATTCTTTACCTGGGAGTAAGCTTGGTTGCTGGCAATGGGGCTTGCTTCTGAGTAAACCCTCCTAGGGTAGTGATTCACCCATTGGAAGAGTTGCACAGTTGCTTCAAAGCAAAGCTACTGACTACCACCAAGCTTACTCCTGAGTAACGCCCGCCTCGGAGCCAGCCATTTTTTGTAAACTAAAACCTCAGTATTCAGGTTAAATTGCTGTGTTGGCACTTTGCGATAAATAAGTGGGTTTTGGGTTGCAATTTGGGCACTTGGTCTCGAAAAGGTTCGCTATCACTGATCTACTATCTTCTAAAATACAAAGTTGCTGACTGCCAGGACATTCTGCAGTAATTTCAATTTACGGAGGGAAGACTTGGGTTCACGCCCACTTTCTCTTATAAGGTTAACGGTAATTATATTCCAAGTCACAACCAATTCACGGAGACCTCCCATGGGGTTTTCAAGGCAAGGAATGTTTTACCATTGGTCACTTCCACACAGCAAATGTCTAACAGTTTCCTTTTTCCTGTTCACATGTGTGCCATGCAGGGAGCAATTGGAGCCCTGGAAACAGTCCAGGTTGTTTTCGCGCCTTCATGCAGAGACACTTCTCTTTTTAAAAATTGTCTGCAACACATGCGTAGCTATCCAGGCATGCAAAATGAATCCCCACAGCCATGCCAATCGTCCCACAATACAATATATATATACCCCCCCACGCCACTGCTGTAGTAGATCAATCCTTTGCTCTCTGTAGCTCCATGGCTCTTGCAGAAATATATATATATATATGCTGTGTCACAGTACTCATTTCTGAACATATATATATATAAAAAAGGGCCTCCCTGCAGCAGCAGGGCAATGGCAGGCAGATTCTCCCTGGCTGTGGACAACACGGTAGGAGGGAGGGGAATTAACGCACCTCCTGGCCTGGCTGTCCGTGCAGGAACTACTACAACCCAGGATTTTGCAGAAGGATCTCTAGTTTACTGATTTTTGAAAATCTGAGTCAAAGGGGAGGGGGAATGGAGTAGACTAATTTTGGGGATGGGACCAGTGGTGGGATTCTAATTTTTTTAACAACTGGTTCACCCCTCCCCCTGCCGCGTGCCCCCTGCCGCACCCCTCCCCCTGCCGCCACCGACTTACCCAGCTGCTGCGCCCCCCTTTTCCATGTTGGGCCAGGGGGGAGTGAGGGAAGGCGGCTTGGCATGAAGGGACCGCATGCCTGGGCTGGAGACTGGAGTCCTGCTGGAGGTTGTACAGGCCTCCTGGCCACGCTGTGGTGGCCTTCTCGGGCAACCTCTTTGGGAGGGAAGGAAGCCCCAGCCACCCCCCTGAGGTTCATGCCTGGTGGTCCAAAGTCCAAGGCTGTTGGCTGAGGACTGGCAGAGGGTTCCTTTCCGCACGGAGGCCGGCGGCTGGCTGGGGGACAAGGCAAGGATCCTCACCTCCCAGCCAGCTGGACGGACTCCGAGGGCAGAAAGGAGGCCCCAGACACCAGCCCTTGGGTGAGGGCTGACAAAGACTTTCTCACCATGCAGAAGCCACCCAGCTGGCTGGGGGACGAGATGAGGATCTTTGCCTCCCAGCCAGCCAGGCAGCCTCCGTGGGAAGGAAGCCCCCAGCCAGCCCCAGCCAGTGAACTAACTATTAATTTAGCTACCAGTTTGAGCGAACCAGTCCGAACTGGCTGAATCCCCCACTCTGGATGAGATCTCTTCAAAGTCCCCCCCCCCCCACAAACCAATTTTTATTGCCCATCCATTATATTTGTTCTGTGAGGAATCCAATAGCAACCAAGGTCCTTGATGGTCTCCCATCTAAGTAGTAACCATGGCCAACCCTGCTTAGCTTCCAAGATATGATGAGCTCGGGCTAGCCTAGGCTATTCAGACTGCATTGTAAAATTTATTGGATGGCTTTGGTCAAATCGATTTCTCTCAGATTAACCCATGTCACAGTGAAGAAGAAAAAATGCATTACCCTGAGGTCTTTGGAGGAAAGGTGGAATTACTGTTGTGATAAGTAAACACAAGTGCCAATTTTCCCCCATAGGAAAAACCTTAGGGGAGGTTATTTGGTTTATGCCCAATCAGCCGAGCTGTTTCATAAAGGGTAAGCTGACTTACCCTTATCTCCTTACTGTGCTTTGGATTCCTTTAACAGGTTTCCCTGGAGATAACAGCCTGACAGATGTTAAATTGTACAGCAAAATCAATGGCCATTCCAAATAAATTGCAAGCACTTCAAAATGTACTTCTGTCAGCTTTCAGGGTCAGTTCAGTGTCAACAAAGCACACTCAAGGCAATTCAATGCATCTGGCGTGCAACCACGGCCTTCAGTGCTGTGTCACAGTACTCATTTCTGAACAAGGTCCTCTAGCACATGTAGAAGCCGCTGTGAATTATGGAAATTTACTTGCGTCTGGGTGTATTCAAGATTTAAATGGTGTTTTCCCCTCTCCAAAGTCTTACTGTTATGGCAGTTGTTTATGCTTTCATGCTCTGTAAAGGTGTAGTGGGAGTCAGTGAGCCAGCATCAATATAGGCCAGAGGTGGCGAACCTATGGCACTCTAGATGTTCATGGACTACAATTCCAATCAGCCCCTGCCAGCATGGGCAATTGGTAGGGGCTGATGGGAATTGTAGTCCATGAACATCTGGAGTGCCATAGGTTCGCCACCATGGATATAGGCAGATGGGCTCTCTTTCTCCAGCAGATGTTGGGGATGATTCAGCTTTGTGGAGCCATATAGACCACCTAAGCACAACCCAGATGTGTTACCATAAGGGTTAATCTTCTGCCGCTGCTCTGTTGAGGGCAGGGCTAAAACACGCTTATTGGTTGCTACCAGAAGGCTGTGTCTGTTCTCCCTTCTGAATTCCTGTCACGAACTGGATGCAGCTGACAACACATGCACCCCAACTTCATCACCATTTGTCGTAAGCTGGGCCTGTCTTACAACTGAGACAAGACACAGACTTCTTGTAGAAACCAAGTTTATTAATTAGAGCTGTGCATCCATTTTTCCCAGTATTTTTCAAAGTTGAGGTTATTTGACCCAACATTTTTCAGTAAAACCAAAGGAATTTAAATACCCATAATGTAAATGGGGGGGGGGGGAGTATTTCTGAAAAGCTGAACATTGGGGTTTTTTTCACAGCTCTGGTGAGGAAGATGCTGTTTTCTAAGGTAGATGCACCAAATTTGCAGCATAACTGTAGATGATTCTCTTTAGAAGAGCCCCCGAGTTTGGTGATGTTTGGCAAAGTTTGGTTCAGGGGGTCCAATTTTGGTTTGGTTCAGGGGGTCCAAAGAGAAGTCCCCCATATTTCATTGGAATTTTTAGTTGTTTCCGATTGTTTTCAGTTGTTTCCCCTCGAGCACCCCCACCCACAATTCCTCATAGACTTTAATGGGCCAATATCACAAGTGAGAATTTGCGGGGGGTGGGGAGTTCCTACCTTTGATTTCAGTGATTTGCTCCAATTGTAGATCTTTACGGGGCTCTGGGTGACCCTGATGAATGCCACCTGCTTCCTACTACTTGGCACCATAATGCCACCCTTGCCAAGCAGCTCCAGCAGAGGTATTTGTTGTCCCTTTCCTACAGGAGACGGTGTACTGTGTGCAGCAGGGGGAGTTCTTTGCAGGGCTTCTTCATTGCACCACTCAGAGGGATGGAAAGCCACTGAGGAGCAGGTCTCCACACAAGCAGGTCTCCACACAAGCTGCAGCTCTTGCCTCCCTGTCCCTTCCACCCTTCCAGTCTTTGTCTTTCCCCCAGGCCCCTGCTGTGTTCCCTTCCTGCCGCTCATCGTTCCCCCAGGCCAAATTCTGGCTAATTAACACAGGGAAGATAAGTGGCGGGTTACCTGTCCTGCACTGGGACCTAACAGATTCTGAAAGCTTTTTAAGAACCGTCCCCCAAGAAGAAGCGCAAGCAAGCCACAGCTGACTTATGGCAATCCCTGGTGGGGTTTTCAAGACAAGAAACATCCAGAGGTGGGTTGCCATTGCTCGCCTCTGCATAGCAACCCTCAACTTTCTAGGTCTCATCCCATCCAAGTAGTAACCACAACCGACTCGGCTTAGCTTTAGAGATCTGACAAGATTATGCTTCGCTGGGCTAGCCAAGTCAGGCCTCCCCTTTCTCAAAATTGCTCCCCTTAGTTTCACTTGATATTTTAATGTATATAGGATTGTTAACTTTTCCCAAGCAAGCAGGTTGGGAATTAATATGTTGCCATGTTCAGACCGTTAGAAACTTCATGAAAGGAGCAATCCCACCATGGTAGCAATCTTAATGCAATCCTCCTCGGAAGTAAGTCCCATTCCACTTGATAAGATTTGTTTCTGAGTAAACATGCATAGGATGAAAGCTGTAAGACTGCAGCCCTGTACATACAGACCTGATTGTAGGGATCAGCAATTTTCATTTCTTTTGGATTCTGTTTGCTAATATGACCAATGATTTTGGTCTACATCACTGTCATTGCTATCCATGATGATTCCTTTGTTTCTTTAACAGTATTTTAATGCCACTGATATGCCACATATACACTTTGTTGATGTCAACACGTAGGGAACTCAGTAGGTTTTCCAAGGCAAGAGATGTTCAGAGGTGTTTTGCCATTATCTGCCTCCATATCATGACCCTACTATTACTTGGAGGTCAGGGCCCAGAGAGTGTGACTGACTCAAGGTCACCCAACAAACTTCTGTAGCACAAATGGGGATTCAAACCTGTGTTTCTCAGGTCCTAGTCTGACACTTTAACCAATAAACTTTAGCCAATAAACCACGCTGGCTCACCTTTATACATCTTAGCAATGTTGAAAAATGCATACATCTTTGTGGCAAATATTTGAGAAGCTGAAATTGAATGGCATTTTACATGACATCCAACCATATAAATGGCAGCTATATGTTTGGAAAACAAGGGCAACAGCTTCAACCAATTTCGTGGTTTCCTGTTGCATACCCCCACTTGGCCCCCCATACTGAAGATTTCCTGATGGTTTGGAACAGCTCTGGTGGGAAGGGTTGGTGGACTCTGTAGTGGGACAATGAAGCTGGAAAGTCCTGCTCTACAAAATCCGAAGATGGGTGGTTACACACTTACAACGCTGATGATTTCTCAGAGCTTGAACCTGACAATCTCAACAGCAGCAGCTCAGATCCCTGCATCACACAGATTTTTGTCCTGCTCAAACAGTTAACTACCTCTAAAATGATGCCAGTTGTAAAGGATGCAAAACAAGATTTGCATATTCATTTGGGATGTTTTCATTTTACCCCGTCCCTGGCAGATCACAATTATGAGATCTTTTAATTTGCATTTTTAAGGTGCTGATTTGGTTCCATTATAACACCCATCAGCTTATCTGCATATCCTGTTATACCTCCACAGCTTTCAGCCTTGATATTTCAGTCTCATCAGTATGCCAGAAGCTAATCAAGTCCCATGCTGTCACAGACAGGTGACATAACACAAGCATTTGCACTTCATCATTCAACTTTCTAACTAGGCAGGTAAAAAACAATTTATTTGTTTGTATGCTTGTTGTGAGCCGCCTTGAGTCTCCGGAGATATGGCAGGGTATGTGTAAGTAAGTGAGTGAGTAAGTAAGTAAATAAATAGGTAGCCCTTCCTTTGGGTTCAGAAGGATTTGGTCACTGTGGAGTGTGCCCCAGTGGTTTTCCAATTAGACAGCTGCAATGGGACTGCAATGGGGTTACTCTCCAAAGTTGGTTCAGAATGTGACAGTTGCTTGATTTCTGCAGTTAGCCTCAGAGAGGAAATAACGCCAATTATGTATGAGTGCGAGCTGACCTGGATGGTCCAGGCTAGCCTGATCTCATCAGAATTCAGAGGCTATGCAGGTTTGGTCCTGGCTAGTCCTTGGATAGGAGACCTCCAAGGAAGATATGGATTGCTATGTAGAGGAAGGCAATGGTGCACCTTCAAGCTGCTTTCACAACTGTTTTTGCCATTCCGCACAGCTTCAAAGAGCCCTGAAAGCAGCTTGAAAGTGCATTATTCTGCGTGTGCGGAATGAGCTTAAGATTGACTATGGACAATTTCTTAGTTGTTCTGCCCCCCAAGTGAATCTGTTTTTGGTGCCCTGTACTTAGCTGGGACAGAGTGGGGGAGACTCAAGCCAGGTTCAACAGTTCAACAATATGTTTATTACTTAAGAGAATCAAGACCCTGACTCCTCCCTTGGGTCTGTCTAAATCAGAGTACTTGCTTGTCTTGAGCAGATTTGAAGCTGTAGACTGTGTCTTCTCTTGGCTGCTTTCGAGAAAGTCCACTGTGTCTTGCTTCCTTTTAGTTCTTACAGTCTTTGTCTGGTTCTAATTGCTGTTAACCTTAGCTTGTGCTCTATGGACCACCATCTACGTCACGAATATTCCAGTCTCCAGCTACCCTTGGCACCTCGCTCTGACTGATTGGCTAGAGCTAAAACAGGGGATTGCTGGGTAAAGAGGGAAACTGCCTTTTGGGAAATGTCTTAAAGGGACAGGGGGTAACTAAAATTTCCTCCCTTTAGAAGACTTAACAATGAACCAAACTTATGCTAACTATGGGGAAACTGATACTTAATGGGGAAATAACAAAAGCTTCTGTGGGGGCATGACATTAGTGGTTCCTTATGCTGGATTAGTGACCACCAGTGAGTCTTGGGGAAAGGATATATGGTGGTGGGAGCAGTGGTGGGATCCAGACATTTTAATAACAGGTTCCGATGGTGGTGGGATTCAAACAGTGGTGCTGCCGCACACACGCACCTCCAGTCCCTATTGGGGAGGGAGGTTGCTTTGGTAACCCCTTCTCGTCACTCAGAAAAAAATAGTAACCACTTCTAGAGAAGTGGTGAGAACTGGTTGGATCCCACCTCTGGGTGGGAGCAAGATTGGCCAGATAAGGAGAGAAGACCCTCGTTCTAGTGTTTTTAGGACAACAAAATTTGAAATTGATTGGATGTTCCTGAAGTGTACATTTGTCCAGTTAATTAGGATATATTTCATTAGACATAAGTTTTCTTCCTTATCTTCACCCAGGTGTGTCAACCATAACAAAAGGAACAGATATTTGATCCTAAACTGATATTAGCTCATGAACGAAAAACAGATATTTGAATCTGGGTGTGTTAGCTTTTTAATTTCAAACTGAGAAACATTATCAATAAAACAGCACTAGATGTCTCATATCTGTCTCAGGTACTTATGAGAGCAGCAGTGGTGTAGTGGTTAAGAGCAGGTGCACTCTAATCTGGAGGAACTGGGTTTGATTCCCCGCTCTGCCGCCTGAGCTGTGGAGGCTTATCTGGGGAATTCACATTAATCTGTGCACTTCAACACACACCAGCTGGGTGACCTTGGGCTAGTCACAGTTCTTCGAAGCTCTCTCAGCCCCACCTGCTTCACAGGGTATTTGTTGGGGGGGAAGGAGGGAAAGGAGATTGTCAGCCCCAGTGTTGGGATTCAGCAAGTTCGTACTACTTCAGCAGAACCGGATGCTAAAATGGTGCTCGTAAACAACCAGTTGTTAAATTATTTGAATCCCACCACTGGTCAGCCCCTTTGAGTTTCCTTACAGGAGAGAAAGGGGGGACATAAATCCAACTACTTCCTTTCTATAGTATTTGGGGGTGTATCGCTAGAGCTATGTCAATACCTTAAATTTAAAAAAAACCTTAATAAACTAGTCAAACATTCAGTCACTTTTCTAATATCTTTCTTTTGAATCTCACGATGCCACAATTGGCCACTCAGTTTGCACCTTGATTTCTTCTCACTGATATCCTTGTGATTCACTATTAGTTTTTAATCTTCCCTATCACAGCCTATGTAAATTGAGGTATTTACCTGCCTGTTTAGAAGTTGAAGTGATAATTATTTGTGCAATTATGTCACTTGTGACTGCACTGCAAGTTGATTAGGCTGTAAAGTGGTAATTACTAATTAGAACAGAAGAAGGTTAAATGAACAGTGAAACGGAGAAAAGACTTGGAAGTCCCAAGTTTTAAGCTGAACATAGAGCACCTAGTCCTTAGAGAAGCTCCAGACCTGATGATTACGCAGTTGTGAACACTGTTCCATGCCCCAGAAGTGTCCCTTTCAAGGGCAGGTACACAAAAAATCAGTAGTCCATCTAGTCCAGCATCCTGTTTCAGACAGCAGCCAACCAGTTACTTTATAGAACCAACAGCAGGGCATGAAGACTGAGGTCCTCCCCCGATGTTGCCTCCTGGCACTGGTATTCAGAGGTCTATTGCCTCTGAATATGGAGGTTCTCTTTAATTACCACTGATCTAGTTGCCACTGATAGGCTTGTCCTCCATAAATCCTCTGATGGTGAATTCCACATTTGAAACTTTCATTGTGTAAAGGAAGTATTTACTTTTATCTAACTTGAATCTATTGGCCATAATCTTGAGCTGTGGTATTTTGGGAGAGGAAGAAAAAGTTCTCTTTGTCCAACTCTCTCCATCATGTGCGTAATTTTATAAACCTCGAACATGTCCTCCTTTGTAGTCTCTTTTCTAAACTGAAAAAGTCCCAGATCTTTCCTCATAGGAAAAGTGTTCCCGTCCATTAGTCATCTTGGTTGCTTACTTAGGAACTTATTCTAGCTCTGTGATGTTCTGTTTGAGATACAGAGGGCAGAATGGCACACATCATTCCAAATGAGGCGGTGCCAAATATATCTGTACAGGGTCAGTACAATATGGCCTGTTTTATTTTCGATTTCCAATAAGAAAAGTTAACAAGATGGGACATTCCGCGTCTTCCTCATTTCGTAAAGTAAAATCAGCTTCAGCAGCAAAGGTGGGAATTTTTAAACCTTTATATTGAATTGGCTAAGACAATATCCCAATTTTTCGTGAGGCTAGGCAATGGAAATATTCTCAAGTTTGCTCAATTCTTATTGGAATTTAGCACAGTCTCTGGAGACCTCTGCACTCACTTGGACTTACCTTCTTGTTCGGGGACTTCCTTTGTTCTCCAGTCACAGTGCTTTTTCTATTATCTCCTACAGTGTTATTTTTGTTATGTTTGCTCTACGTCAGCTGTGCTATGGTGTATTTTGCTCCTCCACTTGTAGCTTTTTGTAATTTCACTATATGATATTGTAGTCTATCCACTAAGTAATATTGTAGACTATAGCATGGCAGGTTATTTTGTTTTTGCAACCCTAGGACACAAACATGGAATTTTTGAAGTGTAATGGTAGATATTATTTTTCCCTTGTTATTTTTCTGGTGCTAAACCCATGAAGAAAATTTAGACTCCTCACAGAGCTTTCCGGGGTGGGGAACAGTTATTCACATTGATTCCTTGTGAAATACATCACTATCACCTTAAAAAGTCAATCAGTA
This sequence comes from Sphaerodactylus townsendi, assembly GCF_021028975.2. Taxonomy (NCBI): domain Eukaryota; kingdom Metazoa; phylum Chordata; class Lepidosauria; order Squamata; family Sphaerodactylidae; genus Sphaerodactylus; species Sphaerodactylus townsendi. The sequence goes on along the minus strand of NC_059426.1, from coordinate 21,274,623 downwards.
CCTTGGAAGATGCGGTAAATAAATGACAAGCATCTAGAATCCAGAATTTGCTAATGAAAGCACCACTGGGCATCTGCTGGCTGAACACTGTGAAAACTTTTATAAACAAGGTGGAATTTGGTGTTTATGCAGTCTCTTATCTACAATCACATCTATCAATCAGTATCTCCCTATTCTAAGGTAAAATGTCAGGCCTGCCTTTGTTGTATTCTGTTCTGTGTGAATTCCTATGCTTGCTAGCTTGCAGCCTGGCGAATACCAGGTGCGTTATCAGCTCTTCTCAGTTCCTGCCTCTGAAGGCCATGTTCTCAAAACTACTTTCTACTGTCTTGCTCTCTGGGAGGGAGTGAGGGAAGGAATGCTTATATGATTAACAGCACTGCTAGTCTGGCAGTGCTGTCTTGAAACTGTTCCTGATCTGACTTATGCCTGCAATAAAAAAAAACCTTTGTGATCCTACAAGTGTCTTCATTGTCTGGTCAAGGGGATCTTGACATAAAGTAAGCCATCAAGTTACTACTGACTTGCAGTCACCTCATCATTGGATTTTCAAGGCACAAGACTAAGACTGATTCTGCACAGGCAACTGAAATGGGCTACATGAACCTGGGTTGCCTGTACTGCCATTTCTGGGGTTCTGGGGCCAGCTGGGATCGCTAGGATCCTGGTGGCAGGAGGCAGCATGGTTGGCACAGGAAAACTGTGTTTCTCTGAGAACCATACAGCCGAGAATCCCCCCGGCCCGAGAATCAATCCCCTTGAGAATCCACCTTTGAGAATCTTCACCAGCACAGCATGGCAGCTGCGTATCAGAGAATCCACTCTAGTGGTGGGAATCCATCATAATGTTTGATGGGAGGGAGTGGGCATAGAATGCTTCCTTCTTGCTGTAGTTCACACAGGCAAGCAGGAAGCATTTGAAACCTGGGTTAAAGGGGGAAAGTCGCTAATTTAGTGTCATTTAACCTGGGTTCAGGCAAATAGAATGGGTCAGAAGCATTTGGGGAGCGAATTCTGTAGGAACTTCTCCACCAAAGCCCTTTTTAAAAGGGCCTGAATCTGTTCTATTTGGCCTGCGCAGAATCACCCTAACAGTGGTGGTTTGTCATTGCTTTCCTCTGCACAGTGATCTTGGTATTCCTTGGTTGTCTCCCAACAAAGTACTAACCAGGACTGAGTCTGCTTAACTACTGAGATTTGATGAGCTCATAGGCTGGGCTATTAGGTTACTACCCCTATTCTTCTATCTCATTTATTGCTCAAGCTATCCATGCTTCCTTACGCTTTGACAAGAAAAGTGGAAATTTTAAAAATGTGTCAGTCTTGTAGACTGATGGGAAACATGCAGATTTTATTTATTTATTTATTTATTCCACTTTTATACCGCCCTCCCCCAAAGATTTTGTATTTAGGCATCCATACCTGAGTACAAAACACAATATATCTGTGCACAGTTCCAAACAATAATGACAGCTAGAAACATGTGTATTGTTTAAAGTAAACATTCTTGGGAAGCGAGATTTTGTAAGCAAATTCTGCGGGGAGTTCTGTATGTGTGAAAGCACCAACAGGACATTTTATTCTTATTCATTCTTTCAAACCACCAGAAGAAAAGGAAAATTTAAGTCATAAATTTCAAGTTTGTGGGTCATGGATATTGCTATTGTGGAAGTCATTCAAGATGTTCTCTTCATTATACTTGGTAACAGAAACACATTCCTCCCTTTTCTGTATTCCTGAACAGACAACTGGAAAGCTACAGAGGATGCCAAATGTATATGACCTACATTAGTAATGCAAAGGCATTTGCTGTGATGAAATCTTAGATATCAAGATTGTTGGCTTAGATTTCTTTGAGAGTGCTTTGTCCTGGATAATAATGAAACAGATGCACTCCTTTTCTTCTTCGCAGCATTTCAAAGCTTTGTTAATCGTCTCCTTGTTCAAATAATCTCCCAATGGGGCTCATTTCGGGGCCAAAGCATTAATTGGGTGAAAGCATTAAAAGGTCAGTGTTTCTACTTTTGTAGCAGTGCTGTTAAATAAACCCCTTCCAATCAACCACATCACTGTCAAGCTATAAATATATTACAGAAAATGGTTTATTTGCATTTTGATGACATCAGCACGAACCCAGGGATTCAGTTTATTAGGTATTTTTCCTTAGTGGGTTCTGTTCTTTTTAAAAAATATGGATTATTAATCAAATCCCTTTTCAGTATAGGTGAAGAACTGAATACATCAAGGTGAGGCATACACATTTTTGTTGGCTATTATTAAAAAACTACCATAGGCATGACTTTAGAAGCCTCAGACATTTTTGTAAAGCTATTTTATTATAGATCATTTAATGCTAAGAACATTTACCTGAAAGTAAGCCCCACTAAATAGACATGTGAAGGATTCTGAGCCAACCCCGTTAGGCTTTCTCTCTTACCAAAAAGGGAGATTGAAATTGGGTACATCTCTCTGCCTCTTTTTAAAAGCTTTACAGTAAACTCATTTGTACACTAGGGGCCAATTTTATTTTTAAATAAAAATTATATTAAGCAAACGGAAGTTGGATACAAAGCTTTACAAGCTGTATCTTTGGTTCTATAAACAAATCACTGAAATCAGGGTCACCCCCAACATTTAGGAGGGCAATGGGCATGGTCATGTTTCCCCCCTCGTATTCATGGAGTATTTCAAACCACATGTGATTAATCCCTCAGGAAATGTGTATGTCCATATATCTACACACCACATGATAATTGTTATACACAACACAGCAGAACCGTCCTGTGAATTAGACACATATCAAAAGCATAAATCCCTTTGTGTAAAAGGAAGAAGTATTCTTTGTGAGACTTTTCGCTTGCCCGTTTTTGTTTTTGTTTTGCTGGTGTTTTTGATGGGTTTGCTTCTTTGCACTGACTAGATGCCAAGTATGTGCAGTAAATGTGTATATAAATTTCAATACTGTATACGTTTAATGGAAAACCTCTGGCAGGAGGAAACAGCAAATTGTGAGAGAACAAAGACTCCACTGGTTCACTTTGCGCAACGGAAGCTAAAATGGGGATTTTCAGATAGAAATGGTGAGATTGTGAAATTTGATGGCCTTTCCATTTTGAGCTAGGAAGTACATCACTAGCAATCCAGTTCTCAAATCTGTATTGTGGGGAACTTCCAAAGTCATGAAAAATGACTGGAATTTTCCAATGGACCATTAAGAAACAATTTACACATTACAGCAACCCAGGAAGAGGTTTCTTTCAATGCCGTCTGATGACTGTTCTATTGCTGGGAGTCATTCATTTGGAACTGTTCTCCACATGCAGCCGGCACTCTTATCGCATGACTTTTTGTGGGCCTGTGATGATGTGGAGAAAAGCACTTGATCTATGGGATGATTTGGCACACAAAACTGGCTCACTTTGTGAGAGCAGCTGCTGTGAGGAGCAATCAAAGGCTATTGCGACGTGGCATCCATAGCATGCGAATCAGCCCCAAAACAGCATTTAGAGTCGAGAGCAAAGGAGATGTGAGCTTCATTACTTTAATTTCAGTGAATTGTCACTGACATCTTTGAAGGTGCATGAGTGTTGCTCATTGCAGCGGTTTGGAATTGCTGAAGTAGACATTTGTTCCCTATTGCGTCAAATTGTGGGAAAGGGGACGTGAGCAAGAGAAAAAGGAAAGTTGCCATGCTTAACCCTGGCTGCTTTTAATTTAGCATAGGCTCGAGTGGATTCATACTTTTGCCCTGAATTGCTTCTGAAAGAGAAAAGAACTGCTGAATTAAAGCCAAAACATTGTCAAACAATAGCTGACATTTCCAGATATTTGTGTAGAATGCTATAGAAGTGTCTTCCAGTTTTGAAGACACGCTGCATTCCTAATGCCGACTGAGTAATGATTCTAAAGACCCTTGCCAAGAGGAAAAAATGCCGCGCCAGCTGTAGAGGATTAACATGTAAGGATTTATGATGAATTGCGCAAGTTTCTCAACAGAAAAAGAATAACACACACACACCCCCATGCATGGTAATACTGCAGCAACATGTACCAGCCCTTCATTAAGATAAAATGCACTGTCACTGTCATGTTGTTGGGAGAGGAAGGAAAAAGGAATGTGTAAATCACCTTGAGATTCCTCACAGTAGAGAAAGGTGAGATATAACTCCAATCGCTTCTTCTTCATTGCAAACTTCGCAGCAAAGTGGGGTCTGGGGCATGTTCTAACTTCAGATGGAGTGTTTAACTTGTAACATTGAACATATATAGGGTGATTCTGCACAATATAATGGGTTCAGTGGTGTGAAAAAAGCATTATGGGGGAGAAGTTCCCACAGAACTCGCCTCCCCCAACACTTCTAACCCATTATATTTGGCTGAACCTGGGTTAAATGAAAGTTGCTAAATTAGTGACTTTTTCCTTCAACTCGGGTTTCAGTCACGCCCTGCTTGCCTACACGAACTATGGCAAGCAGGCAGCATCCCCCCGCCCTACATCCACCATTATGGTGGGATTCCCCAGGAGGCTGCCCTTAGAGTGGGTTCTCTAGGCGGCTGCCATGTTGTGCCAGTAAGTGAGTGGAAGGAATTCTCTGAAGGGGGAGGGAATTCTCAGGTCAGGGGATTCTCATGTGTGCAGTTCACAGGGAAAAACAGTTCCTGTGCAAACCGTACCGCCTCCTGACGCCAGGATCCCAGCAATCCCAGATGGCCCTTGGACCCGCTGTGCAAACAGCAGCACAAGCAACGTGGGTTCATCTAACCACTTTGTGTTGCTTGTGTAGAATCAGCTATAGTGTGCCTGCAAAAGTTCAGTACCAGAGCATCGTTTTGAGCCTTATCCCTGAGCATTCCGAACCTCAGCTGGATGAAGCATGTGCCAAGCAGAATTAGCATTAAACTAACAAGCCTCTGGTGGTATCCTGTCGGGATTTAAAGTTGGCTCTGAAATTATAGGGTGCTTTACAGTCCGATGATGTTGAAAAGATTTCCTGGGTCTCCATCAGTTAGGTATCTCAAGGGGAAAAGCCAATTCTTTTATTTATTATTTATTATTTATTATTTCAATTTATAAACCGCCCCATCCCCGAAGGGCTCTGGGCGGTGCACAACAATGTCAGTGTATACAATATATAACAGGTCACACTAATGACCATATTTACTAAAATCCATTAAAATAAATAAAACCATTTAAACATTCTTCCTCATTCTTCGTTGCATTAAAAATGTATTCCTGTTTCATATTTTTAGATGTAACTCTCCAAGCAGATGGCTTGAATGGGGAATGGGATCTCATTTATATGGAGGCTGTCACACTACCCAATTTGTTTCCAGGCCCAGATTAAGAGAATTGGTACACTGTGCCACGCATTAGGTTTTACTTCCCTGCGTTAACAAAATTCATGTCACTTTTCTAGACTAGTATGCTGAAGCGGTTGAGAGTGAACTTATATAAGAAATGATAGTACTGCATTTTTCAACATTGCAAGGGTAGCTGGGTTGCTTTCTCTGAGTTGAGAAATTCTTGGCCCCACCCCCCCCCCCCACCACCCCCCCCCCACCCCCCCCCCCCCCCCCGGCCCCGCCGCCCCGCCCACCCCCCCCCGCCCCTTCGCCGCCCCCCCCCCCCCGCACCCCACCCCCCCCCCACCCACCCCCCCCCCCCCCCCCCCCCCCCCCCCCCCCCCCCCCCCCCCCCACCCCCCCCCCCCCCCACCCCCCCCCCCCCCCACCCCCCCCCCCCCCCACCCCCCCCCCCCCCCACCCCCCCCCCCCCCCACCCCCCCCCCCCCCCACCCCCCCCCCCCCCCACCCCCCCCCCCCCCCACCCCCCCCCCCCCCCACCCCCCCCCCCCCCCACCCCCCCCCCCCCCCACCCCCCCCCCCCCCCACCCCCCCCCCCCCCCACCCCCCCCCCCCCCCACCCCCCCCCCCCCCCACCCCCCCCCCCCCCCACCCCCCCCCCCCCCCACCCCCCCCCCCCCCCACCCCCCCCCCCCCCCACCCCCCCCCCCCCCCACCCCCCCCCCCCCCCACCCCCCCCCCCCCCCACCCCCCCCCCCCCCCACCCCCCCCCCCCCCCACCCCCCCCCCCCCCCACCCCCCCCCCCCCCCACCCCCCCCCCCCCCCACCCCCCCCCCCCCCCACCCCCCCCCCCCCCCACCCCCCCCCCCCCCCACCCCCCCCCCCCCCCACCCCCCCCCCCCCCCACCCCCCCCCCCCCCCACCCCCCCCCCCCCCCACCCCCCCCCCCCCCCACCCCCCCCCCCCCCCACCCCCCCCCCCCCCCACCCCCCCCCCCCCCCACCCCCCCCCCCCCCCACCCCCCCCCCCCCCCACCCCCCCCCCCCCCCACCCCCCCCCCCCCCCACCCCCCCCCCCCCCCACCCCCCCCCCCCCCCACCCCCCCCCCCCCCCACCCCCCCCCCCCCCCACCCCCCCCCCCCCCCACCCCCCCCCCCCCCCACCCCCCCCCCCCCCCACCCCCCCCCCCCCCCACCCCCCCCCCCCCCCACCCCCCCCCCCCCCCACCCCCCCCCCCCCCCACCCCCCCCCCCCCCCACCCCCCCCCCCCCCCACCCCCCCCCCCCCCCACCCCCCCCCCCCCCCACCCCCCCCCCCCCCCACCCCCCCCCCCCCCCACCCCCCCCCCCCCCCACCCCCCCCCCCCCCCACCCCCCCCCCCCCCCACCCCCCCCCCCCCCCACCCCCCCCCCCCCCCACCCCCCCCCCCCCCCACCCCCCCCCCCCCCCACCCCCCCCCCCCCCCACCCCCCCCCCCCCCCACCCCCCCCCCCCCCCACCCCCCCCCCCCCCCACCCCCCCCCCCCCCCACCCCCCCCCCCCCCCACCCCCCCCCCCCCCCACCCCCCCCCCCCCCCACCCCCCCCCCCCCCCACCCCCCCCCCCCCCCACCCCCCCCCCCCCCCACCCCCCCCCCCCCCCACCCCCCCCCCCCCCCACCCCCCCCCCCCCCCACCCCCCCCCCCCCCCACCCCCCCCCCCCCCCACCCCCCCCCCCCCCCACCCCCCCCCCCCCCCACCCCCCCCCCCCCCCACCCCCCCCCCCCCCCACCCCCCCCCCCCCCCACCCCCCCCCCCCCCCACCCCCCCCCCCCCCCACCCCCCCCCCCCCCCACCCCCCCCCCCCCCCACCCCCCCCCCCCCCCACCCCCCCCCCCCCCCACCCCCCCCCCCCCCCACCCCCCCCCCCCCCCACCCCCCCCCCCCCCCACCCCCCCCCCCCCCCACCCCCCCCCCCCCCCACCCCCCCCCCCCCCCACCCCCCCCCCCCCCCACCCCCCCCCCCCCCCACCCCCCCCCCCCCCCACCCCCCCCCCCCCCCACCCCCCCCCCCCCCCACCCCCCCCCCCCCCCACCCCCCCCCCCCCCCACCCCCCCCCCCCCCCACCCCCCCCCCCCCCCACCCCCCCCCCCCCCCACCCCCCCCCCCCCCCACCCCCCCCCCCCCCCACCCCCCCCCCCCCCCACCCCCCCCCCCCCCCACCCCCCCCCCCCCCCACCCCCCCCCCCCCCCACCCCCCCCCCCCCCCACCCCCCCCCCCCCCCACCCCCCCCCCCCCCCACCCCCCCCCCCCCCCACCCCCCCCCCCCCCCACCCCCCCCCCCCCCCACCCCCCCCCCCCCCCACCCCCCCCCCCCCCCACCCCCCCCCCCCCCCACCCCCCCCCCCCCCCACCCCCCCCCCCCCCCACCCCCCCCCCCCCCCACCCCCCCCCCCCCCCACCCCCCCCCCCCCCCACCCCCCCCCCCCCCCACCCCCCCCCCCCCCCACCCCCCCCCCCCCCCACCCCCCCCCCCCCCCACCCCCCCCCCCCCCCACCCCCCCCCCCCCCCACCCCCCCCCCCCCCCACCCCCCCCCCCCCCCACCCCCCCCCCCCCCCACCCCCCCCCCCCCCCACCCCCCCCCCCCCCCACCCCCCCCCCCCCCCACCCCCCCCCCCCCCCACCCCCCCCCCCCCCCACCCCCCCCCCCCCCCACCCCCCCCCCCCCCCACCCCCCCCCCCCCCCACCCCCCCCCCCCCCCACCCCCCCCCCCCCCCACCCCCCCCCCCCCCCACCCCCCCCCCCCCCCACCCCCCCCCCCCCCCACCCCCCCCCCCCCCCACCCCCCCCCCCCCCCACCCCCCCCCCCCCCCACCCCCCCCCCCCCCCACCCCCCCCCCCCCCCACCCCCCCCCCCCCCCACCCCCCCCCCCCCCCACCCCCCCCCCCCCCCACCCCCCCCCCCCCCCACCCCCCCCCCCCCCCACCCCCCCCCCCCCCCACCCCCCCCCCCCCCCACCCCCCCCCCCCCCCACCCCCCCCCCCCCCCACCCCCCCCCCCCCCCACCCCCCCCCCCCCCCACCCCCCCCCCCCCCCACCCCCCCCCCCCCCCACCCCCCCCCCCCCCCACCCCCCCCCCCCCCCACCCCCCCCCCCCCCCACCCCCCCCCCCCCCCACCCCCCCCCCCCCCCACCCCCCCCCCCCCCCACCCCCCCCCCCCCCCACCCCCCCCCCCCCCCACCCCCCCCCCCCCCCACCCCCCCCCCCCCCCACCCCCCCCCCCCCCCACCCCCCCCCCCCCCCACCCCCCCCCCCCCCCACCCCCCCCCCCCCCCACCCCCCCCCCCCCCCACCCCCCCCCCCCCCCACCCCCCCCCCCCCCCACCCCCCCCCCCCCCCACCCCCCCCCCCCCCCACCCCCCCCCCCCCCCACCCCCCCCCCCCCCCACCCCCCCCCCCCCCCACCCCCCCCCCCCCCCACCCCCCCCCCCCCCCACCCCCCCCCCCCCCCACCCCCCCCCCCCCCCACCCCCCCCCCCCCCCACCCCCCCCCCCCCCCACCCCCCCCCCCCCCCACCCCCCCCCCCCCCCACCCCCCCCCCCCCCCACCCCCCCCCCCCCCCACCCCCCCCCCCCCCCACCCCCCCCCCCCCCCACCCCCCCCCCCCCCCACCCCCCCCCCCCCCCACCCCCCCCCCCCCCCACCCCCCCCCCCCCCCACCCCCCCCCCCCCCCACCCCCCCCCCCCCCCACCCCCCCCCCCCCCCACCCCCCCCCCCCCCCACCCCCCCCCCCCCCCACCCCCCCCCCCCCCCACCCCCCCCCCCCCCCACCCCCCCCCCCCCCCACCCCCCCCCCCCCCCACCCCCCCCCCCCCCCACCCCCCCCCCCCCCCACCCCCCCCCCCCCCCACCCCCCCCCCCCCCCACCCCCCCCCCCCCCCACCCCCCCCCCCCCCCACCCCCCCCCCCCCCCACCCCCCCCCCCCCCCACCCCCCCCCCCCCCCACCCCCCCCCCCCCCCACCCCCCCCCCCCCCCACCCCCCCCCCCCCCCACCCCCCCCCCCCCCCACCCCCCCCCCCCCCCACCCCCCCCCCCCCCCACCCCCCCCCCCCCCCACCCCCCCCCCCCCCCACCCCCCCCCCCCCCCACCCCCCCCCCCCCCCACCCCCCCCCCCCCCCACCCCCCCCCCCCCCCACCCCCCCCCCCCCCCACCCCCCCCCCCCCCCACCCCCCCCCCCCCCCACCCCCCCCCCCCCCCACCCCCCCCCCCCCCCACCCCCCCCCCCCCCCACCCCCCCCCCCCCCCACCCCCCCCCCCCCCCACCCCCCCCCCCCCCCACCCCCCCCCCCCCCCACCCCCCCCCCCCCCCACCCCCCCCCCCCCCCACCCCCCCCCCCCCCCACCCCCCCCCCCCCCCACCCCCCCCCCCCCCCACCCCCCCCCCCCCCCACCCCCCCCCCCCCCCACCCCCCCCCCCCCCCACCCCCCCCCCCCCCCACCCCCCCCCCCCCCCACCCCCCCCCCCCCCCACCCCCCCCCCCCCCCACCCCCCCCCCCCCCCACCCCCCCCCCCCCCCACCCCCCCCCCCCCCCACCCCCCCCCCCCCCCACCCCCCCCCCCCCCCACCCCCCCCCCCCCCCACCCCCCCCCCCCCCCACCCCCCCCCCCCCCCACCCCCCCCCCCCCCCACCCCCCCCCCCCCCCACCCCCCCCCCCCCCCACCCCCCCCCCCCCCCACCCCCCCCCCCCCCCACCCCCCCCCCCCCCCACCCCCCCCCCCCCCCACCCCCCCCCCCCCCCACCCCCCCCCCCCCCCACCCCCCCCCCCCCCCACCCCCCCCCCCCCCCACCCCCCCCCCCCCCCACCCCCCCCCCCCCCCACCCCCCCCCCCCCCCACCCCCCCCCCCCCCCACCCCCCCCCCCCCCCACCCCCCCCCCCCCCCACCCCCCCCCCCCCCCACCCCCCCCCCCCCCCACCCCCCCCCCCCCCCACCCCCCCCCCCCCCCACCCCCCCCCCCCCCCACCCCCCCCCCCCCCCACCCCCCCCCCCCCCCACCCCCCCCCCCCCCCACCCCCCCCCCCCCCCACCCCCCCCCCCCCCCACCCCCCCCCCCCCCCACCCCCCCCCCCCCCCACCCCCCCCCCCCCCCACCCCCCCCCCCCCCCACCCCCCCCCCCCCCCACCCCCCCCCCCCCCCACCCCCCCCCCCCCCCACCCCCCCCCCCCCCCACCCCCCCCCCCCCCCACCCCCCCCCCCCCCCACCCCCCCCCCCCCCCACCCCCCCCCCCCCCCACCCCCCCCCCCCCCCACCCCCCCCCCCCCCCACCCCCCCCCCCCCCCACCCCCCCCCCCCCCCACCCCCCCCCCCCCCCACCCCCCCCCCCCCCCACCCCCCCCCCCCCCCACCCCCCCCCCCCCCCACCCCCCCCCCCCCCCACCCCCCCCCCCCCCCACCCCCCCCCCCCCCCACCCCCCCCCCCCCCCACCCCCCCCCCCCCCCACCCCCCCCCCCCCCCACCCCCCCCCCCCCCCACCCCCCCCCCCCCCCACCCCCCCCCCCCCCCACCCCCCCCCCCCCCCACCCCCCCCCCCCCCCACCCCCCCCCCCCCCCACCCCCCCCCCCCCCCACCCCCCCCCCCCCCCACCCCCCCCCCCCCCCACCCCCCCCCCCCCCCACCCCCCCCCCCCCCCACCCCCCCCCCCCCCCACCCCCCCCCCCCCCCACCCCCCCCCCCCCCCACCCCCCCCCCCCCCCACCCCCCCCCCCCCCCACCCCCCCCCCCCCCCACCCCCCCCCCCCCCCACCCCCCCCCCCCCCCACCCCCCCCCCCCCCCACCCCCCCCCCCCCCCACCCCCCCCCCCCCCCACCCCCCCCCCCCCCCACCCCCCCCCCCCCCCACCCCCCCCCCCCCCCACCCCCCCCCCCCCCCACCCCCCCCCCCCCCCACCCCCCCCCCCCCCCACCCCCCCCCCCCCCCACCCCCCCCCCCCCCCACCCCCCCCCCCCCCCACCCCCCCCCCCCCCCACCCCCCCCCCCCCCCACCCCCCCCCCCCCCCACCCCCCCCCCCCCCCACCCCCCCCCCCCCCCACCCCCCCCCCCCCCCACCCCCCCCCCCCCCCACCCCCCCCCCCCCCCACCCCCCCCCCCCCCCACCCCCCCCCCCCCCCACCCCCCCCCCCCCCCACCCCCCCCCCCCCCCACCCCCCCCCCCCCCCACCCCCCCCCCCCCCCACCCCCCCCCCCCCCCACCCCCCCCCCCCCCCACCCCCCCCCCCCCCCACCCCCCCCCCCCCCCACCCCCCCCCCCCCCCACCCCCCCCCCCCCCCACCCCCCCCCCCCCCCACCCCCCCCCCCCCCCACCCCCCCCCCCCCCCACCCCCCCCCCCCCCCACCCCCCCCCCCCCCCACCCCCCCCCCCCCCCACCCCCCCCCCCCCCCACCCCCCCCCCCCCCCACCCCCCCCCCCCCCCACCCCCCCCCCCCCCCACCCCCCCCCCCCCCCACCCCCCCCCCCCCCCACCCCCCCCCCCCCCCACCCCCCCCCCCCCCCACCCCCCCCCCCCCCCACCCCCCCCCCCCCCCACCCCCCCCCCCCCCCACCCCCCCCCCCCCCCACCCCCCCCCCCCCCCACCCCCCCCCCCCCCCACCCCCCCCCCCCCCCACCCCCCCCCCCCCCCACCCCCCCCCCCCCCCACCCCCCCCCCCCCCCACCCCCCCCCCCCCCCACCCCCCCCCCCCCCCACCCCCCCCCCCCCCCACCCCCCCCCCCCCCCACCCCCCCCCCCCCCCACCCCCCCCCCCCCCCACCCCCCCCCCCCCCCACCCCCCCCCCCCCCCACCCCCCCCCCCCCCCACCCCCCCCCCCCCCCACCCCCCCCCCCCCCCACCCCCCCCCCCCCCCACCCCCCCCCCCCCCCACCCCCCCCCCCCCCCACCCCCCCCCCCCCCCACCCCCCCCCCCCCCCACCCCCCCCCCCCCCCACCCCCCCCCCCCCCCACCCCCCCCCCCCCCCACCCCCCCCCCCCCCCACCCCCCCCCCCCCCCACCCCCCCCCCCCCCCACCCCCCCCCCCCCCCACCCCCCCCCCCCCCCACCCCCCCCCCCCCCCACCCCCCCCCCCCCCCACCCCCCCCCCCCCCCACCCCCCCCCCCCCCCACCCCCCCCCCCCCCCACCCCCCCCCCCCCCCACCCCCCCCCCCCCCCACCCCCCCCCCCCCCCACCCCCCCCCCCCCCCACCCCCCCCCCCCCCCACCCCCCCCCCCCCCCACCCCCCCCCCCCCCCACCCCCCCCCCCCCCCACCCCCCCCCCCCCCCACCCCCCCCCCCCCCCACCCCCCCCCCCCCCCACCCCCCCCCCCCCCCACCCCCCCCCCCCCCCACCCCCCCCCCCCCCCACCCCCCCCCCCCCCCACCCCCCCCCCCCCCCACCCCCCCCCCCCCCCACCCCCCCCCCCCCCCACCCCCCCCCCCCCCCACCCCCCCCCCCCCCCACCCCCCCCCCCCCCCACCCCCCCCCCCCCCCACCCCCCCCCCCCCCCACCCCCCCCCCCCCCCACCCCCCCCCCCCCCCACCCCCCCCCCCCCCCACCCCCCCCCCCCCCCACCCCCCCCCCCCCCCACCCCCCCCCCCCCCCACCCCCCCCCCCCCCCACCCCCCCCCCCCCCCACCCCCCCCCCCCCCCACCCCCCCCCCCCCCCACCCCCCCCCCCCCCCACCCCCCCCCCCCCCCACCCCCCCCCCCCCCCACCCCCCCCCCCCCCCACCCCCCCCCCCCCCCACCCCCCCCCCCCCCCACCCCCCCCCCCCCCCACCCCCCCCCCCCCCCACCCCCCCCCCCCCCCACCCCCCCCCCCCCCCACCCCCCCCCCCCCCCACCCCCCCCCCCCCCCACCCCCCCCCCCCCCCACCCCCCCCCCCCCCCACCCCCCCCCCCCCCCACCCCCCCCCCCCCCCACCCCCCCCCCCCCCCACCCCCCCCCCCCCCCACCCCCCCCCCCCCCCACCCCCCCCCCCCCCCACCCCCCCCCCCCCCCACCCCCCCCCCCCCCCACCCCCCCCCCCCCCCACCCCCCCCCCCCCCCACCCCCCCCCCCCCCCACCCCCCCCCCCCCCCACCCCCCCCCCCCCCCACCCCCCCCCCCCCCCACCCCCCCCCCCCCCCACCCCCCCCCCCCCCCACCCCCCCCCCCCCCCACCCCCCCCCCCCCCCACCCCCCCCCCCCCCCACCCCCCCCCCCCCCCACCCCCCCCCCCCCCCACCCCCCCCCCCCCCCACCCCCCCCCCCCCCCACCCCCCCCCCCCCCCACCCCCCCCCCCCCCCACCCCCCCCCCCCCCCACCCCCCCCCCCCCCCACCCCCCCCCCCCCCCACCCCCCCCCCCCCCCACCCCCCCCCCCCCCCACCCCCCCCCCCCCCCACCCCCCCCCCCCCCCACCCCCCCCCCCCCCCACCCCCCCCCCCCCCCACCCCCCCCCCCCCCCACCCCCCCCCCCCCCCACCCCCCCCCCCCCCCACCCCCCCCCCCCCCCACCCCCCCCCCCCCCCACCCCCCCCCCCCCCCACCCCCCCCCCCCCCCACCCCCCCCCCCCCCCACCCCCCCCCCCCCCCACCCCCCCCCCCCCCCACCCCCCCCCCCCCCCACCCCCCCCCCCCCCCACCCCCCCCCCCCCCCACCCCCCCCCCCCCCCACCCCCCCCCCCCCCCACCCCCCCCCCCCCCCACCCCCCCCCCCCCCCACCCCCCCCCCCCCCCACCCCCCCCCCCCCCCACCCCCCCCCCCCCCCACCCCCCCCCCCCCCCACCCCCCCCCCCCCCCACCCCCCCCCCCCCCCACCCCCCCCCCCCCCCACCCCCCCCCCCCCCCACCCCCCCCCCCCCCCACCCCCCCCCCCCCCCACCCCCCCCCCCCCCCACCCCCCCCCCCCCCCACCCCCCCCCCCCCCCACCCCCCCCCCCCCCCACCCCCCCCCCCCCCCACCCCCCCCCCCCCCCACCCCCCCCCCCCCCCACCCCCCCCCCCCCCCACCCCCCCCCCCCCCCACCCCCCCCCCCCCCCACCCCCCCCCCCCCCCACCCCCCCCCCCCCCCACCCCCCCCCCCCCCCACCCCCCCCCCCCCCCACCCCCCCCCCCCCCCACCCCCCCCCCCCCCCACCCCCCCCCCCCCCCACCCCCCCCCCCCCCCACCCCCCCCCCCCCCCACCCCCCCCCCCCCCCACCCCCCCCCCCCCCCACCCCCCCCCCCCCCCACCCCCCCCCCCCCCCACCCCCCCCCCCCCCCACCCCCCCCCCCCCCCACCCCCCCCCCCCCCCACCCCCCCCCCCCCCCACCCCCCCCCCCCCCCACCCCCCCCCCCCCCCACCCCCCCCCCCCCCCACCCCCCCCCCCCCCCACCCCCCCCCCCCCCCACCCCCCCCCCCCCCCACCCCCCCCCCCCCCCACCCCCCCCCCCCCCCACCCCCCCCCCCCCCCACCCCCCCCCCCCCCCACCCCCCCCCCCCCCCACCCCCCCCCCCCCCCACCCCCCCCCCCCCCCACCCCCCCCCCCCCCCACCCCCCCCCCCCCCCACCCCCCCCCCCCCCCACCCCCCCCCCCCCCCACCCCCCCCCCCCCCCACCCCCCCCCCCCCCCACCCCCCCCCCCCCCCACCCCCCCCCCCCCCCACCCCCCCCCCCCCCCACCCCCCCCCCCCCCCACCCCCCCCCCCCCCCACCCCCCCCCCCCCCCACCCCCCCCCCCCCCCACCCCCCCCCCCCCCCACCCCCCCCCCCCCCCACCCCCCCCCCCCCCCACCCCCCCCCCCCCCCACCCCCCCCCCCCCCCACCCCCCCCCCCCCCCACCCCCCCCCCCCCCCACCCCCCCCCCCCCCCACCCCCCCCCCCCCCCACCCCCCCCCCCCCCCACCCCCCCCCCCCCCCACCCCCCCCCCCCCCCACCCCCCCCCCCCCCCACCCCCCCCCCCCCCCACCCCCCCCCCCCCCCACCCCCCCCCCCCCCCACCCCCCCCCCCCCCCACCCCCCCCCCCCCCCACCCCCCCCCCCCCCCACCCCCCCCCCCCCCCACCCCCCCCCCCCCCCACCCCCCCCCCCCCCCACCCCCCCCCCCCCCCACCCCCCCCCCCCCCCACCCCCCCCCCCCCCCACCCCCCCCCCCCCCCACCCCCCCCCCCCCCCACCCCCCCCCCCCCCCACCCCCCCCCCCCCCCACCCCCCCCACAGTAAATAACTTTCATCCTTGAGTTAATTACAAAAAGGAAACCATAGTGCACTATTAAGATGCAATAGAAAGTGAGAAAGCAAGTATGTATAGGAACTGTGTCCTTAAAGGAGTGGTGAAAAGAATAAAGTCATTTGTGGTCAAACTGCACTTTACAAAACCAACAACTTTAAATTCATATTTTGAATGTAAAAAAAACTTTCAGTATTGATCCACAGTTATAAAGTATATGATGTGTACTTTGTCAGCCAAATGCAGTAATGATGAAGGTCGAACCAGAACCAATGGGCTGAAATTAAGTCAAAAGAGTTTTAGTTAGAGCAGTTTTCCAGTGGAACAGCCTTCCTTGGGAGGAAAATAAATTTCCTTCCATGGAGGCTTTTGGAAAGAAGCTAGATGGGCATCTGACAGCAACACTGAGACGGAGGGCAGGAAGGGTTGCATTCTTGTGGCCCTTTCTTACATGCCATGGGTAATGCCAGATTGGCCCAGGATGCTGGAGGTTTTTTGCCATCTCCTGAGCACTGAGGAAGGGTCACTGGAGATATGGGGTGCTGGTAGTTGTGAATCTCCTGCATTGTGCATGGGGGTGGACTAGATGAGTCTGAAGGTCTCTTCCAACTGTTTCTATATTTCTAATGATGGTACTGAGTAGCAACAAAGGGACACAAACCCATCGTAAACTGTGTACTGGAGGACCATGGATCGTACAGACCTGGTTTACCATAAACAAATGAAACACCAATATTTGCATAATGGATGAGGACTGAGAGACACTATCTCTTTTGAGGCATGGCAGTCATGTGTACTGGGAGGCAAGCAAGCATGTGTACATCCTCCTGATATGTATGGTTACCATGCTTTCTGAAAGAGGCAATTTGTGGATTTTTAGCTTTGGAATGCATGAGCCCTAAAAAGTCAGGGGTTTCATGTATATAGAGCAGGGGTCTGCAACTCGCGGCTTCAGAGCCGCATGTGGCTCGTTCAACCTTATACTGCTGCTCCATGTGGCCTGGAGGTCAGAGGGTATCATGGGCATGTCCCTCCAGGAAAGGTGAGTGGAGGGGCCAAACTAGAGGCGGCTCCGTGCAGAGCCGCCTCTCCGGCTCAGTAGATCTTCAGGGCCGTGGAAAACGGGTCCAAATGGCTCTTTGGGTGGTAAAGGTTGCTGACCCTTGATATAGAGGCCGTAACTGCATGCAAAATCCACAAATTATTCCTTTCATACAACGTGGCAACTGTGTGCATTGTTATGATCATAGGTAGTTAATATTGCCAAGTCCTGCTTGGGAAATACCTGGAGATTTGGGGTGGAGCCCAGGGAGGGTGGGGTTTGGGAAGCGGAGGGGCCCCAGCAGGATATAATGCCACAAGTCAATCCTCCAAAGCAGCCATTTCCTCCTGGGGAATTGGTCGCTGTAGTTCTAATTCTGGGAGCTCTCCAAATCTCACCTGGAAGTTGGCACATATTCATAGTCACACTTCTGATACATACATCCTGCAGGATCACAGTACCCAGGAGGGATTCTCAGATCCTTTAATGAGAAAATATGACTGGGATCCAGGGAAGTACAAGCAGAAATGTAAACTTATGTGCAGTTGCTCCCTCTCATGCAACATATAGCATATTCTTCACTATATGTTATAGTGCCAAGAAACTAGTTGTGCAATATTTTGCACACACAGAAATGCAATATTTTCCACACACAGAAATGCAAGAAATGCAATATTTTGCACACATAGAAATGCCTTATGGTGACTGTGCTCAGGGGTTTGCAATTGCAATTGGTGAGAGGACAGGGTGTTGCAACTGATGAGGGGACAACCACTCACCACAAGTTGGCTTATGGTGTCCTGCAGGGGGCAGTTCTCTCACCGATTTTATTTAATATCTATATGCATTTTCTTGCCGAGTTGATTCTGGAGATTTGGACTGGATTGTCATCAATATGCTGATGATGCTCAATTGTATCTGATGGTGGACGGTCATCTGGATGATTTCCCGAGTGCTCTGGCCAGTTGTTTGGAGGCTGTGATGGAAGGGATGAAAGAGTTAAATCCAGCTAAGATGAAGGTCCTATGCCTGTGCCATGGTGGGCAGGTGGGAATATCATAGTTGCCAACTCTTGACGGGGATCCAGCTTGTAACTGCTCTGACCACCAAGAGCCTAGGTGCAGTGGCGTAGCTACCACGGGAAAAAGTGGGAACAAGCACCCTGGATGGATGCTGTTGGGGTCACGTGAGGGTGGAAAATCACCCCCACATCCTCCTCCTTCCCCCCTCACCCCACCCTACCAGGCCTGGCAGAGGCCGCTGCTGTGCCAGCATCATCCAGGCCTGGTGGAGGCCGCTGCAGGGTGCACCTGCCTGGCCCTACCCTGCCAGGTCCCGCAACCAGCTAAGGTAAATGGGGTGTGGGGAAAAGCCGCCAGGGGGCAGTGCGGGGGCCCATGGGGGTTGGGCAGAAAACTCGGAGTCTGCCCCGGGTTCCATTTTCCCTAGCTATGCTCCTGCCTAGGTGTATGATTCCCTGATGATTGAGGCTCAGGTGAGCTCGCCATTCATGAGATATTTTACTATCTCGGCCAGACGAAGCAGCTGGCTCCCTTTCTGTCTCAGACCTACCTAGCCACAGTGATTCATACCACAGTCACCTCTAGACTAAATTACTGCAACTCTCTACACAGGGCTGCCTTTTAAAATAATGATTTTTATTAACTTTTTATCAGCTACAAAACAACTAAAATAATATAGAACAAAATAGTGAACCAGTCGCTCTAAATTCTAAACTATGTAAAAAAAACCAAAGTATACAGATGACATATAACTATTTGACTTCCTGCCCCAAACCCATTGCTATATTTATCCCTGATGTTATTTTATTATTTCCATTAATGTCTACACCAGCATTTTTTTCTTTAAAAAGCTATGTTAATTAGCCCCAACACAGGGTTACCCTTGGCCTTGTTCCAGAAACTCCAACTGGTCCAGAAAAAGCACTAGGGTTCTTACTGGATCTTCATGGTGAGCACCTATTTGATCTGTGCTCCATAAACCGCACAGGCTCCAGGTGGAATACTGGATAAAGGTAAAGGTTTTGGTATTCATGCACAGAATTCTAAACAGTCTGGGGCCAGTATACTTACGGGACCATTTCTGGGGCCAGTGTAGGATCGTTTCTCTTATGTCCTCCAAAGCCAGTTTCAATCTACAAATGAAAATTTGCTTGTAGTCCCTAGTTCCAGCTAGCCTCACCCAGGGCCAGGACTTTTTCAGCCCCTGCCTTGTGGAACGCTCTGTTGATTTGATGTCATTCCGCAGGGCTTGCAAGTTGAAGTTGTTCTGCCAGACATATGATTGAGGTGGCAATAGTTGCCAGCTTCGATCTCCCACCCCTCCTTCTATTTTAACTACGTTGACCTATTGATACGGACAGCCTCTTGGATTGTTCAGATTTTTATTTGGTCTTCTACAGAGGTGGGATCCAACCAGTTCTCACCACTTCTTTAGAAGTGGTTACTCATTTTTTCTGAGTGCCGAGAAGGGGTTACTAAAGCAACCTCCCTGCCCAATAGGGACTGGAGATGCGTGTGTGCGGCAACACCACTGTTTGAATCCCACCACCATCGGAACCTGTTATTAAAATTTTTGGATCCCACCACTGGTCTTCTACCAGTTGACTCTTGGAATTCTGTCACCATTTAGAAACTATATAACATGATGGATGTTAGACATATTAAGATATATTTTTATGACTGTGGAATAGCTACTTTTATTGAATTCAATCATTGTTATGGTGAGTTTTGTATGTGATGTGTTCGAAACCGTCCCAAGTCTGCAAGGGGAGGAGTACTACCGGTATAAAGAATAAAGACTTGGAAAGAAACCTGTCCCAAAGTGGAAGTATTCTGCCTTCTTCAGCGTCTTGTCAGATGTGTGCATGTGTCTGTATGTGGAGACGTATTTTGTCAGAAACTCCTGGTTATTTCCCCTTTGAGAATGTCTCATCTTGAAAATATGCTAGCGATCTTCCACAGATTTGTCAGTCTCCCCCCACCCCCAATGCATTTCCCTTTCACAGATCCTTGCTGAACTAAAGCAACACTCACACAACTTAAAAACCAAACAAACCACCTTTTTTGAATTCTGGAATTCTGTCACCATTTAGAATTCTTGGAATCCTGTCACCATTTAGAAACTATATAACACAATGTTAGATATATTAAGATATATTTTTTATGACTGTGGGATAACTATTTTTATTGAAGTTAAAGTTTCTCATTGTTATGGTGAGTTTTGTGATACGTCCGAAAAGCAACACAACTTAAAAAGCCAACAAACCATTTTTTTTGAATGCTGAAATCCTGTCACCATTCAGAATTCTTGGAATCCTGTCACCATTTAGAAACTATATATAACATGATGTTAGATATGTTAAGATAGATTTTTATTACTGTGGAATAGCTATTTTTATTGAAGTTAAAGTTTCTCATTGTTATGGTGCGTTTTGTGATACGTCCGAAAAGCAACACATCTTAAAAAGCCAACAAACCACCTTTTTTGAATGTTGGAATCCTGTCACCATTCAGAATTCTTGGAATCCTGTCGCCATTTAGAAACTATATATAACAGGATGCTAGATAGGTTAAGATAGATTTTTATGACTGTGGAATAGCTATTTTTATTGGAGTTAAAGTTGATCTCTGTAATGGTGAGTTTTGTCTGTGATCCCTTCGAAAAGCAACACTCACGCAGCTTAAAAACCAAACAAGTCACCTTTTTTGCGCGCAAACGGAGCAGCTGGAACTTATTGGCTCCGGTGGAGGCACCGGCAGAAAGAACGGGGGGTGGGGGTGGGGAGGCACGCGGAGGGGGAAAGCTGTGTGGGAAGGGGAGTGACTCTGTGCGCGCAGGAGAGAAGGCGGAGGGCGGCTTGAGTTACTAGGAGGCTCCAGGCTGAAGGGGAAGGACGGCGCTCTCCTGCCCCTCGGAGCGAAGTCGAGGGGGCTCCCCGGGCGGCTCTGTGGAGGCGTTTCGCGCTTTTGACCCCTCCCAGTCGCCTTTAGGCCGCCTTTCCCTCCGCCACTCAGCGGCGAAGAGGCTTTTTGCCCTGAGGCGCGGAGAGACCCTTGGCTGAGTGCGAGGTAAGGCGCCCGCCGGGGCACTTGGTTGCGCACGCCCCCTTTCCTTGCTGCCTCTCCGGGGTGGCGAATGGGACCACAGTGGATTGAGGCAGGTTGTGAGGGATATATGTTTCGGGAGGGGGTTATTTCTCTTTTGGGTGGACTCTCTCAGAAACTGGAACGAATCCCAATTTCTCGCGTCTTGCCAGCGTCTCCCAGCATATCTTTTTAGCGTGCGAATTAAAAAGGAGACTGCATGTCAATGGATGGGGCGAGAGGGGGCGGCGGTGGAGTTTGGGGCGATGCAACATTTGGCTGTGCTGGTGTTTTAGGGGAGCGGGTCTCTCAGGCTGGGCCCCGCAATCTCCTCCTCCTAAATGCAGCTCAGTCGGGAGGGAGGAGGGAAGAGCAAAACTGCAGCTTTTGGGGAAGAGCGGGATGCAGCCAGCCTGCCATTGCAGACCCCGCGGGATCTGATTCTGGGAGATGCCCCCCCCCCCCGACCCAATGCCAGCACGCGGGATGGTTGCGAGCCCAGGATCGGGTCCTCCTGGGCTGTGTGAGCCAGCCACTGACCCGGGTTTTGGAGGCTGGATCGAGGACATCTTACTGTACAGTACAGTATTGATGCAATTCCGAGTTCTGCGAGCAGGAATGTTATGAGTCATAACCCACATTTCTCCAGCTCCCTCCATGTTCCTCTGCTCCCCCCCCCCCCCAATAAGGATGTTAGTTGTAAAGTTGAATTGTTCTGTGGCCTGCTTAATTTTGAGCGACTAAAAAAACCCCTAAAACTGTGCAACTGTGCAACTACAAAAAAAGGAACTGTGCAAAAAAAAGGAATAAAAAGTGATGAGGCACCGCTGTAGTGGTTTTTCCCCGTGAGTTGTTGCATTATATTTTGTGGAGGGGTGACCCAGACGCTGTTGTCGAAAGGTGCCGTAAGGCAGGTGCAAAGGTGAGTTCATACGGTGTAGATACTCTTTTTCTCTGAGATTGTTATTTTTAAACTGCCGTCCACATTCAGTGTCTTCCTTGTGGAGAGCATGAAAAATCGCCGTTGCTATTTTGATATCTTTTCATGTTTACTGGCAGTTGGTAGCAACGGCTTTCGTTTTATTCTGTATGCTCGAAATGGATGGGTTTCTGTGCTGCACATGCCCACGGTAATGGCAATCTCCTCTTTGCGGTCAGAAAGAAATTTTCCCCCAGGCCAGATTGTCCAGGGATCCTAGAGGTTTTTTGCCTTCCTGTGGGCATACTCCAGGGGTCACTGGGAAATACTTGGGAATTTCCTACTTTGTGCCGGGAAGTAGAGGACCCCTGAGGTCCTTTCCAGTTTTATTTCTGTGTTTCTTTGAATAGAATTGGTTATTTTGCTTTTTGGTGGAGAGGGAAATCTTGGATTCATGTGGTGCTTCTATCACATCTCTGTGACTCCATCATAGCTACTCCAACATCTACATCCTCAGTGATGCACAAACCCTTCACAATATTGTGAGAACATTTGCCATGTGAAATAACATCCATCCATTAGCAAATAGTAACTACAGTAATAGTCAAGATGACTATTTATCAATGCAATTGTTCTGGTCTCACTCAGTTAAGAGCCAGTGTAATTTGTATGTCAGTTGATAAGGGAAAAGGCAGGGTGGATATACTTAAACAAAAAAAAATCTGTAACTAGTTTAGCCTAAATGCTTTTTTAAAGAAAAGCTGAGTTCTGTGACATTTACTTTGCATAATTGTCCTTTGCATAACTCTTCAAGCTAGTGTGAGCTTACGAGCCATTCCAAGTACCTTTCAAGGAGCCCCCAATAGCTGATTCTTCCAGGCTTTGGACAAAGACTTAGTGGTTTGATATCATGGCCAAAGCTTGGCTTGGAGTCAAACTGTTTGTGGCAAGCATAATATGTCCAATTTGGATATCATGATAAACTGATGAAGCAGGAACAAGATCTCTGGAGGAGGAACTGATTATCTTAGCAGCCTGCTTTCTTAGTAAAAAGACCTGTCTGGTCTTCTGCAGGTGATGAACTTTGGCTGTCCCAACAAGAGATCTCTACTGCTCTCTGCTTTCAAAAGCTGGGCAAGAGTGCTTTCCAAATCAGCCATTTTGGGTCCTGAAGAACTTATCTAGCTTGATGCTGAAGGCAGCGTCTGAAAACTTGGTCAAGAAACCAAGCTAAGGATTTCATAGTGCGAAGAAATCACCTCCTTAAATATCTGTGACTCATGATCTCTTCCTTGAGGGAACTTGTCCCAGGGAAACATGGATCCATTCTGTGACAGTGTCCACACATGGTCAATGGAGCCTTGCTGCACATTCACTTGAGATCTAGTTCATATTCCCTCTGGCTTTTGAGATTTTTCCATGCCTGTATTTGCAGCCATACCTAGGAATTTTTAAAAAATAAATGTGATTTTCCTGCTTTCTAAGATTTGCAGCGTATAGAATTGCAGGATACAGGATCAGCTATAGAGTCTTAATTAGCAAGTGCCTGAGACCCAAATACGCAAATAGTTCTTTAAGACACAGGACCAATTTATTTATTTTTATTAATTTATCTGTGCACTTGTTTCCCTTCAATCACCAAAGTCTCTGGTGCTTTTACGGAGCATAGTTTTCTGTGATGTGAAAGAACAGGACATAACACATCAAATGCAATTTGATCACCACCTTGTCTAATTTCTCCAGTCCAAACTGTCAAGTAGCCATGTGGAGCTTACTTTGATTGGAGGGAGCTGTATAATTTGTAGGGAAGATGTGTACTAAACATCAACATTTTGCCATATAGTCACAATTCTTCACTGTATGTGCCCCTCTCCTTCCTGCTGAACTCCCTCAACCCTCTATGTCTACATGCATAGACAAATATTATGCTATTTCTGTGAAATTGTTCCTTTAAAAAGCATAGAGGGTTGTGTGTGTGTGATTTTTTTTTTGCAGGGGGTTGCTATTAGAAACTATTTGTTACTGGGAATACAGTCAGATTTTGGGAGAAAACGGAAGTCTTCGTGAAAACTATTAATTCAGCTGTACTCTTGCTCATGAATGATGCAGCTGCCATCACACAATTTGGATGGAGTATTATATGGAGTATCTATGCCTACGGAGAATTTACCAATATTCTTCAATGACATTGTGTCAAAAGTAATTGCAACCAGCAAGATTGATTGATTGATTGATTGATTGATTGATTATTTATTTATTTATTTATTTATTTATTTATTTATTTATTTATTTATTTATTTATTTATTTATTTATTTCTATTTATTGGCCACCCTCCCCCGAAAGGCTCGGGGCGGCTTACAACATAATAAAATAATAACTATTAAAAGCAGACTATGAAGTAATCTAAAACCAGAGTACGATCCACAACAGATTGGATGGCGATAAAATCCCACCCCAAGCCCACCGGAGGCCGGGACGATGTAACCACACTCAGCCCGGCTGGCCAGATGCCTGGCGGAACATGTCCGTTTTGCAGGCCCTGCGGAAACTCACCAAGTCCCTCAGAGCCCTGGTCTCTCTAGGGAGCCTGTTCCACCAGAGGGGGGCCAGGACCGTAAAGGCCCTGGCCCTAGTGGAGGCCAGCCGGATGTGTTTTGGGCCGTGTTTTGGGCCTAGTGGAGGCCAGCCGGACATGTTTATAGACTAAGTATGCCCTCATTCATCAACAAACATTCCTCACATTGGATGGAAATACATTTATATGGGCATTGCTTACACCCCAGAACAAGGTTTACCATAAAGCGTGTATATGTTTCCATCCTGTGTGTGTTACAACCATTTCACTCTGTGCAGGTGGTTGGGTTGCTGTAGAGCGATCCCTGCTGAATCAGATTGTCAGCTTTTTGCTCCCTTTGAGTGGCTGATGCTGGTTCTTGGGATCATTCTATTCAGAACTCTGAGCAAAGAAGATTTGCTTATACTGTGTGGTTCTTAGAGCATAAGAAGAGTTTGGATTTATATCCCCCCTTTCTCTCCTGTAGGAGACTCAAAGGGGCTTACAATCTCCTTGCCCTTCCCCCCTCACAACAAACACCCTGTGAGGTGGGTGTGGCTGAGAGAGCTCCGAGAAGCTATGACTATGCCAAGGTCGCCCAGCTGGCGTGTGTGGGAGTGTACAGGCTAGTCTGAATTCCCCAGATAAGCCTCCACAGCTCAGGCGGCAGAGCGGGGAATCAAGCTTTATACCATTGTAAGCCTCCCTGAGTCTTTTGGGGGTAGAGCAGGGTATAAATATAATCAGTCAATAAATAAATGTTGCCTTGTGTTTTTGTTTAGACACTTTTAGTTGTTGCTTCCTGTTGACCTTGCTGCACTTGAAAGGAACTCTGTATAGGGGCAGATCAACAACTTTCTGTACATGTGTCTTCTCTGTTGCAGCCCCAACCTTGTGGAATGGCCTACCCATGGAGATCAGGAAAGTGCCCCCATTACTGGGTCTTCTACAAACAATGCAAATCTGAATAAAACCAGCAGGGTATACTGGCCAGGAGTGGTAGACTCTAATCTGGGGAACCAGGCTTGATACCCCACTGGACCTTATTTATTTTTATTTTATTAAATTTAATAACCTAACCTTTCCCAGTTTAGGCCAGGCTCAGGGCGGGTCACACACATAACTTAAAACATGAATTAATAAAAATCAGATTGCCCTAACTGCAAAATTTAAACATTAAATGAACTGTTAAATGAACTTTTTGAACTGTTACCATCCGGCAGACAATACAGGTCTATCAAAACTAGGACAAAGAGGCTTAGAGACAGCTTCTACTCTAGAGCTGTGGCTATGCTGAACTCCGCGGCCTCGTGTTGATGTGTTTGGGGCTGTGTAGGGATGGGTGGAGGAAGGGGAAAGTGAGGATGGGGTATGAGTCTGAAATTGTGTGCATTGAGGAATGCTGCTGTAAATTTCGTTGTGCGTGCACGATGACAATAAATGCTTATGCTTATTAAAACTTTAAAATACTTTTAAAAACTTTAAAAAGCAATACAGTTGTTTCCCCACTCCTCCACATGAAGCCTGCCGGGTGAGCTTAGGCTAGTCACAGTCCTCTTTGAACTCTCCCAGTAATAACCTGTACTCATTTACCTTTAATGAGGCTTCACGGCACAAATTGGTTTCACAGACTGACTTGGAAAATGTTTGGGACTTGTGATCTTTATTGCTATACATAGCTATTTTAAGAAGGATCCTATTATGTAATTTCTGCACCACTTAGAGCCCAATCCGAGGCAAGGGGGCTCACCTCTGGAGCTGATGCAGCCCCACACTGGCACTACTGCACTGTACTAGCACTATCTTACCGGTGCAAAGGACAAACACTCCAGCAGAAGGGCTGGATATGTGGGCCTCGAAGCAGCCACACTTTCCCAGCCCTGTGTTGGCATGGCTGCAGGCATTCTGGAGGCATGTCCGGGGTGGAGCCCAGGGGTGGGATTCAGCAAATTCGCACCACTTCGGCAGAACCGGTTGTTAAAATGGTGCTTGTAAACAACCAGTTGTTAAATTATTTGAATCCTACTACCAGAACTGGTTGTTAAATTATTTGAATCCCACCACTGGTGGAGCCAACCTTAGTTTACTTTCACAGCGGCTTTGCCTCTCAGGATGCCAGTGCCCGGAGCATGAATTTATGCCACCCATACCCACTGAACCCTGTGGAGGGCTTTTTGCCAGCATGTTTTAGTGTGTGTGTGTGTTTTGCCTCCTTGTGCTGCTGAAAAGGGCTCTGGATTCTGCTGCTAATATGTCATGTTAATATTCATGCTAGACTTCTGTTTCTTTGTGGTGATTCCATATTTCTACTATCCTAATCAGGAGCAGCAGTGGCGTAGTGATTAAGAGCAGGTGTGTATTCTGGAGGAACTGGGTTTGATTCCCAACTCTTCCATTTGAGCTGTGGAGCACAGGTGTAGCTGGACCAAACTGCGCCCTGTGCGCAGTCTATATTTTCTGCCCCCATGGCCCCCCACTGCACCCTCCCTTCCCACACTTACCTTAGTTCCTTTCCTTTTCCTAGAACTTTTTCAGGCTGAAAAAAAAGGCCTATTCACAGTTCAGGCTTAAAAACGGCCTGATGGGAACTATACTTCCCAGGAGACTTGTGAGCCCCAAGGTCTCCTGGGAACTGTAGTTCCTCAGGCCATTTTTAGCTTGTACTGTGAACAGGCCTTTTTTCAGCCTGAAAAAGTTCTAGGAAAAGGACAGGAGCTAAGGTAGAGATGTGGAAGGGCGATGGGGCTCTACAGGGGGGAAGGGGAGAAGCAACCCCTGGGGCGATTTTCTGTATCGCCTCCCCCAGGTGTAAGCTTCAGTGCATGGCGCACTCGCTCCTTGTAGGTCCAAGCCACTGCCACTGTGGGAGGCTTATCTGATGAACTAGATTATCTTATGCACTCCAACACCCGCCAGCTGGGACACCTTGGGCTAGTCACAGTTCTTCTGAGCTCTCTCAACCCCACCTGCCTCACAGGGTGTTTGTTGTGAGGGGGGGAAGGGAAAGGAGTTTGTAAGCCCCTTTTAATCTCCTATAGGAGAGAAAGGGGGACTATAAATCCAACTCTTCTTCTTCTTCTTCTTCTTCTTCTTCTTCTTCTTCTTCTTCTTCTTCTTCTTCTTCTTCTTCTTCTTCTTCTTCTTCTTCTTCTTCTTCTTCTTCTTCTTCTTCTTCTTCTTCTTCTTCATGCATTAGTTATCCAGTGCCCCATCTCACTTTATACTTTATTACACTATGTGTAATCCTTGAGTACGTGTGCAAAAGGCCGACTAGAAATAACATACGGTAAACATTGAAAGAAAAAGAGTTACAATAGATTAACAATAAATAAATTTCAGCTATCGATAATGAAGTAGGATAATCAAGACATCCATCTCAATGTTAAGAATGTTCTTGGTTGTCCTGAATTCTCTAGAATATGCTCTTTTAGCATTCTGCACTGTTAAAACTTGCTGAAGCTGTAGCAGATAGTAAGCTGAATGGGCCATTGGTTTGTAGCACATAGTTACACCCTTTGAAGCCCATTGATGTAGAACACTGTAACTGTTCTTCTGTTCCAATGTACTATATTGTTATTATTTATTAACAAAACCAGAAGTACAGTGAAGGAAGAAAAAAGAAAGAGAAAGGGGAAAATATAAGTTAGAGATCAAATAAAACTTATTTAAACATTCATGAAGACATATTCCAACCTGGAATTTGTCATTCCAAATCACACCACGCTCTGATCTCTCATACTTCTACAAAAAATATGTTGATTTTGGCAGCTGGATTCAAACCCACGCATTCACTAAAAATTTTTCCTATGGTTTTACTTTGATTCTTCATATATTTTTTATAGAATCGATCTTTATGTAATAGCAGCAGGCAAAAATCCTCTGCGCCTTTGTTATTACCATAGCAGCTGTTCACATTTTGATTTTATTCAATAACCATTGTGTTTCATAAGTATTGCTGACAATATGTGTCTAATTTGAAGTCTAGAAGAACACCTCTATTCATAGATTCATTAACTGAATCACCTCTGCATAAGGTAAGAGGTAAAATACAATCATGTTTATCAAGTTTTTCAGCCAGGACAGAACAATTCTTCAACAGTCACCCAGTAAGTAAATCATGGGTTGGGTTCATAAATTTCTTCAGTTGAAGAATCACAAACCTCTAGTTAGAAGCTGGGCCCCAGAATTATGTATTCTCCATCTTGGTCTAGCAACTGTAAGACCCTAAGGACGTTGTTAAGAACATTCTTAATCAATGGTACGTGCCAGAGACATCCTTCCAAATGATAAATTGGAAAAATTGAGACTTCTTTTCCACCAGTGGTGTACCCAGAAAATTCACCCCCTTTTTACTTGTGTGGAGAGTGAGGTGATAGACCTCAAGTTCCTCATTTTTAAGGGCCAGTGGCAATGTTTTTCACTACCTCACCAGCCCTCGATGCTGGTACCTCCAGCCACTCTGGTGGATTGTATACGGGAAGCTTCTTCCCATTGATAGTTCATCCAAGAAATTGGTCTCTTAAATTCCCAATTTCTCTAGAGATTAGGAGTATCCAGAGTAGAGTCCATACGTCCCTGGACATCCACAGATGTATTTCCTGGAGCCCACTAAGTGATTTTAGAAAATGTGTGAGTCCAGCGCAGCTTCTGATATGCCATTGGAGATTTGACAGACACTTCCTTAGGGGATGATGAGAACTGTAGTCCATAACATCTGGAGGCCCACGAGTTTGACACCTGTGGTCTGAACAAAAGGCCATAATCACCATGAAACCTGGGATTCTTTTTATCACCTCAGCAAGATTAGTAAACTCTGAGGTACCCTTCAGACCAGGTTTCATGTTGCCCAAAGTTTTAGGAATATACTTGGCATTGATCAAGGAAGAACATGAACTATTTTCTGCAGTAAATTTAAAATCCTCAGTCATTTTCATATGAAAGACTGGAAAAATATATAAAACTAAAGCATTTTAATATGTGCTCTGGTTCTGTTTAACAAGCAGACTTGGGGTTTGGTCAACACTTAAGTCAAAAATTCACCAGAACAGGGCAGAGTATATGCTTAAATGGTTATTCTGCTTTAGTTATTGTTAATAAGAAAGCAACATAGTGAAATGTGAAGTGAGCCAGAGAAGGAAAACTGCATATCCAAATGAAATCCCTCTGAATTACATGCAAATAGGATTGCCAGATTATTGGTTAAAGTTATTATTGTACTGATGCTGCACAACGTTATTCTAGCTCGATGTCTTTTCTATTTTTTTAAATTTTGGGGCTGGTCTATAACTGTATTTTAACAAACTGTAACTGGGTTGCCAGACTACTGCCAGAGATGGGGGATCACCCCCTTTGGGCCCCCTCCCCCTGACACCATACAGCTGGCTGGCAGGGGTCTTGTCAGGCTTAAAATGAGACCTAGGTCTCGACATTGTCAGTGTGAAGTGATATCATAACACAGGTGATAAAAATAGCTTCTACCACAAAGTTTTTGCCTAAATGCCAGAGTGTCTCCTTCATTGTTGTTGACGTGACAACATCACTTCCAGAAGTGATGTCATCAAACAGAAGACATCACGGCCTAGGCCTCATTTTAAGACTGATAAGATCCTGCCCACCCACCCTTTCCCCCACCAATGGCCAGTTGGGACCTGCCAATCCTACTTGCAAAAAACCTTGGCTCTCAAACTTCAATCTCTGATTTCTGTATTTAAAAGGGACTGGAAAAAAATAAGATATTTAAATATTCCTTTGGACATCAGGAAATCCAGAACTGTAGTATCTGGCTTAGACTCATCTCTAAAAGAGAACTGACCAGAATTCTTTGTGGTCAGGAGTGTTTTCCATTGCTTTTGTGCAAAAATCCTTTGTCTCTAGATACTCAAAGGAAGCCAATTAATATAGCAGAGGTGTATTCGTATATCCGAGAACAATGCTGATCATACTCTTCATATTAAATTTGAGATAATTTGGGGCTTCTTTACATATATTGATTTCTCTTATAATTCTTCTTAACAATGTCTTTTCACTGTAACAGTGATAGACTCCTTGATTCAGGTATACCTTTTGGACATGATAACACAAATACAGCAGCTGGCTATGTTTTAAAAAATGGAAGGAAATAAAATTTCCTTAAAAATCCTGTCCTTAAAAATTATAAAATCTACTTCAAAATCTCCATCATTTCAGATTAATCAGTGAGCGTACTGTTTTTACAACCCATGTACTGTACTAGGCTACAGAGGGAATCAAAACAGATGGAATACCTTTGATTTTAATGTTACAAACTACAAATCTATATCTTGCCTATTTGGTACATTTTCAGGATTTATAGATCACTTCAAATATACATGCCATGTAGCTTAATATACTACCATATGTATATGTATATGTGCTTCATGCAGAATGCAAAGACCAGATATAAGGGAGTATTCCTTCAAAGGAATGTTTGGCCATCTAACTAGTCACTTGGTGTCTTGCATGAAATGACATTCTGAATTAAATAACAGTTCTTTAAAAACTTTGTGGTGTGTTTGGCATGGATCTGAACTGCCTCTCTGGTAAAAAAAGGCTTGTGCATGTTACTAGCTGTTAGTATTACTGCAGTTGTAAAGTGATCAAGATACTGTGTACTTGCAAAAGTGATAGAGTATCTCATATAAAACCTGGTCAAGACAAGAGTTTATCAGCATAGTCCCAAAGGGGCTGTGATTAAATTGCTCTGTGTCTGTTCTGTATTCATCTTTCCAAAGCATTGGATAATTGTCATCATATTGATTCTCACAGCATCACTGTCAAATAAGTCATTGCTGCAATATTTATAGATAGGAACCCAAGTCTTAGCATAGTGAGTTGCTCAGAGTTACCTATGTTCATAGTGGAGCTGGAGATCAAATTTACAACTGCTAGAGTATATTGCATCATCCTAGGAATTAGATCACCTAACTTCTCGTTCCAAACCATTGTTAGTTCCTTGGAATAGTGCCCTTGCCTTGAGCAGGCATTGCCAAGGAACAAATGTTTATTCATGACAGGACTGACAAACCACTCGTGCTTGGGGGGGGGGGGGGTTCGCAGTGATTTGCAGTGGTTCTTTTTGAACTGACCCTTGAAATCCAGAATGGTTATGCCTACAAAAGAATTAGAAAATTACTATCGGTGCAGTGCAATCCTCAATAGAGTTGCATCCTTCTGAATACATTGAAGTCAATAGACTCCAAAGGGTGTATCCAGTGTGGTGTAGTGGTTAACAGTGGTGGACTCTGATATGGAGAACTGGGTTCGATTCTTCACTCCTCCACATGAACCCTACTGGGTGACCTTGGGCTAGTCACAGTTCTTTCAGAACTCTCTTTGCCTACCCCACCTACCTCACAAGGTACCTGCTGTTGGGGGTTGGTTTGGGGGAAGGTGATTGTAAGCCACTTAGAGACTCCTTATGGTAGAGTAAGTCTAGAAGCTAAAATGATTGAACTGAGGCTATTGTACTTTGATCCCATTATGAGAAGAGAGTCTTTGGAAAAAGCAACAATGCTAGGAAGAGTTGAAAGCAACAGGAATAGAGGAAAATGCCACATGGATGGACTGACTCAATAAAGGAATGTCAGGTCCTCTGTTTGCAAAACCTGAACAAGGCTGTTAATAGGACATTTTGGAGGACATTGATTCATAGGATTGCTATAAGTTGGAAGTGACTTGATGGGAGTGACTTAACAGACACTCAAACACATGGTAGAGAAAAGTGGGGTATAAAAACCAGCTCTTCTTCTTTAGACTTGCACTGTACATGTGATCCCAAGGCACCTATACATTAGACACGTGTCAAAGGATGGTGGGCTACTTTCATATTCAAGCCAAGTCTACATTAAAATAGCCTAAGCATAAGGAAGATTAGACTCAGCAAATCTCAAGCCTGAAAAATAATGTTAAATATTTATTGTCTGTACTAGAAAGCCCACTAAAAAGAGACACTTTCTCCATGCTCAAATGTTTAAGTAATGAATAATCTAAAAGTTCCATTTCAGCATGTCATCAAGTCCACTTATTGTGAAAAATTCACACGTCATCATGGTAGAAGGACTGGAACATAGTTGCCCTGGTGGATGACTTGCCTGGGAGATGGTCAGGAATTAGTGTGACCTTTTCAATTCTCCAGGACTTCTCAGGTTTTTGATACTATCAATCATGATATCCTTCTGGACCATCTATCTGAACTGGGATTGAGAAGCACAATTTTCTGGTGGTTGTGGTTCTACCAGGAGGGTAGGTTTCAAAAGGTGGTGCCGGGGGACTTCTGTTTAGCTCCTTGGATTATTGGAAGAGCAGTCCAAGATAGGAAATTAACTGGAGGCTTCCATATATGAGCATGGACACATAGTTTTGGAAATGCTAATGTGATTGCATTTATGAACACATGAAATTACCTTAAACCAATTATATACTGGCACTCTGACCCACAGTAAAGGTACAACTCTTGTGGGACAGAGATTTCTGTACTAATGCTGACCAAGCTGTGGCGCCAATCCCAGAAGTAAAAGAGCTGTGTTAGTTATTTCTTTTGCAATAAACATAAGATGTCTCAATGTATTGTCGAAGGCTTTCATGGTCGGATTCAATTGGTTGTTGTGGGTTTTCTGGTATATGTGACCATGGTCTGGTAGATCTTGTTTCTAATGTTTCACCTGCATCTGTGACTGGGATCTCCAGAGGTGTATCATAGAGAGAAGTCTGGACACAGTGTATAACAGACTTCTCTGTGTGATACACCTCTGAAGATGCCAGATACAGGCGAAACGTTAGGAACAAGATCTACCAGACCATGGCCACACAGCCCGGAAAACCCACAACAACCAAACAAGAGGTCTCCTTTACATCATGTTCAGTGGTGGGCCACCATATTGTCCATTCAACACAGTCAAGACATTGGATTAGACATTGATATTTTTGTGGATCAGACCTAGGATTTTTTAATCACTGTTTGAAGTGCAAGAATAAAGTTCAGTTCTGGATTATTTTGAGGGAACTTATGAAGCCTGTTATTGGATGGTGGTGGGGCAGCATGGGCTATATCAATATAAATCTTTATTTCCATTTGCTCAAGGGTCTGTGACCTAGGCTCAAATGTATCTCAGAACAGAATCAAATATGATTCTCAAAAAATGAAAGCTTGGATATATTGATTTACTGATGAACAGCAGGCAGCAATCCAACTGCAAACCATGTACACATTTATGCCAGTTCACTAAAACAATGGTACATAATGCTCCTGTGTATATTTATTAGTTATTATGTGGCCTAACAAAAGCCTTGTAAAAACCAATTGAGCTGCTGGAACTCCATGGATTATTATTATTATTATTATTTGTGTGTGTGTGTGTGTGTGTGTTTGTGTGTGTGTGTGTGTGTGTGTTTAAAGTGCTGTCAAGTTGCAGCCAATTCATGGTGTACCCAGTAAGGGACTGCCAAGACAAGTGAGGAGCAGAGGTGACCTGCCTTTGCCTTCCTCTGCAGAGTTCTTCTTTGGTGATCTCCCTTCCCGGTACCTTCCTTGCTTAGCTTCCAAGATTTGACCAGATTGGGCTATACCAGGGGTAGGGAACCTGTGGCTCGAGAGCCGCATGCAGCTCTTCTGCCCTTGCACTGTGGCTCCACGAGCCGAGCCGCCGGCTTCATCCTTGCCCACCCTGCAGGCAGCAGGGCGGGCGCACCAATTGCCTGCGGCCGGCCACGCTGCAGGCTTCCCCTCTCGCCCGCCCCGTTGGAGCGGGGTGGGCGCTTTCCCGGCAGCCGGTGAGGCCGAGCCACCGGCTTCATCCTTGCCCGGCCTGCCGGCAGCAGGGTGGGTGCATCCATGCGCTTCTCAGAATGAGTGGAGTAAAAGATAAAAAAACCCAATATATACAGTGTTATCTTTATTTTAAATGTCAAAAATTATTTGCGGCTCCAAGTGTTTTCTTTTCCCATGGAAAACAGGTCCAAATGGCTCTTTGAGTGTTAAAGGTTCCCTACCCCTGGGCTATACCATGCCACTTTCTATCCCAGTTAACATGGTGTGTGTGTGAGGGAGGGAGGGAGGGATTTTGCCATCAAGTTACATGGTGACCCCCTAAGGTTTTCAAAACAAGAGTTGTGAGATGGCTTGCCATTGCCTGCCTCTGTGTAAACTGAGAGAACTCTGAGAGAAATGTGACTGGCTCAGGGTCTCTCAGCAGACTTCATGTGGAAGAGTGGGCAATCAAACCCACTTCTCCAGACTGGAATCTGCCGCTCTTAACCACTAAATCGCATTGGTTAGTTACCAGTAACGTAAAGCTTATATTTTCAGCTGTTTGTGTGGGCTTTCTTGTACCCCTTATTTGTTGTTCTCTTGACTGAATGTTGTTGACGTAGTTTGGCTATTTAACTGCAAAAGGTTGCTGTCCTGTGCTCTAGTCTAGCTAGCAGAGTGGAGCTTGGCTCTTTCCAGCTGGTTTAATTTTAGTCCACATTCAAGGATTACACTTGGAAGTAAGGAAAGCATTCTTCCCTACTCTTCCACTGAAGAGCTACAAATGCACATGAAGACAAAGCGTCACATTTCTGAGGAGCTTGCTCTGAGATACTTGGGATTCCAGTGGCAAACCTTTGAAATGTGATTAACATCACCAGATTGGGACTTTTGGTCTGTCAGATAAATTTGCCAGAAACTGTTTGAGACATCCCATCCAGTGAATACTTTGCACATATTTGTCCTAACAACAACTTTATTAAAGAATAGCAAGTGGAAATGAAAAAAAAAATGGCAATAACTGTTTCTATGATGCATCATCACTGTTGAATTTTGAAGTCTCAGATATTTAGCACAAATCACTATTATTTTATTTTCCAGTTCTTTTTCACAGCTTTTCCCCAGAATTCTGGTTACATCATTATGAACATGAGCCAGCCAAAATTTAGCATTTTCACGTACCACTGTTCTTTATGGAATAGTTAAGCCTGTGCTTCACTTTATCACAAACATACACTTCAATAGATTATACTTCAAGTTTTCTTCTTGTGTCAGTGCTAGTAGTTCAGCATCCAATTCTGTGTTCTACTGCTGTTGCTCAGAATCTATGACCAGTTGCATACAAGGCATCAGCTGCACAATGGGGGCAAATATGCGTCGCCGCGAGATTTCTTGTATGGAGGTATTTCCTCAAACCTCCCTTTTACTTTCTAATCCCTCCGTGGCAAGCGAGACCACTTCTAGTACAAATTTAATTTTTGCTTCACAGCCAAAGCAGGCAGATTTGCCAATGAGCACAGTGTTGCCCCAGACCGCTTCTACAGCCAACCTGCCTAGTCTCACTCCCCCACTCCTTCGCACTGCTTTGCTCTCTTTCTCCTTGCCTTCCTCCCTGTTACCGACTCCTTCCCACTTCTCTAAATTCTTGTATCAATACATTGATATAGTAGTAAAAGAGAGTTGACTTTTGCAAAGGAACAGCACAAGCATCTGTTTCTGGCTCCACCCCACATCCCCCACTCTGCTTCTGCCCACCCTGAAGAGTGGGAGGGCATTATTAAAACTTCCTTTCAGACAAGCTTCTACTTTAAAAACAAGCCCCTCTCTTACAGCATACAGGGGAGGGGAGGGAAGAGAATATCAGTGAGATCTGTGCTTTTAAGGCCATTGATGGGCAGAGTTAAGAGAAGCAGAAAAAGGAGAGGCCGGCAGACACTGGGCTACCTCTTCACATATAAACAGAGAAGCATGAGGAGAACCCTCTGTAAGCTCACTGCTCAGAGAAGAGTCCTGAGGTAAGTGTTCCCTGCATAATTGGCCCATGATTAATAAGGAGCAACCCTGTGGATACTTACTTGACAGTAAGCTCTTTAAACAGAAATACAGCATCATGCTGCCAGATTACCCTTTTCCCTGTGAAGGTAGCATTGGCAATTTTAAGTTACTTACAGTCCAATCCAGACCCCTTGTGTGGCAGGATATGGCACCACCATGTTGCCACCCCACTGCCTCTAGAGGATTTCTCCATAGTGCAGAAAGCCCAAAATAAAAAGCACAAACCCTGGCCAGCCAAAATCCCCCATTGTGGATAATGGACGCACATTGCAGGTATGACCATCATGGCATTCATTGCAGGTTAGCTATGTTAGCACACAGGAGCAGGGAGGGCAGTGGAGGCCAACTAAGGTCATCCCTACCCTCTGGTCTGCCCCCAGAAGGCCCTCAGCCATGCCTGTACAGCTTTCTGCAATGGCAGGGCTGGGGAATGGTGGCAGTTTTGGGGCCAGGCGCTGCATGGCTGTTTGGCACCCACCCACCTGCCTGCACATCTTCTCCCTCCACCAGCGCATTTGCCTCTTATGCCAGCAGGGTGGGCACCCATGCCATCACAGGAATGCACCACTTCTTCAGGTAGGTCTGTTTCCCCCCTGAATTGGGCTGCCTGTGTGATCATTTACGTATCCTTCTTCCTTTCACAAGTGACAAGATCAGCTTTTCATATTAAAGAAAATATAAAAGGACATCTTTAACCTAAAATGAAGCTTGCCTTCTTGTTCTCCCTCCCATCCTTTTAATATTATTTTATTCCTTTGGTGGCCAGTGAAAGGAAGGCCCTTCCTAAAACTTCCTAAAAGTCAGGATGTGACTTTTATTATTTTTTATCCAATTGGAGAATATTGTGTACATTATTCTATCTGGCCTGCAGCCTTGAATAAAATTGCCAAGAGTTTTGAGTTATGGCTCAAATAGGAAAAACTATTCAGGAACATTGAGGGAATGTTACATTTTGAGTTTATTGCAAACTCTTTATTTGTGTTTAATTCCCATGAAATTGCAGCTCTGACATACAAATTATTATTATTTCATAGGAATTCCTGCCCAGGGATTATAAAAGTTATGTGGGTTTTCTTTTTGCGAGATGTAAAATGCTGACCACATGGGAAAACATTTTCACTCGTTATATTCATGACTAATTCTGATAGAATCCCTGCTGGCAATTTTTCTCTTCCTCCTCCAAAATATAAACATTGAAAGTTCAATGCTGTATATACAATGCTGCAATCGCTCCAGTATTCACTTTAGTTTGCTGATCAGTGCACTTTAATGCTGCCCTTTAAAAATTACATATTATGGGTAGGAGTCTCTTCCTTGTTCTTCTAAATCTACTATTCAGTAAACATCAGCATTCCCAGAGACATTTTTATCAGGCTGAGTATTTATAACCCATGCAATTTTGTGGGTTTTGGTTTTAGAACAGAAGAAACCATTGAAGTCTGTACTGGAGAGGGAATGGAATGGATGTAATTTAGACAAGATAACACAACAGCTCTGTTGTTTTGAGCAGGCAGTCTGAAAGGCAGTGATTCTCTCTAGGGGGATGGGGAAGGAAGACCAGTAGTTATGAAAAGAAGACCAGAAGTTATGTAGATTCTGATACCATCAAGAAAAAATGTGATGAGAGTGGGTATTGAAAGAAAAAAATCTAAATGGCTATGTGGCAGTAAGTTGCCTCTAGTTCAAAATAAAATAAAACTAAATTAAGTGTGGAAGATTTGCTGTTTTTGGTGAGTTGGATAGGACGCATAAAAAGTAGCAAATCTTGGTCGCATTGAATAGAAACTTTTCAGTCTTTCATATCTGACTTGTAATTTTTATAATTTTTTAAAATAAATTGTGACCACATATCTTATGCACTGTTTCATTGATAAGAGAATGCAATGAAATCATTAAAGCCTGTTCATGTGCAGAACATAATTCTACTGTCTCTATAATTTTCATTGTGCCCATCTTGTTGCAAAGACAGCTGTCCTTGGCTATAGTGCAGGGATTATTTGCTGTAAATAAATATATTGTCTCTTTGTGTGGGACAAGAATGTTTACCAGGCCTGTGAAGAAGCTTGCCCTAAGATAAGACTTCAAGTTTCGCAACTTCCTAGATTATTCCCAAGAGGGGTTCCAGTTCCAACCTAACCTCCCTGTGAGGTAGGCGGGCAGCATAACGAATGGGTTCATCAAGTCAGTAACAGCACAAGAGAGCTTAGATCCAAGGATTTATTACAGGCAGGAGCACACAAAACAAATACTCAATTCAGGCAAAACCCAGCCCCGTTTTAGGGCACTAGCTAAACTTCTCCAGCCACGTGACAAATAGTAGACTCAACTAGCAATTCCTCAGCTGTAGTTTTCCAGTCCAGGTTGTTTGCTATGATACATAGATTCCTCCATATGCAGCAGTTTCTCCCACTCCACTCCACACAGAGGGTGTGGCGGCGGGGTTCCGGGGTGGGATGGGGGCAGCGGACGCACCAGTGCACCGGGGGCTTTCCCCCCTTTCTACACCTCTGCCCACAACCTTGTGAGATAGGTGGGACTGAGAGAGTTCCAAAGAACTGTGACTAGCCCAAGGTCACCCAGCAGGAATGTAGGTGTGCAGAAACACATCTGATTCACCAGATAGGCCTCTGCCATTCAGGTGGAGAAGAATCACACCCAGTTCTCCAGATTAGAATCCACCTGCTCTTAACCACTCCACCACCTGTCTGTACCCTATCCCGTTTAGAATGGAGTTCCTTACAATATAGGAAACATATTAGTTTTGTAAAGATAAAGAAGCTCCATACGTAACTTGATTTAATAGCAGCACACAAACTTGATGATGTTTTGCTGCATGTGCTTTTGAGCACTCTGCTGTTCTAAGGGGTAAAAAAATCCCAGCAAGATGATCTTCAGTGGAAGTGGAAATTGGTAGAAATCCTCCCACCCTCTACTGCAAGTGGATCTGCTGTCAGATCAGTGAAATGACTTCTTTGCATCCAAAGAGCTAGTTGTTCTGACTTGCTTGGTATTTGTGAAATGGTACTTTTGACATTTAGGATCAAAGTAGTGCAAAGTGGGGGAAAAGGTAGGGGATGTGATGAGAGAGGGGAAATTAAGGATAAAAAGAATTTTGGTAGGAGACTTAACCACACAGGGGGGGGGGGTTATGGGTTGGAAAAGCTGACATTTGACCTCTATGTGACATCACAGAATGTAATATAGCATCTCCACTGAGCTCCCTCCCATCTCCAAATTCTGCCCTCTCCAAGCACTACCCCTAAATCTCCAGGAATTTCCCAAGTCAGTGCTGGCAACCCTAGACTCTGAGGCCCGCACATGCAGAATAATGCACTTTCAATCCACTTTCACAATTGTTTGCCAGTGGATTTTGCTATTCCGCACAGTAAAATCCAGCTGCAAAGTGCATTGAAAGTGGATTGAAAGTGGATTATTCTGCATGTGCGGAAGTGTGCATGTAAATTAAACAGCATATTTAGCAATCTAACAATTCTCATGTTAAGATCCATAGAACGGATGCTCTAACTTCAACGTCAATTGACCTTTATTAGGCATATCAGTAAACAATAATGAATGCTCACAATTCACTGTCTCAGTTGCATTAAGCCACATTCTACTTTTGTTTCCCTGGCATCTTTGCCAACATGTTCATTTTCTTCAATGATTAAACAAGCCTGACAAAATTTAATTATGCCATAAAAGTGCCATAAAGGGTGATCACCTGTGGTGCTTTGCAGTGATATTTTTCTTGGAAAATTCGCTCTGACAGGCTTAAAC
The DNA here is from genome assembly GCF_021028975.2 of Sphaerodactylus townsendi. Lineage (NCBI taxonomy): Eukaryota > Metazoa > Chordata > Lepidosauria > Squamata > Sphaerodactylidae > Sphaerodactylus > Sphaerodactylus townsendi. The sequence goes on along the minus strand of NC_059426.1, from coordinate 21,234,861 downwards.
AAAGCGATCACATGGGGAAATTCCAAATCCATTTGTGTGTGAATGATTAAGAGACTGTAGCACTGTGGCCAAAGCCCCTTGTTGTTTAATGCTTTAGCAACTGGACATCCTGAAGCTGTAATTACCACAAACACGGTTAAAACTCTCTCAAACTTGATTATGTGAGCATAGCTGAACAAAGCAAGTGTTTTGTGTCTAAATTTTGACTCGCGTATGTGACGGATCTATCTCCTTGTTGAATTTTCTTACTAGTTAAGAGCAAAGGGTGGCGTTAGAAATGAAAAGGAAATTTGTAGCGTGGGAAAGTTTCTCCAGCATGTATTGGTAAAAATATTACCTTTCAAACTGTGCTAATGTAACAGTAAATAAACCATGATGTTGATGGGCAGTACAGTAATGAGGGGAATGGAGGAAGGTGCGCCACGGCCGGGGACGTGGGAGCCAGGTTGCCTCCAAAGAGGCTTTCTGTGCCGTGGCCTGCAAGCTGTCAGGGGTGCTCTCCCAACTCCCGTGGAACTGCTCTAAGCAGCTCAACGTGCTGCAGAGGCGGAGCACTTTCACCCCAACCACCCGCAAAAGAGGGGGGAGTGGGCAGGACCCCTTGAGACTCCACCCATCCAAGTGGGGATGGGGGAATCAGCCAAAAGTTCATTGATAATTTGGCTTCCTGAGACAAAAATCTTTCAGAGTGTGGTGGGTTTTCCGGGCTGTGTGGCCGTGGTCTGGTGGATCTTGTTCCTAGCATTTTGCCTGCATCTGTGGCTGGCATTGTCAGAGGTGTATCACAGAGGCGAAACATTAGGAACAAGATCCACCAGACCATGGCCACGCAGCCCGGAAAACCCACCACAACCAGTTGAATCTGGTCGTTAAAGCCTTCAACAATACTTTTAGAATGTGTTTGTTTAGCAGTACAACATTGGCTTTCCTGAAGATCTTTGCTCAAGCTACACAGTACTTCATCTTTTTTATCTGTGGGGGTCAGTTTGGTTTGAGGTAGTTTGTTTGTCCTCTGCCTCTCTGACTTCCAAGAGCAGAACTTGCTTACAAGAAAAGAGCTAGAGCTGCAATTTGAATTTATACAAATAATGTGATGTGATACCGCTCTGGCTTACATGTATGAACTTCACCTGACAGAAAACTGATTTGTCTTTACTGGGTCTGCAACTGTGAAATTCTTTTCTGCAGCTTTTCCATATCTCTCCATCAGCATAAAATAAAAGGAGTTCTATCTTTTCCATTAAAATTTCTCACATGACAAGCACTTTATAAAGAAGACTGGAGATTCTTAATTCTTTTTAATCATAGAAACATCAATTCTCAAGAGCAGAAATTATTTGAGCAGTCCGCACAAATTAATTGAAGTAAATATGGCATGCGGCAGCAATCAATTAAAAAAAGCAAGCAGTTACTTTATCATGTCTGTAAACATTGCAATTCTAAGCAGATTTATACTTTTCTAAACCTGTTGACATTAATAGACTTAGAAGGACATAATTCTGTTTAGGATCGCACTGTTTCTTTTAAAAATATCATACAGTGCTTCGGTTTCACATACTGGACAATGGCAAATATTTATATTGGAAATGAGTTAATCACTGTTGAGTTGACTTCCCACTACATGGGCAGCGAAGCATGTTAGAGAAATTGCTATGTGAATAATACAGCATTCAATAATCATCTCAACAATGTGTTGCTACAGGTGGTTTCAGTTGCAAGTGCAAACTAAGCCACTTGGAGGGAGGTGTGTCTTTGGAGAAGCAAAAACCTGGTTCTGATCAGCAACAGAATATTCATCTTGAGGCTAACAAACCACTCTGGCTACATACTTGGCTAAACTTGTGAACTGCACCTGTATGTTCAAGTATTTTCAAGCATGGTCTTAGGCTCTTTGAACAAAATATGTTTATTAATACAATATCTTCTGCCATTTTCTATTTATTCAGTCTGTCTGTTTACCCCCAGTTTTGTTGAGAAAATATCACATTGGGAGCAGTGTTTTTGTTTTCTGACTGGTAAAGTGTGGTGTGATGGGTTGTGTAGTGATATAGTACAACCTGATCTTGTCAGATTTTAAATGCTAAGCAGGGTCAGTACTTGGATGAGAGACCACAAAAAAAGCCTATAAAGGAGGCAGGCAATGACAAACTACCTCTGCTTAATCATCTGCCTTGAAACCTCCATGGTGGGCACTTGATACATTGGCATGGGCTCCCGCTGCCTCCTGTCTTCCACATCTTTTCTCAACATATACAAGCACAAAAAGAAACATAAACTTGGGTGCTGTGTGAGCCTGTATGGCACAGACTTAGTGAAAGATGCCTGATGTTGCCAGAGCCTGTGGCTGGCATCTTCAGAGGATCATGATCCTCTGAAGATGCCAGCCACAGATGCAGGCGAAACGTCAGGAGAGAATGCTGCTAGAACACGGCCATACAGCCCGGAAACCACACAGCACCCAAGTGATTCGGGCCGTGAAAGCCTTCGACAATACAAGAAACATAAACACTTTCACACCCCACCACCCCAATACAAAACACAAGCATGAAATACAAAAAGAAAAAGCAAGAAAATAACCAAATAATGACTTCCCATTGTCTCACTATTGAATTCCAATGCATGCATCTAATTAAAATAAAACAACTTGCGGGTTACACTCTTTTATCATTTCCAATATTCTATTTCAGTCTGCTGGTTTCTTTTAAATCTCAAATCCTGCTATTGTTTCTCTTCTAGCATATTTTCTCAATAGGTAGTCTGCAAAAGGTTTCCAGTTTTCTACAAACTTTTCTATATTACTGTCCTTCATTAAGATTGCTAATTTCGATATTTCTGAATATTGTGTGACCAAATCCTATTTCTAGAGAATTCAGCGGCTTGAAGATAATGATGAGCACCTTGACTTGGGCTCTTTTCCTAGACAGTTGAAGGCCTTGGAGGTAGTAACAAATACCTTGACTTGAGCTCTGAAGCAGACAGACAGCCAGTGGAATTTTTTAATGAACTGTGATAATATCATCTCTGTAATAGTTTCAGATAATCCTGTGACTCCAGTATTTTGTGCCCACTGAAGCTTCTGATTCAATTTTCAAATGCAGTCTCTGGATGAGAGCAAGCAGTGATGTGGGGGATGTGAGTCTTCTTAAGTCACGCTGAAATGCAGCTTTCAGCCCTGCAGTTAAAGTTGTCTGGAGCAGCAGTGGCGTAGGAGGTTAAGAGCTCGCGTATCTAATCTGGAGGAACCGGATTTGATTCTCCGCTCTGCCACCTGAGCTGTGGAGGCTTAGCTGGGGAATTCAGACTAGCCTGTACACTCCCACACATGCCAGCTGGGTGACCTTGGGCTAGTCACAGCTTTTCAGAGCTCTTTCAGCCCCACCCACCTCACAGGGTGTTTGTTGTGAGAGGGGAAGGGCAAGGAGATTGTAAGCCCCTTTGAGTCTCCTAAAGGAGAGAAAGGGGGGATATAAATCCAAACTCTTCTTCTTCTTCTTCTTCTTCTTAAAATGAAATGTGGAGTTTACATTTTACTTCTTTATTTTATTCCATTAGGCATCTGGGTTATTTACATCGTCTCCTTCCCCTCCTGGGAGGAGCGTAGAGTTAGAGATTGGCCAAAAGTCAATCTGCTCTTAACCACTACACCACGATGGATATGGACAAAACAATCCAATTGCAAAGGATTGCTGTAGTGTACCGAGAGTAGAATATCTAGTAATGTGTGGATGCAGCCCAGTCTCTCCATACAGACTATGGAGGATATGTGTAATGACAGAGCGTGCGTTTTATCAGCGGAAAGGTGCGTTACCAGAAAAGATAAGTGCAGTTGAAGATGGCTTGGCACAGCAGACAAATAACTTCACACCACAGCAACTTCACTTCAAAGAAGGAATTTTACTTTCAGGTGCAAGTTATATACAAGTGAATATCAAAGAACAAACCGGCAGCATGCTTCGCAGTAAATAAGAATCCCTAACAGCAAATGTGCACAGATAGTGCTCCACTATTATACAATCACTGCCCAATCACAGTGAAGGTCACAGCACCAGATCAGACTGGTTTGATTCAGTTACACCAGGCTTTTGCCAACTGACCCTGGCTGACAGGTGCTGTCATCTAGATCTTCATGATCTGTGCACAAGATGCACACCTCTTTATTTTGATTCCCTGTCTTTGAAACAAGTGACAAACTTAAAAAAAAAAATAGGTAATCATTTTTCGGTCTCCTTGTGAACGTGGGTCATGTATATTATGGCTGCGATGAGAAGGGAAAATAGCCTGTCAGAGTTCTGGCGCTGGATTCGCACTGTCAGTAAAAAAATGGAAGAGTGATGGCTGAGGGAAACTAATTTACAGTTGGATCCTTGCCAAAGAACTTTAAGATAAACCCAGTGCCAGTATAAACGCTTTTGAGTGAATTGCAGTGCAGTCCTTAGTGGAGTTACACCTCTCTAAGTCTATTATTTTCAGTGGAATTAGAAAAGTGTGACCCTCTTTAGGACTGCACTACCAGACACCTTAGAAACTTTCTCGGTTTATAGAGAAGAGAAACATAGTGGGTAGAGGCAGGGCTTGCATTTTGGTTGTCAGGTTTTGTTTTTAACATTATGACGCCTTGTGGGGGAAAGGGAGCATCATACCTGGGATCCATGTGGTGTTGAAAGTGTTTGATAATCTCCTTGGAGAGATTATACCTTTGCATTACAAGCAGAATGCATTGAGGCCGGAGCACAGTGGAGCATCCCAAACATGCGTGTGAGCTTGGGCACAAAGAAAAAGTCAGAGTCATTTGTAATTTCTAATCTAATAAAAAGAGTATTTATTAGTGAGCTCCATTCTGGATAGAAAGGTGGATAGACAGGTTCACTAATTTAATGTAATCTAGCTGGATGGATGGGGATAGATGCACTCAGCATCCATCCTCTGTACACACATGGTTCAGTGGAGGAAAAATGAGAGCAAGAAGGAGTGAGCCGGAAGGAAGGAAGTCCCTGAGAGCATCAGTCTAACATCAAAGGGATAGTGCCAGCATGATAGAGTAAAGGTGTCAATCCCTGGGTTCCTATCTAGCATCTGGCTTACTGGTAAACCCCCTATGTGGTCGAGGCAGGAAACAGCGTTAAAGTCCTCCACTTCCAACAGAAAGCACCAGCCCAGTCACTGCTTCCTTGCACAGATGGTTTAACTTAACCATTCCAAGTACCTGAAGGTGTTGTTAGCTTCACCTGCTCTGGGCTGCAAGAGCAAAGAGCCAGAAGGCTGCAACCTGCCTCATTGCCTAGGAACCTCTCAGAGACAACTCTTTGGCTGCTTCTGCCTCTTTCCCCTTTTCCTTCTGGCTGGCTTGGCTTCACTTTCTGCTCCTGTGCCTTTTGCCTCCAGCCAGTCTCTAGCCTTTTCCCATCCTGACTATTCTTAGCCCCAGATGCACACCTGGTTCTTGAGTCAAGCTCTGCATTCCTCTTTTCTGTTCCCAAACCCTGTTCTCCATAGCAGGACCTAGGCTTAAGCCACCAGAGTCCAGATACCTATTGCTCCCTTGCTGAGACTCACCTGCTGCCCCCTTGCCTTCTGAGCCTCCCTATGGCCAAAGGCCAAAGCTGTCCTGTCGCTGGGGCTATTTTTGCTTCACTCTCCTATCTCAGGTCCCACCCAATTTCTTCTGGGCTTAGGGTTATTTCCTCTCCCAAAGTGGGCTGTTGCCAGGTAGCCCACCCCAAACATATATTGCATTGAAGTGAAGTCTTTGTTCCTGATGGCATTCTTCCCATGTTTTGGAAATGAAATGCTGCTGAAAGTGTATGAAGCAGAGAGAGGTTTTATGTGAAGGGAGGTGCAGTAGGAGAAAAATCCTGAATCAGTTTCCTGCCCATTAACTCTCCTCCAAAAAACAGTCTCTCTGCTTCTGCTTCCCCACCCCCCCTCATTATTTAGTTACGGTAATTTATTTTTCATTCCATAAAATTATATGCAGGTTAATGGGAAGCAAAAGGTTAAATTCAGTGTTCTGATGGCCTCATTAAGAATAAAAATGACCTCCTTAGCAGCCACATGCACCCACACAAAGCAGCAAGTCAAACTTGATAATTTCTTAATCTTCCAAAAATAGCCTTTCAGTCCAACATTCTGATTTATGAACTGGGATCAGTCATACCTAACTATTTCTAGTCAAGGCCAGCAGCGTCTGAAGATTGCGTTCATTTTTGAGCGCAAGAATGAGAGTGCACAAAGGAACTCTTCACAGATTTCAGAGTGGGGCACGAGTTTGTGTCAAAAAGCATTCCTATGATCTTTGTATCAGAGCCACCAGGTACTACTAACTGCCAGACAGCAAAAATAATACGAACTTTACAGCCAAATCGGGGGGCGGGGGGAGGGGGGTCAGGATCTATTTCTGGAGCCATCACAGTCCTGTGCCAGAGCAGGTGTCCATCCTGCCAGTGCAAGGGCAAATGCTCCACTGGAGGAGTGACTTACCTGGGCTAGTGCCACACGTCTCCACAGCACCCAATCCAGAGGCTTCCATCCTTCTCTAGGCCTGCTGGCACAAAAAGTTGTGCCAGCGTGACTGGGGGTGTTCCGGGGGCAGGCCAGGGGGTGGAGCTGACCTTAGTTGGCTTCCACGTCCCATTTAGTCCCTGCGTGCCAACAGAAATACACCATGTTTTTCATAGCATATCTCCATTATCACCTATAGGGAATTTTTGCCAGCTGTGGTTTGTTTGTTTTGCTTTGTTTTTGGACATCCCTGCCATTGGGAAGCCCTTTGGAGAGGATGGGGTGGCTCTGGAGAAATACTGTCCCCTCCCCCCCAAAATCCAATCTGGATGGGCTGTTAGTGTGTTTGCTCTTTAAACCTCTATATGTTTCACAATATAAGCTTCATCAGGGGGATCAGAGTTTTATTATTTATTTATTTATTGGATTATTGGATTATTGGATTATTAGATTTAGGAACCATTCACCCCCGGAGGGCTCTGGGCGGTGTACAGTAGAACACACAATACAATAATACACATAAATTAAAACTCAAACGTAAACTCCATACATAGCAGCAATCCATTTCGAATAAAACATAATATAAAACTGAATAGCTTTAGTCCTGACTATCAATGGTATCTTGAAATGGATGTATATAAGCATTTTACATGGAAATGTGACTAGCCAATTTTTTCATATGGCCCAAAGCTGGTTGAATAAGATTGAAACAGAGTATTTTCTGAGCCAGCCCTGTTTCTGAGCCAGTTACTCAAAGTATTGGAGAACTTACCAGAAGGCTTAAAGTTCTTTCTTCGTTGTTGTTTTTATTACCAATCAGAGTTTTCAGCTCTCATGATGGAAAATTCCCCTGCTTGGTGGTATAATATTTCTATTTTGAGCCAAAAGTCATGAAAATTGCTTAGATTGATTTGTTTTCATTTACATTATTTGGATTTAAACAAAGTATTTTAAAAGGTTCTCTTAATGGTCAATTTAAGCCCTTGAGGCTGACTAAAATACTGCAAAAGAACCACAAATTCAAATCTAAATCCCAGTATCCCAGCAGGACATTATAAATCACAAGCAATAAGCAGTTTGAAAACCTGAATCTCCCACTCAGTCCTCCAGCATTTTCTTCTTTTAAATGGGGGATTTTAGTCTTTGCTTAACTAGAAAACAGCTCCTTCCAGTTCCAGGCTGAAATTCATATCAAAACACAATTAAAAATTAAAGGGCATGGAGCCAGGTGGTTAAGTTTCAGCCTCGTCTAACTTGTGTTGCAGTTTGTTTAGAATTTTTAACTACAGATCCAAATTACTAGAGTTCACTTCTACCATAATAAATACCATAAAAATTAATTGTTTAAAACTCTCAGTGTATCTAAACAAGTAATCCTATACATGCTTATGAAGAAGAAGAAGAAGACGTGTTTGGATTTATATCCCCCCTTTCTCTCCTGTAAGGAGACTCAAAGGGGTTTACAATCTCCTTACCCTTCCCCCCTCACAACAAACACCCTGTGAGGTGGGTGGGGCTGAGAGAGCTCCAAAGAACTGTGACTAGCCCTAGCCCTAGGTCACCCAGCTGGCATGTGTGGGAGTGCACAGGCTAATCTGAATTCCCCAGATAAGCCTCCACAGCTCAGGTGGCAGAGCGGGGAATCAAACCCGGTTCCTCCAGATTAGATACACGAGCTCTTAACCACTATGCCACTGAATTCACTTCGGGTTTACTTCAAATAAATATTCATCAGTTTGTGCAACACGTCTCACCATACTTATTTAGAAATAAATCCTTTTGAATTAAATAGAAATTGTCAATAAGTAATCATTGGTAGGACTGGGTTGCATGGCTGTTTCCAGATACTGGCTTCTGCAGTGATTGCAATATTATCAGGATATGAAATAGCGGACATCTCCATGAACAGTATATATGTGATGTTGTGTTAAGAGCTGTGGACTCTAATCTGGAGAATAGGGTTTGATTCCCCACTTCCTGATACAATTGACTGACTCTTATCTGGTAAAATGGATTTGTTTCCCTGCTCCTACATATGAAGCCTGCTGGGTGACCTTGGGCTAATCGCAGTTCTTCAGAACTTTCTCAGCCCCATCTACCTCACAAGGTGTCTGTTGGGGGGAGAGAAAAAGAAGTAGTTTTTAAGCTTCTTTGAGAGAAGTGGAGCATAAATTCAGACTCTTCTTATAGGAATGGGATTTGGAACTACCATTGTTGGTTTTATGCAGTGTTTTCTGTCCTATTTATGTCTCTGTTGTGTTTGAATTAACAGTGAGCAGCATGTAAGAACACTACAGAATGATATGAAAAGGACTTTAGAGAAAGTTCTGAAGCCATGAGACCAATACATCAACCCCAGCATCTCACCTTCATTAGTCAGCCCAAGCCATTGTACAGTGTGCTATGATCAAGAGAAAAGCACACTCTTGATCAAATCAGTAGAATGTAACAGTTCCTTAAAGACCAACAAAATTTAACAAGATATAAGCTTTCATGAGTCAAATTGCATCAGGTATCAAACAGAGCTTTGACTCATGATAACAGTACACCTTGCCTTTGAATAAATCTTCACTTGTGTATTTAGTTGAACATTCTTTCCATTTTCAGATGCTTCTCACCCTTGGTCCCCATGACATATTACTCATTAATATGGATTATAATGGTTCTAATCTTTGTGAGTTTGTGTATATGAGTTGTTGAGTCACAGCTGACTTATGGAGATCCTGTAGCGTTTTCAAGGCAAGAGATGCTCAAAGATGATTTGCCATTGCCTGCTTATGTGTGAGCTGAGAGAGGTTCGAGAGAATTGTGTCTGGCTCAAGGTCACTCGTCAGGCTTCATGTGGAGATGCAAGGAATCAAACCCGGTTCTCCAGATTAGAGTTTATCACTCTTAACCACTAAACCACTCTTGTTTCTAATCTATTGAAGTCTATATTAGACTGTTACTCCTTGTTCTTTGCCCCATCCAGGGTTATTCTATTCTGGGTCTCTAGAATCTTTATTTGGCATGTTTATTTGAATCTAATTCCCGCCTGTAAAAGCATCCTTTGTGATCTGTTTGGTTAAGACCAGCAACTCCTCTCCTATATTACCAGCTGTATCTGTAACAAAATGCTGTTAAAGGTCTGTAAGGAAACAAAAAGACGAAAGAGCATAACTCAGTGTATCATCCTAGTTAATCGCAACCCACAGGCAAGTGGTCACATAAGAACATAAGAAGAACCTGCTGGGATCAGACCAGAGTCCATCTAGTCCAGCACTCTGCTACTCACAGTGGCCCACCAGATGACTTTGGGAGCTCACATGCAGGATGTGAAAGCAATGGCCTTCAAAATTGGTAGCCAAAGATCGACTTCTCCTCCATAAATCTGTCCAAGCCCTTTTTAAAGCTATCCGGGTTAGTGGCCATCACCACCTCCCGTGGCAGCATATTCCAAACACCAATCACACGTTGCGTGAAAAAATGTTTCCTTTTATTAGTCCTAATTCTTCCCCCCAGCATTTTCAATGTATGCCCCCTAGTTTTAGTATTATGAGAGAGAAAAATTTCTCTCTGTCAACATTTTCTACCCCATGCATAATTTTATAGACTTCAATCATATCCCCCCTCAGACATCTCCTCTGCAAACTAAAGCGTCCCAAACACTGCAGCCTCTTCTCATAAGGAAGGTTCTCCAATCCCTCAATCATCCTCATCGCCCTTCTCTGCACTTTTTCTATCTCTTTGATATCCTTTTTGAGATGTGGTGACCAGAACTGAACACAGTTCTCCCAACTTTGGTCGCACTGCTTTATATAAGGGCATGACAATCTTTGCAGTTTTATTATCAACTCCTTTCCTAATTATCCCCAGCATAGAGTTTGTCTTTTTCACAGCTGCCATGCATTGAATTGAAATTCCCATGGAACCATCAACTAAGACGCTCAAATCCCTTTCCTGGTCTGTGACTGATAGCACTGACCCCTATAGCGTGTATGTGAAGTTTGGATCTCTTGCCAGGGAATTTGGAAGCATTTAGTTTATTAATGGCTGCCAGAACTCAGACTATGTTCACCCAATAAGTGATGAGAAGCCAGCTGGCAAGGGGCAGAGAGGTCCTCCAATTAAACCAAGCCTTGAAATATACTTGGAATTCAAGAATGAAGAGAAAAATTGCAGTACCAAGGACAGCTCCCAAATGGCAGACAATTTGCTCTGACAAGTTCTGAAACAATACCAATAAGAAACCTACTAAGTACTTTACATAGTGAGTGTTTGTACCAAACTGGGCTTTTGCACTAGTTCAGTAGCCAGTCTCAAGTTCTACTTATGTGGGGAGAAGAAATCTGGTACGTCATTATTGTATAATTTTCTACTAGATTCATGAGTATCTTTGGAGAATAGGGGCAGAATAGTTAACATGGAAGTCACTTGAACTCAGTTTAAGAGCTGTTCAGGCTGCTGCTATACAAGCTTCTGGATTCTTTTTTTATTTAATTTTTTATTGTATCATTTGAATTTTACAGTTTATAATAATATCTTTTTTCATACATTTTCAAACGATACATTTTCCCCCTTTTCTCCCTCCCCCCATTTCATCTTCTTCATAGTTTTATCACACAAACAGCAGTAAGTTCATTCTCTGTAGCCTCTTCTCCCATATTTCTTCATTGAGCTTCTTTCATCCAGTCCATGTATACTGTCCATATCTTCAAGCTTCTGGATTCTTATTCCATAACGGCCTTGGGGATTTCCTTGCTTCTGGATTCCATACCTGGCTCTTCTAGGCCACAAGCTCCTTGCTTCTTATTTATGAGGCTAGAATCATAACACGCAATGGTTGGGGTTTATTTTGGGGGGGGGGGATTTGCACAGTCTTGGGTTTTTGATTTCTATATCTGACTCCATAATTTGACATCTGAATATCAGAAGTGAAATTTTACATCAGAATTTGAAATGGCAGGTGTGACGAATGCCCTTATAAGGCATTCAGTTTCCAGGGTGAGAGTCTGCCCTAAAGGGGTTAAGCCCTGGCCAGCCCTGATTGGCTAGAGGCTTAACCCCTTTAGGGCAGACTCTCACCCTGGAAACTTAATGCCTTATAAGGGCATTCATCACAGCAGGCTTTGGTTTTTTTTACCTGCTGGAGGGAATGCATGCTGACTGTTAGGTGAGTGAGGCTGGAACTAAACTGTAAAACTGGTCATTATGCTGTAAATTGTGGAATACTAACTCCTACTGTCACAACTATTGGATGCCATCAAATATGTTTCATTGCCTATTTATTGCATGTTAAATATTGTTGTTAAGCATAGGCTGCTAGGCACATCAGCTATAGTCAGATCATAGTTGCTGGTCCACATCAGATCTTGCTTAATTAGTGTTAGTACTCCTGTGTGTCAACCTACCTTGCTGTAAAGTCACGAACTTCTGAATATTTAATAGGTACCCAAACCTAGCTCCTAAATTACTCCTAAACCTAGCTCCTAATTACTTATTTATTGTGCACAGTGTTTTTAGTTGTGATTTTGTTGTACACCTCCAAGACAACAATGTAAGCCATTTTGGATCCCTGCTTGGGAGAAACGTGGAATATAAATGAAGTAAAATAAATAAATAAACACAGATAATACATGCAGGTGTTTATGATACACATATAACATTTACAGAATTGGTGTTTAGGTATTCATTACAAACAACCATTTCAGTTTTATGCTCAGAACAACCCTTTTGGGTAGGTTAGGCTGAATGTGTATATGACTGGCCAAAGGTTATCCAGCAAGCTTCTATGGCAGAGTGGGAATTTGAATGCCCCAGATCCTAGTCCAATGCTCTAGCTGCTATACCACACTGCCTTTCACTATATTCATCTTTAAAAAACAAGGGCATGACAATTCATCTTATGCATATATGTGTTGAGGAATGAGGAAAGAGGAGTTGAATTTATATCCTCCTTTTCTCTCCTGTAAGGAGACTCAAAGGGGCTTATAAACTCCTTTCCCTTCCCACCTCACAACAAACACCTTGTGAGGTAGGTGAGAGAGCTCCAAAGAACTGTGACTAGCCCAAGGTCACCCAGCTGGCATGTGTTGGAGTGTACCAGCTAATCTGAATTCCCCAGATAAGCCTCCACAGAGTACAGCTGCTCTTAACCACTACGCCACTGCTTCTCTTAGAATACCTGCAGGCATATGGATCACACTGGGTACACTGCTTGTGTATCTAATATTCTGATATTAACAAAAAACCTCGTGGGAACTGGCCTTCCAGGAATAATTAGTATCAAACCATTGCAGAGCAAAAGAGATTTGGTTCAACATGAAATAATGGTACTCAGTATTTCCTGGGGCACCTCCTGATTTGATTAAAACATTCTAGAGGATGTATAAGGGATATAGGTCATCACCCACTGCAGGCTGTTCCCCACCCTCGCCCTGCTCTGGCGTGAAATGTTGGACCAGAAGTGCTCTCTTTCCCTGTGGAAAGTAAGAAGCACATGCAGGGCAGGGGCGTCGGGACAAGAGATCTTGCCTTGACATGCCTCCTCTGTTAGTGCACATCAAAGAGGAAGCGTGTCAGGACAACATTTCTTGCCCCAATGCGCTTCTGGTCCCACCGCACACCATGTGCGGTGGTCCCACAAGATGCCAGTGGGTAATCAGCCATAAGAGAGGCTGGGTTCTCCACTGTTCATATACCCTCTTTGAGAGAACAATGCTGGCAACTTTGCCTGAATGTGATAACTGGGATTAAACTTCTTTCATGTCTTGTATTTTAACATACCTCATAAGCCTTCAGGTTGTGATGGGTGTCAAGTGCCTAAAATGCTTTGAGTCCAATGCAAGTTTTTAAGGAAAACATATCCTATTTTCAGTTTCTCCTGCAGATGCCCACCCACTAATCTGCCTGAATGGGAGGATCTTAGTCTGATTCGAGAGATCAAATGTCGTGTGTGCAGCAGCAGAGAGAGTGTTCCCACCAAAGGATAGTAGGGTTGCCTGAAGCCGCTGTTTTACATCAAAAAGGCAGGGTACCTGTGTCTCTCCAGATGTTCATGGACTACAAATCCTATCAGCCCCTGCCAGCATGGCCAATTGGTCGTGCTGATGAGAATTGTAGTCAATGAACATCTGGAGAGACGTAGGTTGCAGTTCCCTTGAATATATAATGATCTACCAGACTTCTGTACTTTGACTCCCTGAGATCTGTTGAACTGCCCTACATAACAGCCTTGCCATTTCAGGCTTTTACTGCTGCAGTAACACAAAAATAAGGTGAGCAATTTTTTAACACAGGAAATCTGACTTTAAAAGCAATATAACTGTTTGCATTGATTTTGGCAGCTAACATTAAAGTATCAGAACAAATGAGAGGCTGTAAATCAGATAAGTAGGAGAGATTTCTAACCTGTTGTTCTTGGGCAACATAATAGAAAGTATGATACAGAACAAACACAGAAGTTACCTGCATTAGTCTTCTTTGACCCTGCTCAATTTAACCTTTTTCAACATGCCCCAGATCCTTTAGTTTAGTGGTACTGGTGTTTGATTTATGACTACAAATGCACAAGAGTAATTAGAGAGCTAGGCCAACTTTAGTCTATTCTAAAATGAACCCGATACAGCTGCAGTCTCTTTTAATCCTGTTAGACCTTTCAGCTGCTTTGGTTCAGCTGATAACTCCATTTTTCTGAGTTAATTGGGAGTGTGGTTTTCAGATCTATTGCGCTGCTGTCTATTGATTTCAGTTCCCATCCCCCATCCCATCAGAACAATGACACAGAGAGGCTAGTGGATTATGCATAGCATATGTACAACAGGTTGCAGTCGTTATAAAGGAACCCGTTTTCCTTTTTCCCATTCACATGTGAGCCCTTCACCCATTCAGGCAGTGATTGGAGCCCGTGGAAACAATCCAGGTCGCTTGCCTGCATGGAGATGGTTCTCTCTTTTTTTAATTTCCTGCAACACACATGTAGCTGCACAGGCATACGGAAATTAACCCCTGCAGCCATTCCAATTTCCCCACAATCTGATTGGCTGCACCTACATATCTGGACTCAAACAAGATTTGAGTCCAGCAGTACCTTAAAGACCAACAAAATACTAGGGTGTAAGCTTTCAAGAGTCAAAACTCCTTTTCTCAGAGACCAAAGTTTATAAAATCTTATTGGTCTTTAAGATCCCCCTGAACTCAAATGTTGCTCTACAACTTATATTATTGCCTGACTGTAGTCGACCCACGTGGTCAGCGTAAGAACGAGACGAGACGCGGAGATAACATCTGGTGGAGATCGCCAGCAACGGGAGCGCGGAGCTTCGTGTTCCTAGCGAGTCTCCCGCGTGCTGGTTCCTGGCACCTTTTATTATGATTCTAATGGGGGCGTGTAGAGGGGCGGGACGGGAGAGTCCGGGAGAGCGGGAGAGCGGGAGGGCGGGAGATCATCATGTGATGCATGATCTCACCTGGCTGCTACGTGCGGAGAGGAGCATCAGCGTCTGGGCCTAATCCTCACCTGGGGGGCAGATCATTGTCCCTTTGTCTGGGACGCCCGGTGACTGAGCCAGATAGTTCATGACCCGTGACTCATACGGGGTTGAGGAGTGGGGGTGCGGTGCGACCAGAAGGCCGTAGGTCCGTTGGTGTTCCAACGTTCTACCACGGTGCTGCTGGGTCAGCAGTGCATCACTACACCTGACCATTAATTTCTCAACATTTCATACCTGATCAGTTATTTCTATAAGCTATGACAAAAACATGACAATATTTCAGTGTTTATATTTGAAAGATAACCATAAATATGCTTTCTTTAATACGATTCTCTGAATTACAGCACAGTTGTATATCTTATTTTTCTGGTGTAGAATTTGCTGGTCTTCACCTCAGCAAATTCCACTATGTTTTAGTTCTGTGAGAAAAGAGGTCACAGCGCCTTTCATATGGGAGAGAAAATCCTCATCAAACATGGAAGCATTCTTTAACCTTTGCTAGTGACTGTTATGTAAAACCTGCTCCATTTTGCAAGGCTGGATTGAAAAGTTTGAATGTGAATATAGAGTCTGAATATGAAGTTGTTTACAGCCGATCCCCCTCCTTCTTCTATGTAAGAAGTCAATAGAAAGTGTTTCCCTTTCTTAGGAAACATGTGCTTAGAAACCAGCATCCAAAGATGAGGCCCTTTTAAATAAGAACCTTTTTTCTCTTACCTTCCTGGTTTTTCTTCTTTGCTTGCTTTCTTTCAATGGTTGAAAGGCTGAGCATGAAGTCACATTTCAGAATCGGAAGTGTGAATGAGGTGCCGTAGAAGAAAGAGGCAAAGCACTGAAGCTGATGTTCAAGCTTGACAAAGTTTTTCTTTGCAGACTTTCTATACATACCTCATGCTCACAGTATTTAGCATTCAGAGTTTGAATAACCTAGAATGATATACCTTCCTCTCTTTCAGAGGAAACGTTAGCTAAAGGTCTTCGGTAGCTGCCTGCTTTCTCTGTGCTGTCAGTTTAAAGGCCTTTCATAGGCTATTTATAGAGCATGATAATGCTGCACCTTCCATAAGAAATTCAGTTACAGTCAGAACTGAACTTCTCTGCTTTACTTTGATACCTGCCCTTCATGGAACATTGGAGAGCTGCTGCCAATCAGATGAGATGGCACTGACCCTGATAGAGTTAGGTCCCTTCCACACATGCAGAATAATTCACTTTCAGTGCACTTTGCAGATGGATTTTACTGTGTGGAATAGCAAAATCCACTTGCAAACAATTGAGAAAGTGGATTGAAAGTGCATTATTCTGCATATGTGGAAGGGGCCCAAGAGTCTGACTGTCAAATGCAGCGCATAATGTTTTTAATGACGATCCTATTTGTATTATTAACAGTTCAGAAATGCAACTTCTGTTAAGCATTTCCTGATGTATGATGTTGTTTGGAAACAAAAGCTGCAGATACAGTTGCCAGGTTACTACTACTTTATGCCTTTAATTCTTTATGCCTTTAATTCTTCCACTGGAGTGGGAAATACCAGGGTCAAGTTGTTTTCCATTTGGGAAGGGAGAAGGGGAAAGAGCAGAGGGAAATTAGCCCTCTGGTTCTTTAGATCCAACTATTGGAATTTTCAGCCTTGTTTGCATGCAGCAGCAGCACAAGCAGCAGGGAATTCAGGGAAGCCTCACGAACATTCTAAAGGTGACAGTTTAAAACCATTGGTAGTTCTGTTGTTCCCTGACTGACTGAGAGAAAAAAGGTTTCTCTGTGTACTGCTAACCAATGCTACGTAAAAGTGCCTTTGACTAAAGATACTATATAAGCTTACTATCACAACCAAACTGTAACAAACAATGAGCCGTGAATGTAATGATATATATGTGATACTTTGTTGATATGTATATACTGTTTATTCCCCCCCCCCCCCAAAGTTAAAGTTCTCTTCATGTTTATGAACTTGTGAGGTAAAACTGCTGGTCTTTTGAAAGATAACTATTCTAATTTAACGTGCCACACAATCCAAATTTCTGCTCATTACTCTGCTTCACAGGATTATATATCTTCTATATAGATAAAAAGCAAACCGTCCGTTTGTGAGTCGTGCTCTAACTCCGAAACCACTGGACGGATTGCTTTCAAATTTTCACTCAACGTGCCTTTCCAATGTGAAAGGTCATCTGTGCAGTCACAGTAAAGGGACTCAAGCTTGTTCAGAGCTGACCTGGAAAAGATGTTTGGCTTTTGACTTCAGAATGCGTTCTTCATGTGTAATGTTGCCAGCTCTGGTCATAGGGGGGTGGTGCCTGGGGTTTGTGGAGGGCAGGGACCTCAGCAGGGCATAATGGCATAGAGTCCACCCTCACAAGCAGCCATTTTATCCAGAGGGACTAATCTTGGTAGTCTAGTTGTAATTCCAGGAGAGCTTTAGAACCCGTGAGGAGATTGGCAGCCTAAGGGATACCAAACTCAAGGTGGACCATGGCTTTCTTTCAGAATTTGAACTGTTCTCCAGACTGCAAAGATCGGTCCCTGTGGAGGAAGTAGCAGCTTTGAAGGACATCACATCACTGAGCTTCCTCCCCATATTTTTCCCTCCAAAGGCACTGCCTCCAAATCTCCAGGAGTTTCTGAAACTGGAGTTGGCAACTGTATTCAAGTGGGTGGAGCCATACCTTCTGACTCAGGTTTTTAGCTGCCACAATGGGCAAAACTGTAAGGAAATTCTCTCTGGAGATTCTGTTAGTGAGGCCACTTCTCCAGTCTATATTGGTCACCCACTTCTTCACCCCAAAAATAAATCTTTTAATAACTCTACTCATATTACATTACCTTTACATGTCCTTTGTGTGGGCCGTTGCCTTCTGTCGCTTACCTCAGCCAAACTCTTATTTACCATATTTCCTTGGCAGGAAGATGACTTGCACTGAGACCCAGTGTGGTGTAGTGTTTAGACCACAGGGCTAAGAGCCGGAAGATTCAGATTTGGGCCCCCCTGTCTGCCATGGAAGCTTGCCAGTGAAGCTTGGGACAGTCACATTCCCCCAGTCTAATTTACCTCACAAGCTTGTTGTTGTAGGGCTGAAATGAGGAGAGCAGACGACTGTAAGCCATTTGGGGTCTGCACTGGGGAGGAAAGTTGGGTATAAAATAGTTAAATAAATAAATAATGTAAGATGACTCCCCCAAAGGAATACATACTAGATAACTGGCATATGGACGTGAGGCAATCACCTCTTATTTCGTGGGCATTCCTGGAGGGCAGGGGTTCTTACGCTCATTCCGCACAGCACATTTAATACGAGTTGCAATCGTTATAAATGAATTCGTTTCCCCTTTTTATGAAAACGAATTCATTTATAACGATTGCAACTCGTATTAAATGTGCTGTGTGGAATGAGCCCTTGTCTTGCATTTGTGTGCTGTATTATTTTTGTATTAGCCACAAGCCAGTGATAGCTCCATCTCCACAGTAATGAAAGTGGGCAAAGCTAGCTGCTAGCAAATAGCCTTGCCATGCTAGATAAGCAGGCGGAAAATAGTAGTCTTTTTGAATTCTGCACTCATGTGTGGTGGATATAAGGAGCAATCAAGGGTGAAAAAGAACCAATGGTGAGAGGGAGGGTGAAGATTCTTTCAACACAGTGTGCATTGATAGGGGGTGGGACTTGCAGTGCTATGGCAGGTTTTACCCATCTGGTGTCTGTGATATTAGCACCCTTTGCCATCTCTGCAGGAGAATTGCTGTGCTAGTCACATTTGTTAGGACAAGACCCACAGTGTTCCAGTGTCCACCCACCAAAAAAACCCACAAAAAAACAGCAGTACTTGCTGGTGATTTAGTTATGACTGTGTAGTTCCTGAATGGAAGCCACAGTATCCTGAAATGTGTTTTCTTGTTAGAATTGCCAACAAATCTGGGAAAAACTGTCCTGGCCTGAGTGTTTAACAGCACTCGTGATATGCAGAAATCTGTAGACGAATCTTTTCACGACAGTATCACTATAATAGCTTCTTATCACGGCTCTGCAATGTAGACTGGTTTTAAAAAAATCAACAGTCTTGTTTCATGCTAGTATTTAGAACTGCACTTGCTATTTGCACTTACAACTTAACAGTGACCAAATTTAAATGCATTTTCATATTTGGCAGATATGATTATTTATAGAAATAGAAGAATTTAAGAAGCTGTAGATCCCAGGGGATTTGTTTTCTTGTGAACACATTGCATTGGTTTATTTGTTTAATAGTGGTATTTATTTGTTTGTTTTGTCTTTCAGCTGTTATTCACAGTGATACTGAAATGGCAGGAATCAATTCACAAGCGAACATCAAGGAAAAGGTGGGATCTTTTAATTATTATATTGTGCTTATATACAGTGCTTGTAAATCCAGATCCTGTAGGTTGGTAATACTGACCTATATATTGGCCAATGCAAGGTATCTTTGATCAGAGCCTCCAAGTATTGTCTAGAAATATAGGACTAGTTGAGAGGGCCAACGTGGTGTAGTATTTAGGAGTGGTGGACTCTGATCTGGAGGCAGTGGGTTTGATCCTTGCTCCTCTCCATGAAGTCTTCTGGGTGACCTTGGGCCAGTCACAGTTCTCTCAGAACTCTCTCAGCGCATGTGAAGGCAGGGAATGGCAAACCACCTCTGTATGTCTCTTGCCTTGAAAACCTTACAGTATCATAAAAAGTCAGTGCAATTTGATGGCACCCGTGCAGTTGGGAGATTGAGCTCTACTCTGCATCCCTGTCTTAGAAAAGAACAGCTAAATCTGTTGTTTAGTACTAATGATCAGTCTTTCACTGATATCAAATTCAGCCACCCTTACCATTTTGTAGCCCAAAAATTGATAATAAAAAATTCAAAACCCTGAAGGGAATAACCACAGCTACTTTCTTGTTGTTGGAGTTGCCAGATAACCAGGAGAAAAATATACTGGCCCTTTATTAGAGACTTAATAGGATGTTGTTTACCATGTGATGTTATTGACTTCCATGCTGTGAAAAGCTTCAACTACCCATTTCCACGTATTAAGCCTTTATTAAAAAGACAGGACATTTTTCTCCAGGCCATCCAGCAACCCTACTTGTTGTCCGTATCATACATTGCTTTAATATTTGCCCTTAAAGGTTAGTATAATTATTGCTGCTGTGATCAGGATAGCCCCAGGCTAACCTGACTAGTTAGATTTCCAGAGCTGGAAGAGAGCCAGCGTGGCATAGTGGTTAACACCAAAGGACTCAAGTCTGGAAAGCTGAGTGATTCCTCACTAATTCACATGAATGGTGGTGCTCCAGATTAGATTCCCCACTCCTCCACAAGAAGTCCACTGTGTGACCTTGAACTAATCACAGTTCTCTCAGAACTCTCTCCTCCCCACCTACCTCACAAGGTGCCTGTTGAAGGGGAAAGGAAGGTGAGTATAAGCCACTTTGAGACTCCTTAAAGGTGGAGACAAGTGGGGCATAAAAAACCAACTCTTCTAAGCAGGGTCAGCCTTGGCTAGTATTTGGATGGGAGACTCCCAAGGAATAACAGGGTTGTGATGCAAAGGCAGACAATGGCAAACCACCTCTGAATGTCTCTTCAGGGGAGAGAGATAAGCCAAACAGAAGATCGCAAAAATGTGGGGAAATTTTGTATCAGGTGGTACTGTACTTCCTCTGAGCAATAAAAAGTGTTTCTTCATTGGCCGGCAGTTTCCCTTGCACATCACCTTGTCCACCAGAAATAATTTTCTGATAGTCCCCAGTCCTAAAAGTATCTGGCTGGACTCAACCAGTGCCAGGGCTTTTTCAGCCTTGGTCCCGGCCCGGTGGAACTCCCTCTCTGAGTACAGCAGGGCCCTATGGAAACTTGTTCAGTTCTGTGGAGATGTGCCACCAAGCCGTTGGTTGAGGCAGCTGCAGCTAAACTCAAACATTGCTGTCCCCCTCTCCCAAACCCTTCCCCCCACCCCCGGCTCTATTCTTTTTACTGTTTCTCCTTCTATTTTAATAAGATAAATCTAGATTGGGAAGGAGGTATTAGGAACTGCCCTGCCTTCTTCCTTTAGCCTTGGACGCCACCTTGGAATTCCACATAAAGAAAGGAAATCCCCTTTTGGCATGGGTTCTGTGGAAACAGTATCTCATATGCTGTTGAATTGTCCTTTTTATGAGATAGATAGGAAGAAGCACATAATCCCCTTCCTGCATGGAAGTGAAGGCATTACAGATAAACAGAAGGTTATATATCTTTTAAACAGCCACAACTACGAGCTGTTGGAAGCGGTGGCTAAATTTTTAAATGGTGTTATTTTAACTCGTCAGAAGTTGTAAAGGCTGTTATTATCTTGCTAAGTTAATCTTAAACTATTTATATGCTATTAAAGGTATTCGAAATCGATCATGTATTAGGAACTGTGAATTGCTTAGTCCATCTTGGTGAGTTAGTTTTAATTGTACAGTACAGAACAGTAAACCTTTATTAGGCACAAAATATAAATCTCAACAAACATTTTAATTGTTTAAATAGATTTATAACATCTGTTAGTTATTTGTCTGGAATGATTTTATTGTGGTGATGTTTGTATTATTTTATTGTTAGCTGCCCTGAGCCTGGCCTTGTGCTGGGGTGGGGCGGGGTGTCAGAGTTAATAATATAAAATAAATAAGAATAGACAGTGAAATTGTTACTGAATTCCATTTCAAGTAATCACTTTGAACCCTTTTGAATTTTCAATCTAAT
Organism: Sphaerodactylus townsendi; assembly: GCF_021028975.2. NCBI lineage: Eukaryota > Metazoa > Chordata > Lepidosauria > Squamata > Sphaerodactylidae > Sphaerodactylus > Sphaerodactylus townsendi. The sequence goes on along the minus strand of NC_059426.1, from coordinate 21,213,162 downwards.
TGCTACAGATTTTGTTCAATGTTACTGTAAATGAGCAAGAAACAAGGACATGATTTATGGTTTACTGGCATGGCTTTCCAGCACAAAATGTATTTAAAACCCCAGAAAGACTTGAACTCTAGATTTCTAGAAAGATTAGGCCAAACCCTTGTCAATGTAAATCCACAGTCCTATTGACAGCTGTGATGAGCAATTATAGAATAAACAACTTATGAAAAATACTAGTAATGAAGGCAGACAGTAAACCTTTTTATTTTTATTTCTACTGACAGTCATAGAACGCTTAGAAAGAAGACCACGTAACATGAATCAGAATCACAATCTCTGACCAGAGTATCTTCTCCCAAGAATCACCCAATGATGTGCATAGTTCAATTTTGTATCCAGTTTGTAGACTCAGAAAAACTAGGCAGAGTTTTATTATTAGGAAAAAAATCAACTTTAAAAATGTAATTGAATTAATATTTTAACATAATCATCAAGGGAAAAATTGGACTTTTAAATTCATGATACTAAATACAATTACCCCCAGTGTATATACAGCATAGACTATTGGGACTTAAATCCTCCCATGCTAAGTAACATATCGGGCAACAAGTGCTCTCCAGCAGTTCCGGTCTTGGGCGGGTATTTCAGCCTCTTCCCATGTTGTGTTCAGTGCCTTCAGGTCTTGCTCAAATGTTCTCCTCCAGGTGTTTCAGGGGCATCCTAATTGTCATTCGGCATCACCTCATTGCCAGCTTTGGGATACGGCCATTCTCCATGCGAAGGACATGGCCAGCTAATTGAAGCACAGACTATGGTTACCTTGAATTCTATTTTAGTGTACCCTAAATTTTAGTGTATCCTATTTTAGTGTTTTCTATTTCATGTATTCCGTTCATGCCAGTGGTACTGTGGTATTGATGTATATCTCTTTTTGTGGTTGTTGATTGTAAATTAATTATTACGGTCATAGGCTCGTATAACACATCATGTGACCATGTAGTCTGAGGACTGACCGGAGTAATCGTTTTGTCCCTTATTCATGTGCCTGCTTTTGGTCCTTTACTCCACTTCAGTCATTCCTCCATTCTTTGCTCTGTCTTTTCTGGGAAAAAAGCTTCCAAGGATTTCTAAGCTGTTGGGATGGAGGAGCATATCCTGAGGTTTCCTATGCTGGTCAGGAGAGGTCTTCCAGATGAAATCTGTCCCTGTGCATCTATGTAGCATTCTAGATTAGAAGAAGCATAATTGTAGCCAGCACAGTTGGACAGCTGAAAAGAAGCAGGGAAATGGGAGCTACAAAGCACCTAATTTTGTTGGAATGTACAACATGAAATTACAGCTCCATCAAACTTGAAATGTCAGAAGCATCTCTAGGCTGGTACAATGTATAGATATTCACAGCTGCGCTTGCATAGAATTGTCTGAAACCAGTTATGGCTTAACAAGCAGTGTACAGGACATAAACAAATGGAAATGCCAGCATCAATTTTGTCTGGAAAGTGGGGAAGTTAATTATTGCCAAGAGAGAGCATACTGCAGCTAAGATTAACATGAATGAATCATTCGCAAAAGGGATGCAGCTAATTTTCATTTATTATTTGCCTGTTTTAATATGGTAGTAAATTAATGTGTCAGACAGCCTTTCTGCAGTGCTTCTATCCTGCAATTATTGTGCATAATATTGTAGAAGTAAAATTCAGGGAAATCTAATTTAAGAACAGCATACTTGGCACCTTATTGCACAATCCAGTCAGCCTCTGTTCAGTTAAAAAAATAAGCACAGTTCCATGCTTTTTATAGGGAATAGAAGGAGAAAGGAGGAATGAATTGAAACTGTGAATCTTCATTGGCTTAAAAAAGTAAATTGGCAAAGACCTCAAAACACCGGTCCAGTGAAAAGCTTAATGAATTATGACCAATAATTGACATAGGCGTAGTTTGAGTTCTCCATCCTTCCAAATCAAGGTTTATCTGAGATGTAACCTTGTTTTCAGAATTCATTTCCCTAATATATTTCTAGTGAATTGAATCCTTACAGAATCCCTCAGTCTATGTGTCCACAATAAAGGGGTAAAGCACCATGTACCTTTAAAGGAAATAAGATTAAGGTAAAAGGAGAATGTTTGTAAATTCAGCTTCAGCATAATACTATGGGGAGCAATAGAGGTTGTATACAAATGTGTAAACGAGATAAGGAAGCTGCAAGATTTGCTTGTAGTTTATTGAGCCAGGGACAGTCTAGTGCCAGATTCTCTGTCCATTTGACTCAGGACTTTGCAATTGCAAATGGAAGCAGAATATGTTTGCACAGAATATGTTTGTCTTCAGAAACAGCTTCTGCAGATGGCATAGTTAAAATGATCTGGTTACTCTGTGCAAACTTGGTAGCCATTTGTATACAGTACCTGGTATATAGTAGCATTTTCTGTGTTTTAATTCGCCTGTGCCAATCTCTCTCTTCTTTACAGATCAATGCAGTGCGGTCCATTGTTCCGAACAAAAGCAACAATGAAATTGTCCTTGTGCTACAGCAGTTTGATTACAATGTAGACAAAGCTGTGCAAGCTTTTATGGATGGTATGTACCCTTTGCAAAGAGAAAGTAACATAAGCCCCAGATGGCTTATTGTCTGTGTGAAGCTGTATTTCTCAAACTTTATGGAGTGGGACCCACTCTGGACTTATTCTACTTTCTAGGAATCATTTGTGAAGGGATTCTGCACTGCTTTGCCTTTCCCCAACATGAAAAGTAAAAAAAGTGACTCCAGTTAACACTGACTGAAAAAGTTTATGATTTAGCCCCCCCCCCCCCCGTATTGTAACGATCTGGCATTTCATGGCCATGATGCATGTCATGCACAAAGGCCAACCCAAACTTGTCATCTAGCCTCTCGGAACCTTCTGTCCCAGTTCGCCAAGTTCCACATCCTCCCTCCTGGCTTAGTGACCTATGAGACAGAAAATCGCAACCTGCTTTTGGGTTCTGAGAACCAGTGAGGTGCTTCTGAGTTCTAATCCACAGTTTGTTTATTTATTAAATTTAATATGCCACTCCTCTTGCCAAGATGGTGTTTACATTCCAGATCCAGTTTCAACAACAGAACCCACCATCCTGAGGGGGGCTTGATTGATTCTGGTGATGTTGGTAGGGGAGGCCTAAATGTAGCTTCCTCAACCATGTGCCTGGCATAACAGCTCTGTCTTACAGGCTCTGCAAAACTGCATTATGTTCCGAAGGGCCCTCATTTTGTCAGAGTGTTCCACCAGGCTGGGGCCAACACCAAAAAGGCCTTAGCCCTGGCTGAGGCCAATCAGATACTTTTAGGGTTGAGGACTTTTAGGGTCAGATTATTTCTGGAGGACAGGGGCTATGTACAAGGGAAACTGCTGGCCCATGGAAAGATAACTAGAAAATTGGAATTCGCTGTTTGGAGCATTCTTAGATGGATGTACCAGGAGAATGGTCCCATATGTATAGTGGTCCCTGACTGTTTAGAGCTTTGTAGATTAGTACAAGAATCTTGTATCTAAATTGGTGCTTCACATAAAGCCAGTGCAACTGACCAAGTATGTGTGTCCACCAAGACTGATCATCAGGACCCTCACTGCCGCATTCTGGACAAGTTGGAGCTTCCAGAGCAGATCCAAGGATAGCCCTGCACAGAGCAAATTGCAATAGTCCATCCTAGAGGTGACTGTGGCATTGATCACAATGGCTAGATTGGTCCAAGAGAGATCGAGTGCCAACTGCTTCACTTGGCGTAGATGAAAAAGCGTCACTTGAGCAGTATGTGCTATCTGGACCTCCATCAATAAGGAGGCATCCAGGAGCATCCCTAAGTTTGAGGACCACTGGTATATGTGAATTGAAGATTATCAATATATCAAGCTAAAGTGGTGAATATCCCACATTTTCCGAGGATATAATGTTAGCTTATAATGCTCATTTCCATACTGGGACTTGAGAAGTTTCATCATTCTTAAGAGCCGGTATTGCCCAACATATGCCAGCACCCACAGATTCCACATACTGGCTGTTGTGGGTTTTCTAGGCTATACGATTGCAGTCTGGTAGTTTCATCTCTAACATTTCACCTGCATCTATTACTGGCATCATCAGAGGCATGTCAGGTGAGATGTGTTTCTCTCAACACATCTTGCCATGACATGTCTCTGAAGGTGCTGGTCATAGATGCAGGCAAAACATTAGGAGCCCAAACTAGCAGACCACGGTCACATAGCCCAGAAAACCCACAACAGCCAGTTGATTCCTGCTGTGAAATACAACAAGCCCTATATAAACTGGATTGGATCCTGTTGTACCCGAGCAATAACATAAATAAACTTGGCGCACTTTCTACTTGTTCAAATCTTGTGCAGCACCTACTGCTTTTCTGACTCCATATCATAGTGTTCAGAACTTTGTACCAGACTATAACATCTTGCGCAAGCAGAAGCACAAATGAGATACAGTAAGTTTGACTTTGCCAAGTGGCTGCCACATATTTTTTTCTTGTATTTCCTCTTGTGCCAGTGGAAATTTTGTGCTGGATCTGACCCTCTGTAGGCAGCTGCAGGAGTCTGTGTTGTAGAGATGAGTTACAACATTGGCGTTTTGACTGATCATCTCTCCTCTTCTCCTGCTTGTTTCTTCTGTTTGTTGTATCTTTTCTTCTGTCAGGGGAGATCCAAATGTTACATATTCATACTGGTGTTTCCCAGCCAGGTTTCCTACAGATGTGTGTATATGTGTGTGTGTGTATACACATGCATGTTGTCCATACATTACCTTTTGATAAAGGTAGCCCCTTGTGCAAGCACCAGGTCATTACTGTCCCATGGAGTTATGTCACATCACAACATTTACTAAGCAGACTGTGTTCAAGGAGTGGGGGTTGCCATTGCCTCCCCCAGTTGTCTGCCCTTTGCCCCCAACATGCTAAACATAGAGTTGTTCTTAATTTGAAGCCTCAGAGGGGGGTAGGAGTGGCAATACCTTTCCCTACAAATGTGTTGCATAGATAAATTAAGAACTGAAGCGGACATGGTGAAATTGTCAGCAGACCACAGAATCAATTACATATTCCCTTCTTCATGTCCTCTCTAACCCTTGGGAATGAATTCCCCACACATACCAATTGTGGTTTAGCACACTGTAATTATCCAGAGTTAATGCTAACCAGATTGCCTCTTAGCCAAAGCTTGCTAACCATCTTCAAACCAGTCTTGTTTCTGATTAACATGTGGGAATATGTATATGCTCTAATCCTGGGTTACTTCTATGCTATCACAGTAAATACTTGTGTATTGACCTTATTACATCTTTTCAGGGCACAGTCACTCTCCAGCTAAGCTGTTGACTCATTGGTTAAATAGTCTTACATCCAAACTTCATTGGTTAGGGTATTATGCTGGGTTTTCAGATTGTCCAAAATTGTCCAAATACAGTGAGATACGAAGAATTTGACAAGGTCACTCATCAATGAAGAGGATTCCTCCATGGCTGTGATTCTTGATTTGCCTCTCACTATGGGGCACCTGTCCTGACTCTCTTGGTCTGTTGCTCGTGGGGCTTCCCTTTACACCAGTGAGGTCATAGTTCTGCCTTCCTCCTCTTCCTGGCTAAGGTGTCATCTGCTAGCCCAAGTTTGGAAAGAGTGAAGACCATAAAATGTTATGTTTACAACTATCAGTATGCAGTCAATACGCTGTAGGGTATGCTTGGTTTTAAAGAGGACTCTGTTTCTCCTTCCTTAGGTCAAGGAAAACTTGCTCAGCCCCTTTGTAGCTTGTAAGTTTTCATCATCTGGTTCTGTATCTGTTAGTCATTACTCAAGTGTTTCATCGCCTAACACATGCTAATGAAGCACTGCCTGCTGAGGGTTAATTGAATGTCGGTCACTCTTACTGCTATTCAAGAACCTTTATCTCTTTGACATAAATTGTGTTGATCCTGTAGTTGCCTTCTACTACAATGTTACATATAAATCACTTTCATATTTATTTATTTATTTATTTATTTATTTATTTATTTATTTATTTATTTATTTATTTAGTTAGTTAGTTAGTTAGTTAGTTAGTTAGTTAGTTAGTATTATATGCAGCCTTTCACCTTGTGGGCTTAGACCAGTTTACAATATTAACATAATAAATAAATATATTTAAAATATTAAAATCCACCCTAACTCTTATGGCTATATAATAGCCAACTCTAGAGATGCATCCTAAAAGGAAGTTTAACAAATGCCCAACTTAAGTCTTCAGTGTCTGTGGATGAACAAGTGTTTTATTTTTTATAAATCTTCTGAAAAACCCACAGGCCCTATTTGACAGGCATTCTCCACCCCACCCTCCCCAAAAAATCCCATAGAAAAGCCCCTATCATGGAAAAACCTTTGTTCTTTGGGATTGTCATTCTAACCTCAGAAGGCTACCCAGAGAAAAATCAGTGGCATCCACTCCATTTTGCTGTGTAAATCCATGCATGTGTTTATGCTCTGTAATTAATTAAGCTCCTAAACTGCTGTTGTCCAAAGTCAGCTGCAAATGGCTGTGCAGGTAGCAAACAGTGATAATTTAAAGACAGAGCAGCCATAGGAAATTAATTGCCAAAGACACATGGAATCCTAAATCATGATTTTCTATCTTTCCTGCTGTCTGTTATGGTAGATGTAGGTTGATATGACCAGGATACCAGTACAGAGTGAGAATTAAAACTCACTAATTACCAAAGCAACAAATTAAAGAGAAAATCAAGTTTTCCCCCTGAACCACTGGAACACACTTGCCAAAGCAACCATTAATGCAGTCAAGAAAAGGTCTCCAAGCTGGAAGGAAGAAGATTATTTTATAGCCAGTGCTGCCGTTTATCATGTATGAGCACTTGCTGAGGTGTTTTTATCTTTCTCTATTCCAGGCAGTGCGCTTCAAGTTCTGAAAGAATGGAATATGTCCGGGAAAAAGAAGGTAAGGGTGAGTTAAGCTATTAAAACTATCTTATCAGTGTAGCTTGCTAAAGCACAATGTCAGCTTGGATGCCAGTTTTTTCTGCCTATTTTCCATAGTTTGTTCCGAGCGCGCCTTCGAGAGGCTTTGAAACAAATAGGCGCCTTTTCATTTGGAGACCCCTGCTGCAAGCAGTATTAATATATGCAAGTTTTTCCACTGGCAGCTAACCCTTGAATAACCAAAGGAAAGATTTCTTCACACAAAGTATAATTAACTGATGGAACTCACTTCTATAATGCATGACAAAGACCACTAGTTATACGGCCCTTTAAATGAAGAAGATACATTCACAGTGGATGGATCTACCAGCAGTGATCAGCCATGATAACTGAATGAATCGCCATATCCAGAGGAACAGTTAGATGTGAGTCCTGTAGCACCTTAGAGACCAACAAGATTTTGGGGGTATCTGAGAAAAGGAGCTTTGACTCTCAAAGGTTTGTATCCCCAAAACTTGTTGCTCTGTAAGGTGCTACTGGACTCACATTTAACAGTTCTACTGCAAACCAACATGGCTACCCTCTGAAAATATCTGGAGAAAGTGACTCTCTGATGCAGGTGACAAAGAGTGGGGAGAGGCGTGGACTTCCCAGAGGTATCCGGCTAGCTTTCTGTAGGAAACAGGAAGCTGGGCTCAATGAACTTTTTGGTCCAATTCAGTGGGACAGTCCTTTTGTTCTTCTGCAAGCTTCCATGCCAGGTGTGTTAGTTGTTTAATTTGATTGTTGTTGCATGTGGTCATATAGATATATGCTGGATATGTGTTTTGGTGAATGGGCTCATTTCCAAAGTTGGCACAAGATTAAATATCTAAGATAGAGGAGACCACTTCCTGCCTCTTTTTCTTAGGAGATGCTGGTTTAGGGTTTTATCACGTGGTTAGAGGAATATGACCTCCACAATTTTAGGATCTGTGACACAAAGAGACAGACAGAAAGACAAGGTTAATGAACAGAATATACAGTGTACAGAGGCAGTTAGCTCAGCTCATTGGCCAACTTCATAGGAGTGTTACCCTTTTAAGATAGTAATCATCTTCCTATTGTACTACATGTGAACATGCCTTATGTTCAACTTTCTATAATCGGGCAACTCTATATACCTAGAAACAAAACTCCCTATGCCAGATCTGCTGGAATTACAACTTTGCTCTGGCCCAAGATATGATGGTCTCTCCAGAAATGCTATCCTTAAGGAGATCACAGCTTGTAACAGACTTCCCTCTATGATACATCTCTGAAGATGCCAGCCACAGATGCAGGCGAAACGTTAGGAACAAGATCTACCAGACCAAGGCCACGCAGCCCGGAAAATCTGTCCCAGGATACCCAGTAGGGTTTTCATATTGGCTGGAGGTGCTTCTGATACAGAGCATAAATAGGCAACAGATTCTAAGAAGTGTCTCAACTTTGAATACTGAATTTGTAGAATGGGAATTTGGTACATATTTATTCCTGATTATTACACAAAAATAATTTTGTTATTCAAAAAGAGTATAGTGTTGGATCCTATGTGCAACATCTTGTGTTGCAGTCTTCTTTCCCCTCTAAAATTGTTGCCTGTGGGTTGGTAGGGGGGGAAGGGCAAGGAGATTGTCAGCCCCTTTGAGTCTCCTACAGGAGAGAAAGGGGGGATATAAATCCAAACTCCTCCTCCTCCTCCTCTTCTTCTTCTACTCTTCTTCTACTCCTCCTCCTCCTCCTCTTCTTCTCCTTCTCCTTCTCCTTCCTCCTCTTCCTCCTCTTCCTCCTCTTCCTCCTCTTCCTCCTCTTCCTCCTCCTCCTCCTCCTCCTCCTCCTCTTCCTCCTCTTCCTCCTCTTCCTCTTCTTCTTCTTCTTCTTCTTCTTCTTCTAGATCCCCAGGAATATTTGGGTCAAAGTGGGGGACTGTTGGGCGAGGGAAGTCTCTGTGGAAATTGGGTTTCCCTTCTTGAGCTTACCGGAAATGAAAAGGGCATGATCTGATCTGATACATTTCTTGCTTCAAAAAAATAACTTCACTGAAACAGAAGGAAGAAATATGGAGAATTGATAAGCAATTAGCACCAGTGTAATTTGTGGTTTTCCAGTACGGAAAACACCAAATTACTGCCCTACAAATGGTCCTGATTGTGCCAAGTGGTGTGTGTTCAGCAGAGCAAAATTAAACACAGCTGAATGTAGCATCCAATTGAATATGTATAGAGTCCACGATTCAGTTGCTATGCAAATTGATTGTATGTTCTCAAAAGTACTTTGAAAGAGTACAGGCAAATATTCCCACTTCAAGCAAAGAGATACTTAAATACATCAAAGGAAACACACGTTCCTAAAACCTTCAGTTGCATCTGAAAATCCACTGTCGGCTCTCAGGAGTAGGATTTCCCTCCGTTTGAAATGTGTTGTCTGTAAGCTTTCTTTTTGTGTGTGCTTTTAGTACCTACATGCTCTTCTCATATAAGGGACCATTTTGTTTACAGTTCAGAACAGCATAACTGCCAAAATACAGTTTCTTTTCTTTTTAAAAATGCCAATTTTTTCCCAGTTAAATACCTGATATTCCGAGCTGATTGTATTTTATTCTCTTCCCTCTGGAAGATGGGCTCATAATATAGTGCATCACAGTTAAGATGTGTTACTACATAGAATATAATTTATCCTGTGGCTTTACATTTGTAAAACTTGTTATTCATGTTATAGGATGACCAGTACTTAATGCCTCCTCTGTCCTTGGAAATTTTGTCCCCTGCAGAACAGCAAAAGGAAAAGAAGCAAATCTAAACAGCATCACTACAGCAAAGATATGAAAGATAAAGATGAGGAGGCAGAGAAAGTGTCTCTGGAATCCCAAGAGCTGCATCGCTGCCATCTGAATTGCTGTGATAAGGAAGCATTTCCCAGCAAATCTGCTAGTGAAAAATCTAAAGTGGTTCTCCAAGAAGAGAAGAGTTTGGAGTACAAGCTTATGGGAGAGGCAAAACCAGAAATCACAGGTTAGTGCTCTTTGGAAAAGGCACATGTGCTCCAGTGTTTTGTGACCAGCCAACCAACCCCAGTCCTGTCACTCCCACTAAAGTCTTTGCCTTGAGGGGAAGGGATTTGGCTCCCCTGTCTGTTCTTCCTCCCGTGTAGGTCTTCTACTTGGGCAAACAGGGGGAAACACTGTGCGTTGAAGGCCACCGAACACTTATCTGGTTTTTTTGCTTGCATTAAAACTGTTTTGTCTTCTTAGAGAGTTTTTTGTTTGCATTTGCCAGTTTTCTGACTCATCCCCACAGCACTGTTTTGTTTTGAAGACAGTCACTCTCTCTATTCTATCTTGTAAAGTTGTTGCGAGGATAAAATGGGACAACCATGTATAGCACTGTGGGCTTTTGGGAGGACTAAAAATCCCATCATATCTCAACCCTTCCACTATGTCAAACTTATCTGTAACCATGCATGGCCAAGTTCGCGGATGATACCAAATTATGGAGGGTGGTGAGAACCGCAAAGGGTTGCGAAGAGCTCCAAGCGGACCTTGATAAATTAGGTGAGTGGGCTCAGAAATGGCAAATGCAGTTCAATGTAGCAAAATGCAAAGTGATGCACATAGGGGCAAAAAATCCAAACTTCACACACACGCTAAAGGGGTAAATGCTATCAGTCACAGACCAGGAAAGGGATTTGGGCGTCTTAGTTGATAGTTCCATGGGAATGTCAACTCAGTGCATGGCAGCTGTGAAAAAGGCAAACTCTATGCTGGGGATAATTAGGAAAGGAATTGAGAATAAAACTGCAAAGATTGTCATGCCCTTATATAAAGCAGTGGTGCAACCACACTTGAAATACTGTGTTCAGTTCTGGTTGCCACATCTCAAAAAGAATATTGAAAAGATAGAAAAAGTGCAGAGAAGGGCAACGAGGATGATTGAGGGATTGGAGCACCTTCCTTATGAAGAGAGACTGCAGCGTTTAGGACTCTTTAGTTTGGAGAGGAGACATCTGAGGGGGGATATGATTGAAGTCTATAAAATTATGCATGGGGTAGAAAATGTGGACAGAGAAAAATTTTTCTCTCTTTCTCACAATACTAAAACCAGGGGGCATACATTGAAAATGCTGGGGGGAAGAATAAGGTCTACCATATAAACTTGTGTATAAGCCTACTCGGGTATAACCCGAGGCACCTAATTTTACTAGCAAAACCTGGGGACATGTATTGACTCCGGTATAAGCCGAAGGTGGGAAGCCGGGAGGCAGAGGGAGCTCCTTATTTGGGCAGTGATTCCCTCTGATGTCATTGCCCAAATAAGGAGCTCCCTCCAGGAGCTCCCTCCACCTCCGGACTGGATTTGAGGAAGGCCAGCCTGCCGGGAGGTGGAGGGAGCTCCTTATTTGCGCAGTGACTCCCCCTGATGTCATTGCCCAAATAAGGAGCTCCCTCCACCTCCGGCTGCCTGGGCTTCCTGAAACCCGTCCGGGAGGTGGAGGGAGCAACAAGCGGCTGCTGCAGCCACAGGGAGGTCGTTCCGGCCACGGGCCCCCAGCCTGGGCAGAGGCCTGAAGAGCCGGCTGGTAAGCAGGACTCGTGTATAAGCCGAGGGGGCATTTTTCAGCCTTAAAACAGGGCTGAAAAACTCGGCTTATACGCAAGTGTATACAGTAATAAAAGGAAACATTTGGTGTTTGCAATATGCTGCCACAGGAGGTGGTGATGGCCACTAACCTGGATAGCTTTAAAAAGGGCTTGGACAGATTTATGAAGGAGAAGTTGATCAATCTTGATCCTCCTTGAGCTGAGATTCCAAATGCCTTAACAGATGAGGTGCTCAGGAGCAACAGCCGCAGAAGGCCATTGCTTTCACCTCCTGCATGTGAGCTCCCAAAGGCATCTGGTGGGCCACTGCGAGTAGCAGAGTGCTGGACTAGATGGACTCTGGTCTGATCCAGCTGGCTTGTTCTTATGTTCTTATACTTACTTTAGGAGCTTAGCAGTTAAGTGGGCTGAAATGTGTAGAAACAGACAGCTGTCATTTGGATATACTCCTAGGAAGCCTATGTAAATTTGTTGGCACGCGTGAAATTTCAAAACTTTTGGAGACACTAGATCAGTAATTCTGTTGCTCTTGTCTTTAAACCTAAAGCATACACAGATGTAAATATGTAAAAATGGATTTTCTTGGAAGGATCTTTTTTCACAACTGAAGACCTTCTACACAAAATCATCTTAAAACATTTATGTTGAATAAATACCAGCCCTGAAACAAATTTCCGTAATGGTTAAAGGAGACTTTGAAAGCGCTGCCAAACCCTGGTTGACTTACATTATCCTAGCAGATCTCAACAACTATGCATAACTCTGGTGTCACAAAGAAATCCTGACCCAAAAGAAAAACAACAATCCACACCCTAGTTCATGCTGTGTGCCAGCAGTCAGCCACCCCACGTGACAAAGATCTAGGATCTATTTTGGGTTTGCTGCTTTGCAAAAAATATGTAAAAACTCCAGCATCTTGAGAACTATTGCAGAGAAATACGAAAGATACATTCAAAGCAGTTTACATAGATCTCTTTGTGTGTAAACACAAGTTGCAGCCGACTTCTGGAGACCTAGAAGTTTTTTGAAGTCAAGAGATGAATAGTTTGCCCTTGCCTTCCTTTGCATAGTGACCCCAGTATTCCTTGATGCTCTTCTATTCAAATACTGATCAGGGCTGACCCTGCTTAGCAGCAAATATCTGTCAAGAGGGCTACTGAGATATGTATCAAAGTGAATGATCTTCAAAGGGACAGGCAATCTTTTTTTAGATTAAGTGCTAAAAAAAGGCATTTCCTACTGTGAAGACGTTGATATGTTACCAAACCAGTGCAAGGAGGGCTTGTAATGCACTGATGGCTGTGAACTCTCAAACCAAATCAAGACAGGACACTCAGTGCTACATCGAGTGTCCTCAGAACTTTGAATTCATGGTCAACAGAGCCAAGAGCTCCTTAGTCCCAACTCAGTGCCTAGAACATCTGGAAGTTCTCATAAATACCACTCTGAACAAATACTTGCTACCAGAGAAGAAGGCCATGAAGATCAGGGAAAGTGTGCAGACATGGATGGCACCTCTCACTGTCGGCGTTGATGGGGTTACTGGTCTTGATATCGAATCACTGCGGTGGGGAAGGATGCATTCGTATCCCCTCCAACAGCAACTGCGTCCTCTTCAGTTCCAGATCACGCAGAAGGACAACCATTTCCCCAAAACTTCAGTCCAGCCTACTTAGGTGGACCAATCCATCAAATCTTCACCATGGCCATTTTTACCTGATTCTAGATCTTCATGGATTCCAGCCTGTTGGGCTCGGGTGCGATTCAGGAGGGAGTTTCAGTACAAAGGAAATGGTTTCTGTTGAAGACACAGCTATGGAGCTGTGGGCCATTCGATTAGCATTAATCCATCTCGACCATCAGTTATGCCACTCTCACATGTTGATCCAGATGGACAATGTAGCTGCAAAGGCCCACATCAACAATCAAGGGGGCTTCAGGTCATCCAGCCTTCACAAGGAGGTGATGTTGATTCTCACCTAGTCACAGTCTCACCTATCCATCAAAACAGATAATGTAAAGGGAGTGACCAACATCAAAGAAGATTGGTTCAGCCAGAGTACCATTCAGGAGGTGGAGGGGTCGCTCAACAAACAAGTATTCACATGGATAGTTGAACGCTTTGGGGGAAGCCCAGTTATGGATCTTTTCACATCTGCAGACAACCACGAAGCACTGAGATTGGTTTCCTGATACTGTCATGTCTGAGTAAAGGGAATCAATGCTCTCACCACCAAACGGCCCAGAGAACTAGTATACACCTTCTCACCTCTTCCCATTCTTCCCAAGGTCATCAGGAAGTTCAGGGATGAACAGGTGATATACCTGTTTAACAGCAAAAAGTGGGGATAGAACCATCTTCTCTTGGTGCCAAGAAGATCATGAGGAAGACAACAGGTGGACTTCTTCCAAAATGGTGGTCCATAATCGGGGCAACCTCACAGAGAAAGCTATCTCTGTGGCAACTGTATTCCTGATTTCAGCAAAAGCAGTCACATGGAGAAGAACTTCCAGTGATCCTCTTAGTCGCTAACGATGTGGATCTTCACAGCTACATACCTGCAATTGACAAGTGTATTTTTGTTCTCCAGCAGTTTGCAAATATCGTGTGAAATCCAGCTGTAGTGGAAGGTGATGCAAGGGATGACACAGTGGACCTGGGAATGTTCTGTTATGTAGATAGAAAACTTGTTAGACAATTCTTGTTATGTAGATAGAAAACTTGTTAGAAGCCCACTTCTCTCTCTCTCTCTCATTCATTCATTCATTCATTCATTCATTCATTCATTCATTCATTCATTCATTCATTCATTCATTCATTTTCCAAGGAGTTAAATCAGTACAGATATTATCCTCTCAAGAATGCTGTGAAAATTATTCTAGCTAAGAGAGTGTGGTCTATCATCCTGTGACCCACAGTGGCAAGTGTGAATTTGAACTGAGGTTTCCCTGGTGATCATTCAACCGTCTAGTCACTATGCAACTCCCCCCCCCTCCCATTTTATTCCTATGGTTTATAGACCTAGAACAACATAGGGGGCAAAATGGGGGTCTGTAAGTGTTTGGAACTGCACTGTTGAATATGTGCCATTACCTTAACCTTTGCCTTGGAAGTGATGGAAAAGCAACTATATATTTAGCGCCAAACCAGGCAGTATCAGGTTTTTCCAGCATTTTAAACATGCAGCTCACAACCTGTGACCTGCATTGGGCAACATGGCAGACCATAATAAGCCCAGGATATGTTGTGTTTTCTTTCTTTGGTTGACTTTTTAAAATGGTAAGCTCCTTAGGAGATAAAAGTGGCATAGAAATTGTCATGCCCCTAGAGACACCCTCACTATTTTCCTTATTTAAGTCTCAGTTGTACCGTTAGAATGGGTTTAGTCGCTTTATGTACAGTATTCTGTGGGAGGGAACCTTAGTTAGATCCTGTCCCTTTAAGAAGCCCTCTAAAGACAAAAGCACTATAGCATTCTTATTGGTTAGCAGTTCCTGTTTTGCAGTCTGTTTTAGTGTCAGGTGTCTGGGGAAGGCTGGAGACAGCAATATCTCAGGTGTATTAGATGTTAAAGACCCATGGTATTTGAGTTAGTAAGTTTCAGTAGGATTTCAGGAACAACAGAGTCCAGTTAAAGGACAATGGGAGAACTCAGAAGAAGAAGCAAGCAGAACAGACTTCCTTAGAAGCAGTTAAGGAACCTGCAAGCTCTTCAGATAATCTCCAATCATTTCCAGCATCACAAGTATTCTTTATTTAATTAGACTTAATGGGAGGAGTCAGAGCCCTAACTTTCAATACTATTAAATCTTTGTTGAACTGTTGATTATTTGTCTGTGGGTCTTACATTCTGTTCTGGCCAAGTGCAAGGCACCTGGGGAACAGAACAGAAATGCTAACATATAAATCATAGCTACCAGCTTGGATTGTGTCAAAATCGCTGTACTCTGGAATCTTTTTGCTGGTGTCTCCCCCCGCCCACCCCCCAAAGATTAATAGCTCCCCCCCTTCTGGAGAAAGGGGCAGTTTCAGTTAGCAAAATTGCACAGCATATGAAGAATTGCACAGAATATGAGCTCCCTTCTTAGCCCGCGCCATGGCCCCAACCTACACCACCTTCTCCTTACCTTCTCCCCACCCCAGTCTCAGGGTCTGGCCCTTGATCTACATTAAATTTTGCCTATTATTGGCATATACCTGGTGAACACAGATGGAATAAAACCAGAATATAGGGCATTATCTGAATCTCCCCAAAAGTATTTCCAAGCAACTTCTGAAACTATCTTTTGTTAAGGGTTTTTTTTGCTTGCTTTTTATAAAAGCAGTAATCCTGACTTCTAGTTGACCTTCCAGGTAGATTACCTAAGAAAGGGACTCTGTTTTATATCAGCTTTTTTTTCCTTTGGGGGATTTGAAATTACCAAGGTGTTGAAAGAGATAAAACCAACAGTGAACAAGTATCTGGCAGCCTGGGATTCAGAGAGAGATGCTTTGAGCTCATCCATTATCAGCTGGTCTGATAAATGCTCAGCCTTTAATGCACTGGAGATCAACATCTTGGAAACCATTTGAACCATTCATGAAACAGACCCCAAAATGTCCCTTTCTGCCACTTGTTACCCCAAGAGTTGATTTCTCATTTAGATGCCTGTTAACGCCGACAGCATCTCTAGGGTCTTTGGTTTTGCACAGTGTTTGCTGGCGCAGTTTTCTATATGAAGTCTCGGTCAAACTTGAAAGTTTAGTTTGAGTTTGCTGAGGAACTTTGGAAAAAAGAAGAAGGCAGTGTGGTATGGAGTGTTGGGCTAGTATCTTGGAGACGCAAGACTCTGCTGGGAGCCAGTCACTTACTTTCAGCCTAACCTACTTAACAGGGCTGTTGTAAGGTTAAGGGGAGAATGGTCTGAGTTGCTTTGGATGGCCATTGGGGAGAAAAGTAGGGTATAAATGAACAGGACACTTCTTCTAAGGCAGGGGTCTGCAACCTGCGGTTCTCCAGATGTTCATGAACTACAATTCCCATCAGCCCCTACCAGCATGGCCAATTGGCCATGCTGACAGTGGCTGATGGGAATTGTGGTTCATGAACATCTGGAGAACTGCAGGTTGCAGACCCCTGTTCTTTCCCCCCCCCCAAATAAATTTATTTCCAACCAAAGATCACTGACATATACATCAATAATCAAGCTGTTACACAACATAAACAGACCCCTGTTCTAAGGGATTGCAATCCTGTCCAGTGCATGATGAATGAGAGTTGTTATTCTTCCACCAGGGTGGCCGATTCCCCACTCCAAGGCCCTCTGAGGCCTCTCCCCCAGGCTCAATTCAGCAGGAAACATACAGGCTGCAAATGGTTTTGATGTGATGATATCACTTTAGGAAATGATGTCAGCAGGTAGGGATGCTCTGGTATACAGGCAAACTCTATGGTAAAAATTGGATTCTAGCATAGAATTTTTGTTTAAATTCGTCATCATATCAACACCAGCCTCCCTACAACCGCCGTTTGCAACTAGCAAGTTCTTATTCCCCCACTCCATCTCCCAGTAGTGATGTGATGAACACCAGTTTTGTTTGCAAGATTGAGCATGGTGTAGTGGTTAGAGAGTCAGACTATAGCCCCTTCCGCACATGCAGAATAATGCACTTTCAATCCACTTTCCCAATTGTTTGCAAGTGGATTTTGCTGTTCTGCACAGTAAAATCAGCTGCTAAGTGGATTGAAAGTGCATTATTCTGCATGTGCAGAAGAGGTCTAAGATCTGGAAGGCTGGACATGATATGTTTCTCCAGAAATCCTGAGAACTGGGGGGAAAAACTGGATTCAGGAATGCTGTTTTTCCAGAAATACATGATCATAATTATATATACGCAATCAAGAACTTGCAACGACTTCCAAAAGGCATCACATTTCCCCCTCCCCCATTATTTACTCTTTCCCTTTCCTGCAATTCCCCATAGCCTCGCCCCTTTTCCTGCTTCTTTCTCACCTTCCCATCCTGTAGTCAACATATATTTATCTACCTCTCTGTCATCATCCCTCCCATGATTCCTCTACCTAGGAAGACTTTGGCCCAGATGGGGATTCAAAACTAGGCCTTCCAGACCCTACTCTTAAGTTCTAATTGCTACACCCCACTGACCTTCATAGAGTGGCTTCCATTGAACAGTAGCAAACAACCAGGCCTAGTTGAGTCATGCGAGTCAGAAAGCATCAAATCACTCAGTGGTTGCTTCCAGGCCTAAGGTTGCCAACCTCTAGGTGGGACCAGGAGATGTCTTTAGTTCAGTCTCTGGAACCAGCAGAGAGGAGTAGCAGCAGAAGAGACTTGGCCAGGAAGAGCAGAGTGACCTGCTGGTGTTCATTTTGGAGGGCTTTTCTCAAAGCCACAGCTTTTAAAACAGTGTATTTTAACATGGGTTATCTCTTTTTCTCCTTGTAAGGCTGCTGAATCTGGAAGGTGGGGCTTAACAGGGGTTAACAGAGTTCATCTCTTGTTCCTCTTTGTCCTGAGAGGTGGGGCTTTTGTCCTGAGAGGTGGGGCTTTAGTTCAGTCTCTGGAACCAATTTTAATTTAATTTTTTGTTTTTTAAATTAATAAGGACATATTTGACAGATAGTACGTACAGATAGCTCCAGGGGGGCAGTGACTAAAAGCTTAATATTTAAATATCTAAACAAATCAGATATGAAGGCAGAAAGCCAGCAGGGGGATGGGGGCTTTCCAGTGTTTTGCACTGAGTGTCACATGTATGACTATCTGCCACTAGGACAGAAGTCATGGGTGTGCCCTCGCTGCAATGAGCTCCTGGCACTCAAGGAACGTGTGCGTTCTCTTGAAGCCAAGGTGGCAGACCTGGAGAAGCTGAAAGAGGCAGAGAGGGTGACAGACGAGGCTTTCAGGGACCTAACAGCCGGGTCCCACTCCCAAGGTGACACCTCTTCAGATGTCATGGAGAATGAAGGCCTTGGGGATGGAGGGTGCCAGTCTGAGGTGGGGGAAGATGCTCCTTTAGATGGGATCCCTTCCTTAACTGGTGATCAGCTATCCTCTCGCACTGAGGATACCCCTCGGGGAGGTGGGGGGCTCCTTGTAGTGGGTGATTCAATCATTAGAAATGTAGAGAGTTGGGTTTGTGAGAGGCATGATGACCGCATGGTGACTTGCCTGCCTGGTGCGAAAGGTTGTGGATGTCAGCGCTTCGTCTAGATAGGCTTTTAGACAGTGCTGGGAGGGTGGAGTCAGCAGTTGTGGTCCCACATTGGCACCAACGACATTGGGAAATGTAGCCGGGAGGTTCTGGAAGCTAAATTTAGGCTGCTAGGAAACAGGTTGAAGTCCAGGACCTCCAAGGTGGCATTCTCAGAAATGCTACCCGTTCCACGCTCAGGGCGAGCTAGGCAAGCGGAGATACAGGGTCTCAATGCGTGGATGAGAAGGTGGTGTAAGGCAGAGGGTTTCAGATTTGTCAGGAACTGGGGAACCTTTTGGGACAAGGTAGCCGTGGACCAGCGGGACGGGCTTCATCTTAACCAAAGAGGAACCAGGCTGCTGGCTCTCAACATTAAAGGTGGCAGAACAGCTTTTAAACTGATCCCTGTGGGAAAGCCGACAGGAGCTGAGGTGACTTTGGTTCAGAATACAGTATCTATGTGGATACAGACAGAGAGGGAGGTTTTTCTAAATCAACCACATACAAGCGAGGAACATAGCAATGTGCATGTGACAAGGGATAGTGTCTACAAAAGACTTGAGGGTAAAGCACATAAATCCCAGGTTAAGGACAGAGACAGGGTATACAGTTGTCTCTATCCTAATAGTAGAAGCATTCGACCTAAAATGGGGGAGCTAGAGTACAGAGTTTTGAAGGAGGACTTTGATATAGTGGGCATTACAAAGACATGGTGGAATGAGGAGAACCAGTGGGATGCTGTTATACCAGGCTACAGGCTCTATAGCAGGGGTCCCCAAACTTTTTAAACAGGGGGCCAGTTCACACATGGCCTGTGCCCAGCCGGGGGCCGGACCAAGTGCCACCCGCGGGGGGGGGGCGACATCCATCCGCCCTCGACCCACCCCTGGCCGAGCCCCCCACCCCCGCGGTCCCCTTCCAATCCGGCCCTGAAGTTCCGCCGCCTTTCTCTCTCCCCCCTTTGCCACATTGGTATGGTCCCCTCCGGCCGCTTGGAATGAACAGCGAGTGCATTGCAGCAGGCTGTTTGTAAACCTGGGGGGTGGGGTGCCCAAGCTCCAGGGGCGCCTGGAGTTTGGCACCCACGACCTCAGGTTTAAACCTGCTGTCAGCGTCCCGGGCGACAGAAGAGAGGAAGGAGAAACAGCTCTGCGCCTTTCTCTCCTGCTGCATTGAGTACGGTCCCCTCCAGCAGCTTGGAATGAGTGGCCAGTGCCAGCAATGCTGTTTGTAAAGCTGGGGAAAGAGATAGAGAAGGGGAGATCCGGCTTCTGCCCAGTGAACCGGATAAATGTCTTCGAGGCCTGATTTGGCCCAGCGGACGTAGAACTGGGGGACCCCTGCTCTATAGGAAGGATAGGACAGGGCGCATTGGGGGTGGAGTTGCCCTTTACATCAAAGAGAGCATAGTATCACATAAAATAGACAATGCAAGGGGAGCTGGTTACCCTACAGAATCACTGTGGATATCAATACCAGGTGTGAAGGACAGTTTAATATTAGGAATATATTATCGTCCCCCTGACCAAAGTGCACAAGAGGATTCTGAGATGGAAAAAGAAATTAGAGAGGCCAACAAAAACAAAAATGTAGTGGTAATGGGTGATTTTAACTATCCCCATATAAACTGGAAAAATGCATGTTCAGGTCATAGTAAGGAGAGAGCATTCCTGGATATGCTAAATGACTGTGGCTTAGAGCAGATGGTTGTGGAACCAACCAGGGGAGAGGTGATCCTAGATCTAATTCTATGTGGGACCCAGGACCTGGTGCAGGAAGTCAGTGTTGTTGAGCCGATAGGGAACAGCGACCACAATGCTGTCAGATTCAGTATCTCTGCATGCGAACAAGTGGCAACTACTAATGTAGTTACATTCGCCTTCAGAAAGGGAAATTTCTCAAAGATGAGGGGGATAGTGCACAGGAAGCTGAAAGGGAAAATCAAGAGAGTCAAAACTGTCCAGGATGCTTGGAGGTTATTTAAAGACACAGTAATAAAAGCTCAGCTGGAATGTGTTCCACAGGTTAGAAAAGGCAGCACCCAGTCCAAAAGAAAGCCACCATGGTTAACAAGAGAGGTTGAGGAAATTATCAGAAAAAAGAAAATGTCTTTTAGAAAATGGAAGTCCAGTTTGGCTAATGAAGAATATAAGAGGGAACACAAATGGTGGCAAAAGAGAAGCAAGTTAGCTGTAAGGGAGGCTAAAAAGAATTATGAGGAACGCATGGCTGCGAACATCAAGACCAGCAACAAACAGTTCTTCAAGTACATCAAAAGCAGGAAGCCAGCAAGGGAAGCGGTAGGCCCGTTAGATGACAAAGGAACAAAGGGTGTGCTAAAAGATGGCAGGGAGATTGCAGAGAAGCTGAATGAATTTTTTTGCATCTGTCTTCACCCAAGAGGAGGTGAGGAACATTCCTGCACCTGAACCAAGCTTCTTAGGAGGCGAATCCGAGGAACTAGCGAAGATAGTGGTAGACAAGGAAGAAGTTCTGGCAGCCATTGATAAACTAAATGTTACCAAATCCCCTGGCCCAGATTGCATTCACCCAAGAGTTCTTAAAGAGCTCAAGCATGAAATTGCTGATCTTCTCACTTTAATATGCAACTTATCCCTGAAATCAGGCTCCATCCCTGAAGACTGGAAGATGGCCAATGTCACACCAATCTTTAAGAAAGGATCTAGGGGGGACCCGGGAAATTACAGGCCAGTCAGTTTGACATCTGTTCCTGGTAAATTAGTGGAATCAATCATTAAAGATAAAATTATAAAACATGTAGAAAAGCAAGACCTGCTGAGAAAGAGTCAGCATGGCTTTTGCAGAGGCAAATCCTGTCTTACAAACTTACTAGAGTTCTTTGAGGGTGTAAACAGGCATGTGGACAGGAGTGAACTGGTGGACATTGTCTACTTAGATTTCCAAAAGGCTTTTGACAAAGTTCCTCACCAGAGACTGTTGAGAAAACTCAGCAATGAAGGAATAAGAGGGGAAGTCCTCCTATGGATTAAAAACTGGTTGAGAAACAGGAAACAAAGAGTGGGTGTAAATGGGAAGTTCTCACAATGGAGAGATGTCGGGAGTGGTGTCCCCCAAGGATCCGTTTTGGGACCAGTGCTCTTTAACCTATTCATAAATGACCTGGAAGTAGGGGTGGGTAGCGTGGTGGCCAAATTTGCAGATGATACCAAATTATGTAGGGTGGTGAGAACCACAAAGGATTGCGAAGAGCTCCAAGCAGACCTTGATAAATTAGGTGAGTGGGCTAAGAAATGGCAAATGCAGTTCAATGTAGCAAAATGTAAAGTGATGCACATAGGGGCAAAAAATCCAAACTTCACATACACGCTACAGGGGTCAGCGCTATCCGTCACAGACCAGGCAACGGATTAGAGCGTCTTAGTTGATAGTTCCATGGGAATGTCAACTCAATGCATGGCAGCTGTGAAAAAGGCAAACTCTATGCTGGGGATGATTAGGAAAGGAATTGACAATAAAACTGCAAAGATTGTCATGCCCTTATATAAAGCAGTGGTGCGACCGCACTTGGAGTACTGTGTCCAGTTCTGGTCGCCGCATCTCAAAAAGGATATTGAGGAGATAGAAAAAGTGCAGAGAAGGGCAACAAGGATGATTGAGGGACTGGAGCACCTTCCCTATGAGGAGAGGCTGCAGCGTTTGGGACTCTTTAGTTTGGAGAGGAGGCGGCTGAGGGGGGATATGATTGAAGTCTACAAAATTATGCATGGGGTAGAAAATGTTGACAGAGAGAAATTTTTCTCTCTTTCTCACAATACTAGAACCAGGGGGCATTCATTGAAAATGCTGGGGGGAAGAATTAGGACTAATAAAAGGAAACACTTCCCTTCTTCACGCAACGTGTGATTGGTGTTTGGAATATGCTACCACAGGAGGTGGTGATGGCCACTAACCTGGATAGCTTTAAAAGGGGCTTGGACAGATTTATGGAGGAGAAGTCGATTCATGGCTACCAATCTTGATCCTCTTTGATCTGAGATTGCAAATGCCTTAACAGACCAGGTGATCGGGAGCAACAGCCGCAGAAGGCCATTGCGTTCACATCCTACATGTGAGCTCCCAAAGGCACCTGGTGGGCCACTGCGAGTAGCAGAGAGCTGGACTAGATGGACTTTTGTCTGATCCAGCTGGCTTGTTCTTATGTTCTTATGTCCCAAAATTATAGCTGTCCCCTGGAGAAAACAGCTGCTTTGGAGAGTGGACTTTATGTCATTATATCTGGTTGAGGCTCCTCTGTTTCCCAAACCCCTCCCTCCCTAGACTCTACTTCAAAATCTCCAGGAATTTCCCAACCTGGAGCTGGCAATCTTAGCAAGGCCTAGTCCTGATGAGTCTTCCCTTAAAAGCCAAACAGCCCTAGAATGGACCCTTTCCCTTCCCTCTGCCATTTACTCAGGGAAATTCAGCCTTGAAGACTGTGGTTGCTTGTCAGCAGCTCATGAGAGCATAAGAACATAAGAACATAAGAACAAGCCAGCTGGATCAGATCAGAGTCCATCTAGTCGAGCTCTCTGCTACTTGCAGTGGCCCACCAGGTGCCTTTGGGAGCTCACATGCAGGATGTGGAAGCAATGGCCTTCTGCGGCTGTTGCTCCCGAGCACCTGGACTGTTAAGGCATTTGCAATCTCAGATCAAAGAGGATCAAGATTGGTAGCCATAAATCGACTTCTCCTCCATAAATTTGTCCAAGCCCCTTTTAAAGCTATCCAGGTTAGTGGCCATCACCACCTCCTGTGGTAGCATATTCCAAACACCAATCACACGTTGCGTGAAGAAGTGTTTCCTTTAATTAGTCCTAATTCTTCCCCCCAGCATTTTCAATGTATGCCCCCTGGTTCTAGTATTGTGAGAAAGAGAGAAAAATTTCTCCCTGTCAACATTTTCTACCCCATGCATAATTTTATAGACTTCAATCATATCTCCCCTCAGCTGTCTCCTCTCCAAGCTAAAGCCAAATGCTGCAGCCTCTCCTCATAAGGAAGGTGCTCCAGTCCCTCAATCATCCTCGTTGCCCTTCTCTGCACTTTTTCTATCTCTTCAATATCCTTTTTGAGATGTGGCGACCAGAACTGAACACAGTACTCCAAGTGCGGTCGCACCACTGCTTTATATAAGGGCATGACAATCTTTGCAGTTTTATTCTCAATTCCTTTCCTAATGATCCCCAACATAGAGTTTGCCTTTTTCACAGCTGCCATGCATTGAGTTGACATTCCCATGGAACTATCAACTAAGACGCCCAAATCCCTTTCCTGGTCTGTGACTGATAGCACTGACCCCTGTAGCGTGTATGTGAAGTTTGGATTTTTTGCCCCTATGTGCATCACTTTACATTTTGCTACATTGAACTGCATTTGCCATTTCTTAGCCCACTCACCTAATTTATCAAGGTCTGCTTGGAGCTCTTCGCAATCCTTTGTGGTTCTCACCACCCTACATAATTTGGTATCATCTGCAAATTTGGCCACCACACTACCCACCCCTACTTCCAGGTCATTTATGAATAGGTTAAAGAGCACTGGCCCCAAAACGGATCCTTCTGTTTATTAAAGCTACAGATGCTGTTTGTTAAAGCTACAGATGCTGTTTTATTATTTTGGAGTTTTTTAAAAAATTTCTGCAAACCTTGAGCCCTTTTCAGTTTTGTAGAAAAATCTATCTTACCTGTTTACAACCCCAGTCACCAGATTTAAGTATTCTCAGATTTGGCAAACTTTGCTATTGGTATATATTGATGTAGGCATATACATAGACACACGCCTCTTCTCAATCAATTGTGCAGGCATGGAATGTCATAACCATTAGAGAGATGCCACAGATGGTAAAGCACTAAAATACAATCCCTCCTATTTCGCAGTCTCACAGTCTGCAGGCCCTTCCTGGTGCTGAAAGGCGAAGGCAGTGTTAATTTTCTGGATGAGCTATGCCTAATCCATTCACTATGGATGGGTCAGTTTTCCACTTTCTTTCACGTCGTAAAATGCAGAAACTATTGCTTAATTGTGGACATTTTGCAATCCTTTCCCCTGTTTGGCCTTTAGTATTCCTTTTTCTGAGAAAAAAAGCATTCATTTTAATTTCCTAAATAACAGTTATATGACTCTGTTATGGATCTTCATATGCTGTCACTTCATGACAGTTTTTAATGTTGTTCTTTTTCTCCAGGACAAAAGGCAGAACTCAAGAAAATGCTTCTAGAGGCTGATAGAAAATATGAAAATAGCACAGAGCTCCCAGATATGTCACTGTCCTCTCGACCCCAGTGCAATGTAGGCAGGCCGAAGTCAAAAACACCCACGGTTAAGTCACCTTTGTCTGGATCCCATCTTGAAATAAAACCAGAAGATTCATTGAAGAAAAAAGGTAAATGAGGTCCGTCGTCTGGCTAATGCAATCCAATGCGCCATTTTCACAAATATGTCTTTAGTATTACAGCAAATGTTGCCTAGCCAGGCAATTCCAGTAGACTTTTAAGCGAAACAGCTAACTGAAATGCTATTTTTGTAACTTCATAAAGGCAAATAGTGCAGACTGATATATCATTGTTCCTAATAGTAAAGTGCCTAGTGAGGCTGGGAGGAGGAACTGTTCAATTGCTACCAACTTATGGTGACCCCACGGAAGGGTTTACAAGGCAAGAGAGGAGCAGAGGTGGCCTGCCATTGCCTGCCTCCATATAGCAACTCCAGTCTTCCTTGCAGGTTTCCAATCCAAGTACCGGTAGTGACTGTAGCTGACCTTTCTTAACTTCCATGAGATCAGGCTAATCTGGGCTCTTCAGACTGTTTTCACGGAGGATGGGCTGTTAAAGGAAAAGGAGCAGAGAAAAAATAATCCTAAGAGCTCATAGAATCCTAGAGGGTGAAATCTCAAGGTGGGGGAATTCCCACATTGCTCTTTGCTTCTAAAATTCCCCAAAGGTCCCCACCTTGTCAGAGGAAATGGGTAAAATAATCCTGGGCGCAACAGAGCTTTCCAGTGACGAAGGCTTTTTAAAGCACATCATAGCGGGCCTTCCTAAAAGCCCATCCCTAAGGACAGATTCCTGTCTTATATTTTCCTGTAAAGAAATATATTTTTAGAAAGGTATGCCTGTCCTGTAGTGGGAAGCCTGGTTCACACATGAAGTTTTATACACCAGAATAGACCCAGAGATAGAAAGATAGGTTGTGGGGAGGAGAGAGGGGGAACCGACCATCACATGTGTAGCTCATGTGAGTGCAGTTTTCCAGGTCTATTTTGAGAAAACTTACATTGGCAGCTTGGCAGGGGAGCTCGCTTTCCTCCCCGCCACCACTTTTTTCTTTTTTGCCATCATGTCACAATTGACTTCTGGCGACCCCTGCAGGATTTTCAAGGCAAGAGATGTTCAGAGATGGTTTACCACTGCCTGCCTCCACATCTTGACCCTAGTATTCCTTAGAGGTCTCCCATCCAAACACTAGCAAGATGTGAGTGTATAAGTGGCTCAGCAAACTCCTAGGGCACGAGTGGAGATTTAAATGTGGGTCTAATCTGGAGAACTGGGTTTGATTCCACCTCTGAACATCTCTTGCCTTGAAAATCCTGCAGGGGTCGCGATAAGTTAGCTGAGACTTGACAGCACTCAGTCTGGCACTTTCGCCACTACACCACTCTGGCTCTCACCTACATCTGTAAGAACAGAACCTTGTGTGAACTTTCTATACAACAAAATATAGGAAGGGGCAAGTCTTTCCATAACTCAGTCCACAACTTTGTAGTTAAAATTCACGTGGGCCCTGTCCTGTTTATCTGGCTGTAGAAATACATTGTTGTGGTCTTTCTGTGACTACCCAAGGTGCCTGACTTTATGCATGAATGCATGTTTCACCTAAGAAGTGACTTCTTGCACCAGCAAATACACAATTATACCAGGGATACTGGCACAGACTATTGTAGCACCCATGCAGCCTTGAAAATCACAATGTTATTCCAACGTTGCAGTGGATTTAGCATCCATGAACTCCAGCAAGAATGTTTAAGCGTTGCTGACCATGAAAACAGTGTCTGGTCATCAAAGTCATTTTATTTTCAGTTTGTCTTCTGATTAAGAGGCATGAGAAATTCCTTGGTATGTCTGCATGGTAAAGGCTGAAGTATTTGTTTTATTTGTCCTTGAAGATGAGCTTGAAAATAAGGTCAAATCTTTTGCATTCAGTTTTTCCCCCCTCATGCTTACAGACTCATTTTTTTCTTCTTGATTGTGTGCAGACTTATTTCATTCACTTTTGGCTTATGTTTGATCCCAAATGATTTTTAAAAAATGTTTGGTTGTTTTTCTAGGTCCAAATATTGAGAAATCAGTTAAAGATCTTCAACGCTGCACTGTTTCGCTAACAAGATACCGGATGATGATTAAGGAGGAAGTGGATAATTCAGTAAAGAAGATCAAATCTGCCTTTGCTGAATTACATAGCTGGTAAGTAGGGGAAGGTGGGAAAGCCAGAGGAGGCGTTTTAGAATGCAAACCCATTGATATTCTTTTTTTAGAAAAGGTAGAATGCTTTGCTCCATTTTATCCACAGACTGCAAGCAAGATTCTACCTTCAGGATATATTCACCTTAGTTGTGTCTTAATACCAGATGGGAACAAATGGCGGGAATAAATGATCTTTGAATAAATGTTTTCTATAGTATAATCCAGCAGAACAATTAAATAGCAAGACATCCTTCGTCGTTCTCTCCTTCATCAACCTGTCCTTTAGTTGCCTTCCATCTTCAGCTGTAGTTATTGTTTATTTATTTCACTTATACCCCGCCTTTCTCCACAATCTCTTCTCCTTTTTTCATTCTCACAACAACCCTGCGAGGACAGCTAGACTGAAAGCCTGTGGCAAGCTCAACATCAATTAGCAAGCTTCTGTGGCAGACTGAGGATTTGAACCTGGGTCTCCCAAGACTCTGCCCTGAAGCTCTAGCCGCTACACCACACAGACTTTAATAGGGTGTCTGAACAGCAGCAAGCAGCTAGGACTCAGTGAGTCATGCAGTCAGGTACCATCAGGTCACCCAGTGGTTGTTGCCATGTCTGACTCTGATGGCTTCTCCCTCAAAGACCAGAAAAGCCCTGGAAGGGGCCCCATCCCCTTCTCCTGCCTTTGACTGACAAGAAGAAGAGCTTGGATTTATATCCCTCCTTTCTCTCCTGTAAGGAGTCTCAAAGCAACTTACAAACTCCTTTCCTTCCCCTGCCCACAACAGGCACTTTGTGGGGCTGAAAGAGTTCAGAGAGAGCTGTAACTGGCCCAAGGTCACCCAGCAGGCTTCATGTATAGGAGAGGAAAAACAAATCCAGTTCACCAGATAAGAGTCCACCACTCATATGGAGGAGTGGGGAATCAAACCCAGATCTCCAGGTTACAATTGTACAATTGGTTGCACCCAGCTGGCATTTTCATTCACTTTAATCCAACTCTCTTCCTTACTACAGCCTCCATCCCATATGGTTTTTGACCTTGCAGGTCCAATGATCCCCAGATAAGCTTTTTTTTGGGGGGGGGAGCGGGACCTTTCTCTTTCTTCCACCAGGAGAAAAGATGATTGGATCCAACCCATAGCATTTAGTCTTTACTCTTTTTTGTAAACTCTCTTCTCCCTCCCTTTATCTGATGATATAATTTTTCATTCTCCCATTGGCTAAAGTGGCGTTCCCCCTCCCCCTCCTGCAGTCCGGGCTGACAAGCCGTCCCACCGTCCCTATCCGAGGTGTTGGTCTCCTCGTCAGTGGCCCCGGTCTTTGGGGCTCGCACAGTCAGTCGCCGAAACCACAGGGTGGCCGCCAAGGGGGGAGGGGCAAGAGTCGTCTCCCTCCCGCCTGAGGCTTGCCCTAAACACGGTTGGGGTCTGCAGCCCCTCGGGTGAGGGGCTGGCTATCCCCCTGACCAGCCTCCTTTTCCTCCCTCGCCCCCTCTCGCTCCTCTGTATCTCCTCCGCTCTCTCTCTCTCCTCTCTCGCCCACTCCTCTGTTCTCCTTCTCTCTCTCTCTCTCAGCTCCTTTCCCACGCCTGTTCTCTCCTCCCACGGCCCCCGCAACTCCCTCCCATGACCCGTTGCTTCCGGCCTCGCCCTCCCGTCTGCTCGGCCCTTATGTAGCCGCTCCCGGGCCTCGAGGGCGTTCCCGGCCTCGCTCTCGGCCCGGCCGCCTGCCGTCGGCGGCCTCACAAGCCGCAGCTGCGTCGCTCCCCCGCCGGCAGCCGGCGGGCCGACAAGCCGCAGCTGCGTCGCCCCGTGGCCGTCCTCCGGCCGGCCGGCAACCTCACCGGCGCTTTCCTCATCGGGCCGGCCGCTGCGGGGTCCCGCCGCCGGTCCACCGCCGGCCCCGCCTCCCAGCTGGGCGAGTCCAGGGCGAGCCGACGCGGCGACCCCCGGACAGCTAACTTCTGCTTTATATCAGTTGAATGCTATATCTTCACCCTCAGTCTTAGAAATTGGTATCTGGATCAGTCTTTAAGTTTCCATTCTCATAAGCTCAGCAACAGTTCTGAACAGATAACTGCAGGGTGGGTTTTTTTACAAATTCCATTTTTCAGCCATCAACCATCATCAACTGTCTCTCAAATAACAGTCCCAAAATTTATTCACTCACTCTTTTTCTGACTTTAGGGGCTTTTAACTGGGGTTTTTTTTTTTGAGAGGGAGAGAACAGGTGTTGTGGAGTGGTTAAGGTGTCAGACTAGGATCTGGAAAACTCAGGCACGAATCCTCTCTCTGCCATGGAAACTTGCTGGGTGACCTTGGACCGGTCACACCTGGGTGACCTTGGACCTGTCAACCTCAGTCATGGCAAGTATTTGGATGGGAGACCTCCAAGGAATACCAGCGGCATGATGTGGAGGCAGGCAATGGTAGACCACGTCCGAAAATCTCTTGCCTTGAGAAGCCCACCACGGGTCGCTGTAAGTTGGCTATGCCTTGATGGGAAAAACACACACACACACACACACACACACACAATTTTTATACAGGACAGCTCAGAAGATTGTTTTACAAATAAAAAAAACTATTTCAATTTTTCACCCAAATAATATTGTTCTGAGTGTGCCAAAAATCCTACATTGCCCATGGATGTCCTTTTCACAGCTTTGCAGACTGGCAGAAAGCCGTTGAGTTTTTGGTATGAGAGGAATTGATATGAACAAAGAATAAAAGCCACAGGGCTCTGAACATTAAGCAAATAAGTTCATGTATCCAGTGGGTTTACTGACACTGTCCTATGGAGAATTGAAAGGAAACCTCTGTTATACACCCAGATGGTCTTCTTTTCACCACCAATGAAAAATAAACTGTAGAAAATAGCGTGGTTGAGATTCAATAACATGGGGTGCAAAACTGACCCGAGCAACGTCTCAGATATTTTCTTTTGCCAGATGGAGTGAAATAAGCACTGAATTTTTGTAATGTGCAGATAGCTACTTCACTAGATGCTTATAGAAATTGGTTCCAGAATAACATTGGGGAGAAAATATAATTATTATCTGTTCTACAAAAAAAAATCTCACTGAGTGAAATCATGTGCAGCCAGGAAGTGCATGGAAAGCAAAAAGGAATTTTGATAGCATTTTTCACTTAAGATACAGGAAGAGGAGGTGGGGGGAGGGATCTAAAACTGAGCCATTAATTCTCTCTGCATCTGAGGAATGCTGGACGGCGTGTGGTGTTAACAGTCTTTATAATTCTAGAACAGGAAGGAGGGTTTAACCATCATTCATCCTGACACTCAAAACAGGGTGGACTTTTTACAGCTTTCATTTCCTTTGGGGCGGTAGTTCACTTTTGCTAGGAATACTGCTGAGAGTCAGAGGAAGGTTGTTTGTGTTCATGAAGCAGCTGCTCAGCAGACAGTGAACCCAGTCACTAAATTAAGTGGAGAGTACACTGAAGCAGTTAGCTGGAAAACCCTCAAGAGTTCTTCCTAGCTACAGATATTTCGCCAGCCGTCCAGTGCTGCTTTGTACTTCACAGGAATCTTGTGTTTTACTGCAGTCCACATAATTGCACGAGATTTTCCTTCTTTGCCTTCCTTTCCAATACTTCCAATACCTTGCCATACTTGGAACTCTGAATGTCTCAAATAAAATTTGGAAGTTACCAGTACTAATAGGACCTTGCAGTCTGGGTTACACTTGGAATCATTAGCACGCTTTCCTCCTTACTTGAATGCACAGAAATAATGTATGTTAGTGTATCTTTTCTAAACTCTCTGAGTTCTTCAAGCCCTTCATCTCAGCCAATCTTGCAGCATGGAAGGAGTCCAGCAGTTTCATCCGATTATCGCAGGTGAAGTGTCTGTGCTGAGAGACAGACATTTCCTGAGAGCATCCAACATCGTCTTAACTTAAGAGCCCTTCAGTTTACTTAAGCACAGGGCTGGAGCCATGGCATTGCTTTTAATATCCACAAATTGTGCGTGTTTTGTGAGCTTGTTGGCGTGTTTGTGTTCCACTACATTAAAACATTTTTATGTTCTCTTTTCACCCTTTTAGGGTCTCCAAAGTAGATCACATGGAAATATTAAAATAATTAAAAACATTATTTAACATTATAAAATAATTCAATTAAAACACATAAGCAAACACTGGAGAGAGAGACACCCGCCAGAGAGGTTTCATGCAGGAGCGAAGTCCAGTTCCTCCAGCTCCGCTGCAGAAATCCTTCTGGTCCGTGCTCATATAGCAGTAGCTCCAGATGAAACTACCAGAACTTTGTATGCCCATGTTCCATGTCCCTTAACAGATGGAATGGATCACTGCCCCCAACATTTTGGATGTTGTTTATCATGTTGTTTCCCCTGATTGCCAAATTTGGATGTTGTTTATCATGTTGTTTCCCCTGATTGCCAAATATATACCACCACTGTACACACTGATCATTTTAACAAGTTTCCTTTGTGCATCCATAAGCCAAATGGTGATTTTGATTATGGTTCCCTTCCGATGGCTAGTTGTGCAGCTCATACTTACCTTCCAGCGGTCGGACTGGATCCCTGAATTAGGTTCTGTGTCCTATTTGTCCATGACAGGGAAACACCTTCAAAGTTACCTCACTATTTCTGATTCACATACTACCTTGCGTATTGCTGTTCATGATCCTGCAGCCTATGGTCACGTCTATCATATTATTAATGATACTTGGGAGGGAACTGCTACTTCTGTTCTGCCCTGGATGGTTCTATTGCAAGCTTGTACTTCCCCACAGCCCCAAGACTTACATATAGATGCAACTTGTAGTTCTTTCTTTCCCGCATTTCCTTTTAATTCTAGGACTCTTATTGTCTGAAAAAGGTTTATATTTTGTTTGTGGTAATGTGGACCAAAAAGTTATACATTCTGGCTGGAAGGGCCTTTGCTCCTTTGGAACCGCTGTGTTAGATCTTACCATGCATAAATCTGTATCTGGACAATTTTAACTTTTCGTATAAACCACCCTTTTGATATAAAAATTTGTCCTGAGGTAAAGGAAGGTTCCTGAAGTTTCCATTTGGCATTTTCCCCTGCTTTACCAGCACACAATGGCCTTTGAATGAGAATGTAACAGTTTATAGCTGGCCTAGATACAAGACAACAAAAATGTGAAAGGAAGGCAAAAGTTATTCACAAGCCAGACAGACGTCGTTGTCTTGTCTTAGTTAGCATTGTTACTTATCAACTAGCAGGGAAACAGCAATAACGGATAGAAGGAAGTATGTTAAAAACATTGTCAGTTGCATCTGGAAAAATACAGGAGGAGACAGTTTATATCTTCACTAAATTCAGGCAACGGTTCCTAATAGCCCTATTGATAAATCAAATACGTCAGGATGAACAATCAGATACAGTGTCAAGACATACCAGGCAGAGCAGGCAAAACATCTTCTGTTATTACAAAGAAGGCCGTATAGATAACAGTTAACCAAATGGCCCTGGAGATGGGAGGGGGAAGTGTGAAAATTGAAACATTCAGGTGCCAGGATGTCTCTGGAAGGAACCTTGATGTACCCTGAGTAAGTAGGCACATCTTTTCTTTATCATATGTCAGTTTCCTTTGATGTGCCCCCGATATCCAATATCAAAGGTGGTGGCATTTCCATTCAAAATCGTCCCTTCCCTCAGTGCTGAATGAACCCTTGCCACTCTCAATAAAAATATTTCTTTTATAATATTTTTACTTGTGGCTCATACTTGGCCTGGCCCTGTTTGCTGTAACAGAAGGAAGGCCAATAACTGTTATTGGGGGTATTCCGAATGAAACAAAAGAGACTTCATCTGCTGGCAAAATATACCAATAGAGGGAGACAGGTGAATCTTCTTGGGGGGAAAGTTACAAAGTTTTGGTACTACCACTGAGAGAGCCCTTTCTCAGGTTTTCATGCATCTAGCCTTGAATGGCAGAGCAACCAAAGTGATAAGAACTAGGCACTAGTTTCCTCCAAGCTACAGTCTCCTGCTGTTTACAGTATGAAGGTACCAGTACCTTCATACCTTCCTGATGAGGGTAATATTTATTTTTAGAGGTGTGGCTGCCTCCCCCCCCCCACAGTGGGGGGGAAATTTAGATAATTTAGATCAAAAATACATTGTAGGGAAAGTTCTAAACACTCCTCCCCCAATACTTCTGTTTATTTTATTTACTTTCTATCTATCTATCAGTCTGTCTGTCTGTCTGTCTGTCTGTCTATCTATTTTTATCCCACCTTTTCCCCAAGGGGTTCAGGGCTGGTTACAACAGGTTAAAGCACACTAAAACAGTAAATAAACAGAGCATTAAAATTATAACACGCTTTCCAAAATTCCAGTATAGCAACATAATTAAGGAATAATTTATAAAAAATGGATGGCGACTTAGATGGATCCATCCCAACTTGTTCCCTCACCTCCCCCCTCCCCATCCCTCACTCCTGAGGCCGAGAGGAGATTATTGTACAGTTTGATCTGACTGGCTAGGTGGGAAAGACCTGGCTCATGTTGGAGCCAGCCAAATATCTCTCGGGCCACGGACCGATAAAAGGTTCCCATCGGATGAGCAGAGGGGCCTTGAAGGGCGATATGGGGCGATGCGGTCTTGAAAATATTCTGTTCACATTTGCAGCTCCTAGTGATAGTTTATGAGTAAAATTTTAAAAATTAGGACATGGGATCACAGCTGTTTTAGCACTTATCCTATTCAGGTGCAAGAAATAATACATGTTTTATCAGAACTAAGTTCCACTGAACTCATTTTTGAGAAAGGAGACCTAGGATTTTCTTACAGGTCAGTTCCACTGCAATAAATGAAATTTGCTGTGGTAGGAAGGTGCCACCCAGTGGCAGAACTGAATCACCGTCCTGTCAGGGTAAGGGTCCTTTCCCCACAGACTTCCTGAAAGCCCAGTCAGGAAGCTGGGGCAGAAAGTTTCTTCTTGCCTTCCTTTTCCCAGATAGCTGCCCCCACCTTGTGGAAAAATCAGCCACTCTCTCTTGTGACATCACTTGAGGTCGATGCCACAGGGTTGTATTTCGTCAGTGAGGCAGGTGGGCAAAGAAGTGGCTCTCTTCGTTAAATAATGGTTAAGAATGGCAGACTCTAATCTGGAGAACTGGGTTCGATTCCCCACACCTCCACATGAAGCCTGCTGGGTGACCTTGGACCAGTCACAGTTCTCTCAGCCCTCACGGAGGCAGGCAATGGCAAACCACCTCTGAACTTCTCTTGCCCGGAAAACCCTATGGAGTTGCCATAAGTATAAGTGCTAATGTTTCTTCTTCTTCCTCTCTGTCATTCTTCATAACAAACACACATATGATTATGCCACCAAAATGCAGCCCAAAGACTGCAATGAAAGAAAGACCTGTAGAGAGCAGAGAGGGACAAAAGAAAAGCCCCCCTCTTCAGACCCCTTCTCCCCATGTGGACTCTGGGGGTCTTAACCAATCTGGGTGCCATGTCCTGGGGCTCTAAATTGTCAGAACAGGGACCCTACGATCAAGAGGTGTTAACACATCAAAGAGCTAGTGTGCTTTATCTACTGTAAAGGATGCTCCATATTGGGAGAAGTACATTTCCCTCCATACTGTCCTGTCGTGGGGATACCAGTGTACTCGTCCATCAGCATAACTGTCACAGTGTATCTTGGCCACCTGCCTCTCATTCACATTTGCATTCAAGGAATAAAGCCCATTGTGCAACAAAATGCGACAGGCTCTAGAAAACTGTGTCGCCAATACACCTGGCATGCACTCGCTTCAGCGTAGCTGACCCCCTCCTTTCTCACATCTGCACACCTCTTTTAAAGGTGAGTTCTCGCCAACATGTGTTGCCTTTTATATAGATAGATTGTGGTGTAGTGTATATGAAGGGCCAGGTTCATATCATCAAACTGATTCATTCAAGGTAGACTTGCAATTATGCCTCCCCTTGTGCTGTGCTCAACTTAATCTTTGCTGTATTAGCTGGAAACAGACAACATTTTAATAGATTTAAAGAAGGTTATCTGAGAGAGGCGCTTCTTCCCATGGTGTATGCATGCGATTCTTTTTGTCCCTCTGCTGACACTGGCCGAATTGATTTGGAAGGTTTTAAAACCCTACCAACACCTGTGAATCCTATCCAAGCGAGATGAGAAGAGTAGCAAGTTTTTAAAAAAGAGAGAGAGAGGTTATCTGTCTTTATCCTGAAACCAGTTGGGTTTACATTTTTATGTCTATATATGTTTGGTATGGGTTGACTTGAATAATCTTTTCTTCACTCTCATCCAGCTGACTCCTCACTGTCAGCCACCATCCCACACGGCTTTCATATATGCAAGTGCCATCATTCCTATCATAGCCTTTTTTGGTAATCAAATGGAATCTCTCCTTCCTTTTTCACTAGTGGACACACTGGTTGGATACGATTCTATGTCTCTGTTTGGTTTGTCATAGATAATGTCTTTTTTTTAAAAAAAGTACAGAAAACCTTGCAGAGTGTGTGTTTAGTGTGGATGATATTTCCCTTCCCAGTTATAATCTGTTCTACATTTTTTTCAGCATTAGGTATTTCATCTGTCAGCTCAATCTGTAATGTGTTCAGTGTGGAAATGAAAACCATTTCTATGTTGGCCAGTTTAAAGCAGAACATTTCAGTGCTCAGCTTATAAAGAGCAGTGTTGGCTCTTAAAAGCATATAAAATATCATTATGCTTTGCCAAGCTGAGGACTTCAGCTCCAATGATGTGTTAGAGCGTAAGCTTCCAGCTGCTTGTGAAGTTACGTGTAAAGAAAAATTACAAGTGAACCTCTCGTTTATAACAGCAGTGGAATTCACACTCTTAATGGAGAGCAGCTGGATTCAGTACCATTTGTGATGCTAGAAGCCTGCAAAAACATATGTAGAGCAGCCATGTTGGATCTAGGCCAGCATCCTGATTCAGACAGTGGTCAGCCAGATGCTTCTAGAAGATCTAAAAGAAGGGCACGATAGCCAGAATCTTCCCCCTGTCGTTGGCCTCTCAGTACTAGTATTCAGATGGTTCTTGCTTCTGAAAAATGGATGTTCCATGTAGACATCATGGCTATAAGCCATTGTTGGAGATGTTCTTCATGAATTTATCTAAGCCAAGTCACAACCTATGATAGGAAATTCCGCATATTATCCAGCATGACTATTGAAGAACTTCCTTTTGTATGTCCTGATTCTGCTGTTCATTTCATAGGGTGACTTCAAGGTATTTCAGTCCACATTCCCCAACCTATCCATGAGGCTATAAACTGCTTTCATGTTCCCTGTTGAGTCATCTTTTCTCTATACCAAAAAACACCAAACTCCTTAATCTTTCTTTGGAGCGAAGGAACCTCAACCCACTGATCATTATCATAAGTCTCTTCTGCCTTTTTCAGTACTACAACATTGTTTTTGAGACAAGAACTATTTCAAATGTGGCCAAACCACAGTTCAGTACTATAGCAATTTTGTTTTCAATTCCTTTCCTTAAAAAAAATAATCCCTAGATGTATTTTGTGTGCTCATTGGATTGCTGGAAGCCACCCTGAGCCGTCAGGGAAGGGTGGCATAGAAAACAAATAAAATAAGTAGATTAAAATGGCCTTTTTCACACCTGCCATTTCCATCAAGTTATCAACCACCCTCCCAAGATCTTTTTCTTGGTTAATCATTACAAGTCTATCCCTCATAAGCATTGGCTTCAAATTTGGATATTTTGCCCCAGTGTTCATCACTTACATAACTGTACTGTATTGGAATGGAGTGGGCAATGTGTGTGACTGGAAAGTTCTAAGAGGGCAGAGCCAAGCAGGGAAAAAGAGAAATGGCAGTTGGGAAATGACAGTTGTAGGCCCTTTCCGCACGGAGGCGGAAGGGCTTGGGTCGGCGTTTCTGACGCCGACCCGACGACGCTGGGACTGTCCACACGGACGGTCCCAGAAAGAACCGGGGAGACGGCGCCACTTGGACACCGCTGTTCCCGGTCGACTCTACCTGTTTCTCCTCGTCCCTCCGGGCCAGCCGCCAGGGCTTCCGGGGACATTCCCCTGCCCCCTGCACCTGCGCAGACCCGTTTCCATGCTCGTGAGCAGGGCGTGAAACCTTCAGGTCGAGGCCACCGAGAGCAGGCAGGTGGCGGGCGAGGAGTGGGGAGACGGGAAGCCGCTATTGCTCACATCGGGCAGCGGCTTCCAGTCGGGCGGGGCCAGCGTTAGTGCGCGCCTCCTAGCCACTCTGAAATGGTGCTGGGTTCAGTTTTTCTGGCGGGCGCTGGGAGGGCTGCAACGGCTTGCATAAGCAGTTGCACCCCCCTGTGCTAATGGCGCCCGTGGATCGTATGCTTTTGCTATCCCCAGGCCAGCCATATTTTCGCTCCATTTTGGGAATAACAAGCCTGTATCAGGAGAGAAAACAGTCACAGGTAAGATGGAAGAGCAGCCTTCATATTTTACTCATTTTGCAAAGCAGTATTGGGTGGAGCATATGGTAAGAGTTTCTGTCATTAGGAGATCAGTAATTACATATTTGGTTATTTAAGAACCCCTCGAGTGTAGGTCAAGTGGAGCTGGAATGACTTTGCCCTCTCAGCTCTAGGTCATCTCTTCGCAGACTGTCCTTCCAACGCCTCTGGAAACACTGGGGCTTCAACATGGGTAACTGACCTCTCACATTTTCTCCTCATGGGAAACTGGGACAGTCTGAATTCATCCAGTTTCCTTTTCTGCAATCTCCCCTGTTTTCTTTCCTTTATCAACTCCTCTTCACTCACCATGGGCCCTACAGCCTCTTCTGGCTGGCTTCCTGCATTCAGAAGGAAGGGCAATTTATTCTTTTTGTGGTTTTGCCTAAAAATGTTTTAAGCAGTTTTGCTCTTCAGGTTGCTCTTCCTTTTCTACTCTGTTGCCTTGTGCTTTTTTATACAGCTTTCTATTTCTAAAAAAGACTTCTTGCCTCTTTAAATAGTTTGCTGTTTGGAAGCTTTCCCTGTTTGAAAGAGCTTGACTTCTCCGTTCAAAAATTGAGTCTTATGTGGGAGACTCATTGCAAAATGGTAGGCATAAACTGCAAAAAAAATAATAATAATAATAAACCAGGTTTGTTTCCCTATTGTTCCATACAGTCTGCTGGGAGACCTTGGTCCAGTCACAGTCTCCTCTCAGGAATTCTTTTCAGTCCCACCTACCTCACAAAGGTGTCTGTTGTGGGGAGGGGAAAGGAAGGAGTTTGTAAGCTACTTTAAGACTCCTTAAAGATAGAGAAAAATGGGGTAAAAAAACCTAACTCTTCTTCTATCTCTAAATATGTAGCTAGGGCAAAATCCTAGCCTGTATCTGCAAAGACAGATAGTGGCTCTGCCTGGGTCGGGTCGGGTCGGGCTCTGGGGTCTGTCTGTCTGTCTGTCTGTCTGTCTGTCTGTCTGTCTGTCTGTCTGTCTGTCTGTCTGTCTGTCTGTCTGTCTGTCTGTCTGTCTGTCTGTCTGTCTGTCTGTCTGTCTCTAAAATTATGTACAGTAGTAACCTAGAAAGGAGACAGAGAAAAAGACAGTGATATAGAATACCTTCCATGCAATGAAAGGATATACATCAATTACTTAATCTGTTTTTTGAAAAGAGGCTATTGCCATCAAGAGGAAAGTGGATATAACTTCAAAGCGTAAGTATAATTTGTTAAGACTGAGCATTACAGTGACAGCGCATTATTCTTTGATGTCTCAAAGAGAAAGCACAAATCATCAGGTGGCTTTATGAACACAATACTTTTGTTTTTTACACTGTATACATGTCACAGGACTCAGATCCTTAGGATGCAGCAGTGACCGAAAATTAGGATTTTTAAAAATTCCATCTTAAAACTTATATGATACAACCAGCAAAATGGAACTGCCTGATATGAGCAATCATTTGATGAGTACGAGCAGGAAAGCATCTCTGTCAGTGATCCCAGTGTATATCTGGATGGGGCAAGAGATCCGACATGTTCTTTCCAGGCAATGCAGTAGAGAATACTGTCCTGCCTCTAGTGTTGTGTATCAGTGCTGTGAAGAGTCAGTAGAAAATGAAGAAAATACAAAACCAGTAGGTCCAAAACCAGTAGCTCCTTGGTTTATTAAGAACTAACAAGCAGAATTCCTACTACATTTGGGGTGATCTTCTACAGTACATTCCTGTAGGCTCTAATTGCGCCGCCTTGCCGGAATTTTTTCTTCATGAAGTCACTAGCTGTCATTCACAAGACAGCGGCTAATCTCTGCTTCCTTTTCCTTAGCCGAAGCCTAGAGGGTGGGATGAGCTGTGCACGCCGCTTCCTGCTTCACATTCCCATTGGCTGCCAAATTTAAAAGTTGGCACCTGAGCTCGATTCAATCAAGCAACCGCGACATTGCCAAGTTCGTCTCTCCCACCAGCGCCAGTGGGCGGGTCGACCAGCATCATCTAACTCTCTCTGTTCCCAATTGGTTCCTTTCCCATGGTTGGCCAAAAAAATGCCGCGGATTGGGTTAAAGGGGAAATTAAGCCCCTGATTAAGCTGAGACAGGGACAACGTGATTATTGAGGGCGAATCGAAAGTACTCCACAGACAAAGTGAGCTCCTCACATCGAAGTTCACTCAGTGCAATTCCTGAAAGCAGGATTGAGTAAAGATCTGGCCCAGGCGGGTCGGCTGGGGAGAGTTGGACTTGTGTGTCGAATTCATGTACAAAGCGGACTACCCAGGCTGAACACAAGTCGAGCCCTGCTGGTAATGTACTGTGCGTAATCACTCTATATAAGAGGCAGACAGATCCACTCTGCCTTTAATCAGTGAAAGAACACTTGAAACCGGTACTTTGGTATCTATAATTCAGACATTACGAGACAAAATACTGGATATATCATCCAGTTCAACATTTAAACTGTCAACTAGTTATAAAGAAGCTGTTCTTACCAGGTTTAATTTGTATAGGGTCCATGAAGCACATTGTGGCAATATTTTCTTGGATATATTTGTTCCTTTGTTTTGGGCGTGTTCAGTCAAACCTCTTGCTTCCTCTTGAGCCCTGAGTTCTTACTGAAAGTGAATGCACTGATGAATCTGTATCAGGACTGCACCACTTCAAGCTACCATGACTGTTTCCCAGACATGTAGAAATCTATATAAGAGGAAGGCTGGACTGATTCTTTTTTCCTAGTATCTAGTTTTCTGTTTGGAGGGGGGGAGGTGTGTAGGTGTGTGTGTGTGTGTGTGTTGTGTGTGTTGTGTGTGTGTGTGGTGGTGACCCACCCCCAATAGACATATGGTGCTGCAGCCTCTTAAGTTTCCAACCACGGTCTGGCCTGCTCATCTTTAAGATTGCCAGGAGGAAACTCTTCAAATAGCTGCTCAAGGAGCCCTATCTTCCTTTTCATCTTACACACCTGGAATTGCATCAAATGTCTAGAGCTGACTACAGTTAGGATGCTGGACTTTGTAGATCAATTGTTTGACAATACTATTGTTCTTGTGGCACTCAAGATGAGAAACTGGGTGTGCTTTTACCATGGATGCTACATTCAGTTAGTGCAATTCTAAGGATGCTTCTGCGGGAGTAAACCCTGTTGAATAGTCTGTTTAGATTAGCACTGTTAATCAGCATCGCTGAGTGTCAATTAGATGTGTAAAGTGTCTTGTTAATAGCAAGTGTATAATTTTTTATACAAAATCTCTTTTGGGATTCAGTGTGCACTGATACTGTAGTCACCTGCAGTTGTATACTTGCACTTTCCCCTGCAATAAATCCTGTTAATTTTATTAATAAAGTTGGCCTGACTTGGTTAGAAGCGATAATCTGCAACACTGCACATCTTTTATGCTTTCAATGGATATTTTTAGTAATAGCTGTGCTCTGTAAAATGTGGGGCTTATCGTTTTAAGCACTCCATAAAAATGCTTGTTAAAGGCTAATTCTCATGTGATAGTTTTTTCCTAGTATTTACCAAATGGTTTACTCAGAGCTTAATTCTGGTTGATTTACTTTATATCCCTTGTTTAAGTTTTCTTTCTACCAAGTCTTAACTCTGTGGCCAGAATAAGAATGAGGTATTATGTGGCTTGCTATGCAAACTCCCGTGTTTTGTGGGAAACAGCATTACAGTTGGGAGATAATAATGGAACAATATTGTGCCTAAAGCTTTGCAAAAAAATATGTGGTCGGCAGCTGCTTCTCTTTGGGATTGTCAGCAGCCTACGGGTTTTCCCTGCCACGCATGCTTCCATTCGTCATTCATTTGACAAAACTGTTAATCAGCGTTCTAGATCGGCACCCATGCATACATTTGCATTAAGCAACCCAGTAATTCTTTGTCCTTTCATGGGCATGTTTTGTTGAACAGATGCAAAGCCTGCGTTTGCGAAGGAGCCTCTCAGTCTCATGATCTTCTGCCAAGTGTAGTTTTTTCACGTGCCAAACAATGATCAAATAATAACATTTTAAACACTTCCAGAACTGAGGCAGTACCTTATCTGGATTCCTCAAAGCTAAATTGTGGCACCCATCAGAAGAGCACAACTGTTCTTCAGTCTCACTTGCAAATCAGTCCCGTGGCGAAAGAGAAAATAAACTTCAAGGCTTCCTGGTTGGATTCATAAGTTTTATCATCCCCTGCCAGCATCATTCTGGCAGGGGATGATGGGAACTGTAGTCCATTACATCTGAGGCCAAGTGAAGTTTGACAATCTGTGCTCCTAGGAAGTTATATACAACAGCCAGCCAACAGGGCTGCATCAAGCAACCAGGGGACATATAACAAATGTCCCCAGGTTGTGGCCATTTAATCACGTGGAGGTGGAATATTGCCTCCCACACCCTTCCTCCTTCCACCCGGGTCCATACACTGACTTTGTGCAAAAAAAGTTGTTTGGTCATGGTGGGAGAGGGCAGTCGCCCATACAGGGAAGGGGGGCAGAAAACTCAAATTTTGCACTGGACTACATTTTCCCTAGATATGCCTCTGAGCCACAGCTCATCAAGACCCAAGGAAGATATGTTCTGTATCTGGACTCTTGAATGGTTTTCGTGTGTAGCATATAATCTGTGGCATCCCAAGAATGGCTGTTTCTATGTTCCGGTGTCAGGGTCTGCTGTGTCTGACAGTGAGGATGATGGCCTGTTATGCCGGTCTTTTGACTCCAGTGGAGGTGAGACCCCCGAAGCCAGACCTGGCAGCAGTGACTCATTGGAGGATGAGGAACCAGCTACGGCCACTCCAGCCTCTGACTGCCTTACAGAACCAGGGCCAGCTCAGCAAGCACCCCCAGAACAGTCCCAGAGCTCACCTCCACCCCCAACTTGCAGTCCTCCTTAGTTCCCCTACCCTGCTAGAGCAGCGCCAGCTATGGCAGGACCTGACAGAGTGACGGCGATCAGCCAGACTGGCTGCTCGCAAAATGTGAGTGCTCACAGACTTGACTCCCTAAAGCAAGATGTGAGTGCTCACAGACTCGGCTCCCTGAAGCATGGCAATCAGTCCCACATGAATCAAAAGGGCTGGTTGCTGCTTCGTGCCTTTGCAGATGACAACAGCTCATGTTGATGGCTGCCCTGCTCTGAACCTTGTGTTACACCTGACTTTTGGATTACAACTCTGCTTGTGTACTTGCTTTGTGTGAACTGTACTGATCTTGTGTTGCTGAACTTGTGGACTGACTTTGTGTGGACTTGGCTGAACTGTTCTTGAGGACTTAGTTTGAGTGGACCTGGCTGCACCAACGGAGCGGTGAGCTTCTGTGCGTTTCTTTGCCTAACTTGTCTCAAGTAAAGCTGTGAGTTTCTTTGCCTATCAAGTAAAGCTGTGAGTGTTCACTACACCGTGCCTTGTGCCTCCTTTGTGGCCAGCCCGTGGCATCTAGAAACAGTGTGGCAGAAGAAGGGAATTGGCAGAAATTGGACCTCTTCTAGAATGGGGCAGGCATTTCCACAAGAATGGGGGGTGGGGAGATTTCTGTCAATTTCTCTTTTGCCAAAGTATCACACACATTCCCATGAATTCTCTAATTCCCCTTAAGAGCAGCTTTAGAAGAGATATGGGGACTAAAGAAAGAACAGGAATTTAGCAAACATCTGCTCTGCTCACAGCTGTCTGGATCCAACCCATCATGGCTGCAGTGAGAGGAAATTGAGGTCCCCATGATAAGTTCTCTCTTCTGTGCCACAACAAAAAAAAATGGGACCATTCTCATATTCAACTGTACATTGTGGAAAGAAAGTGGAAACGTTATTTTTTTTAGATCTACTCATTCTCTGTTACAATATAAATTCTATAAAGTCAATCTTCCCCCTGTTGTCTTATGAGTGCAGGACTCAGTGGAAATATAATTTAGAATATGGAATGCATCTTGCTGATAAATGTTAAAAACAGAGTACAGCTCTGAAG
This sequence comes from Sphaerodactylus townsendi, assembly GCF_021028975.2. Taxonomy (NCBI): domain Eukaryota; kingdom Metazoa; phylum Chordata; class Lepidosauria; order Squamata; family Sphaerodactylidae; genus Sphaerodactylus; species Sphaerodactylus townsendi. The sequence continues at coordinate 21,169,530 of NC_059426.1, read as the reverse complement.
CCATAAGGAACCCCTTTGTGGCAGCCTGCTTGCAATAATGCTGCCAGCCACATTCTCCATATGGAGAAAGCGTTGATGTTGGGCTTCTTTAGCAGAGTCCTGAGCCAGTCCAAGTAAGCGGTCTCTTTCACACAATTTGGATCTTCTCTGGGATGGTTTCACACTAAGGAGATGCCTTGACCATTGCTAAGCAGACAGTTGCTGCTTAACTGGCTGTGGACAGGAACTCCAAGCCCACATTTTGATTTCATAGTTCCAACACCCAAGTAGCCTTGCCTGAGAAAAGCAACTCAGGGTGAAGAAAGACATGAAAGGTCATAATAGTTTCCTCACTTGCAGAGTGCGCCACTTTCCTCCCAACTGTGCAATTTGCACAACAGACATATCAGGGAGCTAAATGCTAATTTAGGATCAGTTCAGCTGCTCCTTTATGCTTCAGGGACTTTTTAAAAATGTCGTATGTGTGTTTATCTGCTGGGGGGAGGGAAGACACAGCTCATGACAGACGAAACCCTCCAGAGACTGGGGTGGGGAACCTCTCTGAATGATATCATGAACTGTAATCAACTGCCATCATCTGTGGCTAACTTTGGGTGACAATATGTAGAAACCATCCCCCCCCCAATTACAGAGCCAGAAGTTTCCACTGAGGGTGCCTTACATCTTACTCACTGTTAGTCTTTAGACTGCAGCAGAGTACATCCCAACTCATTTTAACTTTTCCAAATCCCTGCTCCCAAAGCACTGAGGACATACTGAGATGAAGTTCATTCTGCATTTATGGTAAATTTTTATTAAAATCAAGTGGAGGATGCCAAGTTACTGTTGTTAAGCACCGCTTGAGCCCCATATTAGATCAAATGTGCTGCATTGTGGGGGGAAAGGGAAATAGTATGTTTAAGGTGGTCCTGCTCTTCATCTTGTCCGGGATTCTAAATGGTGAATAAAACATCTTCAAAAGGTTACAGAACTATTAAAGACAGTTTGCTAGATGGTTGACAGTGACTTGGGTTAATACAATAGAAAGATACTGGGCTGGATCCAGCACAATTGTTCCTCTTGGAAAGGCAGAGACAAAGAAAAAGACTGCAGTCTCTCTCATTGGTCCGCATGGCAAAATTATACCTGTGTACCACTGGGATTTTTTTACCTGGGTCTATTTTATCTCGGTTTCTCCCTCCGCACAGCTGCCCGTTTCTTTCCAGGAGCCGAGTTAGGACCAGGAGGTAATACTCCACTTTGTTCTGCACGAGCCCGGGTCTTTTGTATTCATACCGCAAGTGCATCCCTCTTGATTGGTCAACCCAGAGCGGCAAGGTGGAAAAAATAAACTGGTTCTGCTCCTGTGGTGTTTGCATGGTAGTGAGGTCACCTTGGGATATTTGAAAAGAATCGCCAATTTGGCGATTTTTGAAAATCCTAGGCTACCAGAAATTTCATGAGGCAACACCAGGGCAGGCCCGCTTTAGCACTGGGAGCCATGTGGAAAACTTGCACGAATCGGGATATTTCACTTGCCCATCCTGGAATATTTGGACTGTGCAGAAACGACCATTGTTGCTCCACTTGGGTTTTCTTTTATGCAAGGTCTTGAACGACTAACTTTTGGGCACTATAACATGTAGGGAAGAAGATAGCGGGTGTTGTCCAAGCTCTCATGCAAGTAAAACTGAGCATTTATGTTTACGCTTGCACATCACTGGAACCCAGCCATTAATGTGAAGGAACCCGTAGCACTACAGCACAAACAATTAATTGTGATATTCCAGAAAAATATCCATTTAAAATTTGGCAAAATCTGCAAATTTACATTTTTGAGTTTGAATGATAATTGTTCAGGTAGTAACAACTTTACAACATGTTTTATCACCACAGTAAGCTTATCTTTTCCTGTGGGGCAGGAAGAAGCTTCTCCAACAATGAACCAGAAGATGGTTTTCATTTTTAAAGGAGAAAATTGTGCCCAGAACCAACTATTTTGACTGTAAGAGTTACTGTAGAGATGGGAAGGTTCCTCCTGTGGTGATGGAGCCCGGGGGGGGGGGGGGGGGATTAGATTTTGCCCCGGGCTCCATTTTCCCTAGATATGCCTCTGGGTGATGACCACATAGTTCACCTATAACCACAGAGCAGAAATCCTCAAGGAATAGTAGAAACATCCATTATAAATTGTGGCTCTTAAGTGGAGGGCACCAAATGCTAAATGAGACTAAAAGAGATGACAAAACTGTTCTACTGCAGTGTTATTTATTCAGGATATTACTATGCTATCTCTTCAGAGTCCTGTTCAAGTCAACTTAAAACATTGCAGTGTAAGAACAAGCCATTGGATGTAACTTCTACCCATAATTAAAAGCCTAGGTTAAAACATATGCTTTGGCATGGTGCCTGGAAGAAAATAAAGTAAGAGCCAGGCAACTGAGTTCTAAAATCTTGGTCCAGCTCTGTATCACTATTTGCCATGATGTATTGTATGAGGGCCTTGCTTAGGCACATTCATCCTCACAGCAGATTGAAAGAGTGACGAGATAGCTGCCAAGTATTCTATCCATGAGGGGACAATTTGTGGCATTTCAGAAGGGAGATAAGCAACATTCACTTGTTCGGTGCTGACAGGTTTCACATCTTCAAAAAGGCAGATGCGGCTAAGCAATAGGGTTAACTACAGATGGTTGTAAGTTAAAAGTGAGGAGAAACTTTGCTTAGTATCAACCTAATTCTAAACATGCTTACTAGGAAATACATCCCACAGAGTTCAGTGGATTCTACATAAGTTTCAGATGATAGCAGTTGAAAACACTTCACGATATCTGCCAATGATGCTTCTTTAACTTCTCAAAGCCACTTCTGGGATTTCGGAGATTTAAATTGAATCCAAGGAGCTATCTAGTTGAACTATTCAGGACAGGTAACAGTATCACAACCCAAAGCAGATGAATCCAGCTAGAAAACCCCTTTGTTTGGCCCCTTCTGCACACGCAAAATAATGCATTTTCAAACCACTTTCACAACTGTTTGCAAGTGGATTTTGCCATTCCGCACAGCTTCAAAGAGCACTGAAAGCAGTTTGAAAGTGCATTATTCTGCATGTGCGGAATGAGCCTTAGTTCCAGCTCTGCCACCCTGAAGCTGAAAACTAGTTGAGTTGTGGTCCTGCATGGGGGAAAAACATAAGTATATAAAATGCCCCAGAAAGAAAAGCAAAATTCCCCTACGGGGAATTACTGCAATGTACAGCCTAGGAATTTGCAGATGAATCACATACTACTTACTCCTTTTCCTCCACTTACTAGTTCTTAAAAAATACATTTCTTGAATATTTACATCCCTGTTATAGAAAGATCTGATGCACATGCTAGTAACTAGTTAGTAAAGTATGCTATCAGAACAGTCTTAATCTAACGCTGTTGTTTTAAAGGTTAATGATTCTCTTCATCTGTGCCAAACAATCTACTCCAACAATCTACTCACCCTCCAATTCCCTAAAATTATTTGTAGCATTGATCCTGTAGCATCATTGTGACTATCATCATTTATAGAATTTGTACATAGAGTGCCATCTGTTGGAAAAGTCATTGCAGCACAACGGTGTTGCTTCTAAAATTTACTGCGTCAAATCAAAAATGTTCCATTAAGTGGTGCAAGCGTTTTGCTGCTTGGTAGAACAGGAAGATGAACGACAAAAGTATGTTCCCAAAAGGTGTCTTGTTGAAAAGCATTTCAACTCATGAGAGCCAGCAAAATGTAGTGGTTAAGAGTGGTGGACTCTAATCTGGAGGACTGGGTTTGATTCCATTCCTCCACATGAGCTGTGGAGACTTATTAGGTGAACCGGGTTTGTTTGATTCCATTCCTCCACATGAGCTGTGGAGACTTATTAGGTGAACCGGGTTTATTTCCAACACTCCTATATTCCTGCTGGGTGTCCTTGGGCTAGTCCCAGTTCATTCAGAACTCTCTCAGCCCCACCCACCTCACAAGCTGTCTGTTGTGGGGAGAGGAAGGACAAGGAGTTTGTAAGATACCTTGAGTCTCCTTACAGGAGATAAAGAGGGGGGGGGGTATATATCCAAACTCTTCTTCTTCGTGTTGCACATTACTGAACTATTTGCTGTATCTGATGGAATATCATTTGTGCGTGAGAGAAAATTCAAGGTACAAGCCTTTCTGGTGTTACATAAACCACATTCCCCGTGGCAACTGGTGTCTTTGTGGGTTTTCACAATTGCCTCTCGATGCACATGGATGTAGTCATCTGAGAGCACTGAGCAATGCACTATGATCGTGCCAAGCCACAATAACCTGTGCGCAAAAAACCTCTCTGTTTCTTTGGGATATGCTGGGCATCTCAACATGCAGCAGAAGACTGTTCTTGTGAATAACAAATGTCCGTCATGTGTCCAGACTTGTGACTTTTCTCGTGGTTTCAGCAAGAGCCCTTAGTTTATAACCCCTTTAAGACAGCTCCACCATCATTGCTGCTTTTCTGACACTCTGATCCCTAGTGTGGTATGGCCCTGCTGGGTTTCTTAGCATCCATTTTCTGCTTCCTGTAATGATCTCCTCCTCAAAGCAAATAGCAAGCTCTGGATTTCCTTCATCTCAACTCAGGAGACATCCATTTCCTTTGTGTTTACATTATTCCAGTCAAGGCCTGTTAATTTCTTAAATTGATCCCTATTCCACTTATTTCCCTAATGCTCACATTTTGTGCCAAGGAAATTCCTCTCTACATTAAATCAAAGAGTATAGTTACTTAAGCTCTAGTGTTCCTGATAACCCTGCCCTTACATTCCTACTGTTTGGGTCTTCACTAATATATGTGTGTTTGTTTTCAGTATCATTGACAGAGAGGTGGCTTTAATGGCAGAAGTTGATAAAGTTAAAGAAGAAGCCAGTAAGTAAAAACCAGAAGGGGCTTTTGGGTACTTCGGAACCACAGCTGTTTCTGCAGAAGTAAAGCCAATCAGTTTATTTAGAAAAAAGGACTGCACCATTTATCCAAATTGTTGAGCAGTTTGCATCAGACACTCAGTTCTGATTCAGGCTGTGTGGATCTCTCAGGCCCCTTCCGCACATGCAGAATAATGCACGTTCAATCCACTTTCACAATGGTTTGCAAGTGGATTTTGCTATTCCGCACAGCTGCAAAGTACATTGAATGTGGGTTGAAAGTGTCTTATTCTGAATGTTCGGAAGAGGCCTCAGTTGCACAATCAGCATGCTTAAAACAACATTTAGCCATCAGAAGTATTAATTGAAAAGAAAAAAATTCTTCTGAAAACAATTTCAGAAGCCAAAGGCAGCGACAGTGGAATTGTGCAGTGGGATGTCCGGAGATGGGTTCTCCGGGCTACAGTGCATCCCCGGGAGGTTAGGAGGCTACTCTGTCGGGTTTGGAGCAGTGATTCCCAACCAGGGTTCCGTGGGTCCCTGGGATGCCATGAGCATGTCCCAGAGGTACCGCGGCAACACTACCAGCCCCCTCACTTTTGTGATGTCTCCCACCAGTGCCAGCAAGGACATGGAGCTGGCCCAGGTCAGCAGCCATTTCCCGACACCCCCCCCCCACCCCGTACTTCCCGTCATCCTGGGAGGGGAAGGGGGGGTGGCAAGCAGGGGCACTGGGAGGGGAAGGTGGGGGGAATGGCAGGGGTACCGTGAGATATGAAGAGTGAGGTCAAGGGTACCGTGATGTCAAAAAGGTTGGGAAACACTGGTTTGGAGGGTAGGCAGGTTGCATCTTCCTGTGCCACCAGTAGGGGCCGCCCTCCTCCTCCTTCAGCTCAGTATTTCCACACAACCCAGAAGTTCCAGTTGCCTTTCTTCATCAACAATATTCTCATGCAAAGATATGCAAGGTCAAAAAGACTTGAACAAAATTACTTATAAGGGTAGTGATTTGAAAATAGAATTGCAATGAAAGAAACTATTCAACCAATAATATGCTCATAATATTGCTGCTAAAAAATCTAGAGTCAAAAAGCCTGCTCTTCACCAAGGCAGGAAACAAACTGGAGGAGGAGGGAGATTCCACACACACACACACACATACATCCATGGAGACAGGGCACCACAATTCCACGTGCCTCCATACCTGAGAGCTGGAATCACCTAGCTAGAATCACCCATTGCATGGACTACTCCTTGCCGCCTACCAAGGAGAATTACACAAAGGATGCTCATAGAGGCAAACTTGATTAATTTGCAAAATTTATACAGGATGGAAACAGCAGCTTTCCTTACAACAATCAGATTTCTGGAATGTACCTGGGTCCCAAGAATAGGTGTGGATCCTGTACCAAAACACTGGCAAGTTATATATAATCTAGATAACAAGAATATGCAAGCTTTGTGCCTGGAAATCAACATTCCACACAAATTACACCAATCAAAGCTCATGCGCTTTGCAGAGTTTCCTGAGCTCAGTTCTACTGAACTGCTGCTTTATTTTTCCTTGATTTAAGCCATTTTATCCAGAGTCGAGTGCCTGCGCCATTCATGGGCAAGGAACAGAGTCATGATGACATGGAAAAGGAAAAGGAAGCAGGCACCGATTGGCAAGGCAAAGCAAAAACAAAAGCTGCTTTTCTGGATCAGGTCAAAGGAGGCTTATTTGGTCCAACCTTTTTTCTCTAGTGATGCCTTCGGCTTCTTGAATGCCGAGCAGGATGGTGCTATCCACCCCTTAATGCTTGTTCCCAACTCCTACTACTCAGAGGCCCCTTCCGCACATGCAGAATAATGCGTTTTCAATCTGTTTTCAGTGCGCTTTGAAGCTGTGCAAAATAGCAAAATCCACTTGCAAATAGTTGTGAAAGTGGATTGAAAACGCATTATTCTGCATGTGCGGGAGGGGCCAGAGAGACGTATCTCTGAAGATGAATATTCTGCTCGGATGTCTTGGCTAATTGACACCAACCCACCATGAACGTCTAAAGCCTTCTTTAAGGCAAACTATTCTAATCACATCACTGTTTTGCTGCAATGAATTTAGTTTCATTAGTATTGTTTTCCATTTTAAAAAACACTCTTTTTGGGTTTGACTCAAATTAGCTAAACTAGTCCTGCCAACATATTAGTATGTATACACATACATCTGTTTGTAACAAAGAGCCAACATCCATTTCCTTTGTGAAAAGGAACCAATATCTGTATAAGTGTGGGGGGTTTAAATCACTTGTTGAATTGTATATATGTGTTGTACATAGCATGAGAATTGCTCAATGCACATACAGGAAAAAGATTTTGAAAAGGCAAGCTCTGGTACTCACGTCCCTGTCTTGCTGCAATGAATTATTTACATTAGTATTGTTTTCCATTTCTTTTTTAAAAAAACTTTTGGTTTGGCCTGAATCAGCTACAGTCTTGTTCACAAATTAAAAGTAAACGCATGTATCAATGTATATTCAGATATCTGTTTGTAAGAAAGAGCCAACATGCATTTCCTTTGTGAAAGAAGCCAGGGACTAGTGTCTGGATAAGTTGCCGGGGGGGGGGGGGGGGGTGTTAAATCATCCACTGAACTGTACATTTGTGGAATGTCACATGAGAATTGCTAAATTGCACATTCAAGGGGGGAAAATCAAGCTTGTGCTGTACATGGATTGTACATGCATTCACTGCAACTTGAGAACTCTGGTGTTCTAGTTCTTCCACTTACATGACACACTGAGTTATCATTTTAAGCAAATCTTCTAAGAATCCTGCTAATCAGTTAGTAATGCAGTTAATTTGCTATGGGTGTGTGTGTGTGTCCTCATCTCATTTATTTGAGTTTGAATCTCCTCTGCCATTCTGTACAGGACCAAATGAAACATTATGACCAAATGAAACATTATGGCAAACATAATCTGCCCAAGCCTGCAGTCAAATCTGGTTTCTGAAATGTCTAATACAAATTGCCTGTGTTCTGTATTTTGCCACCACCACCCTTACCAAAGTAGCAACCATTATTGTAAAGTTGTGTGTTGGCTTTTGGGATGACAGTCGTTTATTATATAGTAGGTGGTCCTTCTGCCTGCTAATTGAAAACATATATATCCACACATTTATGCAACAACAAAAAAGTAAATTTATCTCTTTGTGTTTGCCAGTGGAAATCTTAACTGCTCGTCAAAAAAAAGCCGAAGAATTGAAGAGGCTAACAGATTTGGCAAGTCAGATGTCAGAGACACAGTTGGCCGAACTCAGGGCGGAAATTAAGGTTGGCTTCTCAGGCATTTCCATTTCTAGCAGGTTATATCTCCCAGTAGCAAGATGAATGCCAAATATTTAAAACTGCAACACTGAAAATCAGAACCAGATTTTCAAAAACAAAGTATAAATTTGGCCTTCTAAATATCTCAGCTTCATCTTTTGGCTTTCTGCCATGAAATCAGAGAGTCCGAAAATACACAGGCAATATGGAAGCAAATTGCTGCAATGAACAAAAAACCATGCTAGGCACAAGAAAACTTAAACATATTGCAAATGAAGACCAAAAACAATTTTAATCAATGTAAATAGACACCACCTTATCAATTAACTTTATCAATTTGCACTAACATCATTGAAATTCTTTCTAGTCTTCATTTGCAATTTGTTTATGTTTTCTTGTGTGAAATTAAAGGGTAGCAGATCTACTGTGAATTTGCTTAAAGCTAACATTTGACATGAAAGATACACATACAATCCCATTCTATATAAACAATTTATCTTTTCTTTCTGAAAGATTATAAAGAAAGCACATTCACAGTAATTCGGCTTGGAAACTGGGTAGGGCCCTGACCTAGGCCTCCAAGCACCACTAGAGGGTATACTTTTCTTACCCCCTCTTTGTGCTTGAGGCACATAGGGCATAGGCCATTCAAGCATTTGTGGTCTTGTTTGCATTGAATGTTCATTCCCTTTGGGTTGGACTCATGGATAAACACACGTTTCACCCATTCCTGAACTCCCCACGCCTCAGATCAGAGAATCTCTACAGTTTCTAAAAGCACAGGCTTTCCTCTTCCTTTGCAGGGAGAGCAAAGTGAATCAGCATGTGTTGAACTTTCTTAGGGTTTTCTCACTTTCCAAGCTTTCCCCGCCTACATAACAGCAGTGCCCCTTGCCCTTCCAGGCAACTCTTCAGAAGAATCAAAAAGGCTGTTTTACTCCCTATGCTTGACCAAAGACAGCACCTAAAAGAAAAAGGCAGCAGACAATCTACCCAGCTGGGGGGCGGGGGGGGGGGTTGCATGGATAGAACAAGGAAGTGGGGGTGGACAAAATGGAGGCTTAGCTTGGCTGGGGACACTTTGCAGGAGAATCCCATTTAAACAATTATTTTTCAAAAAAGCAGGAAAAACCCACTATGAGGCAAACAGGCGCAAGGTAACCACTGCATGTACAAATGGCCGTAGTGATATGGTTGAGTGAGAATCACAGAATCCTTTACTGATGGTTCATCAGTGGTGAGCAGCAAGCAAACACCGCTTCCCCCCCCCCCGCCCATTTTTGCAAACCTTTATGGTTCTAATCTTTCTTTTTTCCCTTTTTTTTTTTTTAGGGTCTGTGCTTTGCCCTTTCTGCATCATTCCGGCATGCCTGTTAACATTCTTGAAAAGAGATGAACTCACTTCTCATTATTTGAGTGATGAGTACTGAACTATTGAACAGGCAGGAATACGGCAGAAAGGATGTTCTGTTTGGGCCAGAAAGTCTCAACACTAAAACAAGTATCTCCCCCAAGTCCCTGTGGGTTCACAAGATGAGGTTTTAGAATTATTTTTACATGGCACATTTCTCTGCTTTATTGTATGGGGCTGTTTAATTAAAAATTTCCCTTCCTTTGCAGCACTTTGTAAGTGAACGGAAATATGACGAAGAGCTGGGTAGATCTGCCCGCTTTTCCTGTGACATTGAACAGTTGAAGACTCAGATTCAACAGTGTGGAGAAAGTAAGTCTGGTAATTGTAAATATTAACAACCTTCAGCACAGCCAGTATTTGCCTGCCATGTCTATTCTGACGTGCAACAGCTCTCCAGGGTCTGGGGTAGAGAACTTTATCATCACTTCCCTGATCTTTCAATTGGAGATGTCACAGTTTGAACTGGGGACCTTCTCCATGCAAGGGAGTTTCTCTGTTTCTAGGGTTATCGCTCTGGGTTGGGAAATGCTTGGAGAAATTCCTGGCAGGGTGATGATTGGGGAAGGGATGGGTATCAGCAGGATATAATGCTACAGGACAGCCATTTCCTTTACAAGGAACTGATCTCTGTCAACCAGAGACCAGTTATAAGTCTGGGAGATCTTCATGGCCCACCTGGAGATCAGCATCCCAATCTACCACTGAGACACAGCCCCTTTCCTGTTTTTATCCATTCATGCATTGTCAAAATTTATCCATTGTGTGCTTGTAAAGTGCCATCAAGTTGTAGCCAACTCATGGCAACCCAGTAGGGTTTTCAAGGCAAGAGACTAAAAGAGGTGGTCCACCATTGCTTGCCTCTGCGAATCGATCCTGGATTTCCTTGGTGGTCTCCCTTCCCAGTACTAAAAAGGGCCAACCCCGCTCAGCTTCTGATTTCTGGCGAGATCAGGTCAGCCTGGGCAATTCAGTTCAGGGTAATTTGTCCATTGTCATACAGTATCATGGTTTGAATTTCAAACAGGAACAACAAACATTAGAAATGTTGAGATGAATATTTTGCCTTGACTGTGCAAATTGCAGAAAATTTGCCTTTACAGTTTTCTACTTTTCTGTTATGAAAATAAGCCTCTGGGTCAAAGAAAGCAAACATGTGGAATGGCTCTAAATTGGGTCTCCCAAGATTTTATCTTAAAGAAATATAGTTTTGCAAAGCATGGCAATGAGCAATTAATACGGTGAGATTTGGATTGCGTCCCATTAAACTAGGTTCATAAGGAGGGCTCTGATTTAGGTTCAGGAAACAGCAGACACTTTGTAACTTTGGAACTCTTAGTCCTGCCTCACAGGCATCAGTTCATCAGAACATCTTGTTTGATAGCTTCTTGCCAAACTGATTCATGGGCAGCACGCCCAACATGGTTCCCATCAGACTTAACTACTCTATTGTCTCCAAAATTATGTATCATGGAACTCCCTTAATTTAAACTAGTGCTGGTACATATTCCGATGTGATGTTAACTCTGAGCTTTCTCTCCTTATAGTTTCTCAACCAAAGAACAATTATTCCTCAAGAGCACTATCCAGCACACTACTGCAGGCAGCCGCGTTGTATGCAACACCTCGCATTCAAAGCACATCCTCCCGAAAATCTTCTAGTCGTGTGAAGACTCCTGATGTTAAAGCGCCAGTGGCCAAAGTCTCTAGCCAAGTGGTTGTCAGTACCACAGAATCTTCCCCTCAGATAGTATCAACAAACAAGCAGGTACAATGTACTGATCAATGGGGCAAAGTTATAAAAAGTTAACACTCAAAATACATGGGAGACAAATCACAGAAACAGAGAGGTGGAAGGGACTTTAGCAGTAGTCAAAAACAATTTGCCAGATACAGGAATCTCTCTCAAAACTATCCTGGAAAAGGGAATTCTGCCACCTCTGATCTCATATCTGCCCATGACTTCAGGAGATCCTTTAGCCAAACCTGCCTCATATACAGAACCCAGCCAAATATACAAAACTAAATTGGTCCGAGGGAGATTCTCCCCCATTCCTAGGTCAGTTCAGTGCAGAGCTGCACCTGCTTAATTTTTAGAAACTCGGCATTACGGTGCAAATTAAAAAGACGTGCATGTGTTTATGGAATATTTCTTGTTCTTCCAAAACCCAGTCCCACGGGAATCTTCCGTGTGCTTTACGTGACATTTTTAAAAGAATACTCAAGAGACTTACACACTGCAATTATAAGCAGGATTATACCTTGAAGTAAATTAGAAGGGTGTGAATCTTTTTAGGATAGCATCGTTAGGCATGCCCAGTGGAACGGTGGATTTGTTTTTACCTTGACAAATCAGCATATGATAAAGCACTTTTCGAAACGCGCACACACACACAAGTCCAACATCCCCTTTAATGTGCAGATCTGATTGTCTCATTGCTTTGTCCCACAGCTATCTAATCCTCCAAAACAGCTTTCTTAAGACTATTTCCCCTGGAGGTCTACTTGTCTTTGAAGGGAGCCATCCCACTCACTGAATTAAAAATAAGCAATCAAGAGTTTTCTATTATATGATTTTGCTGTTCTTGTTTTCTTGGAATCATAAATTCATGATTATGTTTCCAGATTATGTTTACTTAGTGCTTTCTTAGTGCTTTTTATATTATCAATCTGCACAGGGAGGAAAAACATAATCCAGTATACCCAGTACCCTCAGATGCTGACAAACATCCCATTGCAAGACCTGTTGATTTCTGCCTTCCTTTCTTTATTGCTAATGGTAGCTTGCATTTCTGCAGCAGCAGTTCTGTTGAAAGAAGTTATGTGTTGTTACTGGCCAACCTGTGTAAAATTTCTTGTTTGGGAAAAAATTCCTGTCATGGCCTGATTTATTGTCTTTATGTGACAGCTGTATCTTCCTGCACTGGAATAGGGACCGGGTCCCTAACTTTTCGAGATAAATAGAATCAGCCTTCTCAAGATAGGTACATTTTGGTCTGGACAAGTCTGACCTTCTCTAACAATGCAGAAACCTATGTTGGATGATCAAGCAGGAGAATCATAGAAGTGGTAAAATCACAGCAGTGTTTTGCTTCTGCAAAAAAGGAGACAGCATTTAGGCCTCCCTAAGTCCCTTGCAAAGTCCATTTCTGGACATCTCGGAGTTACAAATTTGCCTCATGGACAGTTTGTGTACAAAGGTTGGCCATCCCTGCTGCCTCATCCACAGTCCTTTGGGAGCAGCCTCACATTGCTAGACATGGTTGGAAAGCTTCATACTGGCTTCAAATAAAAACAGCCAAGAAGAATTTGGTACTGTTTTAGTGGCCTTAGACCTATGTTACATATTTAGCAAAGGTGCCTGTAAATAAAAAAACAAAAACCTGTTAGCATTTCCCCCCCAAACAACCTGTTGAACGATGCATCAAAGCTAACATGATTCATTTTGTTTGTTGACAGAATGGATTTTCCAGTCAGAGACGAAGATTTCACGCACAGTATTATGGCGTCCGGCTCAACGGATCTCTTAAGCCTCAAAATGCCAGCACCGAGACAGACCAGAACAGTGCCAAGAGTAATTCCCGACATGAATACAGAAGGCAGCACCACAACAGTTTCAGGCCAAAAAATAAAGGTGTTATTAAAACCTTAGAGCAATCTGCACCAGCAAAAAGCGTGGATAATCTCACCTGCCCGGAAAAAAAGCATCCAAAGCATCCTGTGCCAGGCCCCACAGAGGCCAGAGCTTTATGCAGTAACATTCCAAGGGTTTCCCCGTGCAATTTATGTCCTCCAAGGATAGAGACCTCCACAGACGCTCCTGTCCTTTCAGTGCCAGCTGTGACTTTGGTAGCATGAAGAATGGGAGAAACTGGCAAGCATAATGCGTTTTCATCATAGTTTCTCACTTGAAGGTGCTCCCGTACCTGACAATCCTTGCAAAAATGGCTTTTGAAAAATATACAATCATGATAAACCCAGCTGGTTTTATTTTCTTTAACCATCATTGTCATATCTTGTTTCGTATTTTGAAGTCTTTCCTCAGTGTACTCAAATTTATTTTTTTCCCCAAACCAATGCAACTTTTCGTTAGTCAGTTCTTAGCAAAACAATCAAATGGGTGTTAAACACTTAAGCTGCAGGAGGATGTCAACATAGATATAATGTAGTTGTTGCTGTACAAAATTTGTCATTTATCAGTCAGTATTAGAAGGGAAAATGCTGAGACATCCATATTGTTGGCCTGCGCTCAAAATCCTTAAGTGCATACAGAAACTGTTCTCAACTCTCTGTCCAAAGTATATGGAACCTAAATAATTAGTCCAAAACAATCATCTTAAGTTCTGTTTGACGTGACCTCATTTTATAACCCAAGTGATCCTCAACATTGGTCATGAAGTCCAGCTAATAAGTAATGTGTTCATATTTTCCCTGTGCTGTACAATTGGATTAAATGCTGGTTTTTGAATTTGGAATTTATATAGTTAATGCAGTCCAGTTTTCTAGCCTTGTGACTTCCTTTTCTGTGACTTGAATTCATTTTTGTAGATTAAAAATGAGAGATGTTTTACTAACAGATTCAAGCAATCGTTTACCACAAGGGACTTTCCCCTTCTTTAAAGTTCTGTCAGTCAGAAGTTGAGTTGATTTGAATAGGCTTAAATACATCTAGCTCTTTCAAATGAGTTAAATGTACCTGCCCTGCCCTGGATGGCCCGGGATAGTCCAATTTTGTCAGATCTCAGAAGTTAGGCAGGGTTGCCCCTGGTTAATGCTTGGATGGGAGACCACCAGGTTGTGATGCAGAGGCAAACAGTGGCAAATATCCTGTTATTTTCTTGCCCTGAAAGCCTACAGGGTCACCCAAAGTCATCTGCAACTTGACTACAATTTCCACCCCCAAATATATCTAAGCTCACTACATTTGGTACACTACATTAGAGCTGAGACTATAGAATTTAAAATATACCTAAGCTCATACAAAATTCCAGATTTATACTTTAAAATGAGCTAAGTTTAAATGGCTTGGTAAGTGTACTTCGGAAAAGTTGTTCCTTTTTATAAAATAAAAATTATTTTACAAAATTCAGTGTTTTATACTTTACAGAACTATCACCTGGATTCACCATTACTTTTGTCAAAAACCAACTCTTCCCCCAATACAAATGTGCTGACCTTGTTCAGTGAAAGCCATCCTCAAATGTAGCCTTGTGGTTGATGGAGTAGCATGAAGCTCATTTTGATAATGGTGACAAATTGACCCTACTTTACAGATTTCTCCTAAGCAATCACTGTTTTGTACCTCTAATCGCAAAGTGTAACATAGATGCTAACCAGTGTGCATAAAAAATTTAAGCTTGAACTCTTCCGCCTCTTCCAGAGAGAAAGAGCATCATGCTATAAATTTGAAAGCAAGCATGTGACTATCACATGAAACAGCCATTTGTTTTCAATTCCAAACGCAGCTAAATGAAATCATAGTTTTATCAATCACATTTTCAGATCAAAGGTAGCTTAATTCAGGGTGACTAACCCATGCTTGGTCATACGCAAGTAATTTTCTCATGCTGAAGCTTTACGTTGAAAATAATTACTCCATGGCTTGGTAACTAAACAATTTTTAAAAGAATACCCCCCCCTCCCTGCCACACACACAAACACACACACACGGTCAGGCTCAAAATATGCTTTTGTGATTCAAGGTTGTTTAGTAAACTGTATTACATGGATCATGCTGTTAAGTGAAACGTAACACTGGCAAATTTATTTTTAAAAATTCACACGCAAAGAGCAAGTCACCCACAGCCTAAAAAGAGTGGCAAATCAAAAGGTACAAAACTTTTTAAAGTTAACCTAACCCAACTCTTTTTTTAAAAAAATTCATGTGCACTTTTGTAACGCAGTCTTGGTGAGGATATTAGGAGCACCTTTAGATCCATCATAATGCTGATCCAGGGTAGCCTGATCTTACAAGATTTCAGAAGCTAAGCAAGGTTGTAACTTGACAGCACTTTTCTCTCTCTCACACACACTTACTCACACACACATATACATATGCTGATCACTGAATGAGGTTAACCCTGTACAAAGCAAAGTGATCTCTAAGAGTATTTGACAAAAAGATTCATTCTCAGCTAAATTAATTCAAAATATACACAATGGGAAATCCCTAACATTGGAAGCGTTTAGTATCTGTCTGCTTGATAAATTATCTAGTTAGTGCTGACAACAGTTTTCAAATCGTAACTAGACTACTGACCTTTGTCCTGCTTTTGAAAGTAAGTGGCAGAATGTCCCCATTTCAAACTTAAGTACTTGGAAACATGTCTTAGTTAACTCAACTAATACTTTATTATATGCTAATTCCTGAGTGCTCAAGGCACTCCCTAACAATTTTTTAATTTACCTGGTTAGGAAGACCAGAATTATTATCCACATAATGCTGAAAAAAAAGGTAAGGCTGAAAAAGAACAGCAGAGACTGAATTAGAAACAATGACATCCTGGCTCATAGATTTTAGGCCACATACTAAACCAGTGCTCAATTACTATACTATAGGAAGACCATGTACTGATTATAATGCATATAAACCAAAAGCCTATGGGGAATTGTAGGTGGGTGAGGGGCAATCAGGAAATGTCTCCACCTCTTCCAGTTCACCACACATTTCACTGAATTCTTGAAAAGGCTTTCCCTTCACTCCTTTCAACAATTCCTCATTGGACTGGTTTTGGTTTAAACTATTTTATGAGAAATACTAAACCAAGGAAAAGCCAACATGTGCAGCCAGAGGCTATGGTTAACAGGATCATTACATGAAAATGCAACATGGCTGTTCTATTTGATTCTGAAAAAGGCAAAGTATCTTGAACACATTTTGAAGACTACCAAGAACTGAGACTATTTATATAACAGCAACAGGGGTACTAGGAAGGAGGTCAGAAGGAATGTGAGCTTCAGCTATTTAAAAGGAGACAATGAAGAAATAAGGCCACTGAAGAATGGCAAGAAGCAGAGAACATAAACTGCTACAGTGAACATCAGCAGGATTCTGAATCATACGAAGGGTTAGATGATTGAACACATTTCCTGGGAAAGTTATAGAATCTCCTTGGAGTATGTGGAAATTATATCATTGCAGTCCTTCGGAAACTCTTCTCCATTACAGAATCCCACATGTGTCTTTGTACAGCTATGTATGCACTTGAAGTCAATGGGAGGGCAGGAAACTGCAGAAAGTATCACTGGCAGTGGATTTCTACTTTTTGAGGAATCTTTTGTTTTGTTCTGTCCTCTTCAAAGAAGGTGTGGGCACTGCCTGTGGAGATATCAGGAGGTAAAACAGATGGCCTAAGAAGGATTTCCAGTGGTTGAAGATGGGGAAAGAAGGCTTCACTGCCATTTATAGTTCTTTGATGCTATCCTCGACCCTTAAAAACAGTACAAATCATACCAACAATAACAGCTGCAGAAGCAATTATTAAAAGTTTATGAGAGGTTACAAATCTGGGGGTTGATTTTGTTGTTGTTGTGTATTTTGCCCAGAGTACACACAGACGAGCATATATTCCATTCTAAAATGACCTCAGCATAGGCATTTTGATCTACAAAAAGAAACAAGACACCAATAGAAAGCACAGAAATTTTAAAAAATACTCATATCCTTTTTGCACCACAAGGAGGAAAAATAAAAGACATCTGACATGTCATTTAAAATGTGAAAATTCTCGCCCTCCCATTTTCCTCCAGACTGTCCAGTATTCTGTGCTCTCCGACATGGTTGGTTGCATTTCAGAAGATCAGAAGAACTACCTTTGGTAGGATCATGACTGTAAACATCATGCACGATCACTGAGCAGGCCACTCTGCAAATGATTTTCAATATTAACTCTTTCCAGTGAGAACCCAAATTCTTCCTGGCTTGGAGATGCAGAATTGGAGGTAGCTGCAACGGCTGGAACTCGCTGCTCAGACGTTTTGCTTAGTACTGATGAAAAGTGTTGGGATGATAATTCATTGCGAAATGGAGTCCGCTTGAGTTTTATCACACGACTGCTTACAACTTTCTTGGGTAACGGGGCTTTCAAAGCCTTTTCACAGACTGCCCCATTCTCCAAACTCCTAACTGACGTCTGAGGGTTTTTAGCCAGTGATACAGATCCTGAAGGCAGTGTTTTTGTTATGACTTTGCATGGTAACAAACTGTCACTGGAGGGTCGTTTAAGAGTCACTTGGGACCGAGAGGATGCACAACATGCTCCTATCTTTAAGGAAGCAGAATTTTTAACTTTGATACAGGTACTTGTTGAGGGACCTGAAAACTGAATGGGCTTTCGACCAGTTCTGCTGCCCAAGGTGCTCTCTTCCTCTTCACTATAATCTATCAACCGCCTGCGAACAAAAGCAGATATTCACTGTAACAAATTCTGTACTTTGGGTGCCTTTCTGGGAATATAAATTTCGGGTACAGGTGAGAGCGTTACCCACAATCAACTTTACATGCAATAGCTAGTCATAGTATGTATCACTATCTATCTGAAATTGGGAACATGAGAAACTTCTCAAAAGAACAAACATCCAAGCCACTGAAGATAGCAGTGGAGAAACACATTGAAGTTAGCCAGTTATGTCTGGCACAAATAGCAGGGAAGATTACTTTCCTGTCCAAGGTGAGCAACAAGATATTTTATACTATCATATGCCTATCATTAAGTTGATATATAATAGCCTGCCACTCCCTGTATTATATAGCAAACAGATTCCACCATTAACAGCGGTTGTATCTTCAAAAGGCTCCTAGCTTTGTTCCCAGACAGTGATTTTCTGTAACATGCCAGATTATATAGTACACATTTATATATCAATTTGGCTTTCTGCACAGGATTTTTGAGGGTTTTTTGTAAGTCAAGGGGATGCTCTACTGCCCCCCCTTCCCCCTCAATGCTAACAATTTTAATTCAATGCTAACAATGCTAACAAATTAATTCAATTTAATTCAATGCTAACAATTTAAAAGTTCTGTAAAATGCCTCAGCATAGCTCCAGTAGAATAAGAACTCAATCTAGAGACAAAAAGGGATATTGTTAGAACGTCAGAAGCAGCTACAGGAACATGACTATAGTTTAAAGTGGGAATAAGATCTGAAAGTTTCTTTAGCAGATGATGATTGATGCATGGTACATGTGTGCTTCCATGAAACGAAACACAGCCAGTCCTAAGAAACATGTTCACAAAACCTTACACCCATGGTACCATGACAATTAAATTGTAATTAAATATTCAGAAGGTACTCTAAAGATCGTAGTAGATTATGTTTATGAACTAACTGAAAGCTTTAACACAAATGACAGAAATTCGCATTCTAAGAGGTTTTTAAAAATAAAGTAAGGAACCTTTGATTTTTTAATTGAAACCTAACAGTCAATGGCTACAAGACACATTGTCTTTAGTTAATGTATGCTGGAAAGATCTTGTATAATGTCCATTTTTAGTTTATGAAGGTGTGATTTAAACACACACACACACACCAGAAACTGGACTACCAAATCAAACTACAAAGAGAGTTGGTTTAATGAAATCTCAGGCAGCATCTCCATTATTTTCAGACCAATTTCAGAATGAAATTTAAGAATGTCACAGCAGGAGACCTTAACCATCTTTTGGAAGCTAGAAAGCTACACAAACAGCCCATAGCTTCTTGGCAAACAGGAGGCTCCCTGATTGCAATTGTACAAGCAAACAAATGAAACAGCAAAATTAACATTGCTGTAATTATGTAGAGAAAGTCACACTATAAACAAATAGCTTTGTATATCATGGAAGATGTTTTTGCCATGGTACAATCATAGTCAGCAGCAGCAAAATCATTCTGTAGTTAACCCACATACCCTCCAAAGCTGTCTTATAAATCTTTTAAATAAATGGCAGCAAGCACACAGGAACCAGTAGTAAAAGGGAACTGTGAACCCATCCAGCTTCTAGACAGCAGGGCTGTGGCTCTGACATTGTGCCGTTGAAGCCACCTCTAAACATCTAGGGCCTTGTTGCAATGTAACTTCACATCACTTTCCCTCTCCCTGACACAAAAATGCAGACATCTTCCTCCCACTAAGACTGTATAAGGTTAAGTTTCTTATGCTTAGTATTCACAAGTATTATTGACCGACATGCTGAATTTCATGGCAATTTTATATATTATGCAGAGGCAAATCCAACCATGCCCTCGAGTCACCTTTCATAGCTCATTCTGCCTCTCCTTTCTTTTGACATTGCAATCCACCTATTAATCAGGACCATCTAATGTCTGAGGACCGCTCAGGTCTGTAATAACTTCTATTGTCAAGATGACATAGATGAAAGGTGAAAGATAATGCAGTTATCTATAAGGATATGTGCCAAAAAGCTGAACAATAAACAGGGAGGGTTTGCCACAAACAGAATGGGGTATAAAGGCTTCCACTTGGATGCTCCTATTTCATATATCTAGAGATCTGACAAAACATAGACAATATTTCAAATCCCAAATGTACATAGTACAAAGCTGGTGTTAACTGTGAAATTTTTCCTCATGGATTCCACAACAGACCCAAGTGCAGACCAGTGGTCCCAAAAACTGATCAATGAAAGAGTGAAACAGTTTGCCATAGACAACACAAGGTAGAATGGTTGCCATTTGGATGCTACTGCTGGGTACAAAGAATGGACAGACACAAACTATGTTTAAAATCCAACATCAAATGCACAGTTTAAAGCCAGTTTAACTGTGAAATGATCCCTAGGGTGACTGCATGTCTGCAAAAAACAATACAAGGGTATATGGAATAGGGGCAATAGGAACAAGAACGAAGAATCCCCCTGTAGCTGGTATTTTTTTAAGCACTGAAGCAGCCTCTGTTCATCATAACCTTCATCACTAATTAGTAAGATGTTACCGTTTAGGGATGGGAGACATGTTCTGCAGGCTTCCTTTCAAAGGACGCTCCTCTAGAGTCCAGCATTCTAACAGTTCCTGTGGAACTCGCCAGTAACTGACTCCTGTAATTCCAAAGGCATTATTTCACAACATTCAAGACAGATATCCTTTTTTTCTTTTACAAAATCACCGGCAGACGCGTTTCTTCAAGCCGTTCTCTTGGGAAGCCCTGTCTGATGATCTTGCCGCAAGACGCTCCACCCTGCATGGTGTTTCCCGTTTTCGCTGCCGAGGTTTTATAGAAATGCGCCATACGCGAAGAGCCAGACATGAAGCGATGCCGGGGACAGCGCCGGTTTTCCTGTAAAACAGGCGGCGAAAACCCCTATCACCGTTTGTTACGAGTTTGCAGAATTTTTTTTATAATTTGCAGGGCTTTCCCGGAATCAGGCGAGGAAAAACTTGCGTGGTTTGGCTGGCACACATTATACATGAAAGGCCAAATAATTCCAGTTTGGGAACAGGCCATCCGAAGCCGCCGGTCAGAATGAACAGGTTTGTTGACGGTATAACAGCCGCCGAAACTTGAGTACGGTGAGTGGAAAACGAGTTGTGGGAGCACCGGGGGTCTGCACTAGCGTGTTTGGCCAGCCCGCTGGCATAAGGGGCACTTATGGCAGCAGAGAGAGCAAACATGGTGGTGGGTGGCCACCATACAACTCGAGGCGCCGCCTGGCGGACCCAGAGCGCGAATTTTGACAAACGCGGTGGAAAGAATGCCAGGCGGCGGGGCGAAACAGGAATTCGGCTATTTCCAAGGATGGAGTCAACTTTAGTTAGCTTCCATTGGGGTTTCAGCCTAGGAATGCTCCCCATCCCTAGCCACAGATTTATGCCACCATAAAGTGTGGCATAAATCGTTTTGCACAATGGGTTTCTTTTGAGGCAGCTGGATGTTTTTGGAATTCCTGAAGCCCTTTCGGAGGCGGCATGGCAGTGGTGCCGTTCCCGGGCCTCTGCACACTCTGCATTGGGATGTCAGTCTAATAGTTCTCAAATGGGAAGGTGAGGATCCAAAAGCAAGTTGCAATGCATAGGCAAGTTGTGAGGTCAGAACGCACCAACAAACAATTGCTTTTTGAGACCAAGTAATATTAATGATCCAGAAGCATGGATTAGCCCAGGCTATATTTTGCTTCTAAAGCTATAGGCACAGCGTCCTTTTCTTCTCTTTAGGCATCTAAACAGTAAATATAATTTTAAAAATTATTTAAGTTATTTATTTATTTTAAACATTTATTAATCAATTTTCTTCCTTAGGGAGCTCAGGGCAGCTTATTGATAAAATAAAATACACATAACCAACATTTTACTGAAAATGTCTGTACCTTTCCCTTCCCATGCTTCAAATGCGTCCATCATTTTTTTCAACTCAGTCACTGAATAATAGCTCCAAATGTATTGCACATTATTTCCAGCCTCTCTAGATAAAAATTTATAGAAAAAGATAAAGTACATTTTCTTATGCTATTTTTTAAAAATTGCTTTAAAATCTTAACATTTTAAAATGGGTATAAGTATTCTCTACACCTAAGGATGCTGCAACTGATACAGTATATGGTAGCTGGACTGCTGGCTAGAATACACCACCAAGGACCCAATATACCAACTTTGTTTTATCTTCACTAGCTGTATTTCTGGGCCCAACTCAAAGAGTTTACTGAGTACTTTCCGTCCTTTGCCCTCTGAAGTACAGCACACAACTACAAAACAAATCCACCTCTATGAAATGCCCTCCAAAAGAAATTCACACAGCATCATCCCTATTTGCCTTTTGTTGACTGATGTAGTAACTTAAACAGCTTCTTCTGCCAGGTTGTGAAATTGCTGATGTTTGTTGATCCTTAAATATTGGAACAACTTTTGTGCAGAAAAAAGTTTGAGTCCTGTGTCATCTTTAAGATCAACAAAGTTTTATTCTTGGTATAAGATGGGGGTGGCCAAACTGTGGTCCACAAGCTGCATGGGGCTCTTTGCTACATAATGAGCAGCTTGCAACTGGGAAGGCTGGTCAATGGAGTGGGTTTCTCCCTCTCCTGGCCTGTCTTCTATCATGCATGTTCTTGTCCCAGGCCGCACTGCTGCCCTTTGCAATGGGCCAGGGAGGCCAGAAGTCTTGACAACATATCAACTGGATTTTAAACAACTCACAGCAAAGATAAAAACTCAGAATATTTCTACTAGCAGACATAGCCAGTAGCTGTCACTACCAATATCTGTTTCTACCCGTTATTTTTTATTTTTGCCATTCTCATTTAATATTAATAAAATTAATTAAATACATACATTAATTATTATGCCTTATAAAATAATTAAAAATACAAATACATAAATTATCATTATTTTTTAATATTTATATAAAAGGTTTGTAACATAATAGGCATGGAACAATAAAAACATGTGTGCAACATATGTTCATTTCTGGTGGCTCTCAAACATCTGAGGTTTATTCTATGCGGCTCTTTTGTTAAGCAAGTTTAGCCACCCCTGGAAGCTTTAGGTGCTGCCCATTCAGATAAGAGCTGTTATTAAATGCTAAATACTAAAATCAGGAAAAGGTGTGTTTTTCTAGACCTCCACTTTTACTTACAGTGGGTTAAAAATAGAATATGTAAATCTCTAAAGTTGCATGAAAAATCCCCAAGCTCCAAAGGCCTGATGCACACAGGTATTTGCACATCAGACAGCGTCCCCCAGAAAGAAACCACACAACTCCCAAAACTAAATCATCTTAACAACCACACTTTTATATACTATCATGGCTGTGAAATTTCTCCCACCTCTTATAAATGTTTTTACTTTGAATTCTCCCTTCCAGTTGTTTTTCAATTGCAGCCATTCCATCAGCTTTTGTGGCATAAACACCAATTATTACACTCTCACAGCTTGCTCCAGAAGTGCTGAGATAGTGTAGCACCCAAACAGCAGGTTTAACACATATTAAGCCATAAGAGTCACAAAAACCTATTAGTGCCTGCAAAAAAGCAAAGCAAAAGAAAACAAAGAAAAAGAAATGAAACAATATAATTTCACATTGTAACAGTGCATCACACATTATGTTACTCAACAGATTATTTACATGTATTTAAAATTACCTGCAGGAACTAAGAAAGGAACAACTTTTTTTCTGGGAGGGTGGAAAGAATCCCAGAGTGGCAAACTGTGCAATCTGGGGGGTGGGAAACCACTTAGGAGGCAGCATGATCCCAGCACCAGCATAAATGCTATTTGTGCCAGAAGAACAATTTACACTGGTGCAGAGGCACTTACACTGGTGTTGGGGAGCTGCACAGTAGCACTACACCCAGATACCAGCACACCCATGCTGACACCGAAGGGGCAATTCTCAAGGGTGGGCCCAGCTTTAGTTGACTTCCTGAGTACTTTTGGCCCAGGAACACCCTGCCTACAGAATCAGTGACACAGGGCTACATAGGCCGCTTTCATTGGGAAAGGGACAGCAAGCCACAGTGCAGCAAGCCTTTTTAACAGGCAGCACTGCTGAGGTGTGGCTGTGCATCTCCAACTGCAGCACAACTACCTCCCAGGGTTACACTGAAAATCTCAGTCCCATTCCCTCCCCTGCAACTCCCCCTTTTGTGCCAGCTCCAACTCACCATTCTTCTTCCGTCAAGAACTACTTCCTTCCCTGCATATTTTCTCCAGCTCTCCTCAGTCACAAACCTGCCTGACCTCCTGCCCTTCCATTCTCACCTCCTTTTGTTTTTACCAACTGTTACACACCAAAATGCCACAGAGAATTTTAATTTTCCCATGCCATCTGTATATGAGCAGACATGATTGTTACAGATTTGGAGCAGTTTTCACCCCCAATTTGGACAGGTGGGCCAGGTGGGGAGACTTTTCCATTTTTTTGAAAATATGGGTTTTTTCCCATATCATAGCCACAGATGGCCTTGTTGCGCAAATATTTTGACCTAACACGGGGTGATGGGGGGAGACAGTATATGATTACTACTTCAGGATCAACCACATTCTTTAGCCATGTGATGATGATCAAATATGTCTAGAATTTTTCTTGTACTACTGGACTGAAAGCAGGGCTACAGTTCTAAAGAACCATTACATTTACTTCAGTCCTGTAAACAGTTACACTGGCTACTATGTACACGCTTTCTTTGCTCCGCTACAGGTTCCACAATCAGCAGCTATGACAACTTCTCCCAGTCGTTTAGGGCCACAAGAAAATTCCAAGACCTTTTTAAGCTCGGTGTTTGACCTTAAAGAATACGACTCCATTTCGTTGGCCAAGTGGTCAGCAAGATTGTAAGGGTACGGAATGCCAAAGTAATCAGCTTCTTCCTGCAATGCAATTCTTGTTTGCTCATCTTCTGGAATCTGAACATCACCATGAAGGTAATCTAAGAGGTATTTAAAGAGGTTGCCATCTCGATCAATAAGGCATGCTCCTGAAAATGCAAGGAAAAATAATTTTGAGAAGTCTAGCAATCACATGAAAGTATCCCAGTATGCCTTCTTTAATAACCAGGTATTTATTTGAGGCAGTGGCCATGAATGACAAACTGGGGCATTTTAAGTAGTTTCTAGATGTCACGTTTAATGGCCCGTAAAACTAGGCCCCTTCCTTTCTATTTCTCTGATATTTGGTAGGGATGATCTCTTGGGCAAGAGATAAAATCCCTGAGCATTTCATCCAAACTGAATGCTAAGGCAGAAATGTGTTTCCCATGAAACCAATTAAAACAAAGACGAATAACGCGGAAAACAAGCACATGTAGTAACGAGAATAATACCACCAAAAAAAAAATTGAAATGGAAAAATAACTCCACATTCTTGATTTACAGTCTAAAATAAGTTTTTCACAGTTTTATTAATGGATCATAACTTTTGTTTACCTGAAGCATCCTTTGTAAGAGGAAATCGCCCACTGAACATTGATGCTAGCATTGACTCCTTAAAACGGCATAAAGACTGACGTCTAGCAGTATACACACAACCTCCAACGTTAAGTCGAAGAATATCCTCCACCTCTTTATTTTTGCCGTCTTCCATTGCATTTGCCTCTAGCATGACTGTATAATTAAAAACCTATAATAATAATAAAAATTGAATTTAGGACAGTTTGCAAAATATGGAGGTTGCCTAGTTCTGATGACACAAGCACATGAAACACAATGCAAGTGGTACTTGCTAAGCTAGATAGTATTGCAATGGCTGGACATCTTAACAAACGAGAAGCTCAGTCATTGAGGGGGGGGGGGTGATTTACCAGACAAGCAAGAAAAAAACTGGATGCATTTGCCTCAGTTATGAGACAGGCTTTAGCTACTGCAACCTCTCCCATTACTTTGCCATTATACAAAAAAAAAGTACAATGTCAAGTTCAGAAAACAGAACTGAAAGTCCTGGCTCCAATATTCAATGTTCAGTCCTGAGAAACGTATCCATGTGTAATCGTGCATATAAACGACAGTTTGCAGAATTAATTCAGCATGAATAAGTAGGGCTTTGGCTACACACATTATTTTTATGAGGATGAGTGAGCTGAGATATACAAAATACTCCAAACTGTATTTTCATAAACATTCAGCAACACTTTTAATTCAACTTACTACATACTGGCCCCTACATATCTTTAGTTCACATTCCTCAAATCTAATCTCTGCCCAAAGTTTCATTAAAAAAATTAAAAGCTGCCAGTATTTTCAGGCTTCATATCCACATTTTTCCCCTCCACCTTGGTTTTCAAACTAGTTTGTTTTTCAAGCATTCATACAATATTGTCCTCTTGTTGCCCACTTTCCAGGTTTTCCCCATCCTCAATATGTTCTGTCTCAAAGCAGGTTTGGTAGGATCTTTCCAGAAAAAAACAAAGTCCAGGTGTATAAGCAAACTTCTGCATGGGAAGTGCACATTTTCTAAGATCACAACCACACCAGCACTATTTTCTTCAAACCAATCTATTGTGGCCTTCATATTTCCTTCCATACCATTAGAGGCCTATTGAAATCATTATGCTGATGTTCCACCTTGCTCTTTCTGATTCAGAGATGCAAATAAAAACATCTCTGGAAAGAAGAGGAATTCAGAGGAATTGCTACAAAGTATGAAGGGGGCTGTCAACTGGTCGTGGCCCACACACCCTGGGAAAAGGGGAAGGGGAGAGGACCTGTCTTCTGGTCATGGCCCACCCACCCTGGGGGAAGAGGCTCATCGTGGGGAGGGGAAGTGTAATAGATTGTTACAACATTATAGTAATTAACATTTTTTTAAGCCCACTAGTGGGTGGTAGGGAAAATGAGAAACAGCGCACATGGAATTTCCTCACAATGTTAGAATTTACAGGGGGGGAAATGGGGGAGGAATCTGGGAACCTATTTTTCTTCTACGTTCCCTGCAAGGAACTTGACCAGTACCAATGAAACTTGCAGCAGCCAACACTGAGTTGCAAGAAGTTTAGGTTAAAATACCAAGAATATTTCCAGGTAATCCTGTCTGAATTCAGTAACAAATTCATAAAACTGTGCCACACAAGGGGGGGTCTCTCTGAACAAACGTTGCAACTAGAAGAAACTATTAAAAATAACCAAAACAACAGGACGAATTAGATAGTAACAAAGGAGAGTATAGGTTTTTGGGGAGTTCATCAAAATTCTTCATTAGACAGACCGTAGAGTAAAAATTAGCGGTTGGAAAGTGCTGCCAAGTTGCAGCAGCCAACTTATGGCGACTCCTTAGTTTCAAAGCAAGAGACAAATGAAGGGGGGTGGGTGGGTGTTTGAACATCCGATGTCCCTACGCATCATTTAGAGGCCCCCAATCCAGTTTGCAATGGTGTAAATAGGGCGAGGGGCACACTATGCAGCCATGCAACACAACCATGTTTCCTCAGAAGTAATTCTCACGTTTGCTCCTACGAGGAAACCAGGAGGACCCCAACGACACATAAAGGCCGACACGCTCCCCAACCTGCCGGGT
The DNA here is from genome assembly GCF_021028975.2 of Sphaerodactylus townsendi. NCBI lineage: Eukaryota > Metazoa > Chordata > Lepidosauria > Squamata > Sphaerodactylidae > Sphaerodactylus > Sphaerodactylus townsendi. Next base: position 21,141,985 of record NC_059426.1, on the reverse strand, counting down.
CAAAAGGGGGACGATTTCGAAGAGCCCCTCGTCACTCTTCCCTCTCCATACATTCACCGCCCACTCCGCTATTGTTTATGAGCCGCTAAACGGCCCACAGCAAAGCACCAAATCCCGAAGACAGGGATGGGGGAGAAGGCAGAGGCCTGGCCGGGAGGCTGCCTTCCCACCATGTCCTATCCCCTCATCCCCCGCCTGTGGGTCGAGGCCAAGGGAGAGGGTCTCCCCGGGAAGAAAATGCCTTTGGAACCAGCAGAGGTGGAAGTAAACAAGGCAGCCAAACCCGCCATTCCCGCGCCATTTACTCGCTACCTTTCCGGCTGCAGGCCGACTCCGCCCAGGAACTCCAGGCCGCCCCTTTTCCTCTCGCGACAGGCGGACTCCGCCATGTCCCACTCCGGAGGGAAGAGTTAGCGGGGTGGACGTGGAGGTTGCGGGGTCCCCTTGCTTGCCTATTTTTCTCTCTTCCTCCTCCATCCCTGCATGTTTCTGCCCTCCCCCCCAGCACCGCAGCCACTTCTGGCTTGCATCAAAGGGCTCCATTTTGCGTCGTGGCAGCCTTTTGTTTTTAAAAGGAGGGATGCTAAGCAGAAACCCCATCTCCCTTGGGAGAGAAGCACTCTGCACATTCTCAAAAGACCTTTTTATTTTTGTGCACATGCTCATTTCCCCAATCGGGGTTTGCAGGCAAACAGAAACTCCAGAGCTGAAAATTGAGCGCTTATGTTGCAATCCTGTGCACGCTTGCTTGCTTGGAAGTAAGCCCCACGGAACTCGGTGGGATTTAGTTCTCAGCAAATGGGCACAATCAGCCAGGCTCTGTAAGGTTTTTTTTTAAAAAAAAATAAACTAGTTCTTTCAGGGACTTCGCGCCGTTGCAACTTAACGAGCTCAAAATTGCGCAGCGCCTCCTCCGCGGTTGGCGGGAAATTACAGCGCGCGCTTCCCCCGCGCCGCCGTTTAACCGCCACGGAGGCGCTCCTGGCGGGAAATGTGAATGTTCTGGGCGCTGGGTATGGAAAGAGAAGTCGATGGCGACCCCCTTTCCTTAAAATATGGTTTTTGTTTTGTGACCTGAAGTAAAAAGGCATCACTTTGATCGGGTTGGGAAGTCAATGATAAGAATTCGGGTCGTTATTGTATTGGGCAATCAGTGAGAAGCATCTGGTTTCTCTTCTGCATTATTTCAGTCAGGAAAATACGGCTTGCTCCTCTGTATAGCGCGACTTGATGGCACTGACACGCATATTTCCTCAATTCGGCATCACATTTCCCATATTGGCACGAGGATCACTGTTTTTGTATGACATACAGTGGGTTGTGAATAATACTTTAGAGTCTTGCAGGATGGTCTCTGGTGTATGGCCCGCTCTTAAATAAATAACATCATTTGGGCTCCACCTGAATTTGAACTAGCAGTAAGGATTTACTTCAAGTACATCTCAACTTATTTTGACTGTCCTGAAACAGACATTCATTTATCTAATGCATTTTCATCCTACCTTTCCTCAAAGGCGCTATGGGTAGTATAGGGAATACTGCCTTCAACCGTCAAAAAACCCCATTCAGGTTGTGAATGGCCCAAAGTCCTGCAGCAAGCTTCAGGGCAAAGGCAGAATTTAGATCCAGGTCTCTCAGCTCCCAAGTCTCGGACACTAACTGCTAATTTACCGCACAGATGTATCACATTGTAAAATTATAACAAAAAAAGTCACTCCTCTGCAGAAATTGGTCTCAAGCCCAGACTCCGAGGTTCATTACCTGAAGCCTCAAATCACTGACCATTAAAATATTAGTTTATTCAGTTACATTATTTATTTAGGTCAAGGGCAAGCATTCCCAAATTAAGTGTACAATTATTTTGTGTAAGCCACCTAAGGGATTCTTCTGAATAAAAAGGTGAAGAGGAAATTAAACCAGTCAAATAGGAATAACAATAGGGGAAAGGCTCAGTTGATTGTCCTCTCTCAGGAAAATATATACAAGTTTTAAGAAAGCAGAATATTCATATGGAACTAGAATGGGAAGGACAGTGCATTCTGGTTAGTGGGTAATGCTTCCTGCCAGGTTAAATTCCAATTCTAAACATTTTTTAAAAACACAAAACTGGAAATGTCTTCATCCTAGAATCGGAACTCATTAATATCTGTCCATGACTTAACAATGTATTGTCCAAATTAAATGAAATATTGGGATATGACTTGAAATATTTACACTGCCTACATTAGTTCAAAGAAAGAAAAAGGGTTAGTGGATAAACTAGGTAATATCTAGTTAATAACAATTTGCAAAAGCAGGAAGTCTCTCATGATAGATGATATTATCAGTTCTAATTGTTTGCATTACCTTTTCACCAGCATCCATCTGCTATACACATTTTAGTATATTATCCTGCTAAAAATCTCAGATCCAGTCACTGGAGCTGGATTTTATAGTTTTTAACACATCTGAAAAATTTAAAAACAGTGCATTCAAAAGTTTACAACACCAACATCTAAAGGAACAGTCAACTGTCATGATTGTATTGTCGAAGGCTTTCACGGCCGGAATCACTGGGGTGCTGTGTGGTTTCCGGGCTGTATGGCCGTGTTCTAGCAGCATTCTCTCCTGATGTTTTGCCTGCATCTGTGGCCGGCATCTTCAGAGGATCTTCTGAAGATGCCCGCCACAGATGCAGGCGAAATGTCAGGAGAGAATGCTGCTAGAACACAGCCATACAGCCCGGAAACCACACAGCACCCCTGTCATGATTGTATTTGTGTGTAAACATATGCCATTTACAATGAAGCACAACAATGTTATTCTTTCACGTAGCTTCCTTCTCAATTATGTGAAGAGTCTTGCTAGCATCTGAAGCATGAGGCCCCTTCTGCCCATGCAGGATCCACTTTCAATCCACTTCAATGCACTTTGCAGCTGGATTTTACTGTGCGAAATAGCAAAATCCACTTGCAAAGAATTGTGAAAGCAGATTGAAAGAGCATTATTCTGCATGTGCAGAAGGGGCCTGATATACAGATATCTGATACACAGACATAACATCTGCAGATGATGCTGTTCAGCAAAAAGAGCTTTAGCCTTACACCAGAGCATATATAGTGAACAGAGTGTAGGTCTTCAATAGGGGGAGATCTGAATTTCAGTCTTTGCTTAGTTATAATATTCACTAGATAACAATAGGCCAATCATAGTCTAAACTACCTCAAGTCAAGAAAAAAAGAGGATAATAAGCTGCATATAATGAGCTTCTTTCAGGAAGAAGGGAATATAAATTTGGAAGCCACTTTTAAAACTGTACAGACCATGACTAAGGTCTTTTCTGTATGCACGATTTAGCACAGATTTTCTCAGCAATCAAACCTTGTGTCTTATACAAATTGCACTGTAAATATAAAGTAAAATAAAATAATAATGAAATTAATGCTCAGGAGGACCCACTAATGCTTTTTACCCCTACACTTAGTTAATATATTGTTTGAATGGTTAAGGTGGTGCTGTTGGGGATGCCTGAGGTAGTTTTGATGCTAATTACATTTAACAGCAAGAATAACTTGAAGGCTGAACAACAAAAAATAGTGATATTGACTGAGAAGAAGACCCATAAAAATGCATTAATTGGTATTTCTTTCTTTGTGGTGTTTGGTGTTAGATTCCTACTGGATGATAAACTGAATCCTTTAAAATGGAAGGTGATGTGATTCCTGAAACATCATTCCATTCCACCTTTGGAGATATTAAAAGACGTGTGAGGGAGAAAAAGAATGGGGCTCTAAAAGTTGCAAAGCTGAATACTTCTCTAGCATCTAAAATAAAAACGAAAATAATAAGTGAGTGTTCTTTTAAAATATGAATATCATACTCAGCCATAGTACTTTTTAAAAACTGCAATCTGCAAGTATCAATCTGCAAGTATTTACGGTATTAATACAAAGAAGGAAAGGAGCTAAACATCTTAATTTCCAATTATACTTGTTGAACTTGGGCCAGTCACACTGTTTGGACAAGTAATTATACATTTTCCTTGTTCAAACTCTCCGAATTCATTTTACATTTATGAAGGTCAAAAGATTATCCTCTTATGCACAGGAAATACACAATGAGATGAGAACAAGTTACAGTATATTTTAGGACAACACATTAAAATTATTTGTGATGATGGATAACTGCCATTTGGACAATGTTCAGCCTCTAACACTGATTTTTACTTTTTTTTTAATTACTGGTTTTAATTTTTTTGGATTGACTTATTTTTTTATATGATTAAAGCCACCCTTGAGCCTCTAAAGGGAAAGGTGGCATAGAAATATGATCAATATATGTGTGGGACCTAACCTGTGGCGTTCCACAGGGTACAGTTCTATGCCCCATGGTTTTCAATCTCTATGTAAAGCACTTAGGTCAAATCATTTGGTAGCTTTGGGGTCAGCTGTCATCAAAATGTGGATGATATATGCCAGGCTCTATATCACGTTGGTAGGGAAGGCAGAGAACTTGAAGGACATTGTGCCAGAGGTGGGATCCAACCAGTTCTCACCATCCAACCAGTTCTCACCATTAGTGGTTACTAATTTTTTCTGAGTGCCGAGAAGGGGTTACTAAAGCAACCTCCCTGCCCAATAGGGACTGGAGGTGCGTGTGTGCGGTGGCGCCACTGTTTGAATCCCACCACCATCGGAACCTGTTATTAAAATTTTTGGATCCCACCACTGCATTGTGCTCTCCACCTTTGATAGAGTACAGCTAAACCCTTGTCGACTCAATTAAGAGGCCTGGAGTTCTATTAAACCCAATATTATTGCTGGAGAAGAAAGATAATACAGCTGCAAAAAAAGCTGTATCCCAACTCAGCGTAACCTGTATCTTGATATGGCTAATCTGGCCACCTGGTTACACACGTGTCATCCAGACTAGTCAACTGTAATGTACTATACATTGGTCTTCCCTCAAAAATCACTTCAGAAACTCCAGTTGGTGCAGAGCTCTGTGGCTCACTATTATCAGGAGCTAGAGTATGCATATTACTTCTGTTCTACAGACACTCCACTGACTGCCCATCAGTCAGCAGGCTCATTTTAAAGTATTGGCTATCATACACAAAACCTTTCATGGCCTTGTGCCCACATATTTGCGAGACCATCTCTTCCCCTATGCACTGTGACTGAGCAAGGTCTTCTGCAGGAGCTACCTTGCAAATAGACAAAATCAGCAACTTCATGTACTTATGCCTTCTCCGTTGTGGCCCCCATCTTATGGAATTGCCTAAAGCAGTGTTTCCCAACCTTTTCGACATCGTGGTACCCTTGACCTCGCTCTTCATATCTCAGGATACCCCTGAGGTTCATTTGATTTTTTTTTTGCATTTTTTAGGTTTTTTCCCGTTTTTGCCCTGTAGGTGGGGGGAGTGGCAAGCAGGGGGAGGGGAGGGAAAGCAGCATTGACAGCCGCGTTGCTTGTTTGCCTAAATTCGACATAGATTGGGGGGATTTAAAGGGAGAGCTCCGTTTAAATCTATCCCCCCAATCCACACTGAATTTAGGCAAATAAAACAATGCTGTTTTTCAGTATTGTTTAAAGGGAGCCTATGAAGCTTCCAACCCCCCGCCCCTTCAAAATCCATTTGATTCCGGGGGGGCAGGCGGTAGCATTGTCATGGTACCCCTGGGACGTGCTCATGGTACCCCAGGGTACCACGGAACCCTGGTTGAGAATCACTGGCCTAAAGCCTCTCACTCTCCTGGCTTTCAACAAACTATGCAAAAAACTGGATAATTTAAGAGCTTTTCTAAGCTAAGAATAGAGTTGCACTGTACTAAATGATTCACAAAGTTATTTGGATAAGTTATTAGTGACTATGGTGTATGTTCTGCTCCCCAGGTGGTTATTTAGGTGCCCTGCACCCGGCCAACCCACCCCCCAGGGGAAACTAAAGGGGAAATAAACAAAGGCTCTGTGGGGGCATGACAGTGTATGCTACTGTGTTTAAGTTACTGAAACTAGGATCCCACTATTATTGTTTTATTAAATTTGTATCCCACCCTTCCTATCCAGGGTCGGGCTCAAGGTGGCTCCGAGTTTTTACACTACGTAATTTTTGTATCATTACTGTGTCATGTTAAGGCTTATGCTTATACTTTGCTTCAGCTCCATTGGTTCTGTAACCCTAATTCTGTTGCATTGTTTATTGAATACCCCGTCCTGTTGATTGTATTGACTCATACTACACAATCCACCTTGAGTCTGAGTGGGAGAGACTGACTATAAATGTTGTAAATAAATGAATAACATGTTTAGGGTGCTGGAAGTTGAGGCTTTGAACATGGACAATATGAGAACACAAAAATTAAATCAAGAGATCTTTTTGTTGGAAGATGCAGAGCGCCAGCTATTAGGAATCCAAAATGGTTATTTTTTGTTTTCTTTATTTCATATAGACAACTCCTCACTGCTAAAGACATCTCTGAAGCTTAATAATAAGGCATTGGCCATGGCCCTAAGTGCTGAGAAAGAAAATTCTCGGAGGCTGAAAAATGAAAAGCTCTTATTGCAGAAAAAAGTGGATGAGTTGCACTTGCAGAATATCTTGCTTTGCCACAAACTAAATTGTCTGGTACATTCTAAAAATACTTACTGTGGGGTCTTATGAAATATAAAGATTAGAAATGTAATTTATTGTTCATAAAGGTACTTCTACATTAAAAATATGATGGCCATAATCCAGCTCCACTCATGTTCACCTATTAGGGGACTCAACTGCAGAAGGGGATCTGCATAGCATTTGTTTCGAAAGGAACTTAATAGTTAGCTCAATGGGCTCTAGATATCTGTCATGATGTGCATTAGCATCCAGATGTGAACCAGTATCAGCGCTATGCATAGATCTCTTTCCCTTGATTAAAAGGAAATGTTGCTTCCTATATTTCTGCGTCCTGGTATAACTGTCTGTGAACAAAGCATTCAGGATTGAAATCAGATATCCCTGTTAATGTGGCAATCACACCAATCATCAGTTTGTCAAGGTGGACAGCATGGGGACAGGCAGCCCAATCCACAGAAGCCAGCAGCTGGAGACAACATAGAAACGGAGTTACACTACCTTTTGGGGTGGTATAATTGAGGGCCACACCACGACGTTCCCATCGCCAAAGCCTGAATGGAAGCCAATTAAGTTCAGCTCCACTCCTGGGAACACTCTGGCCTGTCCCTTATGCGGACACTAGTGTAGATCTGCAGCAACACCCACTTCCAGGTGTTGCCACAGTGGAGCTGTGGGGTGCCCAGACACTCTCTGCCAGCGGGGATACCCCTTATACCAACAGAGGGTGCAGCCTTCACCACTCAGGGCTCCTGATGCTGTTTCTCTTTCCCGCTGAATTGAGTAGGAAATATGCTGAGCGCTAATGGCAATTCTCTTACAGGTCTGTACAAGCAGCACATATTCTAAAGTACAACTTCTTATTCAGCTAGCAAACACTGTCCCCATGTATATATCCTCTCCAACAGAGAGCATGTTAATCTTTTACATGGAGATATTTGCTTTTACATATAACACAGCAAAGGAAAAAACAAATCCTCAAATGATCTAATGAAGTAATTAATATATTTTCCTATTGAGTTGGATACAACCACCTTTTGTGCTATGAAAAAGAAGACAGCCCCATTTGGCCACCAAATAGGCTATGCTGGCTATTAGGGGATCTTGCCTGATTAAAAAAAACATGTGGAATTGGAGCTGTATTAAGGAAAGGAATTAGGTGAGAAAATGCTGGATGGATCTAACACCATTTTACCTAGTTCTCATGAAACACAAACACATGAAGCTGAATTCAGTGCAAAATTACTCCCGCCTAAGCTAATTGATTTAAAATTTTGAGTGGGAATAATTTTGTATAGTGTTGCACTGTTAAAAATTGCTTCTCTGATTACCTGATGCTGCAAAAATGAAAATGATTATTTTATAATCCTTTTCCCCTATCACTAGTTGTGCAAACATTTCTGATTGTCACATTTTATCTTTTTATACACAGAATAAAACTCTCTTAGAAATAGAAGCATACTTGAATAATAGCCTTTTAACTGCAATTGAAATGAGCACCGTATCTGAGGTATGTTTCTGATATGAACATTATTACACTATTGATTGAGAAGGCAAGGGTGACAAATGTATCTGTGAGTTCATTTTTTTAATAAGTACAGTCATTCAGCCTCATCCAAAGGGCTGGGCGCCTGAATGCAGCGCTGCAACTGCTCTACCTTTCCCAAGGGGGCCTTCCAATGGTGTCGGGAGGCAAAAAACACAAAAAAGCCTCTGTCACCAGAAAGCTCCCATTGGGTTTAATGGACTTATGCCACTTCTCCACTGGCCATGCCTCCGGACCGCCTCTACTACGCTGGCAGCGGGGGTGCAGGGATGCTGGCATGGTGTTCAGAACTGTGTTCCACTACCAGCAGATCTGCCCGTCCACCAGAGCTAGTGCCCTGGGGAGGGCAAATTCACCAGCATGGCCCACGCAGGTCCCAGCAGTGAATTTCTGTGCTTCCTCCTTGGGGTGGGGCTGTTTGACTAATTATAATTTTGTTGGCATTTTTCAGATGTTCATTCTAGAATTACTTTGACTTAGGGTTCTCAGCTTTCAGGTGGGATCTGTAGATCTCCTAAGATTGCAACTGGTCCCAGACTCCAGAAATCAGTTCCCCTGGAGCAGTGTTTTCCAACCTTTTCGACATCACAGTACCCTTGACCTAACTTTTCATATCTCACAGTACCCCTGCCATCCTCCGCCCACCTTCCCCTCCTAGTTCCCCTGCTTGCCACCCCCACCTTCCCCTCTCAGGGTGAAGGGAAGCACGGGGGGTGGGGGGGTGGGAAGTGGCTGCTGAACTTGCAGCAGGCCCTGCCCCCTGGGCCAGCTTCTTATCCTTGCTGCTGCCAGCGGGAAACCCTGCAAAAGTGAGGGGGCCCGGTAGCATTGCCGTGATACCCCTGGGAGATGCTCACAGCACCCCAGGGTACCACAGAACCCTGGTTGGGAATCGCTGCCCTGGAGAAAATGGCTGTTTTAGAAGGTGGAATCTATGCAGTGGTGGGATTCAGCAGGTTCGCACCACTTCAGCAGAACCGGTTGTTAAAATGGTGCTTGTAAACAACCAGTTGTTAAATTATTTGAATCCAACCACTGAATCTATGGCATTATACACTGCAGAGGTTCCACCCCAAACCATACCCTCCCAAGGCTCCACCCCCAAATCTCCAGGAATTTTTGAACCTGGCATTAGCAGCCTTACTCTGATAAAACAGAGACATGCTGGTCAAACATTGGAGGTGGTTTCCAGTGCTGATGGAACATTTATACTGATTCACATACAGATCATTTCAGCAAACATAACAGATGAAATTATTGTATTAAAATAGCTGCTTCTTTGGGGCGAATAAAATTATACATTGTATACAGAACTAGTGAAGAGTATACATGAATGAACTGAGCAATTTTTCAGGATGTTTTCTGTTATTCTCTATTTTATCAGAGTAGGGCTGCTAACTCCAGGTTCAAAAATTCCTGGAGATTTGGGAGGTGGAGCCTTGGGAGGGTATTGTTCAATGTGTACACAAGATGGTCATTTTGATAAAATAATTACAGTTTGCAAGTTAAAATTGTAGACCTGTACATGTATTTATTTTGTGTTATGCATATATTGCCTAATTGACAATATAGAGATTTAAGCTTTGTACAGTGGAACCTCGGTTTTCATTGCCTTCGGTTTTCATCAATTTTTTCAGTGAAAAATTTATCTCGGTTTTCATTGATTTGCCTCTGTTTTTATCAATTTGCAGTAAGGTGTGGAGAAAAATCACCCGGACAAAACTGTTGCAGGCCTTCTCTGCAACTTGTTTAATGACAATGTCTTGCCCCATTTCAGACAAATCTTAAAGAGGCGTCAGAAACAGACCCCTTTGGACAGCTTTCTGGTGCGACATTGGTCCACTGGCTCTGAAGCTGGTCCTAGTGTTATTGTTTGTTACTGTTTTCAGCATTAAACACTATGTTTGTTCACCCAAAATGTGTTTTTGGTATTTTTTGGAGTGCCTAGAACGGATTAATTGGATTTACATTGATTCCTATGGAAAAGTTTGCCTCAGTTTTCATTGGTTTTGGTTTTCATCGATTCTTTTCGGACGGATTACCAACGAAAACTGAGGTTCCACTGTATTACAGAATGTGCTTATGAATTAATTTCCACTTGCATTAGTCCCAATAGCAAAAAGTGTTAGTAGATTCCCAACACTAAAAATTGTTTGATTTTTTAAAACAGAATATTCAGAAGCCTCTAGCATCAAGAGATGATAACTTCAACAGTGATGGTCATCAGTCTGAGATTTCTGATTACCCTGTTAGGTAGTATTTATTTATTAAACTAAAAAATTAGAATGAAACTCTCATAAAATCTGTCACAAGATTTCATATATCAAAGCTATAATCTGACATGTTGTGATGGTAATATGATTCCAGCGGGGATTCCTTTCAATGTTGTTTTATTTACTAAGAATATAGTAAATGTATTCCTGAGTATAAAGTATTTTTGAGCAGCATCATTTATTTCATACATAAACTGTGGTTTTAGGTTGAAGTTGTGCACATGGTTTGACTACTTAACAGTGCTATCCAAAGAACACCTCCCCAGGAGTAAGCCCCACTGAATACATTTGAATAGAATTTTGAGGAGACCTGGTTAGAACCACTGTATAAATCTTATTTAAATCAATGGAGTTAAAACTTTGCATGACAGAATCAGTAAGGATTAAAGTAAAGTAACTTATGCACAGGATTGTAGCTGTTCCTGGCAAGATGAATTAGATTGAATACATGATCTTTTCTGGCCTGTTGCTAATGTGTCCTTTGCCAGTGAATGCCACAGTCTTCTTTCGTAATAACATTTCTTTTCAGATCCATAAGGCAACTTGTGAACATACCTGTTATTACACAGCAGCAAGATAGCACCTTTGCATTTGAAGCAGATGATCTTTCAAAGCAGATGCCTGTATTACTAAAAGAGATTGGAGCAGATCAAATCAGTGGTGCATCATTAGTTTCTGAGACAAATAAGCCAAAATCACATGTAATAAATCAAAAGGAAACCATATTTGTCCCAACATCCTTTTCAACAGGTATGCTGCATTTATTTTAAGGAATGTAGCGTATCATTTTTTTTCATCCAGCTGTTGAAAGTTCAGAAGTCTCTGTGGAATAAGATCAGAAAACAAAAGGCACACTGTAAACACTGGCATGTGGTATGAAAATAAATAATCATTTTATTCTATGTGCTGTTGTCACTTATTAAAAAGTTTGAGTCCAGCGGCACCTATTCTTTGTATCTGAAATACCTGAAGATGCATGCATGCACACAAAAGCTTATACCAAAAAATAAAACTTTGTTGGTCTTAGAGGTGCCACTGGACTCAAACTTCTAAGATTAGGATTATATTGCAAAACTGTATTTTTTGGTACTTATTTTCTTTTTTTGTACTTAAAAAAATTTCTCACAGTACAATCCGAGGGGGGTGGGGGTGGCAGTAGATGTGATGCAGCCAGGATGACGCAGCCACACCATCCCCAAAGAGGCTTGTGCTGTGGTCAGCAAGATGACAGGGATGTTCCCCCAACCCATGTGGTGTGTCTGCTGCAGTGCAATCCTAAATAGTTATACATTTCTTTGTTCACTGTAATCTGTGGACTTGGGTATGACTCTGTAGGGTTATACTAGTACAAAAAAGACACAGAGAAATTAGTTATGAAGCATCTTCCTTTGTATCATTTGGAACATCATAGGCTGGATATCTGATTTAGATAAAAGACGAAAATGTCAGGGGAGGAATCACATGTGATAAAAATTGTGCATAGTTTGGGGACAGGTATCTCCAGTGGCATCTACCTAGGGGACAAGGCGCTACTCTTCTGGTCACATGGGGGCGCAAAATCGGCCCCCCACGTGACCAGGAAGTCCTGTTGCCTCATGGTTTTTGCACGTCCAGCCCAGGACTTCCTGCTGCCTCTGAGTGCCCTCGACCCCACCCATGTCACCATGGACATGGGCAAGATCTAGGGTGCCCAACTCCCTCCCCCCTCACTGCCAGTTGGGCTCCCACCCCTTCCTGCTCCCCAAGCCCTACCCCTGGCCCCAGTGCTTATAAAAGCAGGTCTCTGAGGCCGGGGACTGCAGTCTCTTCTGGCCTGGCTGGAGGGAAGGTCAGAAGGGACTGCTGGCTGGGAGCCCAGCCGGGAGTGGGAGGGGGGGTCGGGCACCCTAGACCTTGCCCATGTCCATGGCGACATGGGTGGGGTCAGGGGTGCTCAGAGCCACGAGGCAGCAGGAAGTCCTGCTGCCTTGTCTTCAAGCGCCCTCGCCCCAGCCCATGTGTCATTGACATGGGCAGGGTCGAGGGCACCCGACAGCAGTGAGGGGCGGAGCCTGGGGGCGGCGCCATTTACCCCCGGTACACCTCTGGGTATCTCATAACTCTCCATGCTCTTTTAGTTGTTTAATAAAATTATATAATACATGTATAATGTATAAGCCTTTTCCAAGTGGTCTCCAATATCTTACCAATAATAAAGCTCAAAGAGATAGAATGTCCAGTGACGAACCCTCCACCAAGAGGGCATTCCATCCCTGACCTGGAGCTTGAGCGCCTTGACGCTTCTGCTCCATGGCTGCACAAGCCCTTTAGTCCCCCCACCCCAGCCAGCCTCCTTGTTCATGGATCAGAGGATCAATGGGCCAAGCAAGCCTTCCCCCAACCCCCTTCAAGCCCTCCCTGCCTTCCCCCACCCCCAGCAAGCACTCCTCGCCTCCCCCCACCCCCAACAAGCCTCCCTGCCTGTAGATCCAGATCCACTGGCCGAGCAAGCCCTCCCCGCCTTCTCCCCACCCTCAGCAAGCCCTCCCCGCCTTACCACCCCCCAACAAGCTCTCCCAGGCTCCCCCTGAACCCCAACAAGCCTCCCTACCTGTGGATCAGAGGATCAGTGGGCCGAGCAACCCCTCCCTGCCTTCTCCCCCACCCCCAGCAAGCTCTCCCAGCCTCCCTAACCAAGCCCTCTCTGCCTTCCTCCCACACCCAGCAAGCCCACCAGCCTGCTGATCAGTCCCCTGCCTGCCCTCACCCCCTGCCCTAACTAGGCTCGCTGTATTGCTCGGGCTTTATTGCTAGTATTGAAAATGAATAAATAAAATAATCATCGAGTACAAAAAAGCAATTATTTTAGTTGCTTTGATTAATTTGAATGGATTTTTAAAATCATTCAAATTATGCTTTTTTCACAGAATACGAATTTTGTATGAAACAGAATTCTACTAGTACCTGTAAGTTGGATCCTGATAATGTAGCTTTTGTAGGAAAATGTGAACAACATTCAAGATATCAGAATAATAGTTCATTCCCAGTCCATGAATATGTGACTAGAAGGAAGAAACAAGCAATGTCTGATAAATCAAATGCTCAGCCTACTGCAGACAGTTCTGATGCAAAAATAGATCAAGATAGCAAGCTACATTGTCCCACTGATGAAGTCCTCACTGCTGGTGAAACTGGTAATCAGATAGACCCAAATGTTTCCTCACACACTGAGCCATTTCAACCCGAAAATAAATCTGCTCATACGCATAAAGTACATTTTATAAGTGATCAAAAGCCAGAAGAAACTATATATGATACTGACATGGAATTAACCGCTAGCGAACTAGGTGAGATACTCATAGTTAAATCAAAAATTAAAGACAAAAATAGCAGTCAACTCAAAGTTGATAAAATTTCAACAAATTTGAAAAAAATGAGTATAGAAAAAAAGACTAAGAAAAATAATTGGCCTAAAAAAAAGGATAAAGTTCCAAATAACAAAAAGGTTAAGGACATCAGCACTATGGAATTGCAACAGTTTCAACCACAGAAAAATGAGTTGTTTCAAAGGCAAAGTTATCAAGAAATTAATTTGAAGAGCCCTAGTAAACATATAGTTGGGCAACATTCCATATATAACAAAGAAAATGATATACAGATGCATCCAGTAAGATTGTCCTGCCTAAAGTGTCAGCTACCTACTAATCCATTATTAAAAGAAAAAATGAAAAATAGCATTTCTAAAACAGTTAAGAATCCAGACAACCAGGCCTCAAAAGAAGACTTTAATGCATCTGGCAACAAAGTGCCATTAGAAGACCATTGTACTGCAAACTCACCATCTGCAGAAAATGATATATCTGATATTGCTTCAAAACAGTGTTTATTAAATGAGACTCCAACTAAACAGACAATGAAAAATATTGCCAATCCTGCTGCACATATAAAAAACCAATCAAATTATGATGAAATGGAAAATGGCAAAGTTTTAAGAAGGAATTTTAATGAACTTGGATCAAATGAATGCAAACCTGATTGCCAGACAACGCAAAGTGAAAAAATCACCATGAAAAGCAGAAACAATAACCGAGAAATAACTCACACATTAGGTGTCCCAATAACCAGAGAAGCTAATGAAGTAGTTTCACCAGATAATAAAAGGAGAATTTTTGCAAAAGCTAGCCGAAAAACATGTATTATACACACAGACTCTCTTAATCAGAAAAAAATTGTGAAACAAAACTTACATGATGTACATGATCCACATATTGGTATCCAAAAGAAAGCTGAAAATGTACAAAAAAGTTTAGATGTTCACAGTGTTACCCCCGTTGGCTTGTTAAAGGAGGAGACAGAATGTTATAGTGACGTGTTCAAAGAGATGGATAATTTACAAAAGCAAAGAAGAACAAATTCTGTTTGTTCAAGTGATCAAAATAAAAACAAACAGCATGCAATTTCTAACAATGCTGAGACAACCATTGGGACACATGACATTCAAAAAAATATGCCCGTTCAGAGGCACGCTGAAGGTTTTCAAATGACAAATCAGGAAAAAAATAAGTATTCTCCTGCAGAGAAAATAGAAATAATTTGTAAAGAGTCTAGCAAAACAGCATCAATGCCAGTCTTTGGTAAGTGCAGTTCTGTTAACAGCTTCACTTCATTCACTGCTATGTAAGTAAGGTCCAGTCCAAGATCTGGCCTTGCCCCTTGTTATCTGAGTAGGATAGCAGGTGAGTAAGATTGAAGACTGAAGGAAAAGAAGGGAGGATTGGAAGAAAAGGGAAAGAAACCCATGTAGACTGGCACTCTCCTGTAGGCAACATCTTTTCCATGTAATACTGACGTCCAGGTTGCTAGAAAAGGGATGGACCATCCCACTTCCCATTTAGTGCAAATCTGTAGTGTGTGAGTGTGTGTAAGGTGTCATCAGGTCACAGCCAACTCATGGCAACCCCATAGGATTTTCTGAAAGTAGAATGACCAGTCTAATCCAGGCAGGGGCAGGGGAGCATGGTGACCACAGCAGCAGCACCTCCTCTTATCAGGTTCCCTGGCAGCACAGGTTGTAGGAAAACTGTGAAATCTTCCTGCCCCCAGGAAACCCCATAAGACAAAGGAGCTTGCACCACAAAAATTGTTGTGCAATGTATTGTCGAAGGCTTCACAGCCGGATTCAACTGGTTGTGGTGGGTTTTCCAGGCTGTGTGGCCATAGTCTGGTGGATCTTGTTCCTAATGTTTCACCTGCATCTGTGGCTGTCATCTTCAGAGGTGTATCATAGAGGGAAGTCTGTTACACACTGTGTCTAACAGACACAGTGCAGGCGAAACGTTAGGAACAAGATCCACCAGACCACGGCCACACAGCCTGGAAAACCCACCACAACCAATTGTGGTGTAAGTTCAGGGCCAGTCTCAGCAGCACCCAGAGATTGAAAGTCCAGTGAAAGCGACCTGCAGTCAGCTCCACCCCATGGACTGCCTATCCCTGGAATGTTACCTCCCCCATCAGCATGCAATTCCATGGCACCCTGCTGAAAGTGTGGGTGCCCTCACCCCCAGTAAGGATGCCCCTCATGCTGGTGAGTAGCGAGTGGGCACACCCATTGGTGCGAGCCTGCACTGCATCCAATGGGGAATTCGCCGCTCTCCCCATTCTGGATGGGGCTCTGAGCCTCTGCACAGCAAAATTCTGTAGTTTGGCTGCTTAAGGAGTAAATTCACACTTAGACTTGTTACTTAGAAAATAATGTAGAAGTTATTTATTGTAAGAACATACTGGAGAGGAAAGGCAGAGTGAAGGGTTCTAACTGTCAAAACTAAGATGAAGAGAGACTGTAGAACACGTCTACCTCTCATGGTAGACAAAAGGAGAAGAGAATGACTAGAAGGAATTTCTAAGATTAGCATTCTGGGTAACAAAGAGACAGCCTCCGTTTTCCCACTTTAAAAAATAATGCTGAGGCAAGCCGCGCTCCTTTGGATCGCAGCTTTTGAGCGCGGGGTCATGTTCCCCACTGCAGCTTCTGCCCCTTGGTCCAATGAACGCAGCAGCCACACAGCAGCCAGGCAGGACTCCCCACGATCCGCTCAGGGGGTGTCCTGATTGGCTGCTGTGTTGTGCTGTGGCGATATTTTTTTAAATTTTCACAACAACCAATCCATGTGTCCAATAATTCTCCGTGAACCCACGCTTCCAGGCGTAATAATAATATGCATCCATGCCCTGGTAAAGTGCACTCCAAAACGTATAAGCAGACAGCGGATTCCTGAAGTGTTGGGTGCAACAAATTAAAACCAGCTGTGCGCGTATTGCTCATGCCCTGCCATGCCCTGATAACCTAAGTGGTTATATCTGGAGGTCATTTTCATTCAGTCAACTTTAAGCTATTCAACAGAGGGTTTTTACAGTGTCCATTCTTTTAAAATAATTAAGGTGGCTTCAGTTCAAATATGTTAGCTTAATTAATCCTAAACAAACTTCAATAGGGTGTAACTTTGTTTAGGATTTCACTGCCAGTATTAGAATTGTGGTACATATCTAGAAAACTAACACTGATAGATTTTTTAACGTCTATCAATAGTTCAGTCATAAATAGTTATAAATAGTGATCTAAATATCATTGTATTCACAGGCAACAAACCTCTGGGAGATCTGACAAATATTAGTATGGATTCCCTTCCAAAACCCAAGAAAGGTTTAGAAGAAAATTCAACACCAGCTACTAGACGAAGGCGACCTACTGTTTGTTACCGAGAACCCAAAATGAACACGTTAGTGCATAATACATGCGTTTTCTTTTAGTTTTGTTCTATTTCTATGTTTTACACCATATTTTGTACTTGTTTTTCTAAGTATGTCCTTACATGAAGAAGAAGAGTTTGGATTTATATCCCCCCTTTCTCTCCTGCAGGAGACTCAAAGGGACTTACAATCTCCTTGCCCTTCCCCCCTCACAACAAACACCCTGTGAGGTGGGTGGGGCTGAGAGAGCTCCGAAAAGCTGTGACTAGCCCAAGGTCAGCTGGTGTGTGTGGGATTGCACAGGCTAATCTGAATTCCCCAGATAAGCTTCCACAGCTCAAGTGGCAGAGCGGGGAATCCAACCCAGTTCCTCCAGATTAGAATGCAACTGCTCTTAACCACTACGCCACTGCTGCTCCTGCTTAAGTGCTTATACAGTCATTCAAATAAGAATCACAAGAAGGATCCCATCAATGTTTAAGAATTGCACATGCTTACTGAAACAATTTCTATAGACAGGGCAGTTGTTATCAATAGTATCCCCAATAACTCATTTGATTCTCATGTTGGCTGTTTCCACAAAGGGGCAGTTCCTCATTGTGGACTCATGACAATTGTGAAAGCAGAGGCATTGGCAGCAGGAATGTAGCATCCAGATGGGGTGATTCTTCTCCTTCCCTATATCTTTGCACTTGCCAGCTCCCTTTTTGCAAGCTTTTAAAAAACATGAGTAATAGGTGTATCACTATTGTGGTACGATGATGTATGTGGTACAGATTCTAATAGTAAACATTACAAAATTGGCTAATTTGATATTTACCAATACAGTTTAGGTGGTGTAAACAGCCTTCAGTTCTATCATCAATGGCACTGGTGATTTAATCTTTTTTTTCCAGCAAACTGAGGAGAGGAGATGAATTCACAGATACTGAATTTCTTCATCCTCCAGTCTCCAAAGTCAAAGCTAAGCGAAGCTTTAAAAGCAAATCAAGGTTACTATAAAAGGAATGCACAAAAAAGCTACCAATGGTTTGGATAGTCTGCCTCTTAAACAGCTTACACAGTGTTCTTCTGTACTGCATTTTATTAATTTCATATTCATTTGAAATCTTTGTCATCCTATATGCTTTATTTGTCATCCTACATGCAATGTTAAAAATGAAAGAAATGAGCAAGACTTCGATCTACACAGTCTAAATGTTCTTGTTATGTGACTTTGACAGTCAACTTGAACTTTGGAAAGGCTGCGTAGTACCTTCTAAGTTAAAATGTGTTATACTGAGTGTTGTACGTTTTATATAAGATGAAAAGTAATTTACCTTTTTGAAAGTAAATAATAAAATTTGAGGGGAAAAACCTAGTGGAGGTTTTCTGTTCTTGGGCAAACGTGGTCACCCCAAATTTATTCTGGGTTATAGCTGCTGTGGTAGAAGAGACTTCAGCACACCAAAGCCAAAAGAAGGCAAGACTACAGCTGTGCAGAATAGGGAATATTGCAGTGTCATGAAGAGGGAAGGAAAGCTGAATTTCCCAAAGTCCCCATTTCTATATAGTGATTAAAAAGGCAGGGTATACCTCTCCTCTACTGCAAATACTACTATGACATCCTGAGCAAGTAAATGAAGGCGGGGTGGACAACTTTTCCTCACTTTCCTCTGAAAACAAGGTATTCATATAGCTGTGCTGGGAGTTTGGGACCTGCTTCACAGATGTTAAGGGGGAGGGGGTTAAGGACTCCCCCCCCCCCCGTAAATTTTCCTCTGCCTGCCCTGAAGGAATCTTATAAAAGCACTATGGCTCATTCCGCACACGCAGAATAATGCACTTTCAAGCTGCTTTCAGGGCTCTTTGAAGCTGTGCGGAATGGCAAAAACAGTTGTGAAAGCAGCTTGAAAGTGCATTATTTTGCATGTGCGGAATGAGCCTATGATAAGACTTCCCTTTGCAATGAAGTTGCAACACCGACTACTACTTTCCTCAGAGAGAATAAAGAGAATTAGAATCTTCCTAATGCCTAATCTAGCAGTAAAAAAGAGTCACTGACATATGGCTGGTTTGACCCCCACAGCATTATGGGCTGGATTTTCCTGTCCCACATGTATCGGCATCATTTTCCTTCCTCCACTTCCCTACAGTGACTCCCCCAGCAGAAGGTGGTCAAGAATTGGCATACTGTTGTAGCATTATAATTTTAAAATAAACAGTCTAGCATGTTCTCTGAAGTCTCAGATTTCATTTATTTTAAAGTAAGTCTCTAGGCCCGTTCGTTACAGAGATGTAAAGGGAAAGGCATAACCTCTGCAACGAAAGTACTAGAGATTTACTTTTTTAAAAGAACAGAAAGAAAGTTAGATATTCAGAGAATCAGATTGTTCTATTATTATTATTATTATTATTATTATTATTATTATTATTATTATTATTATTATTATTAGTTTAATTTAATATACCGCCCTATCCCCGAAGGGCTCAGGGTGGTGAACAACATAAAATCATACATAAAATCATCACAAAATTAGTGATCATAAATACAATTAAAACAACAGTTGATGCCTAACATAGCGTCCCACGAACCTTTGTTTAGACCCTCCCCAGAAATAAATATATATGATGGGTCCTAAAAGTATAAGGGACCCATATGGGGCAAAAAAGGAGGGGCAGGGGCAGGGGGCACCCTCAGCGGCTGGTCTCACCAAAGGCCCGGTGGAACAACTCAGTCTTACAGGCCCTGCGGAACTCTCCAAGGTCCCGCAGGGCCCGGACAGCTGGAGGGAGAGTGTTCCACCAGGCCGGCGCCAGAGCCGTGAAGGCCCTGGCCCGAGTAGAGGCCAACCGCGTCATTGAGGGGCCAGGGACTTCCAGTAAGTTGGCCTCTGCAGAGCGCAGAGGTCGAGCCGGGACATATGGGGTAATGCGGTCGCGAAGGTACGAAGGTCCCGAAGGTACGAAGGTTCTAATTCTATAATGTTATACCAATATGCCAGTTTGCGTAAAAAAAGAAAAGAATTGTGGGAGGAAAGGTGAGGATGGTTGCTGCAGAAGACTGATCAGGGAAAATGTGAGGAAACCTTCAGTATGGAAGCCCTTTTGCTACTGCCCTGTATTGGAAGCTGCTGGAGCAACAAACAAGTTATCCAAGCCAATGCCATGTGAAAAACACATGGAACTCTTGTTCTGGCACTGCAGCCTTCTGCAGCTGATTTTATGTGGTATGTAGTTTGTGTAAGACTGGTCTATACAGGTACTATCATATGGCTTTATCTTATGAGCCAGCGAGACTGAAGTGATTTCATTTTGTCCTAACAGCAACCATGTGACAGAGAGACTGGCCCAAGATCTCCTGAAAACATGTCTTAATGAATTAATCTATCAATTCGCTTTATTACTTTCCTGATGCCATTGCTCTTTGAATTTCTTTCTGCTCTTAAGTTTTTTTTCCAGATGACCTAAATAAGAACTTTCCATAAGAGCTCTGAAACAAGTAGCTTCAACTTTCCAGTGCATTCCTGCCCCTGAATAATGGAAAGGAGCAGAAGTGCCTCAGGTCAGTACTTTTCTGAGGGGAATATTAGACAGCAAGTGTACGCCCCATTTGAGGGGAAAATGATACAACAAAGCACAATATTATGGCATTTTTTGTTTATGTCTAAGAGAATCAAGTCTATTTAACCTACGGAAATATTTTGGGTTGTTCACATTGAAAAACGTTTTTTTTTTTGCAAGTGACCTAATATTGATGATGAAGTGAAAGCCCGGAGAGGAGGTATTACCATTCTTCTGGTATTAACTCAGGAATGTTGCCTTTGCACTTTTCAAGATGCATGCATAGGTCTACGCAGAACATCACATCCATGGCCCCGTCCGCACACGCAAAATAATGTGTTTTCAAACCACTTTCACAACTGTTTGCAAGTGGATTTTGCCATTCTGCACAGCTTCAAAGAGCATTGAAAGCAGTTTGAAAGTGCATTATTCTGCATGTGCAGAATGAGCCATTGGGGAAAAAACCTTGAAAGTCAATGTAAGGTTGCCAGTCCTGTACTGACAATCTGCAGGAGTTTGGTGTGGGTGGAACTTGGGGAAGGAGAGTGATCACCCAAAAGTGACATCACTTTGTTGGCAATGCCCTAGGAATCCATCAAATCTCTATAGTAAAGATCATAGAGATTGAAGAACTTTCTAAGACATTGTAGATGCAGCAACTTAAGAGATAGTCCTCCTGCCTGTTTTCTCCCATTGCTCAATGACCTGAGAACTGGGATCGGCCCAAGGTCACTCAGCAGGCTTCATGTGGAGTACCTGGGAAGCAAACCTGGCTCACCAGGGTTTGCCGCTCATGTGAAGGAGTGGAAAATCAAACCCGGTTCTCCAGATCAGAGTCCACCACTCTTAGCCACTATACCACGCTGGCACAGTAATCAAAATGTATGTCTTACTTTCAGACTTTAAAGCTTTTGTTCATGCTCAGTAAGTGGACAACAATTCTGCAGGTCCTTCAACATGAGTCAGCAATTCCCCCAAGTCCTGGGAACACTCCTGAAGCCGGAAAAAAATGGTGCAGCTAGCTATTCCTGTGACCACCAGCTTTAATCTGAAAGAAGATTCACGAGAAGACAGCCCTAAAATCTCACACTTTCCACATTGAAGGCGAAGTAACACAGGGATTTCTTCGCATGCAATGTCAGTTTCTTCACTGCGGAACCGGAAAAAATGCCTTGAGGACACTCACGGGAAACTTTTATTCCCTCGCCGCAAGCGCGGCCAACCAGAGCATTTTGGGAAGGCCACCAAATGTTCACACGTAAGACTGTGTCTAAACCCTTCTCGGCCCAGAGCCTCCGCTTTGGGCTTTAAATGCTGCTTCCAAGCCCCGCCCGCCTAACAACGGGCTGCTCTTCCCGGGGGTGGGACTATTTTCTGTAATGCCTTTTCGGATTGATTTCGTGGCCAGTCCCACTCCTTCCCTTGGTTGCTCCGGCGGTGGCCTCGCTCCAAACTCCCGAGGCTGGCAAAATGTCTCTCCTAACAGCTGCGGCGGGAGAAGACGCCAAGGGCGCTTCAGACGAGCTGGTTTTCTACGTGAATGGCCGAAGGGTAAGTGGGAATGCCCCTTCCTGGCTACATGACAGCACTAACTGTGGTGGGCCCAGTGCGTGCCTTGTCACAGGAGGCTGTCCTTCGCCTGGAGGAAAAATCAGCCGCTCTGATGAACCCCTAGGAATGTTGTTCCAGCATCCTATCTCCTATCTAGAAGGAGGGGGGGGGGGGCAGGGGATGAGATGCAAACCACCTCCCAACACCTCTTGCCTTGAAAACCCTATAGGTTCACATATGTCCCCTGTGCGAAGCAATGACAGCTAAGTGTGTGTTTGGAAAAGGTGGGTTGCAAACAAAAGATCAGGCAACAGGTACTGTGAGGGTGCAACAAGGCTCATGTTTCAAAGAAGGGTGTCCTGCAGCAATCTTGGGGTACTGGAAGCAGAAATCCTATGCAGAAGTTTCCTTCTTAGAAGGAAAAGAAATCTTCCAGCTTCTCTACAGCCTCCTAAGATTTTTGGGATCTAGGTTCATTTGAAGGATAAACCTTTGCCTCAGTTTCCAGGTGTTCTCTAAGCTTTGGGTTTACTGCTGTGAAGTACGTTTTGTGGTGCATAATATATAATAATATATAAACAACTAAGAAGATTTATTTATTTACAGATTGGTTTTAAAGGAACAAACCAGCAGCACTGCACAGATCTCCAGGCAGAGTAGAAACCTGTCTGTGGCACAGATATTTAAATTTGATCTCAGAGTGGTTAAGACTTGTCTGTGATGCCTTCAGGCAAAAACAGATTTTAATTGGTTGGATCCTGTTCTGCCCACACCAGCCCACCCTTTTCTAAAAGTCAGACTTACTGGAACAAGGTCTGCTCATTACCAGAGAAAGGCCTAATGGATGAGCACCCTGGTCTCTCCCAGAGATAGAGCTAAACTGCTCTGCCACATTGCCTGCCTCCACATGGCTGCAAGAGTTTGAAGAGAACTGTGAGTGACCAAAGGTCAACCATCAGGCTTCATGTGGAGCAGTGGGGAATTGAATCCAGTTCTCCAGATTAGAGTCTGCTGCTCTTAACCACTCTGTGGTTTTTGGTCACCATTTTGTTCCATGCCCCAGGTTGTCTTTGTATTCCTGCAGTGTAGCTCAGCCTAAGTGCAATGGTCTCTGTGCATTTGCTTTTGTATTTTTTAAAGACAGGACTGTCATTCTATTTCAGAAAGCTGAGCTGTAAAAGAAATCCAACTTGGCAGGTTGTGTGACCCTCTCAAACCTGCACTGCTAATCTGATTCTATGCATATGATTTTGTTTACAGCCACTAATAGCTGTGTAGCCATTTCCTTACACCGAAATCCCCCCTGCCCCCCAGGGATCTGTAATATGCAAATAATATGCAAATAATCTGTGGTGTGTCTGGTGATGAACTGGGGTTAAAGAAACAAAAGGGAATCTTACAGACTAGTAACAACATGCTGCTGAAATTGTTTTGCCATCGTTGACTTTACCCACTGAGGATAATAAAGTCACTGAAGACCAAGGTTTGCAAACTTAAGGTGAAGAGGGAGGGAGTTGTGATCTTACTGTGTGAATGCCAAGAGTAGTGGGACACTGAAAGGCATCTGCTGGTGGTGGAAGATAAGCAGGATCTTGACAGCATCCCTTGTTTCTTAGAGAACCTAAATGCAAACGCTTCAAGGGTGCACTAAAGCAGGGTCTGCACCTGTGGCTTTACAGCTGCCTATCTCTCAGTATAGGAACAAATTGTTGCCATTGGGAAAAAAGAAAATGAAATCTTTATGCTAATGTATATGGGGGGTATAGATGGGGTGGGAGAATAGCCAGTGGCAGGCAAAGATTTCAAACTGGACTGAAGGGCTGCTTAAAGATGCTTTCTGTGCAAGTTGCAGCCAAATTACAGTGACCCAGTAGGGTTTTCAAGGCAAAAGACTAATGGAGAAGGTTTGCCTTTTGCCTTCCTCTGAATAATGGCCCTAGTATTCCTTGGAGGTCTCCCATCCAAGTATAACCCAGGGTGAACCCTGCTGAACTTCTGAGATCTGGTAAGATCAGGCTAGCCTGGTTACTGGAAGGGAAATGACAGAGGTGAACTATTGCCAAGAATCCAGGGGTGACCCATGCACCAATTTATGTCAGAGCACTAAAGCAGTCACACAGGGTGCTCCTTGTATATCCATGACTTACTGTCAGACCTGGTTGGTTAATACATTAATCATTAGGACCTCGTTCTAATAAAGGACTCAAAGCAACTCATGTTTGGGTCAACTGAAGTGTTCAGATTATTAATCCACATTCCAGTGATCTGTACTGTTCAATTGATGCAAATATCCTTCCTTATACTGGTTCTGGGTTGATCCCTTGCTCTAAATTTTGATCTGATATGATAAAACATTACTGACCACCCCGCTCCCACACTGAGCTACACATGGGTAGTAGTTAGTGCCTGTCATCTGGGTCAGTTTCTTCAAGCTGTTTGCCAATTGGAGTGTGAAGAAAATGGGGAAGACTGGGGAAAGGGTGTGGTAGCCAACCTCCAGGGTTGGCCTGGAGATTTCTCAGAATTATATCTGATCACCAGATGACAGAGATCAGTTTTCCTGGAGCAAATGGCCCTCCTCCCTTCCTGAAGCTCCAGCCCCAGATCTCCAGTTTTTCCCCAACACGGAGTTGGTAATCTTAGGTAAGGACAAGGGCTCAATGCCTAAAAAGTCAGAGGAATCAGCAAGCATTCATGGGGAGGGAACATTTCCCTGCCAGCCCCAGCTTTCCCCCTTGTGGGTTTAGCTCTGGTTTACATCCCCTCTCATTGACTTTGCTTCTCCCTCCCGTTTCCACTTCCTCATGGTGGTTCTGCTTCTCCCTTCTAGCGCCATTGTCTTTCATTCTCTCCCTCCTTCTCTGGCTCCACTTCCTCTGCCCTTGGATCCTCTGGTTTTAGTTGCTAACGTAACCCAATATAGACCCCCAAACGCTGTTTTTTTAATAGTGTGTGAACACCACTTTTAATGATTTAGGGATTTTATCTCCAAAATCCAAACTTTTTTCCCCTTAGGATTCATTATAGTTGTGGCATCAATGATTTTTAAAAAATCTGCCCAGAGCCCATCTATTACTACTAGATATTATGTCAGGCCTCAAGACTGTTCTTTGGGATTACCCCTTGTCTACTTCTGTGCCATATGCCCTCATAGAGGATGTGGGGCAGGTACATATTCCTGTGTACACTGAGGACCCCAACCTTTTTTGAGCCTGCAGACACCTGTGGAATTTTGTACCCAGAGTGGTAGGTGTGACTACAAAATGGTTGCCGCAGGAGGCAGAAGTGCCCGCAAAATATCAGGTTGTGCATATATCCAGCAGCGCCTCTTCAATATTACAGGCAGAAGTTCTGTTTAACAGGATTCCTTTCAAAATGAAAGAAAATATTTTATCTTATACATACAACTTATTTTCCACCATGCAGTGAGATGGTTTGTGTTATAGTGGCAGTTGCTGGTTAAAAAAAAAACCTGCACAAACCAATCAGCTCTCTAATTTGAAGCTATGATGAGCAAAAATCCCACCTGACCCCACCTGCTTAGAAAAAACATTTGGTAAGCACCAGGAGGAGTGTAGTGGCCACAGGCACCACATTGGGGACTCCTGGTATACCATGAGCAAGTAACCCTATCTGTTTTGTTCTAACCAAAGAACCATCTTAGTACATTTGTATGTAGTGTACCTTGCAAGAAAATGTTAAAATAATCTGTTTTGGTTAATTATTAATAGTTAACTGAAAGACTATTGTTGATTTGTTTTTATTCTCCACTACAGATAGTAGAGAAGAATGCTGATCCTGAACAGATGATGTTATCTTATCTGAGGAAAAGACGTATCCTTCTCTTTTATATACAGGTTAAGTGAAAGATAAAGGTAGTCCCCTGTGCAAGCACTGGGCCACCTTTGGGGTGGCATCACAACATTTACTAGGCAGACTGTGTTTATGGGTGGTTTTCCATTGCCTTTCACACTCCTCTGCACTTTACCCCCAGCAAGGTGGATACTCATTTTACTGACCTCTGAAGGATGGAAGGCTGAGTCAACCTTGAGCTGGCTACCTGAAACCAACTTTCATTTGGATCAGACCCATGTCATGGGCAAAGCTTTGACTGCAGTACTACAGCTTACCTCTCTGCACCACGGGACATCTTAGATATGAGTTACTGATTGCTAATTGCTCCTTGAAAGCAAATGTTTCAGATGATGACCTGCCATAAGACTCCAGCATGTCACTGTAAGGCTTGGGTCTTGTCAGCCTGGATAGCTTTAAAAGGGGCTTGGATAGATTTATGGAGGAGAAGTTGATTTATGGCTACCAATCTTGATCCTCTTTGATCTTAGATTGCAAATGCCTTAACAGACCAGGTGCTTGGGAGCAACAGTCGCAGCAGAAGGCTTTCACAGCCTGCATGTGAGCTCCCAAAGGCACCTGGTGGGCCACTGCGAGTAGCAAAGAGCTGGACTAGATGGACTCTGGTCTGATCCAGCTGGCTTGTTCTTATGTTCTTTTGATTGTCTAACTGCTGCTGTTCCCTTATCTTGATGAGGTTCTGTATATCCTGGGTCATCCCATATGTTTATTCTTCTTCTTTGGGGCTGATCTTTTTACTTACACAAAAATTTATGGTTGGCTGCTGGACTGGTGCTCATGAACAAGTGAGCTGAGTGGCCCCTGTGCTCCTGGGTCCCCTGCATTTGGACCCATCATGGCCCTGGGCAGCAACCCCACTGACTTGTTGGCCAGTTCTGCTAACCCTGTGAGAAGGAAGCGATGGTTTACTCCTCTAATCTGGAGGATTCCCTGCTCCTTCACTTGAGCGGCGAACTCTTACCTAGTGAACTAGATGTGTTTCCTCACTCCTACATTCCTGCTGGGTGACCTTGGGCCAATCACAGCTCATTCAGAACTCTTTCAGCCCCACTTACCTCAGAAGGTGTCTGTTGTGGGGAGAGGGAGGGAAAGGAGCTTGTAATCCACCTTCAGTCTCCTTACAGGAGAGAAAGGCGGGGTATGAATCCAAACTCTTCTTCTTTTTTCCTGCACATTGAGTCTGTGATCCTAAACATATTTACTTAGGCCGTTTCCGCACGGGCAGAAAATGACGGCCTGGAGACGGTAAAAACACCGTCTCCAGGCCGCCATTTGCACGAGGGGCGCAGCTGTAGCCATTGCCGCCGCCGCCGGGCTTCAGCCTGGAGCCGGGCGTTTCAGAGCTCGCAATTTTTTTGGGAACGCCGCAGTGAAGCCAGCTGTCGGTTTAACGGCAGTGGCTTCACCGACTTCACTGGTGACCACGACTTACCGCGTTGTCAGTAGAGGCCTGGGGACACGCCCTCTGCCCTGCCGCCGGTACAAGAGGGTTAGCTGTGGTCCCCAGGCTCTCCACGACGCCGAGGCCCAGGGACAAGCTGGTCAGGCGGGCGCCGCGCCCGCCGGCGCCGGGCTGCCCGCCGCCCGACCGGCCCGTGTGGACGGTCTCCAGTTGCCTTCGGTCGGGCGCTGCCGACCCAGCCAGCTCGCCATGAATTTACTTAGAAATTAGTTTCACCAAAGAGAAGGCTGCCACCCAATGCATTATTGTCTCTTGGGATATTTATTTATGTATTAAACCTGCCTTTCCTTGTGGTTCAAGGCAGCTCACAATAAGCATTCAAAACATTCTTGGTTTAAAATCAAAAATAAAATAGCAATCCCCAAATTCCTTTTTCCTCCCCTCTGTAAAAAATGCCTGCCATTCAAATCCCCTCAAAAGGCTTGGCGAACAAACAGGCCCTGCAGCACCTCTTAAAGATCTCTGAGGAGGACGTCCTTGCCACAGAGCTGGAGCTACGATAAAAAAGGCCCAGGCTTTTTTCAATACCAGTCTAACCACCCTAAATGTCAAGTCATCAGGCGGCTGTTTGATCACAATAGCTGGCATTCAAGGACATTCTTTGAATGTTTCCTGATTTGTGATTGCTTTGTTAATTAACTGGATTAAATGTAATAAAAGGAAGCTTTGCAAAAACTCAGTGAAGGGTTTAGGTTTTTTTAAAATAAGGCATCTGAATGAAGGTTGTTTTTTAAAGTAGAAGCTACAGTGATTTAATTGCAAGTTTAAAAGTACATCTCTGAGATCTGCTCAGTAATATGAGTAACTATATTTTAAAATCTTTGCTTGCTAGCCCCACCAGTTAATAATAACGCAATTTTATTCTGAATTCATCATCTTCATTTGTTCATAGTGCTATTTTTTCTGTTAAAGTTAATGGCTGTAAGTCAAGTGTATGGAACTTAGATCTGAGGTAATTTTAAATCCAAGTGTTATGATTTAGAGCCCACCACTCTTAATCACTACACCACACTGGCTCTGAGTATACAGTGGAACCTTGGTTTTCATTGCCATCGGTTTCAGTTTTCATTGATTTTTCCAGGGAAAAATTTGTCTTGGTTTTCATCGATTTGCCTCGGTTTTCTTCGATTTTCAGTAAGGTGCAGGGGTTTGTGGAGAAAAATCACCCAGGCAAAGCTGTTGCAGGCCATGTCTGCAACTTGTTTAATGACAATGTCTGCCCCATTTCAGACAAATCTTAAAGAGGTGTCAGAAACAGACCTCTTTGGACACCTTTCTGGTGCAACATTGGTCCACTGGCTCTGAAGCTGGTCCTAGTGTTATTGTTTGTTACTGTTTTCAGCATTAAACACTATGTTTATTCACCAAAAAATGTGGTTTGGGTATTTTTTTGGAGTGCCTAGAATGGATTAATTGGATTTATATTGATTCCTATGGAAAAGTTTGCCTCGGTTTTCATTGGTTTCGGTTTTCATCGATTCTTTTCGGACGGATTACCAACGAAAACCGAGATTCCACTGTAATTACTTAATTTAAAAGGAGAAGTGGTTAAATTTTCATGGCTTTGCAAATGTTTTCTGTATAATTTCAGTCTCAAGAATAAACAGTATTTAGGAATGGCTGATTTATGAACCTGCCAATGGGTGTGGAAAGATAATGCAGGAAGATTGTATTATTTGATATTGTTCTTAAAGAATATGGAAGCCAAATCTTGAATGGAAGTTTAGGAATGTGAAGTCTTAAAGCTGGCACACTACACAACATGCAACTCGAAAATAATAATTTTTCTAACTTAGTTTTTGGTGTGTCTTTTGAATTTGGGTCGGGTTTAAGCATTAATATTTTCACACTGAAGAAAAGAAGAGTTTCTCCACCTTTCTCTCCTGTAAGGAGTCTCAAAGTGGCTTACAAACTCTTTCTCTTCCTCTTCCCACAAGAGGAGTCTTCTCTTCAGAAGGCTTTGTAGAGGAGGAAGAGTTTGGATTTCTAACCCGCTGTTCTCAACCGTAAGGAGTTTCAAATCAGTTTTCAAACGCCTTCCCTTCCTCTCCCCACAGTTCAGAGAGAACTGTGACTAGCCCAAAGTTACCCAACAGGCTTTACGTATGGGAGCGGGGAAACAAATTCTGTTCAGCATGAGTCTACCACCAAATCCACTACTGTTAACCACGCTGGTTCTGAGTACAGCTGCTTAATTTAAATCAGTTTAGGTGTCTTCATATTTTAAATGATTCACACGCAGTCTATGCTAGAAAACAGTGATACTACTTATTTAACAGAAGTATTTTTTGCCATCCTTCTCATACAGTTCCATGAATAACAACATGGTTATACTTGTATTGCCATTTTTTGTGTAGCTGGAGTGAGATGAGGTAGGAACGCCAAATTTGCAGGTCCAGTTTTGAAAAGAAGTCATTAGCAAGGTACAAAATTACACCCCAGTCATCCCTCCTTAACTCCAGTTCCTTTAGTCCGTCTCACAGGTACCAAGTATGGCTGTGGTGGTGGCGGATGCGGCGCATGCACTGTGATGATTTCAAGATACGAGCCAGTTGCTAAGAAGATCATGTATCCTTCTGAGGAGGCTGGTGAACTGCAAGGTGTAGTTATCTTTCTTGAACGATGGAATCTGTCGGCAATGTGCTGTGCCATTTTCTTATCTAGATACAAAAGATTGTTTTCACCTTTCCATCAGACTTCTAAGTAACCAAAAACCACAATTTTGGATGGGGTGATCCTGTGGAGGAGTTGGGGTGATACTGAAAGAAGTAGTCTTGATCCTCAGCAGGGGCGGACCGAGGGGAAACTGCGCCTGGGGCACGCACGCACCCTGCACCCCTGCTGCAGTTCCGCCTGCCCCGGAACGCCCCTGTCCTTGCCATGAGATCTCTCCAACACACTCCAGTGCCAGGTCTTCCTCGGTGCCCATACAGAACTGTGCCAGTGTTCCTCTGGATAATCTGATAGGCTTCATTAGCATCTCTTGGAGTTGTACTGGCATTGAGCTTAGTATCTTAAGCAGATATGTATTTTCTTAATTTTATGTCATATGCCCATCCTCAATTTAGGTGACTGTCAGCGCTCATCAGTCTCTGAATTTTTAGCCATTAACAAAATGTGTTTGGGGGTGTCAGCATCTACACATAAATGTCGAGATTTTCTAAATGCAGGATAACTTACTAAGAATTCTAATCCACAAGTAACTGCAGATAAGCAAATAAGTGTAATAAAAGCTATATATATTTTCTTTTACAATCCAAGTCATTATTCTGCCAATGCGTGCTTGCTTCCTCTGTACTCATTGTATGGCTGTGCTGTCATCACCGTGGAAGGAATTGGAAGTACAAAAACCAGGATTCATCCAGTTCAGGTAAATGCATGCAGGGTGTTTTTATACATAAGAGTTTTATTTATTTAGGATATTTCTCTGCTGCATCTTTAGAATCCTATTCGAGGCAACTTGTAGTTCAAACAACATAACAGGATAAGGGCCCAACAAGATAACAGGGCATTTCCATTCAAACCTGGGCCTAAAATGAGATTGAATGATAATTTTCCTCCTCTAAGACATCATGAAACTGTAGCTGCCAGTCAATCATCGTACCCCTCTAGAGGGGTCCTCCAACCACTTTCATGGCAATTGGAACCCCTAGCAAATAACCGTTTATTACTGGGCCTGGTCAACCAGCTCTCCACGTACATTCCACCAGCCAGCAATGCTATGGAGATTTATTATTGGACAAAGTGCAGCTCTTGTGCTACATTGTGGTCTTGACATATTCATATGGACTCCAGGGTCCATGTGTACCATGTGGCTGCAGGTGTTTCCAGCCATTTGGGGATGGGGGGTGGGTTAGTTTTGCTTTGTGGTGTTATTGTTGTTTCAGTTTGTTTTTATGTTTGTGATCTGCCAAAGATGGTCCTTGAATCTGAGGGACAGGATTATGAATAAAAAAAATCAATAAATAGACAAGTTGAACCTGCAGTAGGAGGTGGTGCTACTTTGGTGTGACCTACGATACATAGATAGGTTTCTTTTGCTTGTGGGAAGGGGGAGTTCCGACCTCCAGGTGTGCCTGCAGGTCTGGAATTACAACTGATCTTCAGACAATAGAGGTAGCTGCCCTGTGTGGCTCCTTTGAAGGGTTGAGTCTGTGGCATTAGACCCTGCTGAGATTCTTCCCCTTCCCAAACTCTGCCCTTCCCAGGCAATACCCCTCCCAAATCTCCAGGAGTTTCCAACCCTGGAGTCTTGTCCATTAAGCCAGAGAGCAAACAATGTTTAGTCCAGCTGCAGGTTGGGAAATACCTGGAGATTTTGGGTGTGACACCTGAAGAGACTGAGTTTTTTTGGGAAGGAATTCAGTGGGGTATAATATCACAGGATTGACCTTCCAAAACAGCCATTTTCTCTAGGTGAATTGATCTCTATCTTCTGGAGAACATTTGTAATAGCAAGAGGTCTCCTGCTACCTCTGGGAGGCTGGCAACGCTAAGTTTAGGCTTAAGTGTGTGCCTGTCTTCTTGTGTCCAGGCATGCCACAAACTACCATGTAGGGGCACCCATGCCACAAGTTTATTTGATTTGATTAGGTTTGTATACGACCCCTCCCTATACAGTTGGCCATACATGTTTTATAACAGGCTTTTCCCACATAAACATAATAAAATGTTTTGAGTCAAGAAATAAAATGTTTCCTTCATGGAATTCCACATGGCCTTTAGTCCAAAATGGTTTATTTTCTGCCTCAGAATGTTTGGTTTGCCCGCTGTTCCCAAGCGATTCTTTTTTGAAAACATTTCCTGGAAGCATTGTTTTTCTGGCACCAACTGTTTTCACTTGCTGTGCTGATCTCTTTAAAATGTTTCCTATGCCACTCTGCAGTCCCCAAAATTCCTCCTCAGTTCTGTTTTCTGGACTCATACCAGCTATCTCACACTGTATTTTTGTCAGGTTTTTTCATTTTTGGGGGGTCGTATCTACGCATGACCCCTAGAGAATTGTAGCATGAGGCTTTGAAACCTCATAGCATTGGATCTACAGATATGTTTTTAAAAAAGGAATTACCACAAAATGACAGCCAGGAAGTGTTTTCAAGGGGGCGAGTGCAGACAAATGGGGGAGGGGTTTGAAAATGTTTGTAAAACATTTTCAGGAGCTTGTGTAGAAAGGGCCGTAAAGTCACATAAGTATTGTCCCTTCAGTTTGTGTTTTTGAAGTAGAGGTATGAACTCATGCAAACAGATAACCAAATCCACAATGGCACACTTAATGTTATTTGTTTAATTATGATATTTTCTTTTTGGGAAAAAATGAGTAAGCGAATTGAGTTACCCTGCAGCAGTTTTTACATTGTTCCAGGAAAGGATAGCTAAAAGCCATGGCTCCCAGTGTGGTTTCTGTACCCCAGGAATGGTGATGTCCATCTATGCTTTACTGCGCAATGAGATTGAACCCTCAGAGGAACAAATCGCTGAAGCTCTATCAGGTAAATGTTGTGAAAAGGCTGAGAAGCTAAATCCATTATTTATATTTCCTCCCATTGAGGATAACTGTTTTCTTTTATTGTTTGATTAGGGAATTTGTGTCGCTGCACTGGCTACCGGCCCATTATAGATGGCAGTAAAACCTTCTGTAAGGTAAGTGTTTCCACAGTACGATGACAGAATCTCATTTCTGAAAGCAGGTTTAGAAAGTCTAGTCAGGAATAGATATAGTGAAGCATTCAGACAAATCCCTTCTTGCTCAGCTGAAGTATTTTGTTGAATCCTCAATGCTGTAATGATAATTAAAGGGTTTTCTGTTTTAGGAATCAATGTGCTGCCAAGATAAGGAAAACAGGGGCTGCTGCTTGGATGAAGAAGATGGTTTACCTTTGTTACCTAACAAGGAAAAGAAGGTGAATTACAGCTTAATACGTTCTTTCTATCTTAACTGATTTAGTGTCAAACTTGTGTGACTGGAAAGGTGTGTTGGTGATTTGCATACCAGTATATTGTTCATTTATCTATTTATTTCAATATTTATATTCTCTTTAACTTTCAACTGGGGATCCAAAGAAGCTTATAATATTTTCCCTTTCTCTGGTTTATTCATACAACAACAACCCTGTGAAGTAGGCTGGGCCAAGAGAATGTGATGGGCCCAAGGTCACCCAGCAAGCAACCACGACAGAGCGAGAATTCAAACTAGAGTCCCCCAGATTGTAGTATAACATTCTTACAACTACACCATGGTGGCTAATTAAGACATGGGTTCCAGTATACATGTTGGATCATCTGATGAACAATTCCATACTATTAAGCAATTCCCTGCCCCCTCCTGGATGCTCCAGACTAGCCAGATCTTGTTAGATATCAGAAACTAAGCAGAGTCAGCCCTAGTTAGTATTTGGATGGGAGACCACCAAGGAAGTCCAGGGGTCGGCTTTAAGCAGGAGTTAGGGGCAAATGGGCAAAACCCCATCTCTCTGAATCCCTTGTCTTTTGAAATCCCTACAGGAGGCCTCACTCTATAAGCTCAAGTTGTAACTCTAAGTGCAGCAAAAGAGTATTTCTCTACCCTTTAAAAAAATTGGAACTCATAGTGCAGTCCTCTAAAGAGTTACTCCAGTCCAATGCCGTTGATTTAAATGGGCTTAAAATGGAGTCATGCTGCATAGGGTTGCACTGATACTCACAAAAGGTTGTAAAATTGGTTCCTAAATGGGTCACATCTGAATCTGTTTTACAACTGTGTCTACTTTGGTTTTTTCAGTATACTTACTAGGAAAGTTAAATTTCTATATGGCATCTCAGCAGTGACCCTTATAAAAGTGATAAAGTATTTGTAGAACTCAGGATCAGAACCCCTGAGGTCATTCTAAAGGCGCTTCCTTGCGACGGGCGTAAATATGACGCCGATGGAAACGGGGAAAAAAAAGAAACGCCAGATGAGCCCGCCGCGTTACATACGCGATAGCAGCCCGGTGATAAAGCGTATCGCCGCTAGCGAACGCTTTAATCGGGCGCGGAAGACGCCCAGATTCAAAAGCGCCGCGCTCTTTTTTGCCACATGTGACCTTCCGGACCGACGCCAGAGCAGCGAACACGCCACCACTTTGTCGCTCTCAACAATGGCGACGCCAAAGAGTTGCTATCACCGCCCCCCCCCAAACACACACACGCTTTGTCCCTGGTGATTTCCTGCATGGGTAAGCACCTTTCCCAGATCCATGTGCAGCTTGTGCAGATGGGTGGCTGCCCATAGCTAATACCGGTCTCACAGGCAGCATGCATTGGGACCTGACAGTAGCTGAGTGGGAGGCAGTGACTGATGGGGGACGCGTACCGGGACATCAGGGCAGTCACGTCCAGCTACACCAGCTGCTATAAGCCAGTCGAGCGCAGCCGCAGAACGGAGCGGCGTGGCAGACGCCCGCTTCCTCAGCCTCGGCAGGCGAATCGGCACATTATGGACTGCGGGATTGCGAGCTCCCGCATCGCTTCACGTAATGCGGCCTTTTTTCGGAGGCGCCGCTTAACATACGCACGCCATCGCTGGGCCGGGAAACTCCTTTGTCGTCGCGAGCTTTGAAACGAATCTAAGTAAAAAAGCAAGAATGATGCTGAAACCACTGCGATCCTAAGCACAGTTAAATTTAGGCTTCAACAAAAGACTTTAGTTCTGTTTTGGATTGTACTACAAGCCATATTTGCCTAACTAAACCACCTAATAGAGAGCCAATGTGGTGTAGTGGTTAAGAGAAGATGAATTCTAATCTGGAGAACCAGGTTTGATTCCCCACTTCTCTACATGAGCAGCAAACTCTTATCTGATTAATGGAATTTGTTTCCCCACTGCTACATTCCTGTGACCTTGGGCTAGTCACAGTTCTTTGGAACTCTCTCAACCCCACCTACCTCACAAGGTATCTACTGAGGGGAGAGGAAGGGAAGGGAGTTTGTAAGCCACCTTGAGTCTCCTTACAGGAGAGAAAGATGGGATATAAATACAAACTCCTCCTCCTCCCTCACACCATTGCTTCACAGTATTGATTTCAGTGGAATTTCACACTCTCCCCCCATCATGAGATTCCTTTTGGTCATCAACTATATTATTTTTTCCTTTTCTCCTTTTAAGATTTGCACAACATTGTTTTCATCAGAAGAATTTCAGCCTTTGGATCCCACCCAAGAGTTAATATTTCCTCCAGAGCTTATGGTAAAAATAAGCGGTGTTCGTGTTTCATTCTGTTTTAAGGCTTATTATGTGGGGAAATGTGAGGCTGCTGGGTAAATGGCAAATTTTAATCAGGGATGAAGCACTCACGTGAGTGCTTCTATACAGCTGTAGTTCTAAGGACACTGTCCTGGGAGTAAGCCCTATTGAATAACACTAAACCTACTACTGGGTAGACCATTTTAGGATTTCTGTATTTCCAGACTGAGACCCTTCCGCATATGCAGAATAATGCACTTTCAGTGCTGTGATATTGCTGTCCTGGGCCTCAGCATCAGGCAGAGGGAGGGGGGCAGGCCACAGGGGAATAGGAGGGAGGGAGGAGCAGAGGCCAAACAGACAGCATGGGCAACCACTGAAGCCAAGGAAGGGTGGGCTCGACCCTGACCCAAAGGCCCTGATTGGGGGATGAGTGAACCAGAGCAGCATAGCAGGGATAAAAGCAAGGCAGGGAAGGCTGATGAGGAGGGATTTGTGCTGGTGGTTCCTATAGAGCTGTGGAACCTGTTGTGTCTCAGGAAAGGCATGACTAGCAGTCAGTAGGACTGAGTATCTTAATACTTTACTCAATCACTAGTGTAAACAGAATCTACAGATGGGGCTATGAGACAATGAATGCCCTAATGTCCACTAATATATGTCAGAGCATACAACAGTTCACATCAATGAAAGCTTCTCTAAGCTTAATAGAAACCCCACAATGAGCTCATTGTGATTGCTCACAGTTCCGATTATTAGTGCATACCCTTCCCCTTTTGTATTTTCTGTGGTGTCTTGAGGGAGTGGCAACACGTGAAACCTCCTCTCTCACTTCTGAGGCCAACCCTGAGCCCCAAGAACTGGAGTTGCCCACTCTGGGGGCTGGTGAAAGGGGGTCCCTGATGACAGAGGGCGCCCCAGTTGCTTTAGTGATCTTTGGAATTATTTGGGCAATTGGGATTGATGATATTGTGGAACAAACATTGTGAATTCTTCTCGATTAAAACTCCTTCAACACTTTTGAATAATGTATAGAATGCATAAAATTGTTTCTGGTGTTTATTTACCAGCTCTCCTTAGAATAGTTTTCAAGGTAAGAACAAGTAAAATCCTTCCCTGTTATTCCAGAAAACTTCCTGGCTTGTTTTTAAAAAGTTTTACAAATGCAGGAACAATTCTTCTTAAGCACCAAATTTCTGGTTTTACTTTATTGCTCTTCTGGGAGTGGGAGAAAGCTCTGGTTCCCTTCCTAAAGAATGATTCTGATTAAATCAGAAGTTATTTCCAAGGAGGGTCTTTTCGGGAGAATGTGCTGAAACAGCAAACTGGAATCTCTGTCATCACCTGTAAGTAGGCCTTCTTTCATATAAGTACTTTAGCCTCTGTTTGAAGCAACAATTTGTGGGGAGGGGCAGAATTCTCACTGTAATATTTGTCCAGACCTAGCAAAAACCATTGCTGAACATCTTTGATTACAAGGTTCACTCTCACCTGTAGGCACTAGTGCAGTCAAGCACAGACAGTGGATTGGGGCCACAATTTATCTCTTGGAACATGTATATATTCCAAGGGCTCCAAAACAAGATGAAACTATTAGGCTGCTCTCTGCATTCCTCTGCCATTCCTCCCTTGTTCACTTTTCTTTCCTGGTGACTTTGGCCAGTACAGATTTAATTTGTCCCATTCTAGGCAAATACTAGAACAGGACCTGAAGAGGCAGCATTGGTACTTCAAAGCATATATAGTTCTGTCTCCAGAAGATAACCTGGCAACTCCAAAGGAAGTGGGCACCATAATCTGGGAACACTGCCAGAATGTATCGTTTCATGGAACATCCACTGTATGTTTTCATAGATAGCCTTCTGACAGGGCAAATACCGTCTCCCCTCACTTTGGCTCCTAGGTCCCTTTCAGCTTCCAAAAACAGTACAGGGTTGGGGGGAGACCAGAGCTTGTCCTCCAGTTCATTCTGCTCCTGGTCCAAATTGAGCCCCTCCTGTGCTTTTACACAGGAGTTGCCACCTTGAATTTGCAACTACAACATAGTTGCCAGGGCTCATTGTCAGCTTGTGTGAAGTGTAATGTGTAGTTGGGTCCTCAGTAGAAGAAACAAGTGTTGTGGTTTAAATTCTGACTTTATCTGTTTTCCTTACAGCGAATGGCAGAATGTCAAACTCCACAAACTCTTATTTTCCACGGGGAAAGAACTATGTGGATCTCTCCTGTAAATCTCAAGGAGCTTCTGGAACTGAAAGCCAAGTACCCTCTGGCACCTCTTGTACTTGGGAATACTTGTGTGGGTACGAAGGGTTTAATTTCCTATGTTACAGAACAATCCTCTTGTTAGCAGCAATTGAAAGTTGGTTCTCAATACAAACAAGGCAATTTCTAGATGACCTGACATTGGGCTGAGTTTCCATACATACCAGATCACCTCCAAATCTGTGAGCTGCTGTTCATATGAAGACTTTCACCATAACCTGTTCCAGAATTCATTAGGATGGCATGTCCTTCAACCTTTTGAGAGCATTTTTACTGATATGTACCATTGTAGAGCCACGTGGCATAGTGGTTAAGTGCTTGCACTGCCACTCACAAGTTCAGGAGTTCGAGCCCCCTGTGGGTCAGATATCCTGGCAGCTGGCTCATGGTCAACTCAGCCATCCATCCATTCCTTGGTCGGTAAATGAGTACCTAGCACATAGCAAGGGGGTAAAGAATAGCCGGGGAAAGCAATGGCAAACTACCCCACAAAAATGGCTTCCCTGTAAAATCGCTGCTTGCAGTGGTACCCCAGGGTCGGATACGACTGAAGGGGAAACTTTACCTTATACCATCCTATAACTATAGCAGCCCCAGTAACCTAATCCTGACAAGAGTTCAGAAGCTAATCAGGGTTCGTACTTGGATGGGAGACTACCAAGGAAGACTGGAGCTACTATGCAGGGGAAGGTAACATCAGACCACCTTTGAACCTCTCCTGCCTTGAAAACCCCTTGAGATGGAACTTCATGGGGTCACCATGAGTTGGTTGTGGGTCAGTGGCACACTTTACCTTATAACTTGAAATCTGTCCTCTGTGTTCTTTAATTTGTAGTGATCAGATCTGTGAAAGGAGACACAGAATCCTTTCTAGTCTTAACTACATCTAGCTTTGTAAACATTTAGTCAGAATTGAAGAATGTATTTGTTTCTAATGGCTTTTACCAGCCATTGCTAATCCAGGGTGTTTATTTGCTGGTACTCGTTATCATGGCAATGGTGTATAAAATCTGACTTTTAACAAATTTAAATGTGGTGTAGTTCATTCTTGAGTTTCTTCTGATGGTTTTTAGCTTTTGAATTCTTCACATCGCTTTGAGTGCCTGAGTGTTCGAATGCTCAGTCCAAAGTAACACATTCGAGAATCAAAATTTCATAGGGGAGGGTTTACAAATCAATGGACCAACCCTGTTTTTTGTCAACCTTGCTATTTTCTTCTTCTTTTTAGGACCAGATATGAAATTTAGAGGTGTATTTCATCCACTTATCCTTTCACCCTCCAGGATATTGGACCTGCATGTGGTGAAACACACAGAGGAAGGTTGGTGACTTCTAATTTGCTCCTTTGGAGACTACCTGTGCTTATATTGAAGACATAAGCCTTAAGAGCAGTGAAACAGTTTTGAAAACATTCCCCATATTCAGAAGAAATACACCTTTTTGTCCTGGAGTAAGTTCTGAAAAATGAGCCCTGTGAGAGTTTAAATGTGATCAATGTTAAACTGAGAAAAAGCTGGAAGCGATGATTCTGGCTCCTTTGTGAACCCATGATATTCCCTCCTCATGTTTGTGGCACAGTTTTTTAAATGTTTTTATTTCTGTAGGGAGAATGATGAAAGAATGGACAGATAAGGGAATATTGTATGCTTTAACATATTAACCGCCACTCCCCCAGACAGCTAGCCTGCCTGCAGTTTAAGGGCGTGGAACGAGTAAGGGGCAAACTAATGTGACTGGGAACTGAAACCACCATGAGTTATTTGTTGCCTTTTAAAACACTGTTAGGGTATAGGCCTATGGCACAATACTCTTCCCATTCCCCCATGCCTTTTCAAGTGCTAAGTAATCTTTCAAGAATGCCAGGTTATATAGTAGTTAATAGCTGCGGGCTCTCATCTGGAGAACCAGGTTTGATTCCTCACTCGTCCACATTAAACTTTCTGAGTGACTTTCAGCCAGTCACAGTTCTCTCAGAACTCTCTCAGCCCACCTGCCTCGCAAGGTGTCTATTGTTGTGTGCAGGGGGGGGGGGCAGGGAGGGAAGGTGATAGTAAAATGAATGTCTTCATTGTATTGGTTTGTTATTGATTTCACTATGTGAAGGACTGGATGAATCAGCCTGAAAGGCAGGCCCAGTGCAGTGATTTATTTTTCTTCTGATTTATTTATTTTTATTCTTTTCAGGGCTATTACTTGGAGCTGCCTGTAGCCTTACCTTAGTGAAAGATGTTCTGACAGATGCTGTTTCAGAACTTCCAGCAGAGAAGACAAAGATATTTCGTGCCCTTTTGCAACAGTTAAAAACGCTGGCCGGACAGCAGATAAGAAATGTAGCTGTATGTCTCTTTGGTCAAAATAATGGGTTAACAACTTCAGTGTTGTAAATGTGTATGAAGCCTGTGTGTAGTGTGACACAGAGATTTCAGAAACCTTGCAGAGTAATATTACATATGGAATATGCATCTTCTGCTTATTTTATTTTTTTTCAATTAACAATACACAGTATTTCAAAACTTCTTTCAGTAATTCTCAAACAATTTCCATTTATCATAGCAAGTAATAACATGTTGACTACATTTTCTTTTAACAAGTACACTATATTTATCTATTATCAGCTAATTCTCAGAGTTTTACATTGTTCAATAATCCCAACAGAATTACAGATTGATCTAAAGGCAGCATGGATTTGCTGCAGATGGTGAGACCCCCTTCGCTCAATAATTACACCACAACGACAGGCTGGAAAGGAATGGGCCGCAGCCCGTTTATTAAACAACAAACATATAAACAAGAACTATTTACATCAGAGCTGGGCGGCAAACGGGTCGCACATCACATCCCAGTGAATGGGAAACTGGCGGGAAGGGCTAAGCCTGGGAGCCCCAGCCGCCTCGCTCTCTCCCCAGATGTGCAGGACACCGCTACAAACCCTCCGCCCACGAAGCCGCTCCTCGAGGGGGGAAATGGGCAGGAGTCGGAAGGCGGACTGGAATGTCACACTTTTGCTAGGAAGGGCCCTGGACCCGCTTCTGCCTGATGCAGAGGATTGCCTCGTCCAGGGTGGCAGACCTAACAAACCTCGGGGTCAATAGAAATGGTTCACTTGGAGATGCGCCCCGGGGGTGGGAGAGGTGTTGTATCAAGCAGAACTCCCCCGGGGCCTTCTTAGGACACTCGGCGCCAATGATGGGAGAGACCCTGAGGGTTAGGGAGGGCGGCGAGGTGGCCTGGGGCCAGCAATGCGGCCAGCCCTGATTTCCTTGTTAAGCTTGTCAGCCACCCACGCCAGGGAGTTCACGGACAGATTTTAAGTTGCCCAGCTTGGTAAGCCTCCTCAGCTTGGGCCTTGGTATGGGATGCGGAAGCCAGAAGAGAAACCATCCCCAGCATGCGCGCAGCATTCTCCTATCCCGGGATAACGCTGCAGCCACTCCAACAGCACCCCAAAACAGCTGAACGGGTGTAGGGAGCCAAAGAGACTGCAGCTGCGTGGGCAACTTCAGTGTTTTGCGAGGGCGCTGCCCTCTGGCCCGCGGCTTCTTTTTGGGAGGGCCCGGCGGGCGGCCGGGCCTGCCGAAAGGGGGAGGCCCGGCTTGGGGCAGATTGACCCTGCTGTGGCTGCCGGAACAGTTGGACGCAGACGTGCTCAAATTTGCATTTGGGCCGCTGTGCAAGTCGCGCCTTTCATTGATTCCCAGCACAGCCCCTCCTTTGCCCCTCGGCCTCTCGCCCCGGGTAGGCTCTGCCGGGTTTTACTGGGACAGATGGTTCCTTGCCGCCCCTCCCATGGCCGGAGCTGGACCCTCCCACCATCCAAGTTTGAGTAGGGAATGAGATCCCAACGCACTTGTCTGGCTAAGCTGCTTCTTGCGGATGAAAGCCTCGTCGTAAGCGATGGTCGCAGAGATCCCGGCAGCGCCCGAGTCCCGCCCAGCACATGCGCCATGTGGGCCGACCTCAGGTGCCAAGCCCGCCAGAGGGGGATACGCGAGCCCCCAATGAGGGCCAGGAGTTCAGTGAGAGCCCTGCAGCCAGTTAGTTGAAGAATTCCGGCTCGGCTGCTGCCGGGTCCTTCAGCTTCTCTGTCGGCCTTCCCACCCGACATGCCCAATTCCCTCCCGGCAGCAGGAACTTAAAAATGTCCACGTAATACCCATCCAGTGCCCGCTCCCGGAGCTTCCTGGGGAGATGGGACCCGGGCGGGTTGCCGCTTGGTGCGTCTTTGCAGGGGCCAAGGGGATGGCGCGCTTCCCCACTCCCCAAACGCCTGGCGCTTTGCAGCCAGCCAGAGAGCAGGCACCCTCTCCCCCCCGCTAAAATTCCCCGGTAGCCTGCAGCGTCATCA
Source organism: Sphaerodactylus townsendi (assembly GCF_021028975.2). Lineage (NCBI taxonomy): Eukaryota > Metazoa > Chordata > Lepidosauria > Squamata > Sphaerodactylidae > Sphaerodactylus > Sphaerodactylus townsendi. The sequence goes on along the minus strand of NC_059426.1, from coordinate 21,099,609 downwards.
TCCTCGGTGGACTCACCCGGACCAATGAAGAGCTGGGAGATACCGCTACTGGAGTGAACGGGAACGCCCAGATCCTCCTGCCCTCAGCGCTCCGAGGGACTCGACGGGACGCATCCACTTTAAAACGTGGATGCGCTGACCCGGTGGCGAAAGGTGCTACATCCTCCGCTTCACTCCAGCTTCATAGCGCCCTCCTGCACCGACGCCCGCCGCCGACGCTGGTGGGCTTCAGGGCCCCCGACCCCCGGACTCCCGACGGGGGATGAAGCTCAAGCCAGCCGCCCTACGCCGCTGCTCCGATCCATGCCTAACAACGGGGCGGCGTCGTCCGACGTCCCAGGGTCAGGTCTGGGCTCTGACTTGCTATTCATTAGCAGAGCGCCAGGCTCCTGCCCGATGCATTTCGTAGCAGGCTCCCTGCTCTTGGTCATTTTGGCCCCATGGCGGGCTGTAAGATCGGTCACGACCCAACAGACGTAGAAAAGATTGAAGTGAGAAAGCAAAGAGAGCCAGAGAAAAGAAGGAGAAACAGCGAAGAAAGCCGTGACCGATCTTCTTCCAAGATTGCCTTACACGAGACACCAACCCACACCACGCCTCTGCTGGTTCTCGCCGCGGACCGGGGAAGGCGTCTTAATAAACCCAGGCTCCTCCCGCCTTTTCTGCTGGGAGCCAATCATTGCACCCGGTTCTGCAGCATGCCGCCAGGCCATGCATGCCCCTTATTTTGCTGCGTTGCTCACCACGGCAGCAATGGCTGCCCCTGGTTATTCAGGTGCATCTAATTTCTTTTTGTTAAACTTTCTTATCCAAAATTTACTTTGAAACTTTTAGTTTACAGTATTCCTGGAATATGATAAAAAGCATGATAATACATTTGGTATCTTGGGCCATTTTTACAAATATATCTTGGTTCAGTTCGCATGTGAGCAACTATGTGTTTATTGTTATTTACTAATCTGTCAACACTGATTTTGTGGACATTTTAAAATACTGAAACAACATTATTCCTTTGGGTTTTTTCCTTTAGTCTTTTGGAGGAAATATTATAAGTAGAAGTCCCACATCTGACATCAATCCTGTTCTAGCTGTTGGAAATTGTATCCTAAACTTGGCATCACAAGGTGAGATCAGAAACGTAATGCATCATTTACTGTAATTTGTATTACTGCAACCTTTCTGATACTTATGAATAACGGAACGTTTAATACAGTCTTAGAAAGCCTATATATAGCCTGTGGCTATATAATGAAAGGACTCAGGAATCTCCTTTAAGTTGCAGGTAACTAAACTCCTCTGCCATAAAATTCCAAGAACAAAAGGTCTCTATTTCCATTTAGTAGCAGTAAACAAATATCACAAAACTGAATTGTCGTCTTTGAGTTAGATATACAGTACAGAACAAAGGTCATGGTTTGGGGATGGGAGGTAAAAAGTTTCTTCAGGGCATGATGGATGATGCATGATGGAAAGTCTCCAAATCTGTAGCTTGTAGAATCTTGAAAATGAAATACAGCATATGCTTCAGACTGAACGGGGTTTAATGGGATGAGGTACAAAACAAGAGTTACATGTTGCACCAAAAAATAAGGAAAAAATGACAATTTTCCCCTTGTGAATGTAAAACATCAAAGACCGCCCTTGCAGGTCCTTTGCGGGGGCGGGAAGGGGGAGTAAAACAGATTGTCCTTATAGTCAGAGTCATTAATGTTGCAGTAAAGTATTACTGGAAGCTAAATTGGGGGCTATCTTGTGCATTTCACTTTGAAAGATAACCTGGCCATCTGTCTTAACTATTCTTTGTTTAGTTTACTGGAGAAATGACAGTGAAATCCTTCTCATTATCTTTTTTTAAAGCACATGTGGCTTTTAGGAATCAGAATTCAGCGTTTATTTATTCACTTTGTTGCTTAAACTGCCATCCAGGCACAGGTGGGGCTAATGAGCAGAAAGACTTCTAGATCAACCCCTGGAATCAGATTTTTTAAAAAAATGTTGCTTTGGTAGCAGCTGCTACTTCAGCACAAGGATCTTCCCTGTGTGATTGAAGGTACGCTGGGGCAACCACTTCACAGCTGGCTCTGCCTCCTTCAGCAGCCATTTTGAGGCTGCACCAACATTCTGGCCGTTTCTGCATGGCCACGCTGCGGGGTGCGTCGGCATAAACAACGCCGACACACACACACACCCGGGACCGTTCGCACAGAAGGTCCCGGTAGGGGTAGGGAAGACGGCACAGCCTGCACAGAGGCTGCGCCAACCCCCAAACGCCTTGCCGTCCCCTCCGGCCTTCCGGCATGTCACACAGTCCAGGGGACATGCCCCTGGAGTCACAGGGCAGGGGGGGGCGTGTCCCCTGGCCTGTGCGACGTGCTGGAAGGCCGGAGGGGATGGTAAGGCGTTCTGGAAAGGGGGGAATGGCGCCTTTCAGCCGCTGCCATTCACAGGGCAGCATTTGAAAGACGCTACTTCCGAAAAACCTCACTCAGGGAGCGAGGTTCGGAAGCAGCGTCTTTGCACTGCTCGGGGGTTGCGAGGCCGGTGCAAATGCTGCGATCGCAGCATGCAGCCGTCTGAGACCCCTCCCCAGGGACGCTGTTTTGGCAGTCCCTGGTGGCATCTTCCACAGCATTCTCGCATGGGGGGGGGGGAGCGCCTCCCATGCGAACAGCTCCCTAGGGACGGCATTTTTGCCGTCCCTACGACACTGTTTATGGTCCATGCGGAAAGGGCCTCTGTTTCATAATTCTCAAGGTACCTGCTGGCTCAGAAAGTTTGGGGTCCTCTGGTTTAGACACTGATTTTATCCATTAGGGAGAATGCGACGGATTCCTGTGAGTGACCTTTTTGCTGATGGGCTTGGAAACAATACCCTGGAACCAGAAGAGATCCTAGTATCCGTTCACATTCCACATTCCATCAAAGTAAGTCCCCCTCTTTCTAGGAAATATTAAACGCACAGTTCATGAGAATTGAACAATTGTAAACATTTCATGGAATTCCAGTCCATTGCATAATCAGACAGTAGTGAATGTCTGATAAGCAGATGTATTATTCTGTAGCCAGCAGAATTTGGCTATTCCAAATTTGGCTATTCCTAAAAACGTTTCATGTATACCACTGTACTACATCAGAACCTTAGGTACCATGAATTTTTCCAGAGAATCCTTTCATTTCACTCCTTACACAGCTACGTAGGCAGCTGACTCTGCTAACTTGCTGCAAGTCTTATCAGACATCCACTACTGTTTAACTGTGAGGTGGAGTGGAATGCTATGAAATGTTTACAGTTGTTCAAGTCTCATGGTCTGTGTGTTGCTGAAAGCTGAGAATATATTTTTCTGTGCTTTTTGTATCACCTTGGATTTACATGCATATATCTATACATAATTTATACGGTAAAGTGTGTGCATTCAACAGGTATTAATTCAACAGGAACAACTTGTATTTATTATAATAGCCTACATACAGTTAAGTTCTTCATAAGTTGTTTTGTGGTGGTGGAAAATACCGTCAAGTTTCTCCCTTGCAGATTTGATACAGTTCTGCAGACCCTGTGAGAAAGAACTGTTCCACCAAGTTTACGGTTGAGGATAGGGACAGTTTCCATCTGCTGGCTTCCCCTCCCCCCTTCCCCTGTGCTTTCCTCCCTCCCACGGGTTGAGTTTATATTTTTATTACCCTCCCTTAGCAGGAATTATGGACACTGTCATACTGTTGACTAAGAATTTTACTGGATTTTATTGTATTTTAAGGTAATTATTGATGTTGTACAATGCCTTGTGGAGGAAGGGTGTCTTATAAATTGAAGTAAATCACTAAATCAATAAATAAAGGGCTGGCAGGAAACTGGGAAAGATTCAGTAGCACCAGCGTTGGAGAACTGTTTCTTAATGGGATGTTGTTTTGATGACATTAACAAAAATGAGATGGTAAATAACATAAAAATAGGGTTCTGAGAAATGTGTTCTTTTTACAGTAAGAAAATTTTGTTTTATACAGTTTGAGATTAAACTGGTAGCAATGTTACTGCTATAAAGAATAAAAATATTTTGGGATATCTCTCAAATCAAAAGACTAAACTGAGGCTGTCCTACTTTGGTCACAATCATGAGAAGGAAAAACTCACTGGAAAAGATAATAAGGCTAGGAAAAGGTAAAGACAGTAGGATAAGATGGATAGAGTCAACAAAGGTAGCCTTGAGTTTGCAAAATCTCTGCAAATCTGTTAATGATAGGATGCTTTGGTGGTCAGTAACTTATAGGGTCACCAGAAGGTGGAAGTAGTTCGGCAGCACATAATACATACCTCTCTCAATATGTGGAAGAATACCTGAGAACTGCAGATGGGCCTAGAACAAAACAGGATGTTTCAATATGTGATAATCATGTAATGCTGTCTTTTAAAAAAACCCGCCCCTTTCCAGGGAGAATTTGTATCAGCTTTTCGTCAAGCCCAGCGGCGGGAAAATGCTTTACCAATTGTTAATGCAGGAATGAGAGTCCTATTTGAAGACAACTGCAACACCATTAAAGAGATCAGCATCTTTTATGGAGGTGTGGGCTCTACGACGCTTGCTGCAACGCAAACCTGCCAGGCACTTATTGGGAGGTATTGTATGGTGTTTTGTGAGTTATTTTCATGTACTTAAAAACAGCAATTCCTGTTCATTTAATAATATCCATCTGGATTAGCGAAGTTCTCAGATTCATAAAGGAAGCTGATTTTCATAGTTTGGGGCACATTTTGATTATTGAACCACAAGAATTACATCACTATATTCAGTACTATTTTTGCTTTCCACCAAAGAAGGTTGATTTGTAGACAACAAATAAAGATTTAGTGGTGAATTTCACATCCTGAACAGGCCTGATTAGGTTTCCATTCTCTGTTCAGATTGTGGCAGTGATTATTGTGTAAGGAATGCTTGGATGAAAAGAAACACAAAATAGCAGGAGACAAGATTTTGTGTTGGCATGAAAAGAGCTTAAGTACAAAACAAAAGGGTTATGTAAGGTTATGATGATCATGTGATCCCCTTTAATATGCTACAGCATTGAATGTCAACCAGTATTCCTCCCAGAGATTCACATAATACAAGGTAAATGCTTAACATGTAGCAATTACATGGTCAGATTACTGTTTGCAGTAGAAGGCTTTGTCAATACTTTTGACCTCCCTGTGTTGATAAGAATTCTTGGAGGATTAAGAAATTAAATGGAACAGCTTCATTACTTTTTCAGTTCAGGTGATCTGACTCTAACCCAGATATGGATTGTTCAACAAGAACGCCCTCCTGAACTATTCTGGTTTGTGCATTTTATGAAATGATTTGCGCACCTTCCTAATAGCCCCAGGTAGACTGTCTTGTAATGTGGGAGCCACTACAAAGAATGAACAGGCAGTTATTGGGTTTTTTTTGCGTTTTCCGAATGGATATAATATCACAGGGGAAAACTGGGATCATACATACCGGAATGTTTGTATCCTGATTTCTCCCTTCACATGGCCACCCATTCTTGTTTTGAGACCAGAAGAATTCCAGGTGATTCACATGGCCCCCAGTTTAGTTTCATTTTCCACAGCAACTTTTCCATGCATGCACGAACATCCCGTTTTTCCAACATTCTGATTGGCTGCAGCTGTGGGGCGAGGAGAGCAGGCGGTGAGGCAGGAAAAATAAACCGGTCCATCTCCCAGGGTGTGCATGGGAGCAGGTGTGCTGCCAGCAAGATTGATGTGGGCTTTTTCAAAAGAACCGCCAATTTGGCAGTTTTTGAAAACCGTGGGATAAATGAAATCTCGCAGGGTGGGCCCAAATTAGGCCCGGAAGCCATATGGAAGTCATGCCCAAACTGGGATGGTTCACCTCCTTATCCCAGGATATATGGTCCATGCGGAAAACGACTTTGTTTCCTGTATGGCACCTTCAAAAGATTTTTGGTCATTGAGCCAGAGATAAGATGCCTATTTTAATTTATTTATCTTCATAAAGTTTTTTTGAGGATAGGTTATGTATTCTCTGCAGTATTCTGCAGTATCCTATAATATATGTGACAAAATGGAGGCAGCCCTTGAGAAATCTTTGCATGTAGCCTTGAAAATTGAGGTAGTTGAAAAATATATTCAGTATTGAGTTGTTTTTTATTTATTTATTTATTTATTTATTGTTACAGCTTCTATACCGCCCCATCCCCGGAGGGCTCTGGGCGGTGTACAACAAAAAATATAAATAGACGAATTATAAAATCTTTAAAACAGCGATAACAATAGCAGTAAAAGTAATAATAGAGGCGTCCGACTAACCCCATTTTTAAAATTCTCCCCAAAAAAGGGGGAGGAGGGTGATGAGTCACATTTGATAGTGGCCAAGATGAAAGGCCAGTTGGGGGGGGGCACCATTTCAGCGGCTGGTCTCTCCAAAGGCCCGGCGGAACAACTCCGTTTTACAGGCCCTGCGGAACTCATTGAGGTCCCGCAGGGCCCGAACAGCCGGAGGGAGGGTGTTCCACCAGGCCGGGGCCAGAGCCGTAAAGGCCCTGGCCCGCGTTGAGGCCAGCAGCATCATAGAGGGCCAGGGACCACTAGGAAGATTAGACTCCACCGAGCCGGAGAGGCCGCAGCAGGGACATATGGGGTGATGCGGTCTCGGCGATACGAGGGTCCCAGGCCACGTAAGGCCTTAAAGGTCAACACCAGCACCTTGAAGATGATCCGGAACTCTACTGGGAGCCAGTGCAGCTGGCGCAATACAGGCTGAATGTGATCGTAGATGGCGCTGCCTGTGAGTAAGCGCGCCGCTGCATGCTGGACCAGTTTTAGTCTCCGGATCAAACGCAAGGGAAGACCCGCGAGAAGCCGAAGTTACAATAGTCTAATCTGGAGGTGACCATTGCATGGATCACCGTGGCTAGGTCCGCTTGGGAGAGGAAAGGAGCCTGCCGCCGGGCCTGGCGTGAGGTGAAAAAAGGCAGCCCTGGTTGTATGGGCCACCTGGGTCTCCATTGAAAGAGACAAATCCAGGTGGACCCCCAGGCTGCGCACGGAGGGGGTCGGCGCCAATGTGGCCCCCTCCCACACCGGTGGCTGGGAAATCCTGTCCCCCCCCCCTCGCGGCCAAGCCAGAGGATCTCCGTCTTCGATGGGTTTAGTTTTAACCTGCTCTGCCGCAACCAACCAGCAACCGCCTCCAAACAGTGCTGGAGAGCCGCAGGGGCGGCGACTGCTCCCCCCCTCCATCAACAGAATGAGCTGAGTGTCATCAGCGTACTGATGGCAGGTCAGCCCAAAACTCCGTACCAGTCGAGCAAGGGGTCGCATGTAGATATTAAATAGCAGCGGGGATAGTAGAGCCCCCTGGGGTACACCGCAATCAAGCGGGCACTTCCGGGAGGCCTGGTCCCCGCACCTCACTTGCTGACTTCGACCCCGAAGGAACGAGGCAATCCACTGAAGGACAGTGCCCCGCACCCCGGAGGCGGCCAGGCGCGGGTCAAAAGGTCGTGGTCGACCACATCAAACGCTGCGGTAAGATCTAACAATACCAGCAGTGCCGATCCGTCTCGGTCGAGCTGAATACAGAGTGTATCTGTGACGGCTCCTTCAACCCATCCGGAAAGACTCCTTGCTCGAGGGAGCCATTGATGATACTCAACAGATGGGGTCGTAGCTCCACCCTGCAACTTTTTACAAGCCAGGATGGGCACGGATCCAGAGGACAGGTAGTTGGTCTAACAACAGCTAAGGTCCTGTCAACAGCGGCTTCAGAGAGCAAGGAAAACTGGGCCAAACAAGGGCCTGAAGACGGCAAGGGAGCCTCCAGTTCACTGATTGTAGCCAATGTGGGGGGAAGATCCTGGCGGAGCGACGCGACCTTATCCGCAAAAAAGCTCATAAAAGCCTCACAGCTAATACTCAATTGTGAATTTGAGGACCTCTCCGATAGGGAGGTTAGAGACCGAATTATACGAAATAATTGTGCTGGGCGGGAGCTAGCGGATGCGAGAGAGGAGGAGAAGAAAGCCCTCTTTCAGCCTCTCCTTCTAGTACGCCACCTCATAGGCTTTCATAAAGCGGCTCCCATAAGATGTTCGCTAAGCAGCTCCTCGCCACTTCGAGATTTCCTCCACACTCGCTCTAGACGTCTAAGCACCCGTTTCATATTGCTCAACTCCCCAGTGTACCAGGGAGCACGCCAAGAGCGAGGGCGTAGAGGACGCCGGGGGGCAACAACCTCGATGGCATCGGAGAGCCAGGAATTCCAGTCCTCCACCTGCTCATCGAGTGTGCCGGCGGGTTCAGGGTCCCGCAGAGCATTCAGGAAACCAAGTGGATCCATAAGTCTCCGCGGGCGGGCATAAATTGGCCCGTCGCCTAGACAGGGGTGTTGTGGCGTGTCCACCCGAACCTTCAGGGCATAATGGTCGGACCATGGGACTCTGTGAACAGAGGATACGACAGCTCCTCGTTTACCCGACTCTTTGTAAATGAGTCTCTAGTGTTTGGTTTGGGTCTCTATATTTCAGAGTCAGTTAGCCCAGCCCATTGATTTCAGTGGGTATCTGCAAGATCAACTCTGCATAGGATGTTCCTGTAAGATCCATATGCTTATTTTAAAACATTAGTTTTTTTTAAAAGTATTTGATAATAACGCATTGGGACAGATACAACACATAATGGGTTGATGGTTTATAAACCGTATATGTGCTGCAGGAAGGGGTAAGGCTGTGTGTGATTTTATTGTGGATGGGAAACTTTTCCTCTCCAATTCCACCAGGCCTATTTCTGGGCTTGGAGGGTGCCTGGAGCATGTAGGCCTGGAGGGAAAATCTACAGCAAGGCCTCCTACTACTCTGAGACCTACAAGCTGCTCTACTAATCAGCTGCACCACTAACCAGCCTAAGGAAAGGAAAGGCCGTGGAAATCAGTTGTACAGAGACCAAAATTCCTGGCTGTGTTGCATATTCCAGCTTTAAATAAATCATGAATAAAATTGGGCCTGGTTTAACAACATAAGAACATAAGAGCAAGCCAGCTGGATCAGACCAGAGTCCATCTAGTCCAGCTCTCTGCTACTCGCAGTGGCCCACCAGGGGCCTTTGGGAACTCACATGCAGGATGTGAAAGCAATGACCTGCTGCTGCTGTTGCTCCCGAGCACCTGGTCTGTTCAGGCATTTGCAATCTCAGATAAAAGAGGATCAAGATCGGTAGCTATAAATCGACTTCTCCTCCATAAATCTGTCCAAGCCCCTTTTAAAGCTATCCAGGTTAGTGGCCATCACCACCTCCTGTGGCAGCATATTCCAAACACCAATCACACGTTGCGTGAAGAAGTGTTTCCTTTTATTAGTCCTAATTCTTCCCCCCAGTATTTTCAATGTATGCCCCCAGGTTCTAGTATTGTGAGAAAGAGAGAAAAATTTCTCTCTGTCAACATTTTCTACCCCATGCATAATTTTATAGACTTCAATCATATCCCCCCTCAGACGTCTCCTCTCCAAACTAAAGAGTCCCAAACGCTGCAGCCTCTCCTCATAGGGAAGGTGCTCCAGTCCCTCAATCATCCTTGTTGCCCTTCTCTGCACTTTTTCTATCTCCTCAATATCCTTTTTGAGATGCGGCGACCAGAACTGGACACAGTACTCCAAGTGCGGTCGCACCACTGCTTTATATAAGGGCATGACAATCTTTGCAGTTTTATTATCAATTCCTTTCCTAATCATCCCCAGCATAGAGTTTGCCTTTTTCACAGCTGCCATGCATTGAGTTGACATTCCCATGGAACTATCAACTAAGACACCTAAATCCCTTTCCTGGTCTGTGACTGATAGCACTGACCCTTGTAGCTTGTATGTGAAGTTTGGATTTTTTGCCCCTATGTGCATCACTTTGCATTTTGCTACATTGAACTGCATTTGCCATTTCTGAGCCCACTCACCTAATTTATCAAGGTCCGCTTGGAGCTCTTCGCAATCCTTTGTGATTCTCACCACCCTACATAATTTGGTATGATCTGCAAACTTGGCCACCATGCTACCCACCCCTACGTCTAGGTCATTTATGAATAAGTTAAAGAGCACTGGTCCCAAAACGGATCCTTGGGGGACACCACTCCCTACATCTCTCCATTGTGAGAACTTCCCATTTACACCCACTCTTTGCTTCCTGTTTCTTAACCAGTTTTTAATCCATAGGAGGACTTCCCCTCTTATTCCTTGATTGCTGAGTTTTCTCAATAGTCTCTGGTGAGGAACTTTGTCAAAAGCCTTTTGGAAATCCAAGTAGACAATGTACACTGGTTCCCCCTTATCAATGGCTGCCAGAACTTCTTCACTAGTTCCTCGGATTTGCCTCCTAAGAAGCTTGGTTCAGGTGCAGGAATTTTCCTCACCTCCTCTTGGGTGAAGACAGATGTAAAGAATTCATTCAGCTTCTCTGCAATCTCCCTGTCATCTTTTAGCACATCCTTTGTTCCTTTGTCATCTAACGGGCCTACCGCTTCCCTTGCTGGCTTCCTGCTTTTTATGTACTTGAAGAACTGTTTGTTGCTGGTCTTGATGTTCGCAGCCATGCGTTCCTCATAATCCTTTTTTGCCTCCCTTACAGCTAACTTGCTTCTCTTTTGCCACCATTTGTGTTCCCTCTCATATTCTTCATCAGTCAAACTGGACTTCCATTTTCTAAAAGACATTTTCTTTTTTCTGATAATTTCCTCAACCTCTCTTGTTAACCATGGTGGCTTTCTTTTGGACTGGGTGCTGCCTTTTCTAACCTGCGGAACACATTCCAGCTGAGCTTTTATTACTGTGTTTTTAAATAACATATGAGATAGCTGTACTACATGATCCTTGGGTGAGGTTGCCATGCCTGGCCTGGGCAACCAGACAGGAGATGGGGTGGGAGAGGACATGGAGGGGCAGTAGTCAGCAACAGGGTGACATCACTTCCAGGAAAATACAAAAGCTATGTCACATGTCTGTAGGAATTGCAAGAAATTCTATGGTAAAACCATGGAGTTTCTGGCAATTCCTAGAGGGAAAAACTTCTGGGAAAAACTTTGAAGTGAGATCACACCATAACTGGACAAGTAGTCCATCTAGTCCACCATCCTGTGTCACACAGTGGCTAACAAGTAGTTTGATATCCTCTTACCTGCCTATTAAGCATATTTTAAATGTTTTGTTGTTGCCAGACCTTGGAATGAGCAACTGTTAGATGAAGCTTGCAGAAGAGTACTCACGGAAATGTGTCTTCCAAGCTCAGCTCCCGGCGGCAAAGTAGAGTACAGAAGAACTCTCATTGTTAGTTTCCTGTTTAAATTCTACCTGGAAGTCTTGCAGTCACTGAAAATGATGGTAATATCCTTCTCTGTAAATTTATATGTTTTTAAAAATATTTTATAAGCACCATAATCCACAAACTTTATGCAGTCCAAAGTGTTTGGATTGAAGGTGGTTTATTTGTTTACTTACTTGTGTGGGCCTTTCTGAGCAGCTGTTAGGCAACACCTAAAGAGGAATATAAAGTAAGCCTGAAATAAAAATGATAGAGTAGCAAGACAAAAATCAGTAACTAACTTGGGGTCCCAACATTGTGCCCATGGGCACCATAGCACACCACAAACATTTTTCCTGGTGCCAGCCAAGAGTTTTTTATAAGCTGGGCAGGGCCAGATAGGGCTTTTGTCCAGTTCTGCTTCTGATTGGGCATTGATTTGATTGGCTGTGCAGATTTTAAAAACACTGTTTTTTGCAGCAGCTGCCAATGCAGTACAAGGAACTTCATTTAGTGACAGAAGGTGAGCTGGAACAGCCATTTTCTGGCTGGCTCTGCCTTTTTCAACAGCCATTCTGTGGCAGTACCCTCCAACCTGTGCCGGAATTCCAAAGGTTTCTGCGGACTCAAAAAGGTTGGGGTCCCTTGAACAAATTGAAACCAACATAGCAGTTTAAAACATAGGAGTTGGCAACAGAAGAAGAAAAAGAAGAAGAGTTTGGATTTATATCCCCCCTTTCTCTCCTGCAGGAGACTCAAAGGGGCTTACAATCTCCTTGCCCTTCCCCCCTCACAACAAACACCCTGTGAGGTGGGTGGGGCTGAGAGAGCTCTGAGAAATTGTGACTAGCCCAAGGTCACCCAGCTGGTGTGTGTGGGAGTGCACAGGCTAATCTGAATTCCCCAGATAAGCCTCCACAGCTCAGATGGCAGAGCTGGGAATCAAACCCGGTTCCTCCAGATTAGATACACGAGCTCTTAACCTCCTACGCCACTGCTGCTCTCTCCACGAGGCAGATGAATCCCATTTGGGATGGCGTTCCACAATGAAGGTGCTCCATGGAGAACGCCCTGTTCCATGTCCTCTTCATCCTGCCCCTCAGTAAAGCAAGGGCCTTAGTAGCACTGATTGGAAATTATTCCTTTGCAGCCAAGACAATATTTGCTGGTGGACCCTAAGGCCAAATTCATCCGAGCCACTTAAAATGATTTTCAGCTCTTTGGCCTTTATTGGTGTACATATATGAAAAACAAAAAGTCAGTTTTAGATGCATAACTACTGTGTTTCTGTTGTGTGAAGAGCAGAAAGGCATTTGTAAATGTTCCCTGGTGTCCGAACCAGCTGATCAGCATGCAGGAAGATTGGTTAATAATTGCATTTCAGCTTTCTTGCTATCTGTGCTTCCCACATGACCTCTGTCTAATAAATGTAGTGAAGCATAAGCATTTGTGAATCAGACCACACTTTCTCATCAGATATATGAAGAGTATAGAATTTATGACATTTAAAAAAATGCAATGAAGCAATTTATTTTAAAGAACAGGCAGGTTAAAATATCTGATCAAACAGGTGGTATTTTTGTAGAGAAAGATTAATATTATGTCAGGCTTTTAGCATGCTAAATATTTATACAACATGGCAGAATGATTAAGGTGTTGGACTAGGATCTGGGGAACCTGGGTCCAAATTTCACTGTGACAAGGAAACTTGCTGTGTGAACTTGGGCCTGTCACACACTCTTAACCTCAACCACAGCAGTGTATTTGGATGAGAACTCCAAGAAACACCAGTGGCATGATGTGGAGGCAGGCAATGGCAAACCACCACTGAACGTATCTTGCCTTGAAAACCCCACCGGGGTCACTGTAAGTTGGCTGCGATTTGATGACGCTTTACACACACATAAATTTTTTATGTCCTAACCTGAATGGCACAGGCTAGCCCGATCACATCACATCTCAGAAGCTTAGCAGGGTCAATCCTTGTTGGTATTTTGATGGGACACCACCAAAGAAGTCTAGAATTACAAAGTCCAGCAATGATAAACCACTGCACAACGTCTCTTACCTTTAAAACCTTGACAGCCAATGTGGTATAGTGATTAAGAGTAGGTGGACTCTAATCTGGAGAACTGGGTTTAATTCCCTGCTCCTCTGCATGAGCAGCAGACTCTTACTGGGTGAACTGGATTTATTTCCCTGCTCCTCCACATAAAGTCTGCTGGGTGACCTTGGGCTAGTCTCAGTTCCCTCTGAAGTCTCTCATCCCCACCTACCTCACAAGGCATTTGTTGTGGGGAGAAGAAGGGAAAGCCACTTTGAGACTCCTTAGAGAAAGATGGGGTATAAATCCAAATTCTTCTTCACCATGAGTCAACTGCCACTTGATGGCACTTTTTGCCACCACCACCAAACATTTATACATAAAAGATGTACAATGGCTGTGATGGTGCCCTCCAGCAGAACAATGTATGCAATAAAAAAGTGTTTACACATATAGTTTTAAATTATATGGTATTTATTTACTTCATTTATACCCTATTTTTCTTTTCACAGCAACCTATAAGTCGGTTAGCCTGAGAGTATGTAACTGGCACACGGTCATTCAATAAGCTTTCATGGCAGAGTGGGGATTTGAATCTGCATCTCCCAGATGTTAGTCTAGCATTCTAACCTCTGCTTACTGAAATTTCCTCCTTGATAGGGCTGATGTTGTAAAGACTGTAAAGAAAGCATCCACATTGTCCGTTATCTTTAGCAGTTTGGTGGACTTGTATACTGATTTTCAACCTCTAGGAAATGTAGGAGATCAGTGAGTGTGTGTTAATATTCAATTTTGTTTTAATTAAATTGAAATGTTTTCTTTTAAAAGTATGACTAAAATTATCTTCTCTCAGTATCCCACTTGGTATCCTGATATCCCAGATAATTATTTGAGTGCCCTCGAGAGTCTCCACTCCAAAATACCTCAGAGTATGCAGATATACCAGGTGAGTCACATTAATTTACCACTGTCTCACTGCACTTAAGACATTCTCTCCCAGCTACAGTTTCAGGGGGCTCCATGAAAATTCTGAGAATGAAAGTTCTGAGAATGAACATTTGCATATAGACTATTGCACCGGCCCCTTGTGCCCCACGGAGGTTCTGCTCACAAAGCATCTGTTAGGAGGAGAAACATTATGTTGCATTTCTTTTCATCCACTCCAGTCACATTCTTGAGTGTGCACATTAAAAACAAAGCCATTCATGTTGTCATTCATTATTTTAGCCCATTACTTCCATGTACAATGTAAATTCTATGTACAACATATGCACTAGAACTAAAATCCTCATCTCCCCTTTGTTTGGCCCACCAATTTCACTTGGTTGCCCTAATGTAGAGTGGGTTGCCAGGTTCATCCTGCCATTTGCTTGGAATAGCATGGTAAGATTGCCAGAACTATGCTGGGTAAGTCCTGGAGATTTGGGGACGGTGCTTGGGAAGAACAGGGACCTCAGTGGGGTACACTGCCATAGAGTCCATCCTTCAGAACATTCATTTTCTCCGAGGGAACTGATCCCTGAAGTTTGGAGATGAGCTGTAATTCCAGGGGATCCCCAGCTCTCACCTGGAGGCTGGCATTCCTAGATGTAGACCACGTCAGTACATCCAACCAGGTGGAGCTTCATTCCATGTGGGTCACCTTGTTCGACATGGCCAACAAGGTGCCCTAGCAAGATTGTTGTGGGCTGTGCAGTCCACATAGCTGGCTTCCTACCAAGCGCACCTGGGTTGGCTGGAGGTTCAGAAGATACTGCATAGTTGCTTGCCTTTTCCAGGGATTCTTCATGCAGTTGTAAAGTATAGCCCTGCATCAAGAGCAGTTAGTTTTGAGTCCAGTAGCTCCGTAGACAAAGGGAGCTTTGACTCATGAAAGTTCATATCCCAAAAATCTTGTTGATCTGTGTAAGGTGCCCCTTGCTGGCAGTCCCTCTTTTGCCGCCTCCCCCGGCAGCCCTCTGGTGTTCTAGATCTGGGCAAGGGGTCTTGGCCTCAGAAAGGGTGGGAGAGAAGGACATACCTGAGCCTTTCCATCCTGGGTTGGAAGATTCCTCAGCTCTTTCAGGACGCTCTTTCAGGACGCTATTTTCCACTCTGTTCTTGCCCCTTCCACCCTCCTTTAAGGGGGCTGCTCAACCCCCCAACCTCACTTGGTCTAACCACACTCCCTGGGCCATCTCCTAGTCCTTCCCACAGGACCTGACTTGGCTGTACCAGCTGTCCCTCTAAGGCCAGACCCTCCTCCTACCACCCCCCTCACCCCACCTCAGCACCTCTATCAGACACTGATGTCTTGCCTAGAGCAGCAGGTGAGGAGATGGCAGCCATTGCTGGGTGAGTCTTCCTCTTGCCCCCCCCCCTTCTCCGAAGAAACTTGAGACTGGTCTGGCTTGCCCCATCCTTCACTTTCCTGCTGCAGGGAACACCATGGCCATGGACTTCCTCTTCCCGGCTCTGAGCGGCTCATCACCACTTTGTGTTGCCCTAAGTCCCCCTGTCCTCCTTGCAGACCCCAGTGAGTTCAGCTTGAGGGCTGCAATCAGGGGTGGGAGGCAGATGGAAAAAGTTCCAAGCTTCTGCTGGCTCAGTACAGTCTCCAAGGTGCCCCTGGACTTGCATCTACCTGTTCTACTGCAGACCAGCATGGCTACCCTCTGAAACTACCCTGTATCCAGAGCACAGGAAGATCTACAAGTGAATGCTGTGGAAGACCAGTAGTTGTGCAAACTCTGGTCTTGCCTCTAATGTGAAGAGAAAAAAATCATGGACATGGATCCCATGTAAATTTTTTGCTAATAAGAGAGGTGGAGACTTTTACCTCTTTCCCTCCCTCCCTCCCTCCTGCTGCTGCTGCAGGCCCTCAGTATCGTGCTGTTCCTGGCAATTCCCGGGAGCAGTGTTTGGGGCTTCGATAGGAGGGGAGGAACAAAGAAGTTCCATTCTGCTGGTGAAAAATGCCTTCTTTTAGTAAAGATTTACAATGGAATCCAAGCCATACTTCATTGATGGTGTCAAAAGAAAATATAACCAAGCCCTGCCTTCTCTGTACATATTACAGGGGTCTCCTTCAGAAATGTGACAGTGTGGAGGAGGGCAGAGCCACAAAATGGCAGCTGCAAGAGGCAAAGTCAGCCACAAAATGGCTGCCACAGCTTACCTACAGTCACTCTGTCAAGATTGTTGTGCTGTGGTAGCAGCTGCTGCCAACGTAACATTTTTAAAAATCTGACCAGCTAATCAAATCTCCAGGGGCCAATCAAAAACCTTGTTGGGCAGAAGCTTCACTTTCCCCTGCCCACTTTCTGAAAACACTTGGCAGTCACCAGGGCACCCACAGGCACCACACTGGGGACTCCTGACATATTGGAATACAGCTCATCAAATTATGTCTGAAGTTATTTGTGGCTGTACCAAGAGGTGGAAGCTTACAAAGAAAACTATTGGACTGAATCTAGAGGACATCTTGACTTTGTTTTTGTTTTTCTCTTTTGCGGTGATGGAGAAGGATGTGGAGCCAGGGCAACTTGCCCAAGACCCGGTAGGCCGCCCGGTCATGCACCAGTCCGGTCTTAAACACACCACAGGTGAAGCTATTTACTGTGATGACATCCGTGCTGTGGATGAAGAACTCTTCCTGGCTCTAGTGACCAGTTCCAAAGCCCATGCAAAGATTATGTATGTGCTGCAACATATCACTGGGGGTGTCTTTCTAGATGGCTTTGAAAAGTTCAATGGTGTGTGTTTTTAACAGCAGTGAATTGGTAGAAGCAAGGAAATGGAGTTGGGGAGACTCCTGGGGCATGCTCTCTCTTGGTTTTACTACAGTTTCTTCAGGAGGAAGTCCAGAGACAATGGCTTGGATCCAGCAATGTGCAAGCAGATGCATAAACAGACTTGGTGTCGTTCTGCTTGTACATCAGTGGTTCCCAAACATTTCTGGACTTCTGCCTCCTTGACTCCCAGGTCACATCCCTAGTGCCCCCCGCCCCTCATAATCACAGACCTCTTTCTTAGTGTTAGATTTCCTGCAAATTCAAAACAACAGTGAGGAGAGTACTGCTTTTCCTTCAAAAATATTTTGCCTTTCAAAGCAGCAGTGGTCAGGGCTCTTTGCCTTGGCTCCCCAACCCCCTGGCTACACAGTGAGGAGAATGCTGCTGCTGTTCCTTCCAAAAAACTCTCCAGTGGGCAATCAGGAGCCTATTGGATGAAAGCACTAGATGGCCCTGCCCACTTCCTACCTGCTGGGCACCAGAAAATGTGTTGGCGGGCACTATTGCAGACCTTGATGTATAGAATATTGCGGACCTTGATGTATAGAATAATGGATATTTTTTGTAACAGATGTATAAACACATTTTTCTAAAGCTGGCTAGCTTTGCCCAGGGGTCTTCAAACTATGGCCCTCCAGATGTTCATGGACTACAATTCCCATCAGCCCTTGCCAGCATGGCCAAGTGGCAGGGCTGATGGGAATTGTAGTTCATGAACATCTGGGGGGCCATAGTTTGAAGACCCCTGCTATAAGCATTCCTTCCTGCCTCCATCTCAACCAGACATTCCCCAACTCTGCATCTGAACACCTTTTCTCACCCTTGTTCAACATTGTCCATTGCTGCCCCAAAAGCACTTGTAAAACTAGAGTCACTTGTAAAACTAGAGTCAAGTGGGTCGTGTCATTCAGAAAAACCTTGTGATTCAGGTTCAGCCTCTGGCATCTCCAGGTAAAAAGACCAGGTAGGAGGTGATGTGAAAGACCTTGGCCTTAGCCCCTGGGGAACCATTACTGATCAGAGCAGGAAAATGCTGACTTCCATCAACCAATAGTCTGGTTCAGTGTAAGGCAGCTTCATGTGTTCATGTGAATCTTCTCTGCGGATTTCATTGTGCCAAAATCTTGCTATTGTTAACTGCTTTGTGCCTTTTGATTCCTCCGCTCAGATCAATAGATGCTTCAGAAGCCCTCAAGATGCCTGGTGTGGTTGATGTTGTGTCTGTTCAGGATGTTCCTGCCACTAATGAGTTCTATAACTACGATGTCCCAGATATTATATTTGCCAGAGAACAGGTATGCTGTGCATGATCAGAGCTAATGTGGTGTGGTGCCGCTAGAGTGTTGATCTGGGATCTAGCTTGACATTCAGGGCTTGAGGCACTGGCTGCCCTGGTTTTTTTCTGTTTCATTTTCATCACAACCCTGTTTGTGCGGAAGTGCCAAAGAGATATAGTAAGAGAGGTAGTTTGTCACCTGCAAGGTAGAACCATGTCCTCCTTGGTTCATGAAAACACAGCTGGGATAAGCAAGAGGTATGCAATGTTTAAAACTAGTTTCTGCAATTAGGCTTATGCCAGAACACTGATAGTCATTCTCGTTATCGCATCAGCCAGCCATGCAGATGCCACTATTTGGTGTGTGTGCCACCGCATAACCTGCATGCCACTAGTCTGCTACACTGAAAATATGAGTCAGTTCTGAATAGACATGAAGCATATATTGGCAGTGCAATCTCATGCAGATACTCCAGACCAAGCCATTAATTAGCTCACTGATTTGTGCTAATGTAACTCCCTCTCACCTTTTGACCTGGATATCAGGGCTGATGGATTTTTATTCTCATTTGCATCTGACGAAGTGATCTTTGAGTCATGAAATCTTATATCCTCTACAAGAAGACTGCTGGGTGACCTTGGGCCAGTCATAGTTCCCTCAGAACTCTCTCAGTCCACATGGAGGCAGGCAATGGCAAACCACTTCTGAACATCTCTTGCATTAAAAATCCTATGGGATTGCCATAAATCAGCTGTGACTTGATGGCGGTTTTCACCACCACTATTACTACAGGCCTTCTTGTTCTCTAGGCACACCCACCAATTAAAGTAAATCATTCTTGCTGTGTATGAGAAAGACACCCTTGACCAGGATGGCCCAGGCTAATCTGATCTCATCAGATCTCTGCAGCTAAGCAGAGTCAGTCTTGGTTAGTATGGGAGACCACCAAAGAAGTCCAGGTCTGCTATACAGAGTCCAGTAATGGCAAACCACCTCTGTTGCTTTGGAAAAACTATGATGGGGTCCCCAACGTGCTGCCTGTACACACTGTGCAGCCTGCCAATCCTTTTCTTGGTGCCCACCAAGTATTTTTAGAAAGTGGAAGGAGGTTTTTGCCCAGCAAGGCTTCTGATTGGCCACTGGAGATTTGATTGGCTGTGCAGATTTTAGGCTGTCCAGTAATTGCCACTATGACATATGCATCTTCGCTGTGTGAATAAAGGTAAGCTGTTGCAGCCATTGTGTGGCTGGCTTTGCCTCCTGCAGCAGCCATTTTGTGGCAGTGCTCACCATGCTGTGTTAGAGTTCCAAAGATGCCTGTGAGCTCGGAAAGCTTGGGGACCCCTGAATTACAAGGTTGCCATAAGTCAACTACAACTTAATGGCACTTGCCACCATACTACTACAGGCTCACATGGCTACCCATCTGAAACTACTCTGAAAAAGTACCTTGTTGTTAGTAGATGGTTCATCTCCAAGTGTGTATTCATGCAAACTTAAATACAGGAAAAATGAAGCAGTTTTCTGTATTTTGCAGGTGACTTGCGTGGGTCAGATTGTCTGCGCTGTGGTTGCAGATTCAGATATTCATGCTAAACGAGCAGCTGCCAAGGTGAACATTCAGTATGAGCCAAAGGAGCCTGTCATCCTGACCATAGAGGTGAAAACCAGACTGTTCCTTCTTTCTGCTTTTTGTCTGTGTGTCATAACAGTGTCCATTTTGCACCTAGTAAAGCATTATGGGCAACTCAGCAAGTCACAAGGCTATATCAAAATACTTTGTTGTTACACCATTTAAGAAGCAGTCCTAAGCAGGTCTATTCAGCCTATCTTGCCTTTAGGATGAAAGCTTTAGTACCATTGAAGCCAGTGAAACGAAGTGGGTTGAACTCTGCTGGGTCACCTAGCTAGTCACAGTTCTCTCTGACCTCTCTCAGCCCCACCTGTCTCACAAAGTGTCTGTTGTGGAGAGACAAAAGGAAGAAGCTTGTAAACCACTTTGAGACTCCTTACGGTTGAAAAAAGTGGTGCATAGATTTTCTCGACTATTATGATTTTACTAAATTGTACATTGCGGAATAATTCATTAGTGGAACGTGCTTTAAATATGTATGTTGTATGTGAGTTTAAGTGTGTGGTTTTGCCTGGGAGCTATAGTTTTGAGAATTCATTAGGAACTCTCTGTTAGATATTCCATCCTACCCACTCACAGCATTGCAGTTCATTTGGGGGAAAGAATGAATTTTGAAGCAGTTTATTGTCTATCTGTGGTACAGATGCATATTTTGAGTTTCTGTTTGGTAGAAGCCTGTAGTTGTCACCTGTCCACCCTAGGAGGCGCTGTTCACCACTTCTTTGAATTTTCAAATTTGAGTCTCCAGGACTTCTGCTTACAGAACTTTAACAGAGGAACTGATCTGCTTATTATTGATCAAGTATATCCAACTGCTTAGTTAGCTGGCCTAATTTTATTAAAAACGTATAATAAATAATTGTAATAGTGGGATTCAAGTTTTTGCCTTACTGGAATAACACCTTCCAAAATTTACCCGTGAAGTCCCTTGTTGCTACCCGTGGCAGGCTACCCAGCACTTGGCAGGACAGGCCCTTAGACCCAGCAGCAAAAGTCACCTAAATGGAACAGGCTAGAATCAAAGGCAGCCATTGAATTCTGGCCCAGGGAAGCTCAAAGGGTGTGATGACAATGTGCAGACCTGAGTGGAAGAACAATGGCTCTCTGGGCCCAGGTGTTATAGGGGAGAGCAGAGAGCAGACAAGAAGAAGGTGGAGCTTAATTTAAGTTGTGAGCTTGGACTATAAAAAAAATAGAAGGGGAATAGAGAGGAGGTATCTGGCAGGGGAAGAAAGCAAAAGTAGGAGTCAGATTGCAGCATTGTGGTTCTGCTCCTATGTAGCACAGTGTGACCCTAAAGTGGGTCTTTATTGATAAATAAAGTAACTGGCATAAAGAAAAAGTGACTAGACTTGTGATCTCAAGACCCCAGAGACTCCAGGGTGATGCTTTCCTATACCTACAGGGCACTACACTATCACAACATCTCTCGTTATAGATCTCTGTAGAGTAAATCCAAATCCCAAAAAATTACCAATAAAAGCCAGGTATATTTGGAATACATTTGGCTTTTTCAGCCCCCGCCCCAGCAGAGGGGATGGGGAGAGAGATAACTCCAAGCCATGCTGAGCAAGCTGAGTGCAGCATGGAGTTCTCTCCTTCTCAGAGCTATGATGGAAAAGGCCCGGGCTGTAGTCAATGCCAGATGGGCCACCTTGAGTGGTGGGATAGCCGACAGATTGGCTCCACTTTTGTTGAGTGGAAAAGAGACGCTTTACTCTCTGTCTGTTCACATGTTATGTCAAGCGGAACAAAAGTTACATATTATATCAGAAGCTTTAAGCTGTGTTTCTATATATATTGTTGAAGGCTTTCATGGCCAGATTCAACTGGTTCTGGTGGGTTTTCTGGGCTGTGTGGCCGTGGCCTGGTAGATCTAGTTCTTAACGTTTCACCTGCATCTGTGGCTGGCATCTTCAGAGGTGTATCACAGCAGAAAGTCTGTTACACACTGTATCCAGAGAGAAGGAAATGTTTGGGGTATATATTGTCCATGTCCCAGGGTGGGGAACCAATCAGTAAGATCCACCAGACCACAGCCACACAGCCCGGAAAACCCAGAACTGTGTATCTATAATTCTTATTAATTCTTAGATGAATAGAAATTGATTTGGGAACTGAGGAGAATCCTGTAAGAAGTCACTTTTGAACTCAGCAGCATTATGTCAATTTGGAACAGTAATGTGCGTTGAGTCAGTTAGCATTCATATACTACAGGAATGTGGTTATTTTTATTTGTGTGACTATGGCTGTTTCTACACTAGTAATCTAAGATGTTTTTAAAATGTTTCAGATCCCTCTGGATAACATGATTTTTGTTCACACTGCCTTGAAACGATTTCTGGCCACTATTTCCCCAGTGTGTGGACAAATCTGTGCTTCTGTGCTTCATAGCCTCTTGCTGCATTTCTCTGTGGTCGATGCTGAGAAGATTAAGCCCCGCAAAATCTCAAAAACGCTCTGAAATGCTCCAAAAACAGGGCAAGGGGTTTCTGCAGGCAAGGAGTGAACTGACAAAAATGGAATCTTAAAGAGACAGCACAGCCAAATTAATCCTTTTTAAAAATGTTTCAGCCAAAAGAATCACTAGAAAAGAGGATGCGTTTAAAATGTTTTGAGGCTGCAAATACATTCTGGGGGGAAAACAATGCAGAACTCCTTGGAGGAAACATTCTGTTTCTGACCCTAAAACATTTTAAAGTGTCTGTGCAGAAAGGACCTATAATTGATTACTTGTTGGCTTGGTTTTGAAGATACACTTCCCCTCTGCATCAAAACAATGAGAGCGTGGTTGGATCTGCTTGTTTGTTTTGCATGTGTTTAGTTTTCTTTTTAAAATTATTTGATCTGAAGTTTCCTGCTTCCGTATATTTAGCATGTTTTTGAAGGAAGGGACCATGCAGAGAATTAAAACAAGATGTGTTTGTCTTCTGCTACTAAAGGAAGCGATAGAGCACAACTCATTCTTTGAACCAGTAAGAAAACTGGAACACGGGGATGTAGACAACGCCTTTAAAACTGTCGACCACATACTGGAAGGTAAATTCAGCCTGTTCGGTTGAAAGCTGAGATTTGTACCTCTGCTCACATGCTACTCTCCGGGTCACTACAGCTCAATAATTCACTTCCCAATTGAGAGGCCTTTGGTCTTGTGAATATGGTTAATGCGCAGTACAGTGTGGGAAATACCCATTTAAATTTGAGTTACAGTCTCTAGGAATGTCAATCAAAAGGGCAGTCTTGTGATATTGTTTGAGTTAAGTGTCCAAAGAGTATCATAGACATGCTTTTTTGATTTCTGTGTACAGACCCACCTTTCAAGGTGCCCATCTTTAGTTCCCCTTCACAGTTTTTGAATCATTGAAAGATGTAGTTAGTGTTGCCATTATAGTTGCTATTATAGTTGATCTACAGGCAACCAAGGTTAGTTCCCCAGGAGAAAATGGCTTTTTTGGAGGGTGGACTTCATGGCATTATATCCCGCTGAGGACCCTCCACTCCCCAAACCCCACCCTCCCCAGGCTCCACCCTCAAAATCTCCAGATGTTTCCAGATCCAGAGCTGATGTAGTATCAACAGTTGTCTTTTGCTGCTGACATCTCAGTTCTAGGAGAAGCTGGGCTTGGTATTTGCAAGATTCCACAAATTAACCTTTGAATTCATTTGTAAAACTCCCAGGATAGGATGATGACATGTTATTAGGCAGATGTGAGATTATAATTTTAGTTATTTATAAAAGAG
This sequence comes from Sphaerodactylus townsendi, assembly GCF_021028975.2. NCBI lineage: Eukaryota > Metazoa > Chordata > Lepidosauria > Squamata > Sphaerodactylidae > Sphaerodactylus > Sphaerodactylus townsendi. The sequence goes on along the minus strand of NC_059426.1, from coordinate 21,075,863 downwards.
AGAATGAATATATTTTAGGAATCAGTTCTGTAGCAGGATCTGAGCTGGGCTAAATGAATTGCAGAGAATTAATGTGGCATTTTCTATTGACTGGAACTGAATGGCTGGCAATTTTCTATTTTGTTCAAGAAATCCTGCATTATGCCTTGTTCCTTGGCCTAAACCACTCCTGTCCCGGTCACATTTAGTACAATCACATCCATGTTTTTTCACACACCTCATGGAAAGAAATATGAATTGCATCTGCATTCAGCCTAAATTAGACACTGCAATAATAACAAATCAGTCCTTTTTTCTTTCAATTGCAGTTTTATTCATATTGTTTTACTGTGTTTTTATGATAATTTTATTTATATTGTAACTCTCCTTGAGTTCCACAAGAAAGAAAGACGGCTAGTAATTGAGAGAAATAAATCAAGAAGAAATAAATCAACTTCCTAATACTGATAGCTCAGTAATTTGTGTAGTATATGGTAGGACGAATGTTGACTCTCGGGCCTTATGTCTGATGGCCTAGGACACCATTGGTCCTTGATGCTTAGAGGTGCCACTTCTGGATTGGGAAATTCTTGGAAATTTTGGGGTGGAGCCTGAGGAGAGCAGGTTTTGGTGAGAGGAGGAACCTCAGTGGGGTATAATGCCACAGAGTCCATCCTCCAAAGCAGCCATTTTCTCCAGCAGAACTTATCTTTGTTGTCTGCAGATCAGTTATAATTCCAGGAGACCTCTAGGCTCCATTTGGTGATTGACAGCCCTATCAATGCTTGCTTCATTCTCTGTTCCAACAATATAAACCTCCCTGCTGTGCCCTTGTTAAAAATTTCCCTAATATTCCTGCACCTTTTATAGACCATTCTCCTTCCCATTGTGTATGGTTGAGTTTTGTTGCATCTTCAATCTGGCCATCTTTTGAATTCAAAAGAAGTAAACTTCAGGATTATTTTACTTTCACCCACCAGACCAGGATTCAGAAAGGAGTCTGCTAAGTCCCATTTTAGGATTGCAGAATTCATAGCCTTTCATCCACCAGGCCAGGCCTTGCTGATCCTTCTCAAGACAGGCTGACGATCTCATTCAGCTAGAGCAGAGGTGTCCAACTCTGGCGCTTCAGATGTTCATGGACTACAATTCCCATCAGCCCTTGCTGGCTTGGAGCTGATGGGAATTGTAGTCCATGAACATCTGAAGTGTCAGAGTTGGACACCCCTGAGCTAGAGCCTCCACATTTCTTCACAGCTTCCCACAGGTGCCCCTCCACAGGTTTTCTGCTGTGTTTCCCCAGTGGGAAAAAACCAAGGCAGTATTACCAACCTGTCCCCATACTTCTCACCTGCCTCCTGAGAAGGCCAGGCTCATCAATTTTGGGAAAATGAACTGAAGACTTTTTCCTCTCTTTTTTGAATAGGTGAGATCCTTATTGGAGGACAGCAGCACTTTTACATGGAAACTCAGAGTATTCTTGCCATTCCAAAAGGGGAAGATAAAGAAATGGATATCTATGCATCAACTCAGCATCCAATGTTTGTACAGGTTAGAGGACAACACCAAAATCATTTTTGGCATATTATAGTGGTCCCTCCCAGTAACATAAGATGATCACTGCTTTGTCATAATCTCTTCCACTAAGTAGGATAATTCATAGCCCCATCCAAAGGTGTGTGTGTGGGGAGGGGTGAATCCACCTATGGGAGTGGTGCAGTGCTGGCGGATTTGCCTTCCCCAGGGCATTTGCCCCGGCAAAGGGGCGATTTTACCAGCATACGTCAGCCACCACCCTACCTGGCCTTGGGACACCGCGCCAAATGCAATTCCAGCATTCCAGTGTCTTTGCCTCTGCCAAGCATAGCGGAGCCGGGCTGGAGAAGGAGCCAATGTTAGTCAGGTTCCTCTCAGCCATTAGCCCTGTTACGTCAACGGCCTGGGCTTTATGGTGGTGTAAGTCTGTTAAGTCCAGCAAAATGGTGGCATAAGTCTATTAAGTCCGATGGAGGCTTCTCGGCGGCAGGGAGGCATTTTTGCTTCTTGAGCCACCCCATACCACCAGGAAGCCTCTATGGGAGCAGTGGGGAGGTGTGGCCACAGTGCCATAGCTGGCTGCCTGGTCCCTTGGATGGTGGGGCTGTGAATGAAGTTAGAACATCAATATTATGAGCTGATCTGTCATTCTGGAATATCCTCTACATGGAGACTTGCTAAATACTGAGTCTGAACATCTTTCGGAAACATTAGAGCCTATTCATTGATAGTTCGGGGGTTAATCGGGTGGTTCATCAGATTTGGAAAGATTTCTCCATTGGGGTTGTGTGATTGGTTTGAAGCGCCATGTTTAATTGTGATCTCAGCCATGAACTTGTATTCTTAGGCAAATCCAAGTTCTTACACACACACACTGAATAATTCACATCCAATCCACCTTCAATGCACTTCAACAATTTCTTGCAAGTAGATGTTGCCAGTTCACACCGTAAAATTCAGTTGCAAAGTGCAATGAAGGCGAATTGGTAGTGTGTGTCATTGTTCTGCCTCACTGGGTTGTTGTACTGTTAATTATATATTTTTATCTTTGTTTTGTGGTTTTATGGGTTTTTTAATTGTCATTTTGATTTAGATTGTATATCACCAAACTGAGGAAAGGTTAGGTATAAATTTTTAAACAAATATATTCAAAACATTTTTAGCAGCTAAGAAAAGCCCTGCATTGTTAAAAATGCAAATAAAATGTGTATAAAGGCTGAGTCTGTGTTCAATCGCTATTTCTAAGAAAATTAGGTTTTAGAAGCCCTCCAAAGTATTTTTGTGAGTCCAAAAATTCTATTTTGTGAGTTTTGTTTTATTGGCCAAAAACGGCATACAATGTCAAAGATATGCCAGCCCTGTAAAATAAATAACTAGTGTTTTGTCTTTTTGCAGGAGTTGGTGGCATCATGCTTAGGTGTCCCAAGAAATCGGATTATGTGCCATGTGAAAAGAATTGGAGGAGCTTTTGGTGGGAAACTGATGAAAACTAGTCACTTGGCTTGTATTACCGCTGTGGCAGCCAACAAGTGAGGATATGTTGATCATGGTTTGGGAATCTGGTGGTGGTTGTTCAACAAGAGAAATGAGAAAATCCTGTCATGGGTTACTGCAGTAGATTGAAGTAGCCGTTAATGTTTTGAACTGAGTAGTTGAAACCCAGCTGACAAATAATTAGAAAACTAAGAACTATCTATCTTTCAATACTTAAATCCTGTAAACATGTTTAATCTAATACCAATTAAGTATAAAAAAAATAGAAGCCCTGAAAGGAAACACCTAAGTTGGAGACATCTAAGATGCTACAGGCATGAATAATGAAAAAGAACTGCTGATTCCCATCTAAATTGCCGCAAGGAGTGCTTTTATCTGGAAAGGGTCCTATCCCTTGATTACCTGTGTGGCAAGCAGAAATTAGACTGCTGAATCTTTTCCAGGATGAAGGATCTGCGATGAGAATGTTGTATGAATGTGTTTCCTCTTGCACAGGTGAAAGGAGCCAGATGGTGTTCGATTAGGATCAGGGTTTAGAATTTGCTTAGATTAGGATCAGGGCTTAGAATTTGCTTTAGCACATGTTTTGTTTGGCTTCTAAACTGACCAACTCAGCCCCACCTACCTCACAAGGTGTCTGTTGGGGGGAAAGGGTGGGAAAAGGAGCTTGTAAGCCACCTTGAGTCCCCTTACAGGAGAGAGAGGTGGGGTATAAATCCAAATTCTTCTTCTTCTAAGAGATTGAAAATGCTTTTAGGAAATTTCCCCAAGCCAAGTACAGTTCTCATCTTCCCCTCCAGTTACGTTTGAAACCTGAGTTTGTCCTAGATATTTTGATGTCTCCAGTGAAATTGTTTTAACAGTTACTCCTCACGCTGAACAAAATGTTAACTCATGAGTTGTAATTAAAGGTGATGCTTTCATGGGTATTAGCACAGTGGTTCTTAAGACAGTATTTACATTTAAACTTTTACTTTCCCTAGATTGCATACATTATCTTTTGATATTTTTTACAAGCTGGAGATCACAAAGAATTGCAGGGACGGGAACAACCTGGAAAACCTCCAAAATCACTTTCCCTCCTGAGTATTCTACAAACTGTTAGTGCCTCCCCTCCCCACGCTTTATTTAACTGAGTCAGCTGCTTTCCACATTCTGTCCTTACAGAGCAGTAATCCTTGATTTCTTGCTCCCAGGCACCATGGCCCTCCTAATGGGGTTCCTGGAACCCATTTGCTTCTTCAACTAAGCAGTATCAGCTTTCCTGTATGTCAGTAGAGTAGGAGGTACTTCAGGAGAACCCAGGAGGCACCACTATGGTATGTGAAGGGAACACTGATCTAGAAACAGCTGCCTCCACCATAGGAAAATACTTAGCTTGTAACCTCCTTTTTTGATTGGCCCCAGCATTGCCCCTGGCAGCCACTTAGCTCTGACGCTGCAGCATCACTGTCAGCACTGTGGTTAAGCTGAGCCACAGGCAGTGTTTGGTTTCAGCCCTCGGGGGCGTCAGGGCACCAGCAGTCATCCTCAGTCTCTTCCTAGTAACACATTGCACTCCAGGCAGGCCTGACTCTCAGCAGGGTTCTCTTGCTCTTCTCCTTCAGTAAAATAAAAACTCTTAAGTAAAAGTTTGGGTAAAAAGATGTGTTTTGACCTTGTGCCTAAAAGGAAGTAAAGTAGCACCAGGCAAACCTCAAAGGGAGGGGATTCCAGAGATGAGGTGCCACCACAAAAAAGATCCTGTCTCTAGTAATCTCCTGCCTCATCCCTGAATGTGACACAGAGGGCAGGGCTTGAGAGGCAGATCTTAACTTGCAGGCTGGAAAGTTTGGGAATAGATGGACACCTTAAAATAGCCGCCTCCACCCTTGCATGTGGTGAAAAAAACCAGCTTTTTGTAAAATAATTGCAGTAGCCGTACATACAACCTTCAACAACCACTTATTCTTACACACACACACACACACACACACACACACACACACACACACACACACACACACACACATGTAATTCCACCTTCAACAACCGCTTACTCCTACATACACACACACAAAAGTATCTTCAAGTCACAGCTGACATATTTCTATTTTCTATTCTACTTCTATTTACATTTATTACCCACCCTTTATAACAGTCTCAGACATATGGGAACAGCATAGGGCTTTCAAAATGAAAGGCATTCAGAGTTTGTAATTGGCTGGCTCCAGGTGGGCTGAGGGAATTCTGAGAGAACTGTGACTAGCCTAAGGTCACCCAGTAGGCTCCATGTATAGGAGCAGGGAAACAAATTCAGTTCATCGGCCCCTCAATGATGCGAGTGGCCTCTACCTGGGCCAGGGCCTTCACTTCCCTGGCCCCTGCCTGGTGAAACGCTCACCCTCCAGCCATCAGGGCCCTGCGGGACCTTGGACAGTTCCGCAGGGCCTGTAAAACAGAGTTGTTCCACCGGGCTTCGGGGGGGGGGAGTCGCTGATTGCCTTCCTCGCCATCCCCCCATATACCATCATCATTGGCTGCCATGCGCTGTGCCTGGTCCCCTCCCAGTGGGATAGGAGATTTCTTCAGGTTTCCATCTAATATTAGGTTTTTCTGGTTTTTTTGATGCTGTATTTAAATTAATTTCATTTTAATTATTAGATTGTGATTATTTTAATTATTTTATCTTCTGTACATCACCCAGAGCCCTTTGGGGGTGGGTGGTATAACAAGTTGAACTAATAAATAAGAGTCCACTGCTCATATGGAGGAGTAGGGAATCAAGCCTAGTTCTCCAGATTAGAATCCTTCTCTTAACCACTACACCACACTAGTTCTTGTACATATCTATACACATACTGGTTTGAGATGACTCTGTTAATAATAAACTTTTTTTCCCTCATAGTCTTTCCTCCAAGCTCTCCATTCTTTGGTTTGATTGTGACATGAGTATTTTGTCAGCACTGTTTGAGGTCACTCATTGCCTAATGGGTTTAGCTTCCATTGCCTAACTAATCACTCCCACTCCCTTTGTTTTTTGTTCCAGGACAGGCCATGCAGTTCGCTGCATTCTGGACAGAGGCACTGATGCATTAGTCTGTGGAGGCCGGCACCCTGCCATTGGCAAATACAAAGTAAGCAATGGGACAAACCCCATGCACTGTGGGTGATTCACAGGAAAAATTAATTGTATTTAAATGTCAACATTCAGTCAGTTCAGAATGGTCTCGTGTAGGCTAGCGCAAGCAGAGCTGGGAGCAGATGAGTTGTTGCTTGCCACAGATGTGAGCTCACTGGATAGCTTTAGGCAGCCGATCCTTTCCCAGAGCCAAACTAGAATATTGAAAGATCACCAGCTTTATTTGTGACTTTATTTCCCACACTTCCCAATGGTCAGTCCCCTGGATCAGAACCCAGTAAACACTCGAATGGTTCAAGGAATTTATTGGCAGACTTCAGAGAACAAGGAAAAAGACAATTCTGGCAAAAAGGTGCCAAGCAATTGACAATAAGATCCCCACATGAGAACAGTACAGCAAAGAGAAACCCAGACTTGAAGACCATTCCAGCAGTAGACTCCCAAGGCCAGACAGTAAGATAGCCAACACCTGCAAAAGCGAAAGCAACTCCACACGACTTCCCCGCACCAGAAGCAGGCCTGACACCAATAAACAGCCGGGCTCAGAGCAGCTAACAGATATAAAAATAAAATATCTGTAACAATGCGACAATTAAATTGAAAGTAGCAATAAAATATCAGTTCTTGATGGCATCATGACAATTCTTTAAATGTTTACTAGAGCGCCCTCCTCATTTATTGCCATCTGCAAACACAAACAATTGACTATCAGATATTCATGGATGCCAGTCTGACCAGGTGGAACACCACTCGGGAAGGAATTCTTGTACAAGGAAGATGGTCCCCACAATTACATAATGGATTTGCTAACATGGGGGTACAGTTTTAGGGAAATACGTTACCAAGGGGAATGTAACTGGAAAAAGGTTGGGAACCACTATAAAGAAGACTAGACGGAGCAACCCAGGTTCTGCACTTATTGTCAGTGCTAGGGTGATAGAAGATCAGTGAGGCAACTTTTCATACTTAGGGAAGTTTCATCCTTAGAGGTTTTCTTCATCCAGAGATTTTAAACTAGGGGTCCTCAACATGGTGCCCATGGGATTATGGTACCCATCAACACCTTTCTTAATGTCCAAGTGTTTTTACAAAGTGGGTGAAACCAGGTGGGGTTTTCCCTTCTCACCATACACTGTCTTTTATTGATAGGAAAAATGCAGCTGTTTGTGTTGGCCCTTTAGAAAAAGTAAAAATCACTTAATGTCTGCATTAGCTCCAACTGAAAGTGACAAATGTTGTGGAAATGCTTTTGAAATGTTGAATGTATCACCCTCTTAAATTGTCCTGATTTGTGTATCACAACCATAAAAAGAGTTTACTTAAAAGTCATTTGACTAGGTTCTGTTCAGGGTTCTTATCCTCTTTTGCTATACAGTTATAACTAAATGAATGATACCAATATAACAGACCTCTAAATATACTGAACTTTTAATCCCATACAGGTCGGCTTCCTGACTAATGGCAGAATTTTAGCTATGGATATCAGTGTGTATGTTAATGGAGGATGTACTCCTGATGATTCCATTCTGGTGGGTATTTCTTTAAGCAGATCTTCTAGTCATCTCAAACATCTTTCTAAGTGAAATCAGGTCAAAAAGAAGCAAGATTTTGTGCATTCTTTTTTGTGGCACTGCCTCAAGACCTGTGCAGATGTATGATGTCAGTTTTAAAATGCTGCATTACTGTTCCTACTCTTCACTGATGCAGTGGAAGAGTATCATGCCTCGGAAGAAACAATTAAAGAAAATAAAGCTCTCAAAATGTTCTCAATGTAGCTGAGGCTATAAGCGGGAATTGGAATGGAGTATCTGCATTTCTTGTTACTGATAGCGAAAGTGTTATCCAATAGATCTCTCTAGAACTTTCAGATATAGCTTGTACGAGTCTCATAAAACGTAAGAGCCATTTAATGCATTTCTTTTGCTAACAAGTCACAGCTGACTAATGGTGACCCTGTGGGGTTTTCAAGGCAAGAGTTCTTCAAAGGTGGTTTGCCTATCACTGTGACACAACCCTGGACTTCCTTGGTGGTCTCCCATCAAAATACTAGCCAGGGCCTACCCTTCTCCACTGTTGAGATCTGCCAAGATTGGGCTAGCCTGGACCATCCAAGTCAAGGCAATAGGTGAATGATGCATAGGGTTACCAACCTCCAGCTGGCACCTGGAGATTTTGTGCTATAACAATTGATCTCCAGACAGTGGCGTATTGACAGAAAATGAAGCTGGGGCAAAAACTGAGTTTTCCACACAATCCCAATAGGGCCTGGGGCAAGAACTGAGTTTTCTTTTGTATTTTTGCTTGCCAAAAAATTAAAGCATTTTTAAATCAATGGCAGATTCCTCATGGGCCAAAAACAGCGGTGTGAAAACAGTGTGAAAATGGTGTAAAAGGGTTTAAAATGGTGTAAAAGGTTTTACACCATTTTCACACTGTTTTCACACCACTGTTTTTGGCCCATGCGGAATCCGCCTTTCATTTTTACAGTGATGCAAAACATTATTTCCTCTTTCTTTTTATCTTAACTTGTCAATATAAGCTGAACAGCTCTAATGCCCATCCATTAATGTTCCCATAATGCAGATTATTGAGATAGTCCTATTAAAAATGGATAATGCATACAACATCCCAAATGTACGAACCTGTGCTCGTGCTTGCAAGACAAACCTGCCATCCAACACAGCTTTCCGTGGATTTGGCTTCCCACAAGGGGGACTGGTTACTGAATCCTGGGTAACACGTGTGGCAGCCAGATGTGGTTTATTACCAGAGCAGGTGAGATGAAAGAGGAAGGATGGAATGCTTATTCTTACAACATGTTCTGAACAAATACAAAAGAGACATATTATTGCCAGTGGGAATTCTGGGAAATGGTATGAGAGTGTGAATCTTGGATATTAGCCCCAGAGCGCCCAGCCCAAAATGACCTGAAGAAAAAAGAACGGGCTTTAGAGAAACTTGTATATCCTTGAATCATCACACACCTCTTGGAAGATTATCCAGTAGTGCTTATCAGGAGCACCTGTAGGGAAGCATTACAATATTAACTGACTCATCCCAGCAGAGGAAATGAACACTTTTCAGCTTCTCCTAATGTTGGTCTTATTAACATGAATGGGTTAATGATCATCAACTGAACTACCAGTTATTAATACACTGATGATTTACTGAATAGGATCAGGAGGGAGAATTGCGAGAATCCTTCTAGGTAGGAACACTGGCCTGTCAGGGTTCCTTATAGCTGAATGCAGTGTGAGCAGTGGACATCTCTATTTTCTGCATTAGCCTCTAGGTGTAGGCATCTGTTGAAAATGCCATGTTATCTGACTCCTAGCCCCTTTTTTTCAAATTAAACCTATATTAACATATTTTGGTGATTGGAATTAAAGTCTGTTTTGGGGATCCTGAGTATTATTGTTCATTTTATTTTTTAAAAAAATTATACTGAATGAATGAATGAATTTTATTATTGCGGTCAAAGATCAGTCCTTAAAAGTTTCTACATCATTTCGTCCATAAAATACCTATATACAGATCTGATGTACCTTCTGCTGTTACAGAAGTACATACAATAAAATATACAGTTACATAAAAATAACCTCAAGATTCAGTTCCTTAGATGGGCAATCCAAAAGTACAGTCATAATATCCATGTACACACTATTATCACATTCCCATCATATCTTAATCTCCCCACTACTAAAACATATGTATCATAAATTTGTCTTAAAATTCCTTTGAATTTAGCTCTTCTTCACTTGTCATAATAGTCTTAAATATATATATATTTATATATGTATCAAAATTCTAGCCCTTAAATTATACTGCTTTTCCGTCTGATCATAGACTTCAAGCAAAAACACAAACATTAAAACATGTGAATAATTAAGAATAACCTTTAAAGTGATAACATATTTCAATAAAAGGACATAAATAAACACCAGAAGCAAGGAGGAGTGCCAATAATGGTTATTTATGTTAGTATTCTTTATATTTTTATGCTGCATCATCTCTTGCATGGTCTCTGGTTAGTTTGCAATAAAATGTTCAACAATAAACATTCAGTAAATATATTTGAACATTGAAATAGCTCCAGCTAGTAAAATACAATTACAATAAGAATTCATGAAACATATAAATAAGCAGATTCCTAAAAAGAAGTCCAGTCAACAATTACCAGATACAGGCAGTAGGAAAAGTATAATTTCTTTGCTGCCCCTCACCTCTGCCTTATAGACCTTTAGATGGGTTCTGTAAAATTACCTTGTAAAGTTGATGGTATAACACCCCCCCCCCCCCCAAAAAAAAATCTCCCCCTGGCAGAGAACACCGATAGAGGAAGATAGAGGAATCCCTGTGGGGGATAGGGTGGGATATAAATCCAATAAATAAATAAATCTCCCTGGAGATGGAGTTCCAAAGTTTGATGCCGCAACTGAGAAAGTCCTTTCTTGAGTTGCCATTCATTTAGCCTCAGATGTCAGGGTCAACCAGAGCACGATCTCCAAAGACATCTGGAGTGAGTGTGGAAGAAGGCAGTCCTTAAGGTATGTTGGCTACAGGCCACCCTGGGATTTAAAGATCAATGTCAGTACTTTGAATTTAATTCAGAAACCAATTGGAAGCCAGTGTAGATGGAAGAAGACTAGAATGATGTGGTCAGTAAAACTCACTCTACTCAGAACTCTGACCCCAGCACTCTATACCAATGGTAGCTTCTTCAAACATAGCCCCACATAGAGCTGATATATGTTTATATAAATGCCACTATAACACTTGTTTTATGACCTGGTAGTATAACAAAATGAATCCCCGGTTTTGCCATTCTTATATATGATATCAGTAGGTCTCTGACCAAATTTTACCAGTATTCCCAGAAAATCTGGGATAGGTATTTTGTAAATATAATGAGAATTTCACAGTTCACTACAATTTATCTTTTGGGCATGCAGTGTTCATTTTAATTCTTTGCTTCCAGGTTAGGGAAATAAATATGTATAAAGAAAATGGACTAACCCCTTACAAACAAGAGCTCAAGCCCCAGAACTTGCTTAGGTGTTGGAATGAATGCATGGAGAAATCTGCATATTACACCAGAAAAGCAGCTGTGGATGAATTCAACAAACAAAATTACTGGAAGAAAAAAGGGATTGCCATTATACCCCTGAAGTTTCCAGTTGGTTTTTGCGTGCGAGTTCTAGGTCAGGTCAGTTTGTTTGAAAATATGCATAAATATCTTTGTGGGAGAGTTGTTAAAACCAAGGCACTGTTTCCCTCAACTGCAAGGAGGAACTGGGAGACACTCTGTGTCCATCGGTGATTTGGATACTCTGCACACTTATTTCTTTTCAGGAAGGAAAATTGAGCAAAATTTGTTTATTTTAGTTACAACATATCCACCTTTCTGCCCAATCAGGGCCAGCAAGACAGCTGAAGCAAGCATATTAAAATATATATAATGAAATCTAAAGGCAGCTAAAGACAGATATATAAAACACACAAACTAAAAGAAAAGTCAGAAAGAAACACCAGACAAGACAAAACAGTTTTTTCACCAACTGAAGAAAGATAGCAATGGAGGGTGACTGGTAAATTTTCCTGGATAGAAAGTTCTATAATTTTGGTACCATGACTGAGAAGGCCCTGTCTCGATTTGCTATCTATCTAGTCCCCAAAGGTGGGGCCACCCAAAACAAAAGATGACCACGGTCGGTCGGTCGGTATGGGAGTAGGCGGTTCTTGCCTAGCTCAGGCTAGGTCAGTCTCATCAGATCTTAGAAGCTAAAAAGGATCAGTATTCGGGTGAGCTACAAAAATTCCCTTCCTTTTGAAGAAACTGAATCTTGTATCCAACTGTGAACAACTATATGGGGTGCTTCTTCCTTTCAGTGAATGGACTTAGGTTCCTTTTGGGCATTTGAATCTGGAGTGCAGCACAATATCTGTGAAGGTTCTAAGCAAATACATCCAGCCCAAAATCTCAAAATGTGTGGGTGAAACAACATGGCACTGTGCTATGTATTTTGGTATATGAGCTGCTGCTGCTGATTCCCTTGCTGGTCTTGATTCCCTTGTCAATGTTTTGGTTCAGTTAGCTGCAGAGTTGGAACCTTGTCCTCTGTTGTCTCTGGAAACGGGGTGGCCATGCCAGCAGGGCTGATGGGAATTGTAGCCCATGAACATCTGAAGTGCCAGAGTTGGGACACCCCTGTTATAACTTATACAACATCTTTTGCAGGTTTCGTATCCCCATTAGGGCAAAGGCAGGTGGCTAGGGCTCAGTGAGATCTGCTTGGCATGCAGAAGGTCCCAGGTTGAATCCCGGGCATATCCAGGTAAAAAGATAAGGTAGAAGGTGATGTGAAGAACCTCCCCATGAGACTCTGGGGGAGGGGGGGTCGCTGCCTGTCTGAGTAGACTATACTGACCTTGAGGAATCAATTATCTTTGTGCTGACACCTGAATAGGATTAAGCGCCACTGTTCTCTCACTGGCCTCCTATTTTTGCTGCTCTAATTGATATTGTTGTACCACTGTACAAGTAACTGTTACATCATATTGTCTACTGTGCAATGGTAAGGCTGTGTTGGCATAACACAGTGATCCTATCCCCATCCGACAAGTGCAGCTTCAGAATAGGATTGCTCTGTTATGTAGTCATTCAGATAATCCAGATCTCTGTTTCCTTGACTAATACCCCAAAATGCTGCTCCACATTTTTAAGGTTTGTTTGTTTGTTTTTGCTTTGGGTTTGGTAGGCTGCTGCTCTGGTTCATTTATATACTGATGGGTCCGTGCTCCTGACACATGGTGGCATAGAAATGGGACAAGGACTTCACACCAAAATGATCCAGGTACTTAAGGACCAAAGTATCTCTTGTTAACTTGTATAAAGCAAGGCAAATTTTGTATGAGATCTCATTTTTCCTTTGTGCATTAAGCAATGAAAATGACTATTTAAAATAGCATTCATCAGTTATATTACTTGCTGGCACAATTCCATTCTGCAACTGAAGAAGGAACCACCACAGTATCAGAAGAACCAGAGAGAGGGGAATCTGTCATCATGTGGAAAAGGTTAAATGCGTTAACTTACTTTAGGCTCCCAATATACAATAGTTAACACATTGTGCCTTTTCCACGTGGTGATATATTCCCCTCTCTCTGGCACAATTCTGTGGGAATCAATGAAGTGCCAAGCTGTTTCTTGGCATTGTCTGTGTAATGGTTCTGTCCTAAAAAAACAAGGACACTTGCAAGCGTCTTGAAGATCCAGAAACATTGATTCAGTTCAGACAATATGAAACCAGGGCCTAAATTCCTCTGTGGTTAATGGGATTCTCTGAATGCTGGCACTATCTATGCTTAGATAGGATCTCTCAAAGCAGGATATCAAACCATGGTTTGAAGTTGGTTTATTAAACACAGTCAATCTTAACTGTGACTTCCTGTGTTGTGGAATGACAGGCAATTGTGACTTGTTCTCCAGTGCCATTGTAAAGGATTCAATGGTGTTGATGGTGAAGTAACCTTGAGTGCATTCCACAGCCCGGGCGATGGGCCAGATGCATCGGCGGAGACTTTATCTTTGCGCGGGAGATGAAGTCTCCGTTCCCATGGGAAGCAGGAAGGGGGGATGGGGTGAATGGCATTATAACCTGTGCTTCTGGCGGGAAGTGTCATTCCTGCCACTGCGTGTACTTGAGCTTTCTAAGATGTCTTAATAAATGGACTTTTACTACCAAAGCCTTTTATTTCTGCGTCTATGGAATTCCTTACATTGTGGCAGGAATCATAATTCATCTATATTCCTGTGCAGTGGACCTCTTGTCTTGCGATGGAGAGGTTGAATTTTACTGCGGAAGGTGCGGTAGCCCCCAAAGAGGGCTCCGACCTTTCCCTTCTGGATCTGGAGGAACCAGCAGGAGAACGGGCCTCGCTGGTGGCTCTTTCCCGCCCTCGTATCAGCACGAAGTCTTCCTTTACTCCGTTGGAACGAGGGACGGACGCATCGACCATGGGGACTTCCGTGAGTCGTCTGGCGCGCTGTCTATGGATCGAGCGCCTGTGGATCGGATTTCTACCCGTTCTCGTGTGGATTACAAACCTCAGATGCAACCTGTCATGGAGGAGACGGGCTTGACCACCTTTCATAGCGGCAACCCAGGAATCCATTGAACGATTCCTGACTCGTATTTTGGTGATGTTCCCCAAAGAACCACCGTGCACAGCACTGGGGCCCGTCCAAAGGACACCGACTCAACCTGGAATTGGGAGGGGTATCCGCATCGCTTCCCAATCGGACCCCCCCCCATCCCGGCCCTGGGCGATCAGCACCTGAGGGTTTCGGGAGCCACCGTGGCTACGGGCGCTACGGTGTTCTCGGTGGTCATTTCCCGATGACGAAGAGTCTGAAGAAAGCCTGCATTCCCAGCCGACCGGCTTCCTCTCCCATCGAAAAGACTGGCTGAGGAAGTAGGGCGACTTCGGGAGATGCCTGCCGCATGGAACGGAACGCCAGCTATGGAGGGAGGAACGGGCACAGTTGCAGCAAGAGCTAAACCCTGCAGAGGGACCGGAACAGCAACGCGAAAGAAGTTCAGCTCTGAGTTGGACCGTACAAAGACGCCCAACGGGTAATATGCCCAGAATCTGTCAGTCCATGATAAAGTCCTGAACAGTCCAGACTGGATTTTACAACGCAACGCCGAAAGCGCCTGTACTCTGGCGCATTCAGTGAACTCACTGAAGCCCTTAAACGGACTTAACTGCTTAAATTAGGGCGAAAAGCTGCTTTGCATGCTAATTCAAGATGCATTGACTCTAGCGAGAGGAGCTGGTTGCTTTGGAGAGGGAACTAAGGGAGGCAGCAGACCAGGGGGCCGCTAAGTTGGAACCTATGCAGCTACTGATCATGCCGTTAGGGGGCCACGCACTGGGTCCTGCCACCCAAACGCCAGCGCACCGCCAGCTCGATTCCATTCTTGTACAACAGCCGCTTCTGCCCAACCTGCTTCAGCCAGCTAAATCCACCTTCCCCAGCAGGCTAAGAGCTTCGCCGAACGGGCTACTTCCGCCCCCCGATACCAGCCCGCTTTTGATGGGACCGCCCAAACTTCCCTACTTCATCTTGCAACTCAATGCCCACTTGGAAGACTATGATGATCTATACCGGCCTGAACGCCAAAAAATATCGGACATCGCTCAAGTCCTAGATGGGCGGCAGCTGACTGGTTCGTGACTGTTTGGATTTGCAGGATAGGGACTCTCGACAGTGCCCGTGATTCCTCCAAGCTTTGAGAGCCAAGATCCAGGCCGAGAATGAAGCTATCCGCGACCATCAAAACCATCCAGCAAGGCAACCTTCGCTTTGCAGAATTCTGTCCTGCGGAATTTCGTATGCTCGACTTCCTCCTGAGTGGCCTGAACGCATGAAATGCTAATACTTCTCGGATGCTGTGGATAGCAAGCCACGAAACGGTAAGCTTTTAATTCGGCTCCTCGCACTACGCAGATTGGATCCAGTTGGGGTCTCAAGTGGCGGCTCGCTTGAATACGCCATTAAGGAGGCCTACCTGAAAACCACTACTGTGTCCACTCAAGTCAAGCTCCAGCCTCACCAAAACCACCTTCTGAACGCCGTCACGAATTTGGGTTCTTTACCGCGGAGGGCCAGGTCATTCAGTCAGCCAACTGTCCCAAGAAACAAACCAACCGCCCAGCTCCGCCAGACTGGCTCGCCAAACCACCACACGCAGGTCAGGGTCAGCCCACTGGCTCATCTAAAGCGGTGACCGGCATGCACCCAGAGGAGGGGAAGCAGCTGTCTGTCTTTCTTCAGCCCCCATGGACATGGGCTCACTCCTGACGCGTGAGTGAAGGCAGCCCCATTACTGTTCAAGCATTTCTGGCCAACCCCGCTTAAAACACACCGCGACATAGCCTCGGCCTCAGGATTCCGGCTGCCCCACTGCTTAATGCGGTTCCAGGTGGCAGAGGAGCCAGGGTCTGGACCGAATCCCCTGGCTAAGCCCATACCATTCACCTTAAATGGCCCGTTCCAAGGACCGCCCAATACAAAACACAGCCGGCTCCTCCCTCCGCTATACTTCGACCATTGGGAGAAAAATTAGTTTCCTCATTTTGGCCAGTGGCCAAACACTCCATAGTTTTGGGCATGCCTTGGTTATTGCTGTCTACATGAACCAAAATTCATTTGGAAAGAAAGGATCCTAGACCACTGACCTCCCTGCGTGAACACATGAATTGGGAAGAAAACCCAACGCTTCCTGACACCCTCTGGCTTCCCTCAGTGATTGCTCCCATTCTATTGACATCCCACCTGCATATCAGGATCTAGCCAGTTTTTCAGGAGCAGGAATGCGCATCAATTGCCACCCACAGAGACACTGACTGTAAAATTGTCATACAACCAGGGCGAACTGCCCAAGGGTAGAATTCCACCGCATGAGTCCCAATGAGGAGAAGGAACTTCGCTTTTAGACAAGAACCTTGCTCGCGTTTCATACGGGCGGGCTACCAAACACACACACGCTGCTCCTGTTTTGTTTGTCAAAAGAAAGATGGGTCTTTTACGTTTTGCACAGATTATCGAGGTCTCAATGCGTCTCCCCTGTCCAATAAATATCCTTTTGCCTTTGATCAAGGACCTTTAGATGCACTCGCAAAGGACGCATTTTACTAAATTAGACTTTGAGAGAAGCTTACTACAGAGTCAGAATTGCTGAAGGATATGAACACCTGACTTTAATACAAAGTTTGACAGTTTGAATATTTAATAATGCCATTCGCTAAGTGGGGCCCCGAGCTTTCATATGGCCCTTAAGTTCTCCATGATTTACCGTACAAGGGAGTTGTTGTATATTTAGATGACGCTTTAATTTACTCGCGAAAGTTCATAGAAGAGCGAAATATTGTCCGAGGTATTGAAACGCTTGCTTGACAACTCTCTTTGCCAAACTCTCCGTAAAATGCTGTTTTCATCAGACCTCCATTGACTATTTAAGTTACCGGATCTCGCCAGGGCTTAAAATGATCCTGCTAAATTGACGCGAGTCCTCCAATGGCCTGCCCCACCAACCGCGCAGCAACGCTTGGTTTTATAATTTCTATCGCGGATTTTATACCCCAATTCTGGTTGAACTGAATTCTCCTCTCACAGACCTTCACGCACTAAGGGTAAAGATCACTGTCCGCCAGTTCGGGCCCCCCCCCCTTTCGTCTGGTCTGGAGGAATAAACAGCCTTTAACCGTTAAAATCTGCTACTCACCAACCTATCCTAAAGCACCCCAACCCAGATCTCCGCTTGTGGTTCTACCGGACGCCGGACAAAGCACTCGGGCAGCCCTGTTGTATGAAAAATAAAGATGGTAGACTGGTTCCGCGGTGCTTATTTGTCTAAAAAATTCCCTCTGCGTCAACTCAACTGGACTAGAGACAAGGAGACCGCGCCATCAAAGCAGCACTTCCACTTCTGGCGCCACTGGCTGGAGGGGGGGCTAAGCACCTTTCAAGTTTGGTCGGATCATAAAACCTGGCAGCTCTTTCCACCCTCAAGATGTCCGCAAAACAACTCTCACAGCCGCATTTCTCTCGCTTCTCTTTACAGTCCATTTCGTGGGAAACCAACAACTGGCTGACGCTACCAAGGCCACCCGGGAGGGGTGGAGCTGCCTTGGCAGACATTCCACGACTGTTCTTCCCTCCCAGTGCTGGGGTTGGCTGTCACCCGATCTCAAACGGGCCCCGGGCCCCTCCACCCCTGCCTCAGTCTCGCTCTCCTTTCCCCAAGTGGAATTGGAGGAGGCGGGCTGCATGAGCCTCCAGCGACTGAAGGGGACCCCACCGTTTGGGAGAATGGAGTTTGGCGGAGGGGGAAGGTACCGCCTCCCTCCGCAGCGTTCTGAAGCTTGCCACGATGCCCGGTCGGGTTGGACATTTTGGTTTGAAAACTCTGCACTTAGCCCACCGGGCTTGGTGGCGCTGCACGCGCAGCATTATTGAGAGGCTTACATTAAAGGCTGCTCGGTTTGTGCAGAAGCCAAAACTATCCCGGAAAGCCCCATGGACTGTTGAACTCTCCCGTAGCTTCCCACTTTGGGAAGTCATCTCCATGGATTTTCATTACAGATTTGCCCGAAAGTCATGGCAACACGTTTTATGGGTGGTGGTAGATTTATTCTCTAAGTAAGCCCATTTTTATTCCATGTGCTTCCATCCCTCCGCTTCCTGCTGGCACGGGTTGTTTATTCAACATGTTTACCGCCTATCTTCCTCGCTTCCTCATGGCGGTGTGGTCTCCTAATCGCCGCCCCCCAATTCATCTCTAAAGTTCTGGAAAGCCGCTTTTAAGTTGTTGGGAGCCGCCGCCGTCAGCCCCCCTACCACGCTCAAAGTGACAAGCAGGAGAGAACCTAACAGAACTCCTAGAGCAGTATTTACGCAGCTACACCAACTACCACCAAGACAATTGTGCGAAGCTTATTCCGCTTTATGAAAGTACTTACAACAATGCGTTCATAGTAGCACAAAGAAAACCCCTTTGAAATTGTGTCTGGTCGCCTTTCCGGCCAAGGTTACCAACTACCCGCAGCAGCTTTGGACCCCCCAGAATTTCAACAATGGATTTCATCCCTGGCCGAGGGATGGAAGTCGGTCCAGACCGCTTTACAGCAAGCAGTTGACTCCCTAAAAATCGTGCAAGCGGATAAACACCGCCAGATTTCCTTCAGGGGTTCCTGGGTGTATTTATCTACAAAAAATCTCAGAGACGTGCATAAATTTTCCAAACTTGGCAAGAGATTTGTAGGACCTTTTCAGATTACTAAAGTGATTAATGATGTCACTGCCCGCTTAGATTTGCCTAACTCTCTTAGTAACATCCATCCTGTCTTCCATTCCAGCTTGCTCAAGGATTCGACAAGTTCGGCACGACTCCGCTACCGAGAGGCCCTCCACTATTATTGATGGCCACAAGCATACTTAAATTGACGCTATCCTGACTCTTTAATCGAACCGCTTTGCAATATTTAGTCTCTTGGGTGATATTCCTTCTGTATAATCAATGGGTTTATTCAAACATTGAAGCCCCCACCCTTATTTTCTGCTTCCACCGCTTCTTCCGCGATAAACCTGGGGAAGGTCTTTAGGGGAGGCAGAGTGTAAAGGATTCAATGGTGTTGATGGTGAAGTAACCTTGAGTGCCTTCCACAGCCCGGGCGATGGGCCCGATGCATCGGCGGCGACTTTATCTTTGCGCGGGAGATGAAGTCTCCGTTCCCATGGGAAGCAGGAAGGGGGGATGGGGTGAATGGCATTATAACCTGTGCTTCTGGCGGGAAGTGTCATTCCTGCCACTGCGTGTACTTGAGCTTTCTAAGATGTCTTAATAAATGGACTTTTACTACCAAAGCCTTTTATTTCTGCGTCTATGGAATTCCTTACAGCCATCCTGGTTCACTCTCCAGCTGCAGAGGTGCACAGCCAGCACAAAGGGGATTCTTTTGTCAAGGCAAGCCAGAGTTTGAGTGATTGTCTGAAAGCAGGATCATGGTTTTTCAAATGAATCGCAGTTAAAATAAACCATGGTTTTGTGTTATGTCAGAACTGAGCCACTATTTAGGTGTAAGTCTCATAGAACTGAAGTCTTCTGGCCGTTATGAAGGTTGGGTGAGAGAAGGCATGGGAGACATCTGCAGCTGTCACAGTGATCTCAAATGATGATGCCAGTATGTGGGAACTGCTGATAGCTTTGCCAACCAAAAGGTGATGGAAATTACTGCGATATTAAAAGCCAGGAGCAGAAATTCTCCAGCTCTGCTAGCCACCCAGTGTTTGACCACAATATTTGACTAGGGAGCAGCAGTGGTGTAGTCATGGTTAAGAGCAGGTATACTCAAATCTGGAGAACCGGGTTTGATTCCCTGCTCTGCCACTTGAGCTGTGGAGGCTTATCTGGGGAACTAGATTAGCCTGTGCACTCCAACACATGCCAGCTGGGCGACCTTGGACTAGTCACAGCTCTTCAGAGCTCTCTCAGGGAAAGGAGATTGTAAGCCCCTTTGAGTCTCCTTATAGGAGAGAAAGGGGGGTATCAATCCAAATTTCTCCTCCTCCTCCTCCTCTTCTTCTTCTTCTTCACATGAGCATCATTTCACCCTTTTTTCTGTTCCAGAAGAGAATCCAGGGCAACAGCATGTGTTGAATAAAGTTTGGAATATACCACTTTCAGATTGTATTGTGTTGTCCAGCCTATCTTTAAGACAGATATTAACTGCATTCATGTCTCATCCTAGGTTGCTAGCAGAGAATTAAAGATGCCATTGTCAAATATTCACTTTTGTGAGACAAGTACAACAACTGTCCCTAATGCCTGTGCTTCAGTAGGATCTATGGGAACTGATACCAATGGGATGGCAGTAAAGGTAATGTGGCATCACTGATAAAACTGTCATCTTGAGCTATAGAAGGGAAGTGACCAAAGACAGTGATGGTGCCATCATTATGAAATGCTCTTCCTTGTAATTGCATTTATTGGATTTACCTTACTGGATTTTAGGTGCAAAGTTAAATACCCATCCTTTGGTATTACAAAACATTATAATACTGATTTTCTCTATGGTTCATAAATTGACATGATTGTACTACCAAGAATGTTATTGTTGGGAAAAAAATGTTTTTGTTTGAAATTAATTTGATGGATTTGAACTTCTATTCTTTGTTATTTTCTTTCTGATTTGTAATTTTTGTATTATTAATGTGCACATGCAAAATTTTGGGGAGATGCTTGTATGCAAGCTTCTAGCTATTGATTATAACTGGAAGTTTTCCAAGTATCCACTATATCATATTTAAACATATTGTCTGCTAGTTGCCACTAAATCTATGAACCCAATTCAGTACGTATTTAGTGAGAAGATTTTGAGTTTTCCTGTAACAAGCTGCTTTGCAGAAAAGATTTATGTCTTGCTGGGTTACCAAACTCAGGTGAGAGGAAAAGCCAGAAGCTTGTTCAAATAAAAGCTCAGCTGGAATGTGTTCCACAGGTTAGGAAAGGCAGCACCCAGTCCAAAAGAAAGCCACCATGGTTAACAAGAGAGGTTGAGGAAATTATCAGAAAAAAGAAAATGTCTTTTAGAAAATAGAAGTCCAGTTTGACTGATGAAGAATATGAGAGGGAACACAAATGGTGGCAAAAGAGAAGCAAGTTAGCTGTAAGGGAGGCAAAAAAGGATTATGAGGAACGCATGGCTGCGAACATCAAGACCAGCAACAAACAGTTCTTCAAGTATATAAAAAGTAGGAAGCCAGCAAGGGAAGCGGTAGGCCCGTTAGATGACAAAGGAACAAAGGATGTGCTAAAAGATGACAGGGAGATTGCAGAGAAACTGAATGAATTATTTGCATCTGTCTTCACCCAAGAGGAGGTGAGGAGAATTCCTGCACCTGAACCAAGCTTCTTAGGAGGCAAATCCGAGGAACTAGTGAAGAAGTTCTGGCAGCCATTGATAAGGGGGAACCAGTGTACATTGTCTACTTGGATTTCCAAAAGGCTTTTGACAAAGTTCCTCACCAGAGACTATTGAGAAAACTCAGCAATCAAGGAATAAGAGGGGAAGTCCTCCTATGGATTAAAAACTGGTTGAGAAACAGGAAGCAAAGAGTGGGTATAAATGGGAAATTCTTACAATGGAGAGATGTAAGGAGTGGTGTCCCCCAAGGATCCATTTTGGGACCAGTGCTCTTTAACCTATTCATAAATGACCTGGAAGTAGGGGTGGGTAGCGTGGTGGCCAAGTTTGCAGATGATACCAAATTATGTAGTGTGGTGAGAACCGCAAAGGATTGCAAAGAGCTCCAAGCGGACCTTGATAATTTAGGTGAGTGGGCTAAGAAATGGCAAATGCAGTTTAATGTAGCAAAATGTAAAGTGATGCACATAGGGGCAAAAAATCCAAATTTCACATACACGCTACGGGGTCAGTGCTATCAGTCACAGACCAGGAAAGGGATTGGGGCATCTTAGTTGATAGTTCCATGGGAATGTCAACTCAATACATGGCAGCTGTGAAAAAGGCAAACTCTATGCTTGGGATAATTAGGAAAGGAATTGAGAATAAAACTGCAAAGATTGTCATGCCCTTATATAAAGCAGTGGTGCGACCGCACTTGGAGTACTGTGTTCAGTTCTGGTTGCCACATCTCAAAAAGGATGTTGAAGAGATAGAAAAAGTGCAGAGAAGGGCAATGAGGATGATTGAGGGACTGGATCACCTTCCTTATGAGGAGAGGCTGCAGTGTTTGGGACTCTTTAGTTTTAGAGGAGACGTCTGGGGGGATATGATTGAAGTCTATAAAATTATGCATGGGGTAGAAAATGTTGACAGAGAGAAATTTTTCTCTCTTTCTCACAATACTAGAACCATGGGGCATACATTGAAAATGCTGGAGGGAAGAATAAGGACTAATAAAAGGAAACACTTCTTCATGCAACGTGTGATTGGTGTTTGGAATATGCTGCCACAGGAGGTGGTGATGGCCACTAACCTGGATAGCTTTAAAAAGGGCTTGGACAGATTTATGGAGGAGAAGTCCATCTATGGCTACCAATCTTGATCCTCTTTGATCTGAGATTGCAAATGCCTTAACAGTCCAGGGGCTCGGGAGCAACAGCCACAGAAGGCCATTGCTTTCACATCCTGCATGTGAGCTCCCAAAGGCACCTGGTGAGCCACTGCGAGTAGCAGAGTGCTGGACTAGATGGACTCTGGTCTGATCCAGCTGGCTTGTTCTTATGTTCTTATGTTCTTAAATAGATAATGAGCTGCAGAACAAAGCCTGCTTCCTTCAGGATAAAAGACACCCAATTTTGACAAGCCTGATGCTTTTTTGTTAGAAACCCAGCTTATGAATTTGAAGCTCCCCAAAATGTGGGCAGGAAAGTAGTGAAGGAAAAGGTAGGCCTCTAGATTTTCTTCTCAAGTGCTCTCTTTCCAATGCTGTGGGTTAATGAATAATGCCTTTTGTGGTGTAAGTACAGCAGTTCAACAGAATTAGAAAAGTCTGAGTTGCTTTGCAGCCTCATTTCCTTTCTCTTCTTTCTGTTTCTGCCAACTGTCAGGATGCTTGTCAGACTCTTCTGAAGCGCCTTGAACCTATCATTTCTCAGAATCCTAAAGGCTCTTGGAAAGAATGGGTAAGAGTATTTCTATGGATAACATGGTTTTAGAAAATAAAAGGTATTTGAACTGTAATAAAATGCTGTTGGGCTGGTTCATAATAGAAGATGTGGAACGTGACTGAAATGAAAGTGGAGTGTCCAATAGTTGGCGTTCAGGGACAGGAAGAGCCTGGCCACTGAGAGGAACAGTTGTTCTGAAGGCCTGGCTCAGTGAGAGCTGGCTGGTTAATTACTTAAGATGAGTAAATGGAAGTTATCTTGACTGGGAGGGAGTTTGTCTTCAGGGAGAAGTAGATTCTTTACCCTGGCATTACTGTGATTGAGATGTCTGGCTGATTTGATCAAAACTTTGAAGTTGTACTTGTTGTACAGGGTTCAGCTGAAACAACTGTCAGTCACCGTTGGAGATAGCTCTAAGCTCTAAAGGGATTTGGCTCAACTGTATATAAGCGTGGATCCCCAGACTTACCTGGGGCCCTTTGTGCCCTCTGGAGTGGCACAGTAAGCCAGGACTAGATGCCATTTTCCTGAGGTGTACCAGCACTTTCAGGGGGCTCTGCCTATTTTCACAGTCCTTGACTGCTCTGTTCACCAGCCAATCAGAAGGCTGCCTTGGCTGCTGGTGGGTGGATCTGGTCAGGCGGACCTGAGAGGGCCAGTTTTGGTCAAATGACCCAGCATTTAAACTGGCCTCACCCAGGATGACTGACTTCATTTGCCTTCAGGTGCCTTCCTACCCACCCACGTCATGTTGGGTCTGCTCGTATTTGTCAATTTGAGTTGGGGTGTTTTCACTTTGTTCTCCTTTCTTGTCACAACCCCGTAGGCAGTTTTAGCATTGGAATTGATCCATTTGGGGGAAGATTGGACCTGAATGCCATTATTCCAGTTAGGGGTCTCCTTGAGCTGGAGGCATAAAATGGTATACTCACCTCAGGGGTTGCTGGGCTCTCCCCGCCCCCCCCCCCCAATGGTAGAGGTGCACACAGGCGCCTATGTGTTTCTGCGCCTATGTGTTTCTGACTGTGCCTATGTGTTTCTGACTGGCTATTGTCCCAGTAGATAGTCTCCAGCTCACTAGGGGAACTACAATTCCCATCAGCCTCTGTCAGCATGGCCAATTGGCCATGCTGGTAGGGGCTGATGGGAATTGTAGTTCCTGAACATCTGGAGAGCCGCAGGTTCCCTACCCCTGTCCCAGGGACTCCCCTCAATAACAGATCGAAGTATGAATTTTTTTCCATCAGGCAGCAAGTGGGTTGCTCTTTGCCTAGATCAGGGGTCTGCAACCTGCGGCTCTCCAGATGTTCATGGACTACAATTTTCATCAGCCCCTGCCAGCATGGCCAATTGGCTGATGGGATTTGTAGTCCATGAACATCTGGAGAGCCACAGGTTGCAGACCCCTGGCCTAGATTCACCACCCAAACTTTGACAGCTGTAATCAATAAAGCTGTTGCCTGTTTTACATCATGAAAGGTATGGCCTTTTTTCTTGGACCTGGCTTTCAGCCACCCATTCACCACTGTGGCACATGTCCTTCTGTAACAATATTTCTCTGAGAAAGAAAACATTTACCTCAACAGAATGCTGTTTTATACACCAGAGTTCAATGGTACCAAGGAAACAATAAACAAATGCATTTCTTCCCCTGTACTCCTAAGCTTCTGTCAAAGTTTATATATATTACATTACTCCTCACAACATACACATACAAACCATAGCCATTGAAATAAAGGGCTGTTCTGCATTCTCGTGTGTCTTGCATCTAATTTCCTGTTTATTGGGGAAGGGTCAGTTCTGCAGGTTTTGGTCCCTAGGAGTTGATTCAAAATCCCACAATTTTAAAGAAGCATATCTCTCTGCAAATTTAAATGAGGAAGTGGGGGTTGTTTCTTTTTTAAAAAATGCCTAAATGGGTAATTATAGTTTAAACTGGATCTCTGAATCCCCAGCTTTCATTTTTTTTAAAAAAGTAACTCTGCAATCCAAAGTGATGGTGGTGGGGTGGCCCTTCTCAAATGCTACTGGCATATTCAGAGTTTCTTACCTTTACCATAACATATACGTGTCTCAAAAACAGTGACTTGTTTTGGTCAAAAAACCTTGAGCTAGCAGTTTCTTGCTTTTTTCCAAAGTTTCTATGGAGAGATATGTTCTAGAGCAGAATTTGCATACTGTTATTTGCTTGGTACTAGAGTGTTTATGCACTATGATTTGAAACATGAATAAGCTTATTCTAATTACTTCTTCTGCAGGCTAAAGAAGCTTTTGAACAGAGCATTAATTTATCAGCAACAGGTTATTTCAGGTAAAAGAGCTGAACTCCTTTCTGAAACCTGTGTCACTTGATGAACTCATAACCTTAAGATGTCAACTCTCAATGCAGCCCTAAACAGAGTTATTACCTGTCTAAGCCATTCACTTTGATGGACTTTAAATGGTGTAGTTCTATTTAGGATTGCACTGTTAGTAAAGGAACAGGATTAAGCAAAAACCACATTGATCTTGGATGAATAAGGTTGTATTTTCAGTAGTGATATAGCCATTTCACATTACAACTACTAGAAAGAAGATATTCACTCATGACTGGTAGAAAACATTTGGAGGTATTCTTGTACTTAGTTAAAAGTGCTATTCATCATGTTGTCTTAAATGAAAATCTTAATAGGATCACGTAATCCTGGCTAGAGAGTTCTGAGTGCTTAAGACTAAGTAGGGTTATCAGCCCCAAGGCTTTGAGTTCTCCCAGAATTACAACTGATGTCCTAGCTACAGAGATCAGTTCTCCTAGAGGAAATTGTGGTTTTAGAAAAATGGACAGTATTGTTATACTGTGGAGTCTAGGAGAAGTAGAAATCCTAGTGGCTATATAGTGGAGATAGTGAAGGATTTCTGCTTCTCTTATTGTATACATAAAGTCTAGGGTAAACAGATGGATTGTAATCTGTTAAGGTCAGAGACTGCTTAGAAATTGAGAGGGTGGCGAGGCTGCTTTTGGCTGAGATCCTCCCCTGGGTCTGGAAGTGGGTTTTTCTCCTTTAGAAGAACCTGAAGAGGATGAGAGATTGAGTGGAACATGACTGGATAGCTGCCACTTATTTGGGGACTTATATTTAGGATGAAAAGGTTATTAATACATAAAAACGCATTCATGAGAACCTTGTAATTGATATAAGTTGGGAGGAAAAAAGGTAGAGGATATGATGTGTTTGGGAAAAGAAAAATTGAATTCTGATTGGAGGAAATGAACTCACAACAAGGATTGGAAAAGGAGTTGGAGGAGAAGTATGAGGAGCTGACCCAGATGTGATAGTACATCCCTGTTGATTTCCTTCCCCTCCTGAAACTGCCCACCTCTTTCGCCCCCCTCACATAGTCAGGAATTTCCCAGGATTGAGTGGTCAATGTGAATCAGAGGCCCTTCCTCAAGACGGGGTTATGTGGAGGCTCTGCACCGCAGGGAATTCTGCCGGGTGTAGGGTGGGGGCCGCTCAAGACAGAAGCGTCTTGGCTGCCCCGCAGAGGCCGGGCGAGGAGAGGTGGCTCAAGACATAGCCGCTTCATCTTTCATTCCACCATGTCGCTTCACGCCAGTTGGTTCCTCGTGCAGACCCGCCCAGGCTGCCCTCCGACCTCCAGGGGTCAGAGTACAATGAGGGAGGGTCTTAGGAGGCCAGCAGGGCGACGAAGGCGACGAGGTGAGTGGGAGAGGGACGGGGAAAACAGAGCATTCCTGGCGGTGCCGTTCGCCGCCCTGACGCCGCCCTGGGGGAGGGGGAGGGGAGCCAGATTGGCCTGACGTCGCCCTGGGGGAGGCGCCCTGGGGGACGGCATTTTTGCCGTCCCCAGGGGGCCGTTTATGGCCCGTGCGGAAAGGGCCTAAGAGAAGTGATAATGACCACAATATTTTTTTACACGCATTCATCAATAGATTTATCAATGGCTATTACCCACAGTAGATAGATGGAACCTCCATTTTCAGAAGCAACATCCATTTAAGGAAGAGAGATGCTGGAGACCAGCAGCCATGGAAGCTTTGTTCCTCTATGTTTTATTAGGGAACTTGTTGGCCATTATCTGATACTAGTTCAGGTGGACATCTGTTCTGATCCAACCAAACTCTATTTTAGATTCTCAATATGGTGATGCACTAACCAATCAAATTAATTGGGGCTTCATCTTCGTAATATGCTGTAATGTCATTGACATTGATTGCACCACCTTATCCTTTCATTCATGATATTATTTCTGCCATTTCTTCCAGAGGCTATGAGGCGAACATTGACTGGGAGAAAGGGGAAGGCCATCCATTTGAATATTTCATTTTTGGAGCCTGTTGCACTGAGGTTGAAATAGACTGTCTGACAGGAGATCATAAGGTAACCAATGGTCTTTACGTAAGAATGAAGCAAAGTCCCTAGTTGATATTCTGCATTTCTTTCAAGTCAGGCTTGGAAGATTTGGCATAACTAGGTTTCTTGGACACTCGTCAAGCATTTTTTAAAATCCCATTACGTACAAACCTGGACGCACGCAGGGTTTTTTCTCAGTTAGTGTACTCTTGCTTCATCTCCCTTGTGTTTTGCATTTTATTCAGGACTGCATTTGACTAATTTGGCTTTTATTTATTGGCAGTTCTGGTTAAGATTTAAGATTGTCATGTTTTATGTGTTTTATCATTTTTATTTTACTTATATTGTAAGCTGCCTTGAGTACCGCAATGTAGAAAGGCAGCTAATAAATGTTTTAAATAAATAAACATATTCAACTTTTTAATTTGTACTTCTTGACAGAATGTCAGAACAGACATTGTTATGGATATTGGCTGCAGCATCAATCCTGCACTGGATATAGGTCAGGTACGTCACGAGGATTAGTTTTGCAGTTCAGCTATACAAGAGTTCTCAATCAATTATCGTCAATTTTGTCAGTCAATTATGTACCATACAGCAACATCTGATGTCACATCCTGCACTGAATGGCTATCTTGTTCCCTGTAAACCACATTGGTGTGTGATCACACAGCCAACCTATTGGTGCTGCATAGATAAGGAGCCACCCAACAGCGGGAGCTCTCCCAGGTGACTCAGCTCCACACAGCACTGGGGATCTTCTTCTCCCTACTGTGGAGCTGTTAGAGAGACTATTGTCTGTCATAAAAGTAGCATTATTGAAACCATAGTGAAACATCTGACTTCTTCTAAAATGTAAATATGTAAGTGCAAAGTGAGGTACATGACACAAATGTCCAAGTTTATCTGATGAAGAGAGCTCTGACTCTCAAAAGCTTACCCCCTGAAAAAATTGTTGATTTCTAAGATGTTAACTGGACTTGAATCTAGCTCTTCTACTGCAGACCACAAGGCTATCCTCTGAAACCAAATTTACCAAGACTGTACAATGAAATGGAAGAGAAAAAAACAACAACAGTTTTGATAAAGATGCAATATAAAATTCTCAAATTCTAATAACATTTCCATTTTGTAGTATACAGTTCTACTTTTTAAATAATTGTAAGTTTTTGTTTTAGTTATTTTTTTAAAAAAATATTTAATTTATAGCTGACACTAATTCAGCACAAGGTGGCAGTTTGAACTCTGGTACTCAAGCATCACTTCTTATTGTCAGATCGAAGGTGCCTTTGTTCAAGGTCTTGGGCTTTACACAATGGAGGAAATCAAATTCTCTCCTGAAGGGGTCCTCTACACACGGGGTCCAGATCAGTATAAAATCCCTGCAGTATGTGATATCCCTGAACATTTCAGTATTTCCTTGTTGGCCTCTTCCCAAAGCACACCGGCAATCTACTCATCTAAGGTAAGAAGACTAAATCCAAGCTATGCTAAAAACTAATGAATCGCAGCATTGAAATAAAAGCTGCAGAATTAGTAAGAGGGAAAATTATACTGAGAATAAGCTGTTCATGGTTCTGACCCTGAAGATTATGTTATATGTTGGATGCAGTTCTGCCTCCTTCTTGATCTGTGCATAGGCGTCACTGAAATTAGTACAATTTCAGTGTGCATGGTTATAGTTTTCTCCTCAGCTACTTCTCAGTCCTCTTTAGCTTGGCTGCATGCATGTGCAACATCATTCTAGAAATTTACTGCTACGGACATGTAGCATTTGCCCCTTTGCTCCTTTTCTTGATTTTTAAAGAGCAACTGGTGCACTTTAAGTGATTAACAGCTCAAATCCAGATTAACAGGCTTTCCTGAGGCTTAGGAAGCCTGAAATTCTTTTTTAAAAAGATTCTACCTTAAACTTCCCCACAGGGGACAATAGAGACATGCCGTGAAAATATGCTGTGAAATATCTTCCACGGAAACTCCACTGGTGTACGGGGGCCAAGAAGGCTCTGGAGACTGACTAAGGTCAGCCCCACCCCTGAGATGCCAGCATAGCTCAGGGCAGTGCAAGCATGCCAGTGGGGAGCTGGGCGCTGTGGCCGGATGTTCCACTGTTCTGCTGCAGCTGGGCACTGACAGGTTTGCCCCTCTGCTGGTGTAACTGCCCTGGAGAGGGCAAATCCGCTGGCATAAGCCCGTGCTACCTCCAGAGGGTGATTCACACACACACACACACACCAGATTGCGCTGTAAGCCTCAACTTTTCCCTTCTTTTTTCCCCAAAAAATGGGTATGGTTATGAAATGCCTTTTGTACCTAAACATTGTTAAGTTCTTATAAGATATGCTAGCCACATTCTGTACAGTTGTGACTCATCATAGCCTTTCTTTAAATTTGTTAGTTTGATTAGGAGAAAGGTTTCTGTACATGCCAGAATCCACCCATCAACTGTGGGGCTTTAGTCTAATTTCTGATAACGCACAAATAATAATCTTGCAACCATGAACATGTGTGCAATTAAGTTCTGCTTGTTTTTCGGTGACACAACTGAGTTGCTTAATAACATAACCTCAACTGAAAAATGGAAATCTACAGCAAAGCCCTTTTGAAAGCAGTATCTGTAGATTTTAACTGTTTAATAGGTTCTGATCCAAGGAGCCTGACAACAGGTGATATTGATACAACATTTTTTTGAATTTTCTCTCAATCCAGGGGAGATAGAAAAAGTTCAATCATAGGTAAAATATGTATTTCCACTTTTATTTTTTAGAAATTTCAGAACCCAAGTCCTTTTTTCACTTTGACATAAACAAATGTTTAGAGAAATCATTTTTATTTGGTGTAAAATCTTTTGAATTTTGGGTAGTATCTTCTCCTGGTTTTTGCTTATAATTTTCTCAAATTTTGTCAAGCTTTTTATATTTGGCCCTGTGTGTATACGCCTAATCAGAAAACTCCTAAGTTGCAAACACTCAAACATGTTAATATTGCCAGTACTTATGTGACAAACTTCTTGGAAATTGATGATAGAATTACCTGTAATCAATTGATTAGATGTATCTGTTTTATATAATCTCCATTTAACCATATAATTAAGTTTAAATTCTTACATCCTTTCATTTAAAAAAATTAGGCATGGGTCCACAATAAATCTGAGTACAAGAGCAAGGGGGCTTGAGTGACTCAGTCGTAAGAGTATAACTATACCTTTTTCAAGATAAAGATGACACCATATTTGAGAATCCATCCGCCATTTCCAGGACCGTCTTTGTTCTATGATGCCCTGCTTGGGTCCTAGTGCCTTGGGGACAGAACTAGGTAGGCACCAAGACCTAAAAGGAGCATTCTAGGACAAATACGGTCCAGGAAATGGCAAATTCTCAAATATGGTGCCATCTTTATCCTGAAAAAGTTATAGAAAATGCAAAGTACGCTAATGGGGATTGCTGATGACATAATGTGGGGAACTGCAGGACTTTAATGTAACCCTCCCCATTTTTAACATGCTTCAAAAAATATTCGCTATCTTGCTCTTTATGCATTCGTTTTGCTTTGCATTGTTTTTGGCAGGGGCTTGGTGAATCAGGGCTTTTCCTGGGATGCTCTGTGTTTTTTGCAATATGGGATGCAGTGACTGCAGCAAGAAGAGAAAGGGGATTGTCTGGGGATTTTGGACTGAACAGCCCGCTGACCCCTGAATGCATTCGAATGGCCTGTGCGGACCAGTTTACCAAAATGGTAAAGATATTTTTTGTTTGTGTCCGGATACCGTGTAATTGGTTCCCAGTCATCCAGTGAGGCAGGGCTGGTGTAATTTCAGTGGTTCTAAACCTTAATCTCAGCAATTAAGGCTTGCTTAATATGAAAACACGCAACACAACATCCGATTAGAATCACAGTGTTCCTGTGGGCAAAGAAGCTATTCATTTGGATTGCTGATGCTTTTCCACAGTTTTCGCTTGGTTGTGAAACCGTGGTTGGTTGTGAAACCGTGGAACTACCTTAAACTGAATCAGACCATCGGTCCACTGAGGTCAGTGTTGTCTCCTCAGACTAACAGTCACTTTCCGGGGTCTCAGGTCGAGGTCTTTCACATCAGCTACTGGGTGTGTAAAATGCCATTAAGTCATAGCTGACTTATGGTATCCCAGTAGGGTTTTCAAGGCAAGAGACTAACAAGGATGATTTGCCATTGCCTGGCTTTGCATTCCTTTGTTCGCTGTTTGTTGTCAGGGGGGAAGGGCAAGGAGGGGGGAAGGGCAAGGAGATTGTAAGCCCCTATGAGTCTCCTACAGGAGAGAAAGGGGGGATATAAATACAAACTCCTTCTTCTCTTCTTTGTGGTCTCCCATCCAAGCACTAACCAAGGCTAGCCCTTTTTAGGTTCTGAGATCTGATGAGATCAGGCTAGCTTGGGCCATCCAAGTTAGAACCATCACCTAATATCTGACCTTTTACCTGGAGTTGGGGGGGGGGGTATAACTTGGACCTTCTGCCTGCCAAGAAGATGCTCTACCACTGAGCCAAAGCAGCTCCCTTGGGGGGGGGGGCAGAGCATCTGCTTGGCATGGATAAAGTGCCAAGTTCATTCCCTGGCATCTCCAGTTAAGGAAGGACCTGGCAAAAGGAGATGTGAAAGACAGCCACATCGTACCCTGGAGAGCAGCTGCCAATCTTAGTAGACAACACTGCCTTTGATGTACCAAGGAGCCGTTTCACTCTAAGGCAGCTTCATGTGTTCATGATGGTTAAACATAATTTGTTGATTTCACATCTAAATAAAATCTGGACTTCTTCCCTTTATGGGCAACCTGTACATAACAATTCTGCTAATTAAATCTTCCCTCTGTCAACTTTTGTTGTTGTGGGACTGCCAAATTTCCCCCTTCTGTTATGATACTACCTTTCTTTCCCTAAGTGTCCTCATTCTTCCACACTGGCCTTGTAATACTCTTTTAAAGTGGCCAGGCACCTACCCAAGATCCCAGAAGGCTCTGGCTGGTATCCAAGTATGGGGGGACTAACTGGGGTGCCTGGACCTAAAACTCTAGTTCACCAGGGTGGGGGAAAATAAAAGCCAGTAGAGGTGAGGCCACCCAAATTCCTGTCTCTGAGGGGGATAACATAACTGATTGGGACCACGGGACATCTGTGACTCCGAGGCCATTTATGCACTTGTGGTCTCCTTCACATTGAGATAGATTCCTTCAGACTGGATTCTCGGTTACACACATTTTTACCACTTTCCCACACTTTTAAAAAACTCACTCTGCACTCAGATTACATAATTTCTGCAGTTTCCCAAACCTGGCAAATTGTGATTTCCCACCCCCTTCACAGGAAGAGCAAAGGGAATCAGTTTTGCTTTATTCAGGTTTTCTCACTCCTCTCCTCTTGAGCAATAGATCCTTGAAATTGACATGAGATTTCTTGCTCCCTCCTCCTTGAGCAATAAATAGACCCTTGAAATTGACATGAGATTTATAGTCTAGCAGAGTAATGTTATAGCACAGAGCCCCTCCCCCGCCCCCAAAAAAGACTGCAGACAATCTTCCAAGAGGAAGGTTGCATGGAAAGACCAAGGAAGCAGTGGGCAGGCAAAAGAGGGGCTCGGCTGGGGACACTTGAAAGCAGGAGAATCCTTTTTAAACAAAAAACTGCGGGAAGTCCCCACTGCAAAGCAAACAGCCGCATTGGAAGCAGTAAGTTCACAAAAGGTCTGTCTGTCTGTCTGTCTGTCTGTCTGTCTGCATGTATCTATACATGCACATTGGTAACCAAAAAGAAACTGAGAAATTAAAGTCTCCCCATTCTATATGAGTGCTCCACTTTACACAAGATCAAAAACCAAAAGCAAAAGGGTTTATTGCCCAGCAGATATTTTAAACAATCACTGTAAAATTGACTTGGAAGTCTCTTCAAAACATTTCTTCTTGGGAGGGTTCTCGAGATTGCTTTCTTAGCACATAGCTGGCAGGCAAGTAGGTTTTATAGCCTTCTCTGGGACAGTTTATTGCTTACCTGGCTGTCTTTAGGTGAGAATAAATAATTGAACTTACATGTCTGTAGACTAATTAGAAATTTCACAGCCTCCTGGAATTTCTTTATTACTCCCCATCACCACCTCCAGCCTCTCAATGTAAAGTTGCTTATCGGTGCAAAAAAACCCACCCTTCTTTAAAAGTTCCACAGCTAGAGTAACATCACTCTGGAGAGTTGTCTTACTCCTTGCCTCCTGCTTTGAGGAGTTTTTGTCCAACTTTCTGATAAAGCAACTCTGGAGTTAACCCCTTCCCAACTGCCTTTTGCATCCCCCAAGTTTATGGATCCCTGTCCGTGAGAGAACAGTGCATAACATTCACAACAATAGTATTTCCAGCACCAGTTTTCTTATTTTGTAGTTTAAAACCACATATTTTACAACCCATCATTCAAAAAGCAGTGCAAGAAAACAGCTTCTGTGATACGAACAGAGCCAGTCTAAGACATTTGGTTCCTTCAGTGAAAATCCAAATGGCAGCCTTCCATTAGCTGACATCCTCCCCGGGGGTTCTTCTGCTCAAGCTCCATGATAAGGATGTAAAGGAGACTGTGGAAAAGTGTAGTACTGCTGTTACGTAGTTCCCTTGCATTTCGTTCCTAAGCAAGATTGTAGTCCTTGGTCAAGATCTCACTGTGCTATCTTTCATGCCACCCCAAATCTGCTTCTCTTTGCCTCATGACAAAGCAACCTTTGAATACTGAGTAGATCCCCAAGAAACCCAAGGTGATTTAGCAATGACTCCTTCCAAACTGATCATTCCTCCTGGTTCATTCTTCTAGATCCCAAAGGATGAAAAGCCAACTCTTTCTTGGTCCATCTCCTTGTAAAAGTGAGACAGGAACAGATGCAAAGGATCTACAGCAGCACGGTGACTTCTTTGAGTAACATCACCCAACGATGCAATAAATGTGGCTCATTTTAATTCAGTATTTATTTTTGTTCTGGGCGGGGATGATGTTGGTGGACATTGCAAGCTGGATATTCAGTCTTAAGAGAGTCTGCTTCCTGCATTTTAAAATATGTTACTAGAGAATTACAGTTTAACATCCGGTGATTTAATTAATTAGTGTGCTAATTGTTGAATTGGATAACAGTTTGTAATACAAAGGAAAACAAAAAAAGGTTTGATGAGTTGGTTATTTCAAATCAATATATAAAATTCACCTTCCTTAGTCCCAGTCTGTATCCTCTTTAGCAAACTCCCTGATCTTCCTGCCTGATTCTTTTGCCCACTGATCCTCCTCACCCATACATTCTTCTTCCGAGGCCTCCTATCTCCATCTTCTCATGGGTTCCTTAAATCTTCACCTCCCCTTTCATTTTATTTTGTCTCTTCCCCGGCATTTATCTGCATCTCTGGGCAGAACTAGACATTATATATATTACGTGGTTATCCTGAACTCAGTAGTTCTCTCTCCCTCCCTCCCTCCCCTCTACTTGCATGCCACCCCTCCCCCTCCCTTTGCTAGGGTGGGTGGGCCATGTCCAGATGCCAGGTTCCCTCCCCCTCCCTCCCCTCCCTCCCCTTCACTTGCATGCCACCTCTCCCTCCCTTGCCTGTCACCCTTTACTCACTCCCCTCCCCTGCATGCATGTTACCCCTCACCCCCTCCCCTCACTCACTCCCCTTTCGTTCCATGGTTTGGACAGTGCTGAACTGAATATAGGGTTACCAACCTCCAGATGGGGCTCAAAATTTTCCTGGAATTACCATTGATCTCCAGACTGCAGAGATCAGCTCCCATGAAGAAAATGGCAGCTCCCGTGGGTGAAATCAGATCCCGGCTGAGTTCCCTCACCAAACTCCTCCCTTCCCAGGCTCCTCCTCCAAATCTCCAGGAATTTCATTACCTGCAGCTGGCAACCCTAATACCTTGTGCTCTAGGATCATTATGTTGGCGTGTCCCTGCTCCCTGCTCCCCCCCCCCCCACTTACACTGATTTGCTTCTGAGCTTCAAATTGATTTACTTCCTGTTCGTTGGCTTTGGATATGATCTCAGTATATTGCAGAATTTGCTGTAGACCAGGAGTGGCCAACCTATGGTGCTCCAGATGTTCATGGACTACAATTTCCAGGTAGGTGCTGATGGGAATTGTAGTCCAAGAACATCTGGAGCACCATAGGTTGGCCACCCCTGCTTTAGACATTTGGGAGGATATTTTACTAAGGTCTGCAGTAGTGGAAAGATCAAGCCAACATCCTCAACCAATGAGACAGCTATTATTTCACTGCTGACTGATAAAAACGGCATTCATAGTGTGATGCATCATAGATGCCTGTAATAGGCACTGTCATTTAAATGGATGTTAAGATTTGCTATCTTCTCAGATCTTCAAGAGGCAGACGTAGAAGAATCAAGAGCATGGAAAGATTTGTAGATTATTCTAATGAACTTGTTCCCCACAAGATTCTACTAATCCTTTCATGTGCAGAAAACAAGATTACTTCTGCTACTTTGTTATATTCCAGGTATAAGCTAAGATTTATGCCCTGCATACTCCTTAGGTGTAGTGAGTGATGCAATCTGTTAAATGTGGGTGTGCTAGTAGTAACTCCCTCAAGTAATATTACTTAATGTTTTCAGTTTTAGGCCGCAGTTGCTTTTAAGTGTAGTAATAGACTGCAGCTTGTCACCCTTCCAATGTGTCAGGAATCAGCACCAGCTAAAAATTCCCTCTCCTCCTGCCCTGCTTCTACCAATGCAGTCATAGTGTTGAAGGGGAAGCAGTCAGGTACTCTTCCATTGTGCCTTGACAGGGACCTCACTTAGAACCCAATCCCAAAACTCTTTAAAATATATTTTAGTTGGTTTTTGTGTTGGTTTTTCATTATTGTAAGACATTTGTGGAAACTTTTGTTGTAAGTTTAAAAAATAAATCGCTTTTCCGATTCTGAATCACTTTTCCATTTTTTCCATGCCTCAACTATCCCAAAACTTATTTTCTAAAGTTTTGGAAAATTTCATTTAGCTTCACAGTATGTGGCAGAACTGAAAACCTGTGCAGCACAGTGTGGAGCCCATTAGACTAGGATAGGGGTAGCCAAGTATGGTGCTCCAGATATTCATGGACTACAATTCCCATCAGGATCTGGGAGACCCAGGTTCAAATTCCTATTCCATCATGGAAGGTAACTGGTTGACCTTGGACCAGTCATAGATTCATGGCCTGACCTACATCACAGAGTTATTCTGACAGGTCTTTTCTACCAACTGAGGGAATTATCACAGCCTCTTATCATTTTGGGGAACCAGGTTTGTTTTAAAGTGTACAACTTTCCCTCTGTTACTAGATGTTCTTAAGGTAGTAAGTGTAAAGGTTTTGGTTTTGCTGCCATGAGGTACGTTTTGCGATAAACAAGTAGAACATTCAGGAGCTGTATATAAATAACAAAGAAGATATAATTATTTGCAGGTTGTTTTCAAAGAACAGATCAGCAACATAGGGCTCCAGACTGTCAAAGAAGACTCCTGGCTGAGGCACATAGTTATGGCTTCAGAAAGTGCTTTGGATTCCCTTTAATGCTTGCAGATACAAGCCACTATGTAAAATCCTTTCACACACACCGGATTCCACTTACACCAGCCTGCCCTTTGCAGAGAGTCAGACTAAATGATTCAGGTTGGCTCATTACCAGAGAGCGCCCTGGCAACAAGGTACTTTGTCCTTTCCCAAAAATAGAGCTAAACCTCTCTGCCACAATACCAAGCCCACCTATCCTTCTGTCTGCTCTTTTCTGAGGCAGACCCAGCAAAACCTTGAGGCCTTTGGGCTTCCCTACAGCATTTCATCCCCCTTCTGAAAGGTGATTTGATGCTGGAGCATCACTTCCATAGGCTCAGCTGAGTGGCTGTTTTTCCCCTTGGGCAGAAAAGCCTTCTCTTTGTCACAGTTGCTGTCACAGTTGCTGTGTAGATGAAATGGACAGGAGAATGATATCAGCCTCTTTGGGTCCCCTGGCATATTCATGCATGATAGGATATCAGAGAGTCTGTGACAGGAGGCAGAAACAACTGCATTGTTCTAGCAGATTCCGGAGAACTGGATTTTGTTCCCCACTCCTCCACATGAGTGGCAGACTCTAATTTGGTGGCCCAGGTTTGTTTCCTCACTCCTCCATATGAAATCTCCTAGGTGACCTTGGGATAGTCACAGTTCTCCTTGAACTCTCTCAGCCTCACCTACCTCACAAAGTGTCTGTTGTGAAGAGGGGAAAGGAAGGTGATTGTAAGCTGCTTTGTGAAAAGTGGGGTATAAAAACCAACTCCTCTTCTTCTTACTAGTCGCTTTGGTGCATCTATTGAACAGCTGTAGTGAAAAGTGTCCAATTATATTTCATAATCAATAACACAAACAAAAAATCATGAAGAATATTTGGAGGATAATTCTTGTCCACCTTCTGTAGCATGCATGTCCTCTTCAAACTGTGTATTACTGCTGTACATTCAATTCAATTCAACCTTTAATGGCATACAAAACTGCAAATACACTTACAATTCAGAACATTTACTGCTGTACATCAATTTGTATTATCACAATTATCCATTCAGTAAAGTTCCCTTTATATTTTTTTTACTCCTGAATCTTCTGCTAATCAACTGCCCTGGGTACCCCTTGAGGTTTAGTATTATGGGAGAGGGAGAAAATGTTTCCTTCACTTTCTCCAGTCCATGCCAAATTAAAATAAAACCTCTATCATGTCTCCCTCCATCTTTTCTCTTACCTGGAAAGCCCAAATGACTTGCATAAGGGCATTGCAGTTTTATTTTCAGCCCCTTTTCTGATGATCACTGCTGTAGGATTTGCATTTTTCATCACTGCCAGATAAAATTTTCAGTGAGCCCTTCACAGCAGCCCAAGGCCTTATTTCTGGCCCCTTCCGCACACGCAGAATAATGCATTTTCAAACCACTTTCACAAGTGTTTGCAAGTGGATTTTGCTATTCCACACAGCTTCAAAGAGCCTTGAAAGCAGTTTGAAAGTGCATTATTCTGCATGTGTGGAATGAGCCCTTGGTTCATTCCCACCAGTTCAGATTCCATCAGCAGACATGTGAAATCAGAATTTTTCTTCTTCTGCATACATTCGCTACATTTGTATGTGGGCCCAAATAGTACAAGACTGCCTCAAGGGTGCTTTTTAATCTCATGTATGAAAATAGTGTGAGATCTGCCTCAGCATATCTTGGGTTCAGGGAACCACAAGGGGAAAAAATGGCAATGATGCCATGATACTCCTGAGTCTTCAGGACTAGGAGCCAGTCCGTGCATGGAAGCTACCTTATGCTGAATCATACTGTTGGTCCATCAAATTCCAAATTGCTTCAGACTGACAGCGGCTCTCGGGGGGGTCTCAGGCTTAGGTCTTTCACATCCACTAAGGATGACGTGCTCCTTTTAACTGGAGATGCTGAGGATTGAGCCTGAAACAATTCTACATGCTGAGCAGCTGCTCTCCCTCTCAGCCATGTTCCTTGCCCAAAAAGATCATGAGTCACATTAGTAGTGTGAAGAACCAGAAGTTTGCCTAAGGGCTGTAGGGAAGAGAGAAAGCAAGTGGGACAGGTAGAAGAAAGGCCAGCAGGCAATGAGGCTTCAGGGGCAGAGGAGGAGATTGTGGGTTTGCCAGGTAAAAGTTATTTGTTAAAAAGTTTTACAACCTTAATAGGGATTAAGTTGCTCCACCTCAGAAGTTTCTTTTTTATCTTAATTCTTGGGAAACCCAATAATTGTTCCTGTGTTGCAAGCAACGGGTGAAACTGACTTCCCTGCTGGTATTTGGACGTTTTAACAGCTTTGTCGCTTCAGTTTTTAGTGGCAGAATGGCTCACCCCACACAGTCAGATGAGCTGGTATTTTTTGTGAATGGCAGAAAGGTAAGGATTGACTGATTTTATTTTGTTATTTGATATATTCCTTCTTAATATGGTAAA
The DNA here is from genome assembly GCF_021028975.2 of Sphaerodactylus townsendi. Lineage (NCBI taxonomy): Eukaryota > Metazoa > Chordata > Lepidosauria > Squamata > Sphaerodactylidae > Sphaerodactylus > Sphaerodactylus townsendi. The sequence goes on along the minus strand of NC_059426.1, from coordinate 21,036,203 downwards.
AACCATTGAAAGCTTAAATTCTTATAAGGAAGACTAATGATACACACTTGGGGTATCCTTTTAAGGAGGTCTTGCCAACTGATTGGAGAAAATATAAATTTTGGACATTTCAGCATGTGATTTCTCATAAGCAGAGACTGCTTTGTGGTTGCAGCATTGTAATCCTCCTCAAACAAATAAAACTATCCAAATGCCCATTGTGTTTACCCTGCCAAAAATGTGCAAAGCTTTCCTCAGGTATTTGAATGGCTCAGTCTGGTTAAAATGCATCAGAACAGAGTAGTCAGCAGTGTCAGACTGATTTTTTTTTGGGGGGGGGGGGGGCCCCTCGGTCCTGAGAAATAGTTTTTATCTGATGTAGTAGTAGATTACCATATGTCTCTCCAGTTTTTAAAAAATTAACTCGGAAGTTTGCTGTAATCTTTGAGAAGTCAGTGCCCTGCAATGATCTTAAATTGGAAAATCATTAGTAGGGGGAAAAAACCCATATGAAATCTAATCACATTAAATACTGAACTTTTTCTTTTAACAAGCGAGCTATGCATAAAATGGAAAACTTAGATTGCCCCCTGGTATTTACTTCATTTTTTTCCCTCAGATAAAATGGCAAAATCTTAATCAGGTCTACTCAGAATTCCACTCAAGTCTATTCAGTGAAGCTTAGTTTTTCAGTAATTTGAACTGGGTGATAGTTTCAAGCTGGGCATAGTTGAAGCAGAGAGAAAACTGCTGAATAGGTCTGTAATATTTTGTATTTTTTATTATTATATCATCAGAGTCTCCAACTTTTTTGAGCACGTGGACACTTTTGGAATTCTGACATGGGGTGGTGGGCGAAGCACAAAATGGCTGTGGGAATAGGAAGACCAAGTGCCATGAAGAAGAGGGGTGATTTAAACTATACCCTGGAGAGAGAAGTGAGACACAGAATAAAACTAACACTGGGATGGCTGTGGCCACCAAAGCAATGTTATTTTAACCTGCCCTGTGTTGGGTGATAGCCCCTCCTGGCTCCAGCCACTTTCTGAGAACATGTGACAGGCACCAGGTGAGGTTCAGCAGGCAGCACGGCGCCCACTGGTGGTCACTCTTGTCTGAGTTCAGAAGTGATGGCTTCACCGCTGCCCTGGTCAAGCTCACAATGCAGATTAAGAATTCAAAATGTTAGCAAATAGAGAACATATTTGAGACAACAGGTCATAACAAACACCACAAATTAATGTACAAAAATGAGAAACTCTGCACGGCTATTGAACATTAAAATGATGTCCCCCTTGCTGGGGGGAGCGGGAAATAACCTCTCAGAAGCACGAATGCTGCCAGTTGAAAAGTGTGAAGTTCAAAATAGCTAGAAAGGGCTGGATCCTCTTTCTCACACGCACCCACAGATGGGAAAGATGCTGAGCTAGGCAATTTTGAATAGAAAAAGGGCCAGAGGGGAAAAAGCTTAACCCTCCCCTCCTCCCAAGGCTATAGTTCATCTTAAAACCCTGAAAAGCCAAGCAAAATAATGTCTCATCTAGCCTCAGGTGACTGCTGAAGTCAGCTAAAGGTGTTCGAGGTGAGGGATTCTGTGCCCTGCTTTTCTCTAAGTTTTTTTTTCCTAAGAATCCAAATGGGATGAGCTTGCAGAAAGGATTTCCGTTCTTCCAGAATGGCAGCTCAGCCAGCCTGAACTTGCCTTCTCATAATTAGCAGTGAAATGCAGGAACCACAGCCCTTCACAGGGAAAGGCAGGACACCTGCTTCATTCTTCTTCCCACACGTTATATATTCTGGAGTAATTAGAAAAATGTTAGATTAGCCTGCATGCAGAGCCTTTTTCGGGGATTCGATCTGTCTGGAACCCTTCCCAGTACAGGCTTCAGGAACAGTGGGGGCAGGAGTGGGTGGGTTGCTAAAACAGCCCTGGGGGAAAACATATTGCAGCCCCCCCACACACACACATTTTTGCAATCATCAGTTTACAGTTCTATCCTACTTGAAGATGTCTACTAAGTTGTATATCCTACTGTGTTCAGTGAGGTTTAATCCCAGGAAACTGAGTTTAGGATTGCAGCTCAAATCATACATAATCTCTAACCATATTTGCCATATGCCTTGATTTGATCTTTCCTAGAAACACAAGGCCAAAAATTTTTCACACAACTCAATTGTTATGAGGATAAACAGGAGACACGAAAAAAAAATGCCACTATGAGATCCTTAAGGTACAGGTGGAATAACGATTTAGAAAAGAGTACTGGCCCACTTCAGAGTTGTTGTGGGAAAACATGAGGGGGGAAATGGAGAGAGAGAGAGAATTAATGGAAATAATAATAATTTATCTTTGTTTAATATCACAGCTGCCAGTTCTTCAGTTGGTTGTTGGCCTTTCAGTACAATTTAAGCCGAGCTTCCCCAGCTACGCCATTTTCCCCAGCTACGCCACACATACATTCCTAAATAGTTAAATAACTCCCCTCCATCAAAAACATAGATAATCCTCTTTGCTTAAGATAGTATTACCCTTGTTCCCTTGTTTCATTTCTAACACAGGTCACTGAAAGATGTGCTGATCCTGAAGAACTGCTGCTTTACTACCTGAGAAAATGCCGTATCCTTCAGTGCCCCTCCTTCTTTGCATTGCATAACAATTTTAGTATTGATTCAGAATGGAAAGGAAGCCCTGGTAACTGAGACAACTTCAAATGTTTTCGAAAGTAAACATCTCACTTTTCACTCATGTTTGAGAAACTAGGGGATATCTGCAGGGCCAGACTCAGGGCCAGCAAGCGTAGACATCCACCAAGGCCTCAGTCCAGGAAGAAGGCCCACTGCTGGTGAGAGATGCTTGGCGCAATTGCTCTCAGAGGTGGAGCACTCACGGGAACATGTGGGGTCATATGACCCCAGCCATGCACCCCTTCTCTCAAGTCTCCTCCGCCAAGCTGCTCCTTTAGCTGCCGGAGCCTCCTCCGGCCAAAGGAGCCTCCTCCAGTCAAAGGAGCAGCCTGGCTGGGCCACTTCTGGGCGCCCAAGGGGTGGCCCGCGGCAGGCTCCTGCCAGCTAAGGTAAGTGGCGTGGGGGTGGTGGGGGGTGGTGGCAACCATAGCAGGTGTTGCTCTGGGCACCATTCCCCCCCCCCACACACACATCAGATTGTTCACACAAGGATCTCCTATTTCCTGTTGGGAGAGGCACCTGGAGGCATTGGTAGACACTGCTTGCATGGGGAAGCCACCAGTCTGCCTTGCTGCCAGTGATGGCAACTCTCCAGTTTTTCTGGGGCCTCAGAGGCAAGCTTGTGTTTTCTACTGGAGTAGGTGTCTCAAGGAAGGTTAGGTTGTTTCTCCACATTATTTTTGCGGGAAAGCTAGAGGAAGAGGAACATGTTTCTATCATACCCCTGGCCAGCACCAACAAGAGGATCACTTCACCCCAAAACAAACCCTGTACACATGCAGATTTGTTTTGGGGGGTAGGGTTGTAACAATTATGGCAGGACAACCTAATGCAAAATGGGGGGGGGGAATGGGCTACTGTAGCTTTCGATAGTGACAGTTACAGCAAATACAACTTTTCTTCATTTTTGATTTGCATCGATATATATTCATATCAAGCCATCCACAGAAATAAGCGATAGTCACTCGAATTATGAAATTGAAAAGAAATAAGACTAAAATTTGTATTATGATTGTACTGATAATTTGTACAACTTTTAGCCCCTGTTTGTGTGTGAAGCACTGTCAAGTCGCTTATGACTTATGACAATCCTTTGAGTTAATGTCCTCTAAGGTCGTTTCTACTCTGCAAAATTATATCTGTGTACCACCGGTTTTTTAAACCTGGGTCTATTTTATCCTGGTTTCTCCCGCTGCACAACCACCTGTTTCTTTCCAGGAGCTGAGTTAGACCGGGAGGTAATGTTTCAGTTTGTTCTGCACGAGCCCAGGTCTTTTGTATTTACACCACAAGTGCATCCCCAAATGCGTAAACCTTTTTTTTAAAAGACTTTTATTATAACTTGAAATTATACATAGAAACATATAGTTACATAGTTCTGCATCTCGTCATACATCTACAAAGACCTTTGCACAATCGTGCAACATTTTGTCAGTTACGGCCATTAATATAACATAATTAAAAAGTAGGAACTGTATCCTACTGTATCTGTATCCACCGAGAGTCCAGAAAAACAAACAAAAGAAAGAACAGTTCCACAGTTTCATAGGACTATTCTCTCTAACGATAATAAACTAGTGTACATTTTTAAAGCATTTTACAGATCAAAGTGCTTCTATTGTTATACTATCTAAAAACAAAACTTATTTACCTAGAAATATTTATATAAAAATAAAGCATAGGAAGACATCTGGTGACTTGTCCTTCGCATTGACTGAAGGCTTCCATTCAAAGTTCTACTTGCTTAGACAAAGGGGAAAAAAAGATGAAGAGCATAACCAATACAACTTTACATATCTAATATAATCTTATATTTGTATGTTTAGTTAATCTATCTTTATTTTCAAAAACTGAACAAATGGTTTCCATGTTTTATAAAAATTGGTTGGCGGTAGATCTTTAAGACTAACAGAGAGTTTATCAGTATTCATAATTTCTATTACAGCTTTGAACCACGCGTTACAACTAGGCGATTTCCTATTTTTCCAAGTTTTTGCCACTTGGATTCTTGCTACTGTTGAAAAGTATAAAAACAGATTGATGTTATTTATCTTCCCATTGTCTTGGAAAATTCCCAGCAAATAATTTTCAGGTAACATTTGAAATTTTTGGCCCAGAATCTTCTGGACCTTCTTATGAATTTTTTCCCAAAACCTCTTTACTTTTTTACAGCTCCACCATTGGTGGAAGTATGTACCTATCTTTTTATTGCACTTCCAACAATAGGGGGATTTTGTCTTGTCAATTTTTGATAGTTTGAGGGGTGTAATATACCACCTATGGAATACATTGTTAAAATTTTCTTTTAAATCCATACTTTGGGTATATTTACTATGATTCTTCCATGTATCTTCCCAATTTTTGTACATTAAATGTTTGCCTATGTCTTGGGCCCATTTAATCATTACTTCCTTTATAGTGTCTTGTTCCAGTTCTGTTTCCAAGAGAAATTTATATATTTTACTTACCAACTTTGTTTCTGAGCCCAAATGTGTAAACCTGTTGCTTGGTCAAGTGTGGCAAGGCAGTAAAAATAAACTGGTTTTGCTCCTGTGGTGTTTGCACAGCAGTGGGGTCACCCTGGGATATTTGAAAAGATTTTTGAAAATCTCGGGCTAAGGAAATATTGCGGGGCAACACCAGGGTAGGCCCGCTTTAGCACCAGGGACCGTGTGGAAAACTTACACAAACCAGGATATTTCGCTTGCCCATCACAGGATATTTGGACTGTGCGGAAACAGCCTAAATCGTCCTAGCATTAACAGCCTGACGCTTGGAAACTGAGGGCAGCAGCTTTCTTGAGTCAATTCATCTCCGATTGGGACTTCCTCTTTTACTGCTATCTTCAACTTTTCCTAACACTATCCTATTTTCCAGTGACTCTTGTCTTCTCATAATTTGATCACAGCACAATAGCGTCAGTTTGATTATTTTTGTTTCTAGGAATAGCTTAGGTTTGATTTGATCTAGAACCCACTAATGTGTCTTTTTAACAGTCCACAGTATTCCTAAAACTTTCCTCCAGCACCATGTTTCAAATTAATCAGCTTTTCTGACTTTTGGAATCAATCTAAGGTCATTTTGATCTCAAGGAAGGAAATTATACAAGTAGGATAGAACATTTTAAACCAATCTTGTTAAATATTGATTGTAAAATCCTGATTCATACTTTGGCTATTAGACTAAATGACATTATTGCCAGATATAATTTAACACTTTTTGGATTTTTACAAAGCTTTTGACATATGGAGTGGCTATATTTATTCTAATCCTTGCAACCATTTAATTTGGCTTCCAGTATTATATGATATAAATAATGTAGTCTCCAATTGTAGCAATTCTGAATTAATTAATCCTGTGATATCTGGTTCAAGCACCTGATACTTTCCTGTCCCCCATGTCCCTTGTGTTTTCACCATAGAAGTGTTGGTCATCTTAGCAAGATCTAGTATTCATATCAAGTAACCAAACCAGGGGGGGGGGGGAGCAAATTAAGATTTTCATCAATGCAGATGACATTATATTGTGTTGGAGTGATCATTAGTTTCCTTCCTATATCTTTGTCACCTTTAGTTCTATATCTAACTACAAAGTAGATATAAATAAATCTTCCATTAATGCAAATGATGCTCTGAAAAAGGCCAATCTGAAACCAAAGGCTACCATTGTTTTCCTTAACTGAGTTGCGCAAAACAAAGTCCGTCTCACAGGAACCAAGTATGGCTGTGGAATCGGAGGCTGTGGAGCCTGCACTGTCATGGTCTCTACGTACGACCCTGACACCAAGAAAATACAGTATCCTTTTTAAAAAGGGAAGAAAGATACTGGGCATATCAACACAAGAAAATTCTATGTGGCTTGGGACCAGAGTTTGTGAAGAACTGTCTTCTCCCATATGTTCCTGCCCAGGGATTAAAATTGCACCAATCAAAGAAGCTCATCTGGGTGGCATATTAGAAAGGGCCTTTTTGGTAGCAATACCATGATCTATGGAACAGCCTTGCTCCTTCCATGTCAGTCTTCAAGAGGCATTCAAAGAAGGTTTTATTTAGAACTGCCTCATCTGACTGATTTTGTTTTTATTTATTGGCAGTCTTAGTTGAAGTTTTTAAATTGCAATCTTTTTGGTGTTTTTGTAATTGTTGATTTATTCATATTAATTTATTGAGTGTTTTAATAACCTTTATTTCATAAGCCCCCTTGAGTTCCACAAGGAAGAAAGATGGTTAATAAATATTTTAAGCCCTAAACAATAAAGCTCGAATAAATCGAATGTCGCAATGATGAACCCTAAACGAATCTTCGTACAGGGAACAAAGCTCCCTGAGTGCTGTGCAGGAATTGGGTAATCTTCCCATGCATTCTTTCCCCCCTTCCCCTCTTCTGGCAAGACCTACTTTTCCCTCAGGCTCCACGACATCCCCACATTTCAGCCCACCTGATGCCTACTGGCCACTGTAGGGCCGCCCAATGACTCCAAAGGCTCAACGGCTCTTCAAGTGCCTACTACCCACTGCCAGCCCATGAGGCAACTGCAGGGCCTGCAGGGCAACTGCCAGCCACCATCAACCTTGTGGTGTTCCTGCTGCCCATGGCTGGGTTTCATGAGCTGGCTGCCGGTGCACCGAGTCCAACAGGCAGGATAGGGCCCCCTTCTGCCCTTCCTCCCTTCCCCAGGCTTGCAAGCCTCAGTAAGGGAAGGTGGGTTGGCTCTCCTGCCTGTTGGACTCAGCGTGCTAAGTCCAACAGGCAGGATAGGGCCCCCTTCTGCCCCCACCTCCTTTCCAAAAGGGTGGCAGGGGCCCCCATCCTGCTCACTGAACTCAGTATGTTGATTCCAGCATGCAGAATTGGGGGCCCCATGCCTTCCCCCAATCCAACCATCCTCATTCCACTCTGCCCTACCCAAGCCATATCTTCCAACCCTTTCTTACCCCAATCTTTCCATTCAACTCTCCCCTCCAAGCATCATCTTGCCATTCCCCCCTACCCTAAGTCTCTCTTTCCTCCCTCCAAGTCACATCTTCTAACCCTCCCCACACCACAAGCATCCCCACTCCACCCTCCCCCACTCTAGCTGCTCTGCTGAACCTGCCACCAGCCTTCCCATTCCTCTGCCCAGCTACAGCCCCACTGAATCCCATTGCAAGGGGAGATGCTTCCTCTTCAACCCTTTGCTAGGGCCCATCACATCTCCCCTGTAATGGGCTTTGCTGCTAGTAAATAAATAAAGGGAGGACAATGTTTTTACACCTGTTCACTTGAAATGGTGCTCTGCCAAAGAATCCTGGGAAGTATAATTCCAGTGGATGATTTGAAAATTTCTGATGCTTTAGATTTGGCCCACATTTTCTGTACTGGAGTGGTCCTGAGTACATCCAAACATCTGCCCCAGTCAATGCTACGAATTAGGAATGAACACAGTTAAGTATCAGGCTTTCTCCTTTACAACATTCCAAAGTCATTTTCCAGCCAACTCTTGCCTGCTCCCATTATGCTCATTGCACGGTGCTGCAATAACCACTGTGGAAGGAGTTGGAAACACAAAAACCAAGCTTCATCCCATTCAGGTGATCGAGAGCTAAAGGCTGGGGAACAAATGTTTGTTTTTTGATGATGCCTAGCACCTAGCCAGGGCGATCCTTGACCCTTTTTGTCAAATCTGTCAGGTGAAGTTCGATTTTTTATTGTTTTTGTTTCTTTTACATCCCTCCTTGCTTCCATGGCTCTTGAGATCGGATCTAGTCTACTGATCTAGATGGGTTGGGTCAAGTTCACTGATTTTCTCCTTCCAGCTGCAAACTCCTTCCTATGCCATTCCTCTTTATAGTCCACGGGAAGTGTTTCATGAAGATCAGTAGGAGAGAAAACAACAGGTCCATTCTGTCATTGGAAAAAATATTCTGGATCAACCTCATGTACAGACCCAGACCTGCTTAGCTTTAGCAAGGTGGCTATGGCATATGCATTTAGACCATTCCATGGGAACTTGATATAGATGAAGATAAAGAGCTGGGAGTGGATGTATTTTCTCCCTTGGTCCCTCCACTACTATTAAAAGCAGAGGAGCCAGGCCAGGAAAGAAAAGGTGGTGGAAAGGATCGTGCAGTGGACAGGGTGGTTGTGGAAGCACAACAAGGAGGATGCTAAGATGCTACTGGGGTTCCACTTGCTTCCAGCAGATAACTCTTTTGTGTGGACTATCCATTTAGATACGTTTCACAAGCAGAGCTTGTTTCCATTTCAGAAAAGGCTCGCCAAGTGCCACGGCTCCCAGTGTGGCTTCTGTACCCCCGGAATGGTGATGTCGATGTATTCTCTGCTAAGGAATCACCCAGAGCCTACCATGGAGCAGATAACTGCTGCACTAGACGGTAGGCAGGTTTTCTCCAAAGTTTTGAAGAACCGCTCAGCAAATGGACAAAACAACAACAACAAATTGCTGGGGGAGGTGGTAGTATTGTCCTGGTGAAGAAGTGCCCAGTTGTGAGCAAAGCTCCTCCAATTCCTGTTCCCTCCTTCTTCTTTGGCTGCTGTATACCTCTCTATTGGTCCCTCTTTCTTCTTCAGGAGTGTTTCAACAATGCCTGAGCTGATTGCTTGTGGCACACACAGGGTTCTCGATCGGGGTGGGGGTGTCTACTGAGCACACCTGGCTCTCAATGCTGGTTTTTCTGGCTCCTGATCTTTTTTCTCATTTTCATTCCGGAATGATTGCAAAGCAATGCATTTAAATGTCAGGCCTGCAATTCGCACGTCCTTGGCCAATGGTCTTAGGCGACCCCTGTGAAAGGGTCATTCGGCCCCCAAAGGGGTCGCGACCCACAGGTTGAGAACCGCTGCTCTAGGCTATCCCTCTGTTTCTAGGATTGTCAAAAGGTTGAATTGTCCACAGCAGAACTCTGGGGTTCAGATTAGTTGTGAACCTTGAACCTAAATATTTATGTATTTGTTCTTCCTTTGTCTGATCTTTCTTTCAGGTAATTTATGTCGTTGTACTGGGTACAGACCTATAATTGATAGCTTCAGTGCTTTCTCACAGGTAAGCGGGGGGGGGGGGATCAGTTCATTGATGTTGTCAAAAGTGTCCTTCACTGGAGACTATGGAAGCTGAATGACATTTACAAAAGTGTTTATGACCCTTAGGATTGTGCTGTTTTGAAATAAATATTTATTTATGCTAAGCTGGCAGAAATGTGCAAGGCTGTGCATATTCTGTGTTAAAAACAAAATTTTACACCATGAAAAGCTGAATGCAGAAAAGGGATAGGTGGGGTAGGATGTTAAGCAGCTAGCTAAAAAATGGATTTCTGTGCATGAAACAGTAGCCTTTGTACACATATCAGAGGTTTCCATTATTTGGATCCAAGGGCATATCTAGAAGCAGCTCTCCGGATGAGCACTACAAATGCACTTGCAGTTATATATTCTGGTATGTTTTTTTTTAAAAGACCAGGCAGGCAGAACCAAAAGAAGGAATTTTTCTCCATTTTAGAAAGAATGTAGGAGCACTAGAAGATATTTTCTCATTTGCAGAATCTCAGAAAAAGAGAGAAAGTCTAAAGCAGGGGTCTCTAGCCTTTTTGAGCCTATGGACACAGGATGGTGGACATATCTACAAAATGGTTGCCATAGAATGGCTGCTGCAGGGGGTGGAACCAGCCATACAATAGCTGTGTGACAGCATACCTTCAGTCACACAGTGAAGTTCCTCATGCTGGGGTGCCCGCTGCTGCCATAGCATTGTTTTCAAACATCTGTACAACCATTGGGCCATCAGAAAGTCCCACCTAGCCTTGCCAACTGCCTTAAAAACACTGCCTTAAAAACACTTAGGCCCATTCCACACAGGCCATTGAAGCGTCTGCACACAGGTATACATGATACCGGTAGAGTCCCAGGGCTGTTCGCACTGTTCCGTGCGGGTGGTCTTGGAGTTGCCACAGCCCTGCTCGCTGGACTCAGTATGTTGATTCCGGCACCCATGCTACCCCCACCCCAACCATCCTCATTCCACCCTGCCCCATCCAAGCCACATCTTCCAACTTTTTTCCACCCCCTTTCCATTCAACTCTCCCCCACCCCAAGCATAACCTTGCCATTCCACCCCCTACCGTAAGCCTCAGCTTTCCCCCTCCAAGCCACACCTTCCAACCCTCCCCCCACCCCAAGCATTCCTCCACCCTCCCCCACTCCAGCTGCCCTGCTGAGCCTGCCACCAGCCTTCCCATTCCATTGCCCAGCTACAGCCCTACTGAAACCCATTGTGGAGGGAGATGCTTCCTCTTCGACCCTTTGCTAGGATCCATCGCATCTCCCTCACAATGGGCTTTGCTGTTAGTAAATAAATAAAGGGAGGACAATGTTTTTACACCAGTTCAGTTGAAATGGTGGTCTCCCAAAGAATCCTGGGAAGTATAATTCCAGCAGATGATTTGCTTTTATTTTGCAATAAATATTAAAATAATTTCTTTTCCAAAAATGAAAATCTGACTAAAATCTCTCTCTATGTGTTGTGTGTGTGTGTGTGTGTGAGAGAGAGAGAGAGACAGACAGACAGACAGACAGACAGACAGACAGACAGACAGACAGACAGACAGAGACACAGAGATAGAGAGGCCCATTACATATGTAATATTTACATGGAGTCTGTTGTCTGTGCAATGGGCTTATAGTGGGCTCACCTTGCATTTCTATGTCTACGTGTGTGTGTGAGAGAATATATCCTAACATGTACTTTAAATATCCCAGTATGTTTCTTGAAAGTTGATATACCATATTATATTTTTAAATGCTCTTTGTAGGCGTCCTGTCCCCTGGCAGGAAGTGGAAAATGTTGCTTGGATCAAGAAGGTGTGGAGGGGAAAGAAAAAGAAGAAGATTTAGCTCCAGAACCTAAAAGAGGAGATCGGGTAAATTGTGGCCTTCTTATTTCCATGTTTGATTGAAGCTTCTGTGATCTGTGAATATCAGGCCCATTCCGTATGGGCCAATAAACTTCACACGAATCCTGCCCCTAAAGCAAGTCTTCCCCTTCGTTATTTACCCCAAACCATTTTTTTGAGAATAGCACTATTCGTGAGTCTTTTTTTTAAATCCCAGGTTGCAGCTGCTTGTGAGCAAACAGCTGGCAGGAGGTGCTTTATTTGGCTGCACTTTCCTTTTTTAAAACTTCCCAGCTTACTTCTGCGCAGTCACACAGGCGCAAATGGTTGTATCATGGCATTGTGAGATGTCAGTGTGGCTGTGGGGGTTTCATGTGTGCATGCCTGCATAGCTACGCAACAGGGGGAAAGGTAAACAAAAAAAAGGCACGCCTCCATGCAAAGGCGCGATAGCAACCCGCATTGTTTCTGCAGGCTCCAATCACTGCCTGCACAGATGCATGCAAACGCGAAAACAGGAAACCCGCTATACATTTGCTTAGGCTTGGTAAATACTCTAAAAATTCAGTAAAATTTGCATTTGGATTTATTCACGCATAAAATTATCTGTATGCCCAAATAAGACAAATTACATATTCGGATATACCCGAATATTTGGGTATATCTGAAAAATTCGGGTCCTTTTGAATTGTTTTTATTTTGGAGGTGTTTTTATGTTTTGGCCTGCAGGGGGTGCATTTTAAAAGCTAGCAGTACCAACATTTCAGAGTATGATCCTGGGACTGTCCTGATGATGCCCCCCAAGTTTGGTAAAGTTTGGTTCGGGGGCAAAGTTATGGACTGGTTTGTAATAAGACATATTCTAACAAGCTGCTCTAAGCCCAGCTTCACTGGGAAAAGTGTGAGATAGAAATCAAATTTTTAAAATCAAATTAATTAATTGAGGATTTTCATGACTCATCCACTGTTGATGAGCTGTTTTATTAGCATAGAGCATGACATCTAATCTCTTAATTAAACTGTGTATCTACAACAAGAGCTCAATTAAATTTCACCACGCCCTAGTGCAACACTGCAAATGTTTTTCTAAACCTTGCCAAGAAGTCAATTGCTGTCTAATTTTAGCAGTTAATCCAGACTGAGAAATTTTTTGAATTGCCAGGGTACCACTTTGCCAGCAGTGTGATTATATTTTAAAATGAGGCTAAGATAATAGTTTATTTCAGCATCACCTAGATAAATTTGGTAGAACAAATTCAAATAACATTGGCATTGTCTGTTCAATGTATTTTCATTACCATTAGTGCCAATAGCCTACACTATTGTATTGTTCATCTGTGATAATATTGGGCTCCAATGTCTTTTCCTGAAGATGTGTTCAGGTCTATGCCCACCAGAGGACTTCCAGCCCAAGGACTCAACCCAGGATTATATATTTCCTCCTGAACTCATGGTAGGAAATAGTTCTTTTCCAGTGTTTGTTGAGAGTGATTGTTCATAGGCATATACATGTGGCAATATGCTTAGGAAGGCTGTGGGTGAAGTTAAATGTTGCACCATCAAACAGTGTTTCCTTAAACACAATTGTCTCTTACCACAAAGGTGTGCGGGGCATTTCTAGGGCGGGGCAAATCAGTGGTCAGCCACCCTCAGCTTCTGCTTCTCCCAAGCAAACAGTTTTTTTCCAATATTGCTGTGTGGCTGAGGAAGAAAAGTAAAAATAATTGTCTGAGAAGGGGAAGGTATTTAAAAGGGAAAGCTAATAGACAGATAAAAAGTTAACACCCAAAACTAATTTCATCTTATAACCTGTGATTCTACCATGTGGTCTCACTTTCCCACCATCTTTTCATCTTGGTCATTTGACCAGTTCCTAGAGCACAGGTCAAAAGAAGGTGCATAGCCATGTTGCAATGCTGCTTGTGTTTTGAAAGGGGGAGGTTGCATCCCCAACTCGTGAGTATGCCTATTGTCACAGATCAAGCCCATCAGAAAAATCATTTCTAATTTTTTCATATGCACTTTTTAAAAAGGTAAAAGTTCACATAGGTTTCTGACATCCCAGTAAAGGGGGGAAACCAGTTCCTACATGTTTTGGCTGCCTCTCGTCCATTTCTTTATAAAGAACCACAGAAAACTTGCACAAGAAATACTACCTGAGATTGTGACTTAACTATTATGGTGTTAAAGATTACTTCTCTAGAATATTGTCAAAGCTTACTTGCTAAAAAAAATAGTCTGTAAGATGATATGGTCCTGACCTGGATAGCCCAGGGTAGCCCAATCTCATCAGATTTTGGAAGCTAAACAGGATCGGCCTGATCAATATTTGGATGGGAGACCATCAAGGAAGTACAGGGTTGCTACACAGGGTCTGGCAATGGCAAACCACCTCCAGTGAGTCTCTTCCAGAGGTGGGATCCAGCAGGTTCTCACAGGCTCCCGAGAGTAGGTTACTAATTATTTGTCTGTGCCAAGAGCGGGTTACTAATTGGTGATTTTGCCACGTGATTTTTGCCTTAGTTACGCCCCTCCTCTCAGCAGTAGCGCGCAGAACTTGAAGCAGTCTAGCAGGAGGTGCACCAGTGTGCGTGGCAACCTGCGCGCATTCGTTTCTCGCCCAAGGACCATGGTGCGCAGCGCCTGCTTCCTTGCCACAGCTCCGCCCAAGAATGCCCTGCCCCCGGAATGCCCAGTCACGCCCCCGTCGTGCCCCGCCCAGCCCCATTGGCGCTACACCACAGTTTGAATCCCACCACCATGGGAACATGTTACTAAAATTTTTGGATCCCACCACTGGTCTCTTCCAATGAAAACCCTACAGGGTCACTGTAAGTCAGGTGCTATTTGATGACCAAAAAGGAAGATATTAAATTTAAAAATAAATATTACATCAAGCTTAGTAATAGATTTTGCTTGTTTTTGCTGTCTTGGCAGAAATGTTGACTGTTTACAACTTGCATTTTTCTGAAAATGTTTTTGTCTACAGAAACAGAAATAATATATATAAACCTTTAATGGCATAATTAAAAACAACAACAGCAAAATAACAGCAATGATGGCAGCACCAGTGTGATAAATACGATCTTCAATACAGTTATGACCATTTGCTAATGACAGAGCACAAAGTTAGCCAATGCTTCCAATATTCCTGCAGATCCATAATCCAACATAGTTACCATAATTGATGAATCAGTGTGATCAATGTAGGTTCTTAACCAGGGGTCTAGAAATTTATTTCTATCTAAGCTATGTAACGGACAATGTAACATCACGTGTTGGATTGATTCTTCATAAGCTGAGCTGCAGGGACAATATCTTTCATTAAGGGGCACTTTCTGTATTCTACCCTGAGTGGTAGCTGAAGGAAACAGAAATAAACACTAACACTGTAAGCAAGGTAGTGTCGAAAGCCATCCTAATAGAATGGCTAATAGGGATCTCCTTTAATTACTACAAAGGAGGCGTCACTATAATACTAAACGGGAAAAGGGACACGATCACTAGGGTTGCCAGCCTCCAGGTGAGGGCTGGAGATGTCCTGAAATTACATCTTATCTCCAGATGACAGAGATCAGTTCCCCTGGAGAAAACAGGAGCTTTGTAGGGCAGAGTCTATGGAATTATACCCTGCTGAGGGAATTATACCCTTGCTTCCCTCCCCAAAAATCAACCTACTGAGACTCCACCCCCAAATCTCCAAGGATTTCCAACCTGGATCTGGTAACGCTGTGCACTGCCTAGACAACTGGGCAATAGCGAAGTGAGATGCTGCCGGCCTGTTTCACCATAATTGCCATGTGTATCAAGATATGGTTAAGCATTAAAGAATGTATGTTTCCGCTTTTAAAGACGGTTTATGTGGTATAAACATTGTTTCTTGCGGTGACAGAGGGTTTTTGTTTTCTCTTACAGAGAATAGCCGAAGCGAGCAAACGAAGAACTCTGGTTTTCAATGGAAAAAGGACTACATGGATTTCTCCTGTAACACTCCGGGAACTTCTGGGCCTAAAAGCCAAGTATCCAAATGCCCCTCTTGTTGTAGGGAATACTAGTATAGGTATGTAAAGAGTGAGCATAACATACTGTAAAATGTCTCCAATCAGGGCTGGTTCCAATTTTGGGTGGCCCTGGGCAGAGAGTGCCCAAAGCCTCCGCCTGCACCTCTCTTTAGCTCCCCAATCATGTATTCCTCCACCTGCCTGCGGATCTTTCCTGAGCTTGCAAGCTTTCTCAGTGCCTACACTTGAAGCTGCCCACACAGCCTGCATGCCCTTTGACTGATGGTGCTGGGGAGGTGGCAGGAGGTGATGCAACTATGGCTACCAGTCACAGGTTGGTAGCAAAGGTTCATATTTAAAGCTCTAAGGCCCCGGCAACTGCCCCACCTCAGGATATGCTGATGCTGGCTCTGTCTTCAATGAAAACCTGGTGCAACACGGTTCGATGCACTGAGCTCTCTATTGCACATACAAAACACTTCAAGTGAATTTCAGTGGCGCGATGCCTAAAGTTATGCCTTTCACACATGCAGCAGTGTGAAATCAAAGAGTCCTAAATTGTAATTCAGGTAGTAAACTTCGTGTGTGTGTTAAGTGCCATTAAGTTGTTTCCAACCCATGGTGACCCTATGAATTAATGTCTTCCAAAATGTTTTGTTGTTAACAATTCTGGACTGCCTCTAGATCAAGGGAAATAATAGTACCACTCTATTCTGCATTGGTCACATCTCACCTGGAATACTGTGTCCCGTTCTGGGCAACCCAATTCCAGAAGGATATCGACAAGCTGGAACGGGTCCAGAGGAGGGCGACCAAAATGGTAAAAGGTCTGGATTCCATGACCTATGAGGAGTGGCTTAGGGAGCTGGGTGTGGAGAAGAGATGGTTGAGGTTGACATGATAGCCACTTGAAATCATCCCTATCAATTGCTTTGAGCTCCTCATTCCACTCAGATTTGAAGGTATTGTTTTGCTACCATTTTGCCTGATTTTATTTTAATTGTCTTCACATTTAATTTCCTCTCCTTTAGGCATTGATGTGAAAAAACTGGGTATTTATTATCCAGTTATCCTTCATCCTGCTAGGGTTCCGGATCTGCATATTGTCTACCGGACAAAAAATGGTTAGTCTCCAATATGCCCAAGAAGCCACTGGGGACAAATACCTGGGATGGGAGTTTCAGTTTTTCAGTTGACCAATAAACATTGAAGAACTAAATAAAACAATATTTACTTGCACCACCACCCATTGTATATGAACAGAGAAACAATACTACTGACCTTATGGACTCCGGTGCTCTCACTGCTGCTAAGACTAATCATTATTATAGCTTATGAGTTCTGGTGAGGCAGCGTGGTGTAATGGTTAAGAATGGTGGATCTAATCTGGTCAACCAGGCTTGTTTCCCCACTCCTACACAAGAAGTCTGCTGGGTGCCCTTGGGCTAGTCACAGTTCTCACAGAACTCTCTCAGCCCCACCTACCTCACAAGGTGTCTGTTGTGGGGAGAGGAAGGGAAAGAGTTTGTAGGCTGCTTTGAGACTCCTTACAAGAGAGAAAAGCAAGGTATAAATCCAAACTCCTCCTCCTTCTAGTTTTAATTATATTAATAATGGTGGTTTTGGGGTGGCTTTAATGGTTTTAAAATGTGATTTTTATTGTGTTGGCTGCCTTGGTGGTCCTTGTGAGGGCAGAAAGGAAGGATTTTGTAAAATAAAAATAATGGGCAAAACCAACACAACAAGTTAGGTCTAAGATGCAGCAGATAGGTATGACTTACTTATATGTGTTCATTTGCATATCTATTTAGCAGGTGACTTTATGCATTAATTAGACTCCTAACATATATATCTAGATATTAAATGCCTTGTTTATAACCTGGGCAACTATTGCCTACCTCTTTAATGGCTACTAATTCTAACACCAACTGTGCTGGCTGACTGAATAATACAAATGTAATGACTGCCAAATATTATTTGGTTCCAGGTCTAGTGATAGGTGCAGCAACCAACTTTGCCAAATTGAGGGACATCCTGCTAAATGTTGTCCCAGAACTCCCAGCGGAGAAGACGAAGACTTACCGTACTCTGTTGAAGCAGCTGAGAACCCTTGCAGGAGAACAGATCAGGAATGTGGCTGTAGGTCTTCCCAAATGTTGACTTTCACAAAGTGCAGATCACCTCATGTCCCTTGGTCTTGCTTTGAGGACAGCAACAGTGAGCAGACATCCTTTTAGGGAAGGTTCATTACACTCAGAGATGCCTTCATCTGACTATGGTCATTTACATGTATCTGATCTCTTTTGGGTCATTTATGCATGTCTGGTCTCCTTTGTTCTCAGCGTGCATTCCCTGCAGGTTTGATTTTCAATAATGCACACTCTTCTACCTCTCCAGCACTCATCCTGCCCCAGTTACGAGAAGCTTCACAAGAGCTGTTTAAGTATGATTTTTTTTCCTGTTGTTTCTCAGGGAAAGCACAGGAGGACACAATAAGTTATGCGTGCTTTGAGTTTTCGCCCCCCCCTTCTGCCCAAACCCATTAGGTCTTCCCACTCTTCAGAATGATCAAAAGGACTGCTTGCTTGCTTGCTTGCTTGCTTGCTTGCTTGCTTTTTTTCTTTCTTTCTTTTTTTCTTTCTTTCTTCCTTTCTTTTAGTGGTCTAGACCAAAGTTGACAGGGAAAAAAAGGAGGGCAGGTTTTCTCTCCATGCCTCTGCAATTCTTTTTAGCTTCCCAAGATTTCTTCCTTGGCCCCTGCTCTCCCTCTCCTTCTACTGTATAGAGACATGAAAATGGGGAGAGAGAATGGCTGATTGCCTCAGGTGTGGACATAAACAGTAAACTGCAGGAAAACCCCACAATGAGGCGAACAACTGTACGGTAGACCCTGTACTAGGAATTCTTCTCTCCCTAGAAATGAACTCCCCTTCTTGGCTAGAGTAGGGTCCCTTTTCCCCTCAATACTGTCTTCCTACCAACAAGTCTTTCATGGGCACTAAACATGTCTGTTCTCTCTGGAACTCAGAGTTGAACCCCTTTTAATCCTGTAAGAAGCTCTGATTCCTTCTATAACTCTACTCACGCCCAGATTGTCACTCATACACTGAAGCTTTGTGAAAGGTCAACACTTTAGAGTGAGGCTTTCCTGACTCTGCCTGCTCTTTCTGTCCATCATACATGGGTAAAGCAAAATAATGATACAGGGCCAAGAGATCTACAAGAAAAGATCTGTGTATTTAGAAGAGGGGTGGTGGTGTACCAGAGGAATATTGTGGGGGGAAACTCAGCTGGGTTGATGAGCTATAGATGTTGCATTGAATGCTCCTCTGCATTATGTTTAAGTAGAGAAACTTCCCTGTCATGTAGTAGATTATTTTGCTTGTTTGAAAAGATACATACAGATTGAAATGCCAGAAATTTATAAGTAAGGTTACAAGGGTTTGTGTGACAGACAGCCAATCAGTAGTATAAGTAACAGTAGTAGTAATAATAATATCCTTTTTCGTTAGTCCTTAGGAGGACACATTGTAAGTAGAGGGTCGCCCTGGGATCTGAACCCTGTCCTAGCAGCTGGGAAAGCTATCCTCAACCTGGCATCAACAGGTAAAAGGCCTTACAATCTGTTAATAAAACTTGATTAAGACACATTGATAAACAGGACATAATGGTGTGTAGAAGGTCTGTATATCTAATATCAGTGGGTGCCATCCCTGCAAAAAGGAGAAAAATGTACAAAAGTGATGTTATTTCTATTCTCATGAAAAAAAAACCCTTGGGAAGATGTTACATTGCATCTTACATGCATACAATATTGCCCAAATGGAACAACAGAAGTATAATTGTATGGTATTTATCAAATTCAGAAGAATTTGCTCTCTTGACAAGTATGCTTACTTGAACGTGCAAAGTATGCTGATTTGAACCTGTATCAAAGGATCTACAGTGCCATCCAAGGCAGGGTAACTCTAATTCTCTGCTTAGGAGAGCGTTGCTAGAAAGATGTAACTCTGGCCCCTTCCGCACACGCAAAATAATGCGTTTTCAAACCACTTTCACAACTGTTTGCAAGTGGATTTTGCCATTCTGCACAGCTTCAAAGAGCACTGAAAGCAGTTTGAAAGTGCATTATTCTGCATGTGCGGAAAGAGCCTCTGTTTAGGATGACACTGCAAGATTGCTAACTTAAAATAGGTGTGTAATAGTAGTGTAATAGTGGCTCTTTCTGCACAGACACTTTAAAACATTTTGGGGGCGGAAATTACATTTTCTTCAAGTAGGTCTGCATTGTTTCCCCCCCCCCCAAAAAAAAAAAGTTTTATTTGCAGCCTCAAAATGTTTTAAATGCATCCTCTTTTCTAGCAATTCTTTTGGCTAAAATGTTTTTTTAAAAGGCTTCCTTTGTGTGCTGCCCCTTTCAGATGCCATTTTGTGATTTCACTCCTTGCCTTCAGGAGCCTTGTTTTTGGAGCATTTCAGAGGTCACATTGCCCTGTTTTTGAGGCATTTCATTTTAGAGCATTTTTTAAAAAGAATTTGTGGGTGCTCAGTCTTCACAGCTTCAATTACAGAAGACTCCGGGAACTACAACATGAGGCTGTGAACCATAAAGCACTGATTTGTCAACACACTGGGAAAAAATAGGGAAAACAGAAAATGGCAGCCATAAATCATTTCAGGAGGGTGAGTGTGAACAAAAGGGGAGATTGAAACATTTTGCAAACACCTTACAAACATTTTAGGAGATTTGTGCAGAAAAGGCCCTTGATTACACAAAACGTTTCTGTTTGCAATATGATCTTTGCATAAGCCTGGTGAGATATTTATAGATTGCATATTCATTTAGAGTAAATATATTCTACCTCCCTTGTTTATTGTTATGGGCTATGTAAGATTCATATCTGCAAAGAACACATTCCTTAAAGTCTGTGCTTTTATGTAACAGATGGAACACGATGGATTCCCCTGAATGGTGAATTCCTTGCACGATTGCCAAGGGCTGACCTTTCTCCCGAAGAGGTCATAGTCTCAGTTTTTATTCCATTCACAAAGAAGGTAGGAGCTATTTTGTTCCTTTTCCACTCACCACAGTATACCTTTAGCATTATGGCACATCTTGTTTAGCAAGAATTCGTATATCAAAACTGCAGTACAAAATCAGGTGGGGCAGGTATTGAATATCAGAGTCAGAGAATTCACCCTTGTAAGAAATCCACAGGTCCTTCCCTATCAATTCAAAATAGAGGGATATAAGTATTTCTGCCCCTGTTGTGCATGTAGGTTCTTTTTTTCCCATTGACATCTGGGACCAAGCAAACTCTGTAGATATTGTCAAAGGCTTTCATGGCCAGAATCACTGGGGGGTTGTGGAGATTCCGGGCTGTATGGCCGTGTTCCAGAACTTTGTAGGTGTTTGAAGCAGTAAAGGAATCTACTACCACATGTTATAGTGACAGCTAAAATGGCCGTTTGTTAGGTTGGAATGGGAGGGAAGATGGCATGGTATAGCCCAATTTCATCAGATCTTAGAAGCTAAGCAAAGCCAGTACTTAAATGGGAGACCACCAAGGAAGACTCTGCAGAGAAAAGCAATGGCAAACCACTTCTGCTTCTCCCTCGCCTTGAAAACCCTTGCTGGGATCACCATAAGTTGGTTGGGACTTAATGGCATTTACATATGTATGTAGGCTGGAACGATTTTTTACTGAACTGTATTTTTCTAGTTGTTAGTCTTTTATCATATATTGTGTATATACAGTAAAAGCACACATTATTTTTTAAATTCTAAATAGCTGAAATTTTGATCTAAACTTATTTTTTCCTATTGAAAGTCATTAAAAATTAGACCTTTAAATTTCATTTTCTCAAAACATCAGTCTTGCTGACGCAAGACATATACTTCAGTCTATAATTCTTGCTATCTACACTGCTTCACAGCATGCACAGCAGGAGCTAAATCATTTCCTCCCAATACTTACCTCTATGTAGTTCATGGCCACACAAATTCAGTTTTGAGATCTTGTCACATTTATTCCAATCTCTTTACTTGAAGATGGTTTGCAGAGCACCAAGTGCTCTGGGGAGCGGTGTTTGGAAACCACTACATTATGCAATCCGTATGTGTATGACTGTCAAAGCCAAAAATCTTGAACTGGTGCAGTACTTACTACCTTTCTACCTGTAAGTGCTGTCTAGGTGAACATTTTTGTATGTGTGAAATGGTCCTTATAAGACTAGCTGAATGAAAGCAAGGATCAGTATAGGTTAAAATGACCAGATTTCTCCTCATTTTGCCAGGATGAATTTGTGTCCGCCTTCCGACAGGCTGAGCGGAGGAAGAATGCACTGTCAGTGACCAACTCTGCAATGCAAGTCCGATTCCAGCCGGGCACTGATGTCATTGAGGAGCTGACTATTTTATATGGAGGCACTGGCCGTGCCACAGTGAGTGCCCCGGTCACCTCTCAGAAGCTACGAGGAAGGTATGACAGTCTACTGGGAATCCTGTCAGAATGGCCCTTCCTTGCTAATGGGGAAGACTGCTCATTTTCCAAACAGACTAGTGAGATGGATTTTCCATAATCATAGTTTGTTTTCAGGCAGTAATATGTGGCTCCTGAATTCTTGCTTCTCCTAATTCCAATATCCTGTCTCCAGATTCATTTATTTAATCATATTATTATATCTTACTATACGATAACTTGAGGTGGAAAGCTTTTCAACAGCCAAAGTGACCTTGTGTTTGATGCCCACAAGGAGCACTCTCAGTTTCTCTTCGGTAGGCGTATTTTCCCTCCTTTGAAGAAGCGTCAAAATCCATAATTCTCTTATTTGAGAGTGAAACTCACATACCAAAAGACATTGCTCCAGTGTATAAGTTCTCCCCACTGACTCACACTGGCCTTTTGTGCACTCACTGCTTTCAACCCAGCTGCACAGGCGTAGCTACCATGGGGACATCCGGGGACAAGCGCCCCGGGCGCCACCTTGTGGTGGGCGGAAAAATTGCAGGTTCGTTTGAAGCTTTCTGTATTTTTTACTGTTTTTTCCAATTTTGGTCTGCAGGAGGCACAGTTTTTAGGCTAGTGGCACCAAAATTTCGGGCTATCGTCAGATAACTCTCCTGATGATATCAGCCAAGTTTGGTGAAGTTTGGTCCAGGGGGGTCCAGTTATGGACCCCTTTAAAGGGTGACTCTATCCTCCATTGTTTCCAATGGGAGCTAATAGCAGATGGGAAGATTATCTTTGAGGGTCCATAACTTTGGACCCTCTGAATCAAACTTCTACTAAACCTAGGTGGTATCATAAGGATAGTTCCTCTGATACCACTCAGGTTTAGGATTAGTTCAGTTATGGACTCCTGTAAAGGAGGCTCCATCCCCATTGTTTCCACGGGGAGATAATGGTAGATGGGGCTACCCTTTGAAGGTCCATAACTTTGGACCCCCCTGAACCAAACTTCACTAAACCTGGGTGGCATAATCAGGATACTCTCCTAAAGATAGCCTAAAATTTTGGTACTGTTATCTTAAACATTGCTCTCCCCTGACAAGCACCTCAGTTTTTCTCGATTCTTCTTTAAATCCACCCCTTTGGAGCGGATTTAAAGGGAGAATCTGGGCTCCCTAGATTAAAAAAAAACATTGAAAGTATTTGTTGAAGGCTTTCTACAACCAGATTCAACTGATTGTTGTGGGGTTTTACAGGCTGTGTGGCCATGGTCTGGTAGATCTTGTTCCAATCGCTTCACCTGCCTCTGTGGCTGGCATCTTCAGAGGTGTATCACAGGGAGAAGTCTGTTGGTAAGAGAAGTTCGGACAGTGTATAACAGACTTCTCTCTGTGATACACCCTTGAAGATACTACAGCCACAAGATCTACTCAGACCACAGCCGGATGCAGCTTAGAAAAAACTCCACAACAACCAACTCTGACAATGGTGCTGTTTGGGTGGATGGTTTGTTATCACTATCAAAGTTGTTTAACCAGAGAGCCTTGTGAGCCCCTTAAGGTACCTTAAAAAAGGAGAATCTACTTTCAGCCTAAAACAACATTAAAAGTGATGTTGTTTCAGGATCCCCCCCCCCCTTCCAAAAAATAGCATCACTTTCAATGTTGTTTAAACTAGGGAGCACTGGGTGTGTTCAGATTCATGTGTTGGGGCATGTTCTATAATGTGATGGTGTTTGGTCATGGTGGGGAAGGGGGAGGGGCGCTGCCCATATGCGGGGGGGGGGGGGCGCAAAACTCAGATTTTGTCCCGGGCTCAATTTTCCCTAGCTACGCCACTGCCCAGCTGTTTCCTTCGCAGTGGGGTTTTCTCATGGTTTTCTGTTCGGAACGGAGGTCCCCTGCTGTGAGGTCTTCCCAGTCATGCTGAGCTGATCAGTCATTTTGACTACCTGCTGCTTCCTTTTCATTCCCAGGCTACCACCCTTTGCCTTTTTTGGTGTGTGTGGGCTTCTGGCTGAGGTCTGTTACTAGAGCAATAGACCGCATCAGTTTCATGGGTCGATTGCTCCATTGATCGACCCACAATGTGAATTTTTTAAAAGTGGCCCAGCAGATCCTACCTGGAAGAGTTGTTGTGTGGGATATCCTATCTCAGTCCCTGATATGAAAAAATGCAAGGAATCCCATCAGTTCTCTCCTCAGGTCAACTCTGGTATCACAGTTCTGGTATCATAAGGACATTCATTTCCTTTCGTTCTTATTCCTAAATAGAGCTTTAGTCACTTACATTGCTAATAGATTCAAGAGGAAATATTAGTGGGAAGTATAACCACTATCCCACTAAACTAATGCAAATGGTTACAAGATTTGCCTGACAAGCCATCTGAGATTGGTATCCACTTGGTTTCATCTTCTTATCTACTTATTCCATAACTGGCTATCACAGTTTTTTAACTACCCCAGTTTCTCATAGTGGGTCATTTGTCTGAAATTTTCATAGGTCGAATTCCCACTGAAAATTTAGTCTAGATACAACCTAGTTTCAAAAGAATCAGCACCTTTTTATCCAGGTTCCAACATCCTCACTGCAGCATGTTTCTAGTGAAGACATCTAGGCCTGCCCCTTGGGGGGGTGCCTGCTATCAGGGGTGCAATTATTAATCTAGCAGCACCAAAATTTCAGAGTATCTTTAGGAGACCCTCCTGATGATACCACCCAGGTTTGGTGAAGTTTGGTTCATGGGGGCCAAAGTTATGGACCCTCAAATGTGTAGCCCCCATTTCCTATTAGCTCCCATTGGAGTGTTTTTTTCCAAAAAGGTGCATATACAAGCAGGTCCAGGAAAATCCCGTGAAAAAGGGGGGGGGGGAGCCAGAAACGGGACTGATCTGTGTTCCATGGTTCGGCATATTTCGGGTGACTATCCCAGGAATAATCGCCAGTGGGAAATCGCCCATAGTTACCATATCAGTACCACTGGTTTTAAAGAGATTGTTTTTCACCTGTCACAATAGCTATAGATTTTCACACAGAGATGGCTTTGGGTTGCCCCCCCGCTCCAAGACTGCTATTCTGATCAAATTAAGGGCAGCTGCATTTAAGTAAAATGTTAACCTGTGTATGTGAAGGCCAGAGATCACAAGGGGTAAATTCTCCCACCTCCCAATACGAGAAGCCAATGAATGTTCCCTAAATGTCCTAAGATTTTCTTTTCTTTGAGGCTGGTCAGCTTTTCCATACACACAGACACACAAGTGTGAATGTGTGTGTGTGTATTCGCCAGCATAGTTAAAGTGTTTCCAAAGTTCAGTATAGAAGGTAATTGGTTTTTAGAAAAGATGTCAGTTTGTCACACAGTTTTTAATACGTGGACTTTGGGGAGGTGAGCCAGTAATGCTTATCCTGGGTGCCATTTTCTACTATGCCACTGCTCAGGGCTGAACTCCTCAAATCCTGTCTGAAGCTATAAGTGTTTCAGTCTGTCTCTTATTCTCTCAACCTGTCACTTACTCCCAGACTGTCACTTACCCTCTCAGGCTCTCTGAGGGTTTAATACCCTCTCAGGCTCTCTGAGGGTTTAACACCCTCTCAGGCTCTCTGAGGGTTGAACCCTTTAACTTCTGGCTTTTCTGTTTCTGCCTGCTTCTAGATCAGTCACAGTGTACACTGCAAAAATGTCTAAATCTTCAGTATGTTAAGTAAGCATGTGTTTGTATGTATTGTTTCCCCTCAGAAAATGGAATGAGCAGATGCTGAATGAAGCTTATAGGCTCATTCTTGAAGAAATTCAACTATCTCCTTCAGCACTAGGCGGAAAAGTAGAATACAGACGAACTCTGCTTGTCAGCTTCTTTTTCAGATTCTATTTGAAAGTGCTGCAGGATTTAAAGTACCTGGTAAGTAAGAATCACCTGGCGCATCTCTGTGGTTGTAGAGTTGACGGTTTATTTCACAGTGTGCTCACTCAGCCACACATCATGATAAGCTCCCTACAGGCAAGTCCTGTCCTAGAAATCTGGGCTTGCCCTATTTCTTAGCAAAGACAAGACTGGTGGATGGTCGGGCCTAGGTCACACAAGATGTTTCCTTCTTCATATGAGCATTCTAGAGTATGCTGTAGCCTAGACCACGAAAGATGTTTCCTTCTCCACATGAGCAGTCTTGGCCATTCTGGAGTATTCAGAAAAAACATTTTTCACTTTTAACAGTGGCTTGATCTAAGTAGAGATACTGTTTGCCCTTTTTGGGGGGGATTTTCTAATTAGAAGAAGAGTTTGGATTTATACCCCACCTTTCTCTCCTGTAAGGAAACTCAAGGTGGCTTACAAGCTCCTTGTGACTAGCCCAAAGTATGTGACTAGCCCAAAGTCACCCAGCAGGGACATAGGAGTGAGGAAACACGTCTAGTTCACCAGATAAGCCTCTGCCACTCAGGTAAAGGTAAAGGCTCAAAAGCAGACCAGTCTCACTTCCTCCACCCTTGCCCCCCAATCATTTGATCAATTGTCACCTGTGCTGTGGTGATCAAGTTTGCATAGAACAAATAACATTATAGTGGCTTGGTCTACGTGTTCATCTCTATTCTGTGCAAAACTTCACTTTTTGTGTTTCTGCAATCTAATGCGAATAAGCCCTGTTTGCTGAGATCCAGTATGGAGTCACGGTTAAGAGCAGCAGACTCTAGCCTGGAGAACTGGATTTGGTTCCTCACTCCTCCACATGAAGCCTGCTGGGTGACCTTGGATCAGTCACAATTATCTCAGACCCCACAACTCTCTCAGCCCATACAGAGGCAGGCAATAGCAAACCACCTCCAAATGTCCCTTGCCTTGCAAACCCTACAGAGTTGCCAATAGTCAGCTGTAACGATGGCACATGCATACACAAACCATTCTTAAAGATAGAAAAGCAAACCAAGCTACACATTTTTCCTGATTAGTCGGTGTTTCTACTATGGCATTCACATTTTTATGTAACAAATGACCCTGCAGGTGGCCAAAAATGAGTATCCCTCTCCACCAAATTTTATTGGCCTTTTCCTTCCCTGTTATAGAACACTACTCCAACAAACAGCTCTTTCACTTTTTTACCTCATTTTTTTATCCATGTAGGAAAGAGTCCCTGTATAAATCAGATCTATTCCTGGGCCACGAAATCTGTTGTCTTTTCTCTTTTATTAATCAAACCCAATAACATGCCTTTGCCTAAATATGACAATATTTGTTAGGAATAGCAAAAATAGACATTTTCCTACATGAAGAGCCAATCAAGGTGACTTTCTGGTACTGGTTACAGATGGTAACAAAACAAGTTGATAGTAGGGTTGGAGATTCGGACAGTCCAAATCCGGGTCCAGACTGAATCTGCACTGATTCAGGCAGATTCGGATGAGTAGGGTCCGAATCCGAACTGTCCGAATCCCATCTGATCCGAATCCTTATGATTTGGATCAGCAGCCGAACCATGTTTTTATTTTTATGTTTGTGCTTTTGGCTCGTAGGGAAACAAAGATTTTTAGACATATCGGCACTAAAATTTCAGGGTGTTTCATTAGACTGTCCTTGATGATACCTCTGTGTGCTTAGGTGCAGTTTGGCTCAGGGGGGGCAAAGTTATGGACCCTCAAAATGGTAGTCCCATCTCCTTAGCTCCCATTGGAAAGAATGGGGGATAGGGGCACCCCTTTTGGGGGTCCATAACTTTGGCCCCCCTGAACCAAACTGCACCAAACTTGGGGGGTATCATCAGGACAGTAACCAAATGATACCCTGAAATTTTGGTGCCAATATGTCTAAAATGTGCCCCCTGCAGGCCCAAATGTGAAAAAACACCAAAATTTAAAAATGCATCCGAAATTCTTGGACGTTCCCACAGATTCGGGGCAGTCCGAATCTGCAAAATTCGGAATTCTACGAATCCGAGCCCATTGATCCAAATCTGGTCTGAATCCAAACTGGAACGAATCTGGCTGGTATCGACCAACTCTAGTTGATAGGACTGCTTTTGAAACATCATCTTCCCCATAAAATCAGGCTTTGGAAATAGTTTTGTGATCCATTGTTTTGTTGAATCATTTTTCTTTCTACAGTACCCATGCAAATATCCTGAATTGCCAGAGGAAAACTTGAGTGCCTTAGATGAGTTCGTTGAGCATCCCCCACGGGGTGTGCAAGTGTATCAGGTCAGTGGAGTTATTTTCATAGCATATATGTCACCCTTCTTACCTGGAATTGTGATCTCTGACCAGAAGATGACTGAGATATTAAAGCAGCTGTGGACCATCACGAGCCAAGTGATACCTGCAGTGTTGGATATGCCTATACCCATTGCTATCATTGCCATGATCTCCGTGCACCCTGCACTATGGACAGCACTAAAGGGGACTCACTCGGCTCTGCTTGTCCCTGGCCATCTTTGGCCACACCAGGACCAATCAGAACAATCTCTTCCTATGGAGTAGAAGGTCCAGTCTGCCCCTTTCTATAATTAGACTCAGGAGATTTTGCTTTGGCAACATACATAATTTTTTGGAGACGTATGTTAGTTAATATAGCAAAATTGCATAATCCTTGAAGCATGGTATTGTCTGCAGTAAATAAATTCCAAAGAAGTATGTTGTAAAAAGGCAAAACTTACATTTATTGAAATAGATTCATTTCATATCCATATTGCAATCAAAAGGAGAGAGAGAAGCCTAATCTAAGAAAAATCCCTTTCCCTATCACAAGTAACCAAGTGATCCAGCATCATGTGTGGGCAAGTAATATGGCAGGGTTTTCACAGGAGAGACCAGTAGATGCATTTTGTTTCTTGCAGGTCCCTTAGGAGACAGAAAGAATACAAAGTGGTGCAGGAAGAGATGCAGGGAGAACTGCAAATCTCTGCAAAGGAAGAGGGATAGACTTACTTTTTAAAGAGTGTAAGCTGGGAATTCAGGCCGTCTGCTTTAACTATCATTACAAAACTACAAGATTATTTTAGTATTTTAGGGCTATTTTAAAAACCTGGAATCACTTGTTCGGGGGCGGGGGGAGAAGGAGTGGTGCAATGATGATAATAGTACAATCATTGAAAAGTAGGCCTGAGGTGTGCGGGACAAAGAAAAGTTACACACTAGGAAAAAACTCAACTCAGAATCAACTTCCAGAAAAACATCAAGGTAAAGGTGATTTCAAAACAGCCAGGAAAATCTGGGGGAAGGAAACAAGCTGAAAACTAAAGGAACAAAAATAAACTGAAGCAGTATGTGGCCAGAACCTGCCAAAAGAAATCATGGAGGAAATCCCTTGATCAGGTCTACTTAAAGAACCAGCTAGTACAGTGAACGTTCACAGTGGGTAGAAGAACTGCTATCCTGCCACATGAGACAGAGAATATCACTGAGACCACTGTTGGTAACAGAATATTACATATACACAACCAGGATGCTTAATGGCTGTGGCAGTATTCCAAAGCAAGCATTACTTTCTACAAAGATGCAATAACCTTATCCTGTGCTACAGATTATTCCTTAGCCAGATGACAGACATGTAAGCATCATTAGAAACACTACGATGAATCTGCTTAACACTGTATATCGCTTTTATCTCTTCCCTGCACAAATATGGTGTTTGATTTGTCTGTGGGTCTTTACTTTGCATAATAATCACTTTGGCTGGTTCTTCTGGGGGAATTAACATGGTGCCAATTATACTGGTTTCCTTAGGCAAACTCAAGCTGTGCCCATGAATAATGGCATCCTCCAAGTCCTGGACTCAATATTTAGCCGCCCTGAGCCCTACGGGGGAGGACGGGGTATAAATTGAATGAATGAATGAATGAATGAATGAATGAATGAATGAATGAATGAATGAATGAATGAATATTTAGCCAGTAAATTCAGCCTGCTCTTGTAGCCAAGTGGATTCTGTAGATGGGATGGATTCTACCTGTCTTCCCATTCCACTGAGCTAGGATGGAAGCCTTTCTCCAGATTAATAAGCATTTCTCCATCATTGGAGATAAGATGGAAAAAAGCTCCTTGGAAGCTGGTTAGATCCACCCCTTATAATATCTAAGTTATGTTCCCCTATACAATATGATTGATATAAGTGGTTCCTTACTCTGTAACAGGATGTGGATCCTCAGCAACCACCTCAG
Organism: Sphaerodactylus townsendi; assembly: GCF_021028975.2. Lineage (NCBI taxonomy): Eukaryota > Metazoa > Chordata > Lepidosauria > Squamata > Sphaerodactylidae > Sphaerodactylus > Sphaerodactylus townsendi. The sequence continues at coordinate 21,006,059 of NC_059426.1, read as the reverse complement.
GATCCAGTGGGGCGTCCCGTCATGCATCAGTCTGGGATTAAGCATGCCACCGGTGAGGCTGTCTACACTGATGACATTGGTCCAATAGACGGACAGCTCTACATGGCTGCGGTAACCAGCACACGAGCCCATGCAAAGATTCTGTAAGTGAATAAATTAAGAGCCTGAGTGAGAAAACTGTGACCAAATTTTAGCCCTTGAATGCTTTTGTTTGAATCATAAACAGCAATATAGATGCAAGGGTTCAGTTTACCATTAATCCTTGTTGTTACCTGAGGACCTTTATACTCCTTTCCAGATCCATCAGTACTTCTGAGGCCTTAGAATCACCAGGGGTGGTCACTGTGGTATCAGCTGCTGATATTCCAGGGAAAAATGGCGATGAACATGAGAAAGTGTTTGCTGAAGATGAGGTATTCTTTGCTGTCGGCCTTCTATACTTTTCTGTCTACCTAAGAGACCAATTAAAAACCTACAACCAATTTACAACTGTCCTAATAATGTGAACACTGTTCGTCTAACTGAATTCAGTTGCTTTTGAAGAAAAATAACTTCTGGCTTTATGTATTTATTACTTTTTCATGTAAAACATTTGTTAGCCACTGTTCTGCCTTACAGAGCTCAAGAAGGCTTATGACATAGATAAAATTATAAGCACAATTTACTGAACTTAATAGAAGGCGGTGCTTCAACTGTTCCCTGAAGATTGAAAGGGAAAGGGGCCAAGTGCACTTCCCTGGGGAGGTTGTTTCATAATCATGGAGATGCCACCAAAAAGGCCCTCTCTTGTGTGTCTACCAAACAAACTTCTTTGACTGATGGGACAGTCAAGCGGGCCTTTCCCTGTGATCCCAATTCCCAGGCAGGAATATGTCAGAGAAGAGTGTTCTTCAGCTCCTGCCCCCACTGCAGCAGACGGGAAACACTGCACAGTGAAAATATTAATTCTGTAGAGCAGACATTGGGGTCTTTGTAGTTCTCTGCAGGTTTAGACCACAATATGTCCCATCCCCTGTTTCTCATCTCTATATGGATGAAGGCATATCAGCCATGACTGGAAGGATGGAGGCTCTGAATTGGTTATAGTCTCCCAGGAGAAGGAGGATGGCAAAACATATGTGAACACACCCAGAGAGTACAGTGAGGGACTCCTGTCCCCACTGCAGCAGACGGGAAACACTGCACAGTGAAAATATTAATTCTGTAGAGCAGACATTGTAGAGCAGGAACTGGGTTTGATTCCCAGCTCTGTCGCCTGAGCTGTGGAGGCTTATCTGGGGAATTCAGATTAGCCTGTACACTCCCACACACGCCAGCTGGGTGACCTTGGGCTAGTCACAGCTCTTCTGAGCTCTCTCAGCCCCACCCACCTCATAGGATGTTTGTTGTGAGGGGGGAAGGGCAAGGAGATTGTCAGCCCCTTTGAGTCTCCTGCAGGAGAGAAAGGGGGGATATAAATCCAAACTCTTCTTCTTCTTCTTCTTCTTCTTCTTCTTCTTCTTCTTCTTCTTCTTCTTCTTCTTCTTCTTCTTCTTCTTCTTCTTCTTCTTCTTCTTCTTCTTCTTCTTCTTCTTCTTCTTCTTCTTCTTCTTCTTCTTCTTCTTCTTCTTCTTCTTCTTCTTCTTCTTCCCCCCCCCCCCCCCCTCCCTCCCCCCCCCCCTCCCCCCCTTCCCCCCCCCCTTCCCCCCCCCCCCCCCCCCCTCCCTCCCCCCCTCCCCCCTCCCCCCCCCCCCCCCCCCCCCCCCGCCCCCTCCCCCCCCCCCCCACCCCCCCCACCACCCACCCCCCCACCTCCACCCCCCCCCCCCCCACCCCCCCCCCCCCCCCCCCCCCCCCCCCCCCCACCCCCCCCCCCCCCCACCCCCCCCCCCCCCCACCCCCCCCCCCCTCCGCCGCCCCCCCCCCCCACCCCCTCCCCCCCCACCCCCCGCGCACTCCCCCCCCCCACCGCCCCACCACTGGCCCCCCCCCCCCCCCCCCCCCCCCCCCCACCCCCCCCCCCCCCCCCCACGCCCCCCCCCCACCCCCCACTTCTTCTTCTTCTTCTTCAGTGGTGGGATTAAAATAAATTAACAACTGGTTGTTTACAAGCGCAATTTTAACAACCAGTTCTACCGAAGTGGTGCGAACCTGCTGAATCCCACAACTGCATCTTTCCCCATCCCTGCAGCCATCCGTTGAGCTACCACTGAGGGGGGCCCTTAACCTTGTTGAGCCAGAAGAGCCTTCTAGAATGTTGAGAAAGGATCACATGAGAGCTTGTTTCGTGTTCACCTTAAAATGTCAGGTTTCATCAGAGTATCTTTTCCACATCATTTTGTCTGCTAGTAAACAACTGGATTGCAGAAAAATCTGAAAAATGTTCTAGAATGCACAGTCAGTCAAATGAAGCACTAATCAAGGCTGAGGGGCTTTGCTTTTACCTTTCACAAACAAAGCATGGTCATTCTGGAATACAATACTCTATTACGGTGGCACATTACAGGGGAATACCAGCAGAGTTAGGCAAGTTGCCTCTCAGGGAAGCAAGGAACCTCAGGGTTACTGAGAACGTGGAAAATTGCTTCCTTAGACTGAACGAAGTTTACAGGGACTGGTTTAAAAATGCACGGTTGCTGCCATTGCGTTGAAGCAGTTCACCTTACTTTCTGTTGCTTGGTTATGCCATGCAGGTAATATACATTGGTCACATTATCTGTGGTGTGGTTGCAGAGACCTATGAACTTGCAAAGGAAGCCACCAGAAAAGTGAAGATACGGTATCGAGACCTGGAACCGATTCTGACAATTGAGGTAAAAATCGGTCTTGTTTTATAAAATTCTGAGGTATCTTATGTGCATCTGACTTGTTGGAAGAACTATATGGAAATCTCCAAATGTTTACAAGGTGGCATCATGATCAACAAAGAACTGGATAATGTAGCCTCTGATTAAAGAACTGAGGGGAAAAGAGAGGAATTGTATCTGAGGCACAATAAATAAAGTATGGGTGGCAGAAACTAAATTATGATCTTCAGGTAGGCTACATTTGGGTTGCTTGTGTTACCATCTAGTGTCAGCTGAGGATTCAGTGTTAGACTTGATGAAACTTGGTATGATCCAGCATATTCATAAGCAGATGTGATGACTTAGCATCATTATTATTTCTCAGTTAAGTGTTCCTGAATGTTCATTTTTTGCTTTGAAGTTTACACTAAATCAGTTCACCGTAGGGTTACCAGCTGCAGTTGGTAACCTCCCCAGGAAAAATTAGAAGACTAGAAGTGTTTGAATATATAGTCTGCCTTTGTCTCCTGTAAGGAGACTCAAGGTGGCTTATAAACTCCTTCCCTTCCTCTCCTCACAACAGGCTCATTGTGAAGTAGGTGGGTCTGAGAGAGTTTGGAGATAACTGTGACTAGCCCAAGGTCCCTCAGCAGGCTTCATGTGTTGGAGCAAGGAAACAAATCCATTGGACACTGTACACACTTCTCTCTGTGATACACCTCTGAAGATGCTGGCCACAGATGCAGGTGAAACGTTAGGAATAAGATCTACCAGACCACAGCCACGCAGCCCAGAAAACCCACCAGAATCAAACAAATCCAGGGCACCAGATAAGAGTCTGCTGCTCATGTGGAGAAGTGGTGAATCAAACCCAGTTCTTCATCAGTCTTAACCACTATACCATACTAACTCTCAGGGGTCTGGTGTGCTAGCGTTGCCACTTTAGCATTTACAAAAACTCTCTAGATTTACCATAGACTTTTTGTAAATGCTAGAGCAGGGGTAGCCAACCTATGGTGCTCCAGATGTTCATGGACTACAATTCCCATCAGCCCCTGCCAGCATAGCCAATTGATAGAGCATCCACTGTGATAGAGCATCCACTGTGTCACTTCTAAGTTTTATGGGAATTGACATCTGCATGTCAGCACATGCTCCCATTTCTTCCTACCCAAGAGTCAGGCTGCGGAGAGATCTCTCTATACTGGGAGGCCTTGTGTCCCTCGTGCACCATGATGGAAGTCAACCCATTCTTTCAATAAAATGGAAGTCATCAATAAGATGGAAGTCAACCCATTCTTTCAATAAAGTGATATCTGTGTGATCTCTGATTCTGCAGTGTACACTGTTAAACAATCGCATACACAGTTATTCCAGCCTAAGCCCATTTTATTGAAGAAGAAACTGGAGTAACTCTATAGGATAGCATTGGAAATTCAACAAGCTTATATGATGTGCATTTTAAGTTTCTGAATCACAGAGTTTCAAAAGGCATCATCTACATATTAGATTGAATTGAAATGTCTTGAATTAGACCTGGTTCTCAGAGAAACTACTGGTACTCTCTGCCTTTGTTAATGTCATGATTATATAACTCATACCAATTTCCTTTCTGCACCCAGTTGTATAATGCTAAGTAGCCTTTATAGCTCTTCATACTTGTCCGGGAGCGGCGAGCCCCCCCCTCCCGGACTTACCGCCGCCGCTGGCCACGGACTCGATGGCCGCCTCGCCGCCGCGCCCGATGCCTCCCCAGCTGCTGGATTGGGCGGCCGAGGGCTTCGGGCGGCGGCAGACAGTCAGGGCGGGAGAGCCCTCCGGCGGCGCGCCGTTGGACGCTCCGGCGGGCTCCGGCCCACCTGCCGTGCTAAGCCCCCATGCGGCCAGTCCTGGCTCGGAGGGGGAGGCAGTGACCGGGGACGGCCGGACGGGCTCGCCCCGGCGACGAGGGAGTGACGCCCCGCAGCGCTTTGGCGCTGCCGCCGAGGGACTTGCTGGCCGGCAGCTCTCCTGTGAGGGAGCCTCGCGGGACTTTCGCGGCTCGGCCCACACGACGGCGCCGGGTGGGATGCGGTCCTCCCGGGCTCGGCCCGGCATGACAGGGCAGGCCTGGAGGTCTGGAGGAAGGCAGAGCCTGCAAGGAGAGGGCCCTTTCATGAGCGTGGGAGGCAAGCGAGGGGATAAAAGGAGAAGAACGGCAGCAGCTGGGAGAGTTGTGGGACAGGAGGCAGAAGGAAGGGTGTGCAGAGAGGGGCTGGGGAGCGGAAGGAGAAGGAGAGGTTGGGAAGGGCCAGCTGAGGGACAGGAGGGGAGTGGGGGAGGCCTGTGGAGAGAACAGGCCCCCCAGTTCTGTGACAGGGAGACTTGTGGAGCAAACAAGCTCCCTCGGGGAAACAAAGGGGAGTCCTGTGGGAGGAACAGGCTCTCCAAGGGGAACTGTGTGGAGAGGCCCGGCGGGCCCTGAGGGGGTTTAGGCCCCACTGTTTGACCACCCCTCCCTAGAACAGGGGTGAGGCCGGGAACAAGAACCCCAGGTAGGGTTTGGAGGGAAGGCATCAGGGCTCCCCCGCGGTACTCTGGAGGGGGACCCTGACAATACTGTTTGAGCCATTTCATGTACATGGCCTTAGCAATCCTTAATGCATACCTGTGTTATTCTCCCCTTAGAACAGAGAGATGCCGAGGTTCAGACATAATAGTTATGTTCAGACATAATGTCAAACCGTGGTTTATTTTAACTGAAGTTAATTTATAAAAACAGGATTCAGTTCATAGATAATAATTCAAACCCTGATTTGTCTCAAGTGGCTACTGGTTCCACTGCTTCCCTCTGTAGCTTGGCAGAAATCAAGGTCAGGGTTAATCCTTGATTCAACCAGGATTCAGAAATCACACAAATTCCCGCACCTGTTTTGATGAACCCTAACTTACCATTGTTAGCAAAGAAGCCTCCATTCAGGCAATCACAGTAAATGTATTTAAATTAAACAAGTTTAATGGGATGTCTGAACTGAGCCAGAGCCTTGTTTAATGACACTTACTGTGTCGTTCTAAGCACACTTTCCAGGGAATCAGCCCTTGTGAATAGTGTTGGAAATTTGGTTTGAATATGGTTCAGCCCAGCCCTGTGTGTGAGTGCAGTAAAGGGGAGCTCTTCCGAACAAGCATATAGACAAAAAGGAAAGCTTACATTTATTTCAAGTAACTTCGGATCACAAGCATTGTTCCGGGTGAAAAGCAGATCGATAGAAACCTTATACTGAAGAGATAACTTTCCCTATCACGAGTGGGCATTCTAACATGCTATCGTATGTGCAAGTGAGAATTTGCTTCTGTGAGAAAGTTCCAGCAGGAGCAAGCAGCCATCACATGTGCTCGGTGCAAAACCAGAAGAAGAAAGAAAAATGGCTGCAGGGTGAAGAAGGAGGAGTTGGTGGGCAGGGCCCAGACATGGAGAGCAAATAATAGAACGGCTTAAAAATACATAGCGCCCTCCATTGTCCAGGCATGCAAAAGTCGCTTATTCCAACAAATAGGCCTGTGAAGTTTTCTGAGCATACCAGCTTAGGATGGCACAGTTAATAAGTTCACAGTTAAAGATGCTTTCTCACACTCGCATCACTATGATGTGCCAACAGCTTCCTTCAGGAATATTGTTGCCCATTTTCAGTACATATTTGCAAAGAGTTTATATGACGCTTAAATATGGCAATATGAGGATGATGACTTGAGTGTCACAATACATATTCATGGCATTCAGAATAATACCCTACCATGCAAAATCCTCTGAACCCTGTCAAACAAAAGTGTGTAGGCTTAGGCTGTTTTGATGTTTGAGATTAGCCAACGTACTTTTTTGTTTATTTGCTTGCTTGTTTGTTTCTTGTTCATCAAGTCTGTTGTAGGGTGACATCTGAACATTAGGGATATGATCAACAGAGGAAAGTAAATCTCAGGGAGGTCAAGTTAGGCATGATCCAGCTCCTTAGCAGAAGCTAACTCAATGCAGTTTTACTAGGAAAATACTAAGAAGAATTCATCCAGAGAGAATGAGATGCACATGGCTGCCCAGCTAAGTAAGGGTGGGCAGGACGGACCTTTCTCGTCATATCTGCCTGACACTCCCACTGCCCCCAGAAGCAAGGAGCCATGCCACTGGTGTGGACCAGCCCCAACAGGCTTTCCCTCTGGGCTTTCCACCTGATGCTATAAAGTTAAGTCTGAGGCAATTTCTTTTACTAGGAAAATACTACACATAACTAAAGAAAAACAAAATGAAGATGGCAATGTTGTGTTTTTCTATGCTCTTCTAGGATTGAATGTCATGTTTTCACTTTCATTGCAGGATGCCATATGGCATAATTCATACCTCATAGAAGAAAGGAAAATAGAACAAGGAAATGTTGATGAAGCATTTTACACAGTTGACCAAATTATTGAAGGTAAAGTTTTTAATGAGATATTTCAGTGGTCTTAATACAGGTCAGACTGAGTTGAGCCATTCCCATGGTACTTATTGATTATTTGTGAGTTTTCCTCTCCCATTTCAGTAGACTTTTCTTGTTACCCTTTGATAATAGCTATCCTTACACACACACAAAGATTTATGTGGATCCCCTTTAGTCAATTGGTTCCAGTATCCTTCAGCTGCAGGTCTTAAAATTTTCAATTTGAACTGTCCCAAGTTGTGAAATTTTCTTCATATTCATTATCTATCTAGTTAATTTATGATGTGAATTTTGCAGAGTTCAAAGTACAGGTTACCATCTAGTAGGTTCCCAGACAAAATGAGCTTCCATGTGAGGGAGTTAAAAAAATAAACTGTGTTTCATTCCAGAGTTCCTAGATTTGTGTTTTCAAGAGATCACCTCATCTTAAAATCACTGCTAACTGTCCCACTGATTGTGATTGACAGGCCTGGCTAATTTCTGTGTTAAAATAAGACACCTGCAAAATTACCTTTACCCATGTATTCTCATGGTCAAACTATACAATTCAGACCCAATTCACTTTGCCCACAGCCACACAACACCTGCAGGGCATGGCATTTTAAAAAAATCAATGGGAACCCAATTCAGTCTGGAGGAAGGGCTTCTCCCCAGGGCCATTTTCCTGACTAAAACATCATCTTCATTTTGGTGATGCGTGTGCCAGGAATACTACACAAGCAGCTCAGAAACTAAGCAGAACACTCCCCTTTGTTGGGGCCTTTGCAGCTTGAGAAAATTGTACAGGAGTAAACCAGAAGCCCTTCCTGCTTTAAATTGTAATTCTGAACCAAGTGGGGGTCTCTTTCATTTTTAAAGAGATATTCCTTGCAGCTTCTGGATAGCCTCAGGGAAAGACTCAGTTCACCCAAAAACATATCTTGGAGTTTGGCTCACAGATAACATACACTCAATTTATACATCAGTCTCTTCAGATAAACATTTACTCATTCTGGCCACTTTTGGAGACAGTGTTTTCAGGTGCAAATATCTGGTGTGGATATCCAGTGTGAAAACTGGATAAACAGTGGGGAAATGGTTAAGATTATCTCAAGAGCTTTGCTCTTGGTTTGCTCTTTATAGGTGAAAGCCACACTGGAGGACAAAAACATTTTTATCTTGAAACAAATTCTACTGTTGTCATTCCGAGAAAAGAGGACAATGAATTGATAGTCTATGTCTCTACACAGGATACTTCGAATGTGCAGGTAACTCAAGTCTCGAGCTGTCATCATGCCAAACCTTTGCCAGCAGCTACAGTGGTATGCTCTGACCTTGATGGCCTAGGCCTGCCTGATCTTTTCAGGTCTTGGAAGCTAGGCAGGGTTAGCCCTCACTAGGACTGGGATGGGAGACCACCAAGGAAGTCCAGGGTTGCCATGCAGTGGCAGGCAACGGTGGGCCATCTTTGACAAGCCTTTTTTTTCCCTACTGAGGAGACGCACACAGCCTCCTAAGATTTTGCAGTTCCAGGTTCATTTGAACTATAAACTTTCTCCTCAGTTTCCAGGTACTCACAAGCAGTGAGTATATAGGATTCAGGTTCACTGCTATGAGGTAAATTTTGTGGTGTACAAGACGATTATTGAGATCACTGAGGCTGGATTAATGTATAAAAAACTAAAAACATTTATTAATTTGCAGGTTTGCTTTAAAGGAACAAACCAGCCTCACAGGTCTGCAGGTAGACGAAGTAGAAACTTGGCTGAGGCACAAAATTTTAAACTGGTTAAGACTTCAGAGAGTACAAATAGACTTTCATTATGAGTAGCCATTAGGTTGGATCCTCTCTCGCACACAGAATTCTACCCACATCAGCCTGCCCTTTCCCCAGAGTCAGACTACATTGTACAAGGTTTGCTCATCACCAGAGACAGGCCTAACCTTCTTTCCCAGAGATAGAGCTAAACTGCTCTGCCATACCACCAGGTGGAGCTACTTTTCACTGTCTGCTATTTTTCCCGAGCCAGACCTGAACTGTCACAGCTCTATCCCTGAGGCAGAACTCCTCTCCCCTGTGCTTTCCTCCAGCATCTCATCCCCTTCTGAAAGGTGATTGGATGCTGGAACAGCCTTTCTATGAACTCACCTGAGTGACTGTTTTTCCCTTCAAGGACAGGTTCTTTTCACATTTTGCCTTGAAAACCCTGTGAGATTACAATTGACAGTACACCAACACAGAAAAGGCTAATAATGAATCAGCCCATACACTATCTCCCACCAACATAAACAGAAAGACACCACATATCAAAACAATGTCAATAACTGTAATTTAATGTCTGGTTTTTATTGTGTAATGTGATTGGTTCTACTTAATTTCCTAAAAGGTAAATCAAGAACCATTGAATTGCTCTCTTCATATTGGTGTAGCTGCAGGTTGGAGCCAGACGACAGTGTTATGAAGTGTTACATTAGTATGAGAAAGGCATGGTCTGCACTGGCTTCCAGTCTGTTTCTGGCCACAACTCAAGGTTTTGGTATAACCCTATAAAGTCCTATGTGAATTTGTACCAGTATATCAGGGATGTAGGTATAGATTTTTTTATGGGGTGGGTTCAGGGGGCGGGGCTCAGGGAGTAAGGCCATGGCCCCCACGCCTCCCCAGGCCCTGCCCCCGGCCTCTCCAAGCCCCATCTCCAGCCTGCAAGCCAGCTGGACCCTGGGAAAGTAGGTCTCGCCTCTCATGAAGCAGTCTCGCGAGAGGCAAGACTTTCTTTCCCGGGCTCCAGCTGGCTTGCGCCTGCCTCTGCCGAACATGCAATGGGAGGAGGTTTAAACCCAACAACCCCCCCCCCTTACCTACGTCCCTGTAGTATACCTATAGTATACCTATAGGGACTGCTTACTCCCTTACTAACCTACCTGATTGCCACAGTCAATTTCTGAAACCCAGCTTTGGTTGCACCTTCTGAGGACAGTTGCTTCTCAATCATGGCACCTAAACTCTGGAGTTCTCTCACCAGGGAGATCCATTTCTCTCCTTCTGTGGCTGTCTTTCTCCAGCAAGTGGAGACTTCTTTGCCTCATCTGGCAATCCCTTGGTGATCCTTCCCTCCTGCCCTATGTTTTAATTTCTCTTTTTATTATTTCTGGTTTTACTATTTCTTTTTTTTTTTTACATATATATGTGCATATGTGTGGTTTAAAACTAGGTAAAACATACCTTCAGGAAGTCTCCTATAAACATTTGGATTGATTTGTACTGCTCAGGTTTATTATATTCTTTGTCTGGACCATTTGCTTTTGGACTGAATCTTAATTTCATTTGCATTCTGCAATGTAGTGTAATACCCCTATTGCTTGGACTGCTGTGCTTTATAATTGCACTTTATAATAATCTCTCACCCCTCAAAAAATTCCCAACAGCCCAATCCAAGGGGGTGTGGTAGAGTGGCAATTGGGGATGGCACCACCACATTGCCTCCAAAGAAACAAGTAGCATCACAGGAGGGGAGAAGCTGAAAACGTTTACTCCCCTGGGAAAGCCCACAGCATAGATAGATATTTATTACGGCCGTTAGGCCAGCCAGATAGCATAAAGCGACTTACACCAGACTTTTGGGTGGCATAAGTCTGCGCTGCTGAGAGGGGGTGTTGCCGGCCTGAAAGTTCACTGGGAGCCCACTAACTTCAGCTCCACCTCTGGGAACACCGCCAGAACACCTCCCATGACACTGGGGCAACACCAAGGTAAACAGCTTAACGGCGGTGTCCACGCAACTTTGTGCAATGCAGTGGGCACAGACATTGGTGTGGTGCTCCTTCTGCTTCTAGTGCAGCTTCAGCCCTCCCTCCTTTGGATTGCATAATAAATCTACTTGTACTTCTACGTGCAACTGCGTACATGCGAATATTACTTGATTTATCTGATGCAAAGAGCTCTGCCCTGAAAAAGCAGAAATTATAATATATTAGTTAGCCCTTAAGGTTCCACAAATCTCTTTGTGGTGTGAGAGGCATAAGAGTCAGACTACATGCTATGTGGGAGATCTGCAATGGGATGGGTTTATTAAGGCTGTCAACCTCCCGGTGGGACCTGGAGATCCCCCAAAATTTCTGCTGTTCTCCACACGACAGAGATCAATTCCCTTGAAGAAAATGGCTGCTTTCAAGGGTGGACTGTATGCAGGGGCATACCGCTCAGGGGGACATATGGGGTCAAATGTCCCCAGGCTGCAGCCATTTAGTCACGTGGAGAGCGGAAAATCACACCCACCCCACACCCACCCCTCCTCCTTCCCACAGGATCCATACACTGACTTCAAGACCTGGTGCAAAAAAAGTTGTTTAGTCATAGTGCGGGAGGGCGGCCACCCAATCGAGGGGCGGGGGCGGAAAACTGAGATTTTGCACCAGGCTACATTTTCCACAGATACACCTCTGACTGAATGGCATGGTACCCTGCTGAGCTCCCTTCCATTCCAAACTGCACCATCCTCAGACTCTGACCCCAAATCTCCAAGAATTTTCCAACCTGGAGCTGGCAACCTTAGTCCCAATGTATTTTTACTTGAATAAAAGCCAGTCCTGGGGAGACACAATTAGGATCAGGACCCCCCATTTTTGTGATTTAAATGACTCCCTTCAAGGCGATATTATCCTTAATAAGGAAAAAAAGATGTGTACAATATGTGTGCCTCTCCTTTGTCCTCTCTGATACTAATAACCACTGAGAAGCCCTAATCTCTCCCGGGAAATTAGCACAGGGAAAACTAGCGACCCACGCCGCCACCGTCGCCTCCTCCTCCTCCTCCTCCTCCTCCTCCTCCTCAGTATTTATGTATGGGAAATGCAAAAAGATAAAATTAAATGTGGAGGGTTGGAATGAACATGTAGTAAATATTATGAGAAAGGCCTGTGTAAAAGCTTGCTTCCTCTTTGCTTGCAGCAACTGGTGGCTTCAACATTGGGTATCCAGTCCAATAGGATCAATTGCCAGATGACACGAGCTGGTGGAGCTTTTGGTGGGAAAATGACAAAGCCTTCATTTTTTGCCGCTGCCGCAGCAGTAGCAACCCACAAGTAAGAGCTGCAATTGTCCATGATCTTATGGAAATTTTGAAACAGTGACTGATGCCTTCTTTGGGCTTGAGATAACTGTGTAATTCTTAACAGAGGTGTCATTTTCTAGGCCCATTGAAGTCCATCTTCTTGGAATGGTGAAAACTCTGTTTAGGACTGCACTGAAAATCTGAGAGTGGGGAAAAGGACTGTCCTTATGCCCCTTCCTGTCCCCAGTTTTGGCACTCTGAGTGACCATTGCCAGCCAGGTTCAAATAACACTAGATCTGCTCCTAAATGCTCAACTACGGTTCTGGGAACAACAAAAGTAGTCAACTATTGACCATATATTTGATGTTTTTATTTTTTAAATAAAATTAACAGAAGTTAATTAAATCTACAGAAGTGTAGATAAACAGGTTACATCCTGTGTAGAAAAAAAGGCTGTCTGTCTAGTGTAGGTAATAATTTACATTGTTTATTGCATATATTTCTTTTTTCATTACCTTCTGATAAGAACAAATATGAAATTCTCACCAATTCTTATATATATGTACATGCAGCAAATAATATACCTGAGTTCCTGAAAGGATTTCATCAAAGTAAATATATCCACCATGATCACAGTATACAATATCAGAATACAATATCATGGAATCATACTGTTGAAAGAAACCACAAGGGCCATCCAGTCCAACCCCCTGCCATGCAGGAATACACAATCAAAGCACTCCCAACAGATGACCATCCAGCCCTCTGTTTAAAAACCTCCAAAAGAAGATACTCTACCACCCTCCAAGGCAGTGTATTCCACTGTCCAACAACCCTTACCTTTCATCGTAGTTCTTCCTCTTCCTTGGCTTGCTGAAACAGCCCTTTCCAGATAGCTTCAGAACCATGGCCCCCACAGGCCCTCACTCAGCATGGCCAATTGGCCATGATGACAGAGGCTGATGGGAATTGTAGTTCCTGAACATCTGGAGAGCCGCAGGTTCCCTACCCCTGGTTTAGGTGGTTCACAGGAAGTAAAAAGAGAATCCAGGAATAAATAAATCTGTACAGTATTAAATACATTCTAATACTTGCTTTACTATGCTCAGTGGATTATATAGATTTCAACATTTTATGAAAGGAGAACCGGTTCTTACAAATTCATCATTGGTCCAAGTTTTCCATAACATACATTTAACAGTTGTAATCTTATCCATACATCTGTGGTCCACAATATCACCTGACAACGCCTGACAAGTTGCCTTAGCCACTCAAAACTTACTCATTTCCCCTAGCTTAGCCAGCCTTAAATCCTCTATCCTCACTGCAGATTCCCCCCAGGAGACTATTACCTGGTTTGAAGATCTTCTTAAACAAATTGTGGCTGGTCTTTCGACATCCAATGTGGGGAAACACAGCAAAAACAGAAAGAGAACACCTTTGTTTGATAGAGAGTGCATGGAGCACAATAGTCAAATTCAGCCTCCTTATATCGGAACTTTTAGGGCGCCAGGAGACTAGGACTCCTCCTCGGCCCTACTTCACAAATTGTAGGAATAACTTTCGCCAGTTGGATTAGGTTGAAACTGTGGAACATATCATCACTCAATGGGAACATCTCCACTTTGCAGTAACTTCTAACACCCAGGCTTTCACTCTGGGCTGTCCTTGAATAATTTTAACCGAAGCAAGCCTCCTACCCCTACTCAGGCTACCTCTGATATTTGGTATTTAATTATTTTAGTAAAACTTTTTTAACAGACAGATATTTTAAGCACAAATCTCCCTCACCTATCCCTTTTAGATTTGCCGAGTTGGCCTCGTTTCTCATCTCAAGTAGTTGAGCTGCTGGGAGTCCCCAAAGGAAGCTAAGCTTCCTTGGCCTCTGATTCTATAATCTGTAGACCTTCTGAAATTTTATGGCCTGATTGGTGGGGCCCCTATCCTGGCCACTCTTTTTACCTGTGAGTGTAAACAGGCCTCAGGTATGCTACCCAAGACTTGGTTGGTTCGACTGTGTTTCCCAATTCATAAAAAAGGAAGTCATTCAGAGCCCGCCTACCAACACAATTCCATCAGCCTCCCTCTCAGTGGCAGGGGAAGGATTTATGCTGGAATTGTTACTCAAGAAACTTCTGTAGCTGTGGCTTTCCCAGCCTGGTGCAGTGGGGGCCGAACAAAATAGGTTTTCAGAGGGGAAATTTCCTCTGGACTACTTTGGTGGCTATTACACCTTGCTTTCAGTAAATAATCATCAAATGCAGATAACAAACTCTACACTGCCTTTTATTGATTTAAAGGCTGCCTTTGACTCCGTGCTGAGAGTACTTCTCTGGGCAAAACTGGCTGCCCTCAACATTGATGCCAGACTCCTGTCTTAATTAGGCAACTGCACACAAATACCAGCTGCAGGATCAAGTGTTCCCACGAAGGCCTTTTGATAGATAGTATTTCAGTTTCCATAAGGGTCAAACAGGGCTGTGTCCTGGCCCACACTCTTTTCAATCTTTTCTAAAGTGACCTACCCTCTGCTCTCCCAGCAGTGAACAGCCATGCCCCAAAACTGGGTACATCCCATGTATCAATTCTGCTCTATGCAGATGATGCTGTCCTTCTCTCTCGATCCAGAGTTGGCCTCAGACGCTTAATGAGGCGCTGTGTGGATTACTGTGAATCCAACAGACTGACAATTAATTATGAAAAAACCAAGGTATTGGTCTTCTATAGGTACTTTAAGAAGCTCACATGGACAATGAATAACACCCAAATTGAACAGGTTAAGTGCTATAAGTACCTTGGCCTTTCATTCTCCTATAACCTTTCATGGGCAACCCATAGGAAGGCCGCTCTCCTAGATACATCTAACAGTATGTCAGCATCACTACATTTCTTTTACAGCTGTGGCCATTCCTTTATCCCTCCTGCCCTCAAATTTTTCAATGCCAAAGTCACCTCGAGATTGCTTTACCGAGTCCCAATTTGAATTCAAGCTATCAACCACTCCTTGAATTCCCTTCAATCCAATTTTTTTCATAAGATAACTGGACTCTCAAATTGCGTGCCCTATGCAGCCCTTTGTCTGGAGTTAGGTCAAAACTCCTTGGCTGAGGGCTTTTAGATTCTGGCTGAGGGCTTTTAGATTCTTGGCTGAGGGCTTTTAGATTCTGGCTGCGAATTCATTTTCTCTTGGACTGTAATTTCCTGGTCCCCTGTCTGCTCTCTGACACCCATTCCAACCCCTGGTTTTCCATGATCAAAGAAAAAATGGCTTCTATTGGATCAAGAGCTCAGTAGTGAATCTCTACCCTGCCTCCTTTGTCCTACCTGTAGAAGCTTATAGAAAATTAAAAGGTCAACTATTGGATAGAGAGTTCTCTACCCTAATCGCCATGAGCTAAGAAAACATGCTCCCCTCCTGTATTTTTTCTCTCCCATTTGAACAGGATCACTGGCACACTACTCTGTATTGCTTAATCAAACTCCCTGCCTCAAATGGAGAGAGCCACAATGCTCGCCAGGTTTAATGGTTATGCCTCTGCCTTGTTACACATGGCAGATTTAATAACAATCAAGCAAGAGGCTATGGGGATTAGTGCTCCCGGCTTAATGATGGCTCAGTTGAATCTCTGACCCACCAATTACTACACTGTTTCAGATTTAAGGAAATCAGATCCAAGTATGTGAATCTTACTCCTTTACATTTACCCGATCTCCCTGATTTATTTAGACTACACTACTTGCTGGTCAATCCTGATCCTTCTCTCTGTATGATAGTGGCAGACTTTCTTCTGGAAATTACTAAATGCCAGTAGATTTCCTTCCACTTAACACTTATTTCCTGTACTGTATATGTTTTTTAATAAGTTTTTTTTACTATTGTTGTATTGTTGTCTATGTCAATAAAGGCTTGTTGCTGCTGTCTGACAAGTCTTTTAAAAAGTAGGCAGGGCCAGATGGCTTTTTGCTTGGCAGGGCTTTTGGCTAATGGAGATCTGATTGGCTTAGCAGATTTTTAAAAATGTTGCTTTGGGATCAGTTTCAACAACAGCACAATGATCTTCTGCTGCATGACTGAATGTGAGCTGTGTGTATGCAATAAAATACCGTTTTGAAAGGCATCCTGTTAAACAGAACTTTTGCGTAAAATGTTGAAGATTTACTCTTAGAGTTATACGTAGCCTCAGTCCATGACATTTTGTGATTGGCACTGCCTCCTGTGGTAGCCATTTTATGATTGTGTCTACCACCCTGTCCCAGAATTCCAAAGGTGATCAGAGACCCAAAGAATTTGGGGACCACTGTTCTGTGTAATCACTTTTTTCCTGGAGTCATTTGCTGCTTGAACTAATATCATTCTGCCGGCAATAATTGTTTCTTTTAACATGGCGTAGTGGTTAAGATGTGTTAATATGGAGAATCGGGTTTGATTCCCCAATGTTCCACATGAAGTCTGCTAGGTGACCTTGGGTCATCTATAGCTCACTGTATTTCCCTATATAATATGGGGAGAGGATGTATTTTGAGGCAGAGCATATGCTTCGCATGCAGAAGGTCCCAAGTAGGAGTGTGTATTTGGCAAAGCTGAATTTTAAAAAAAGTGAAAAATATCTTATCAATATTTGGGGGGGGGGGTTCTCCTGCAAAAAAATGGCAGCATTTAAAGGGCTCTATAAAGTGGGTCTCAACTGAGCTGCTTCAGTCCTATCATCATTAAAAAAACAACTGGGTTGAATCCCCTCTCCCCTCCCCATTCCCTTCTCTCCCCCTCACTTACCTGAGAGCCACCACCTCCAGCCTCCATGTGGAACTCAGATGTAACAGCTGGCACCAAGCTGCACATGGTGCTTGGCTCAGTTGAGTGCAGCCCTACATGGGCCACCACATCTGGCCTCGACACAGGAGTCGGAGGTGGCAGCAGATGCAGAGCTGCGTGCAGGGTTTATCTCAAACAGGCCCTGAGTGCATCCCTGTGCTGGCCGCATGGGACTTGCAGGTGGCAGCAGACACAGAGCTGCATGAGGGATTTGCCAGCCAAGCCAGCTACTGCCACCCCCTCTAGCCTTCACAGGTGACTCAAAGGTGGCCACCACCACCACTGGACTTGAGAAGAGCGAGAGGAAGGAGAGATGGGGAAAGGGGGTAAAAATTGGATTTGGGTCTAATGGACCTGAATTTTGGGGGGAATTCCAAATATTCCGAATAGTCTGATTTTCCTGAAAAAGTTCAGATCTGAGTCCAACTTTTTACCCAGGTTTTTGTTTTACACGCCCCTGGTCCCAAATTCAATCCGTAGCATCTCTTGTTAAAAGAATTAGGTAGTAAGTGATATGAAAGATCCCAACCCGAGAGCCTGGAGAGTCATTACCAGTCTGAGTAGATAATGCTGATCTTGATGAACTGATGATCTGATTCAGTTTCAGGGGTTCATATTGCAAAAATTTTGGACAAATTCCCATTCCCATCACATATGCAACACAGCACCTCTTACGTTACTGCAATTCCAACACAAATCAGATTCACCTGAGATTACTACCAGGCAATATATTTACTGGTGGATATTTCTGTTTTCTATTAAGAAAAATATTAGAAACTTCCTACATAAATTTTCCCATTTGTTTAAGATGCCTCTCTGAATTTATGATACCCATTTCCTGAAAACTGGGACAAACTGTGGCCAGAATATCTTTGGACTGCATTTGAATTTACTAATAATGTTCCTGATTTGCTCAGGGATCTTAAATATTTCATGAGCTCTGACTATAATCAGAATACTGTCTAACATGAAAATATTAGAATGTAATTTCCCGATCCTGTTCTCCATGTCAATAGAAGAAAATAGTAAATCCTTATGTTGGGTATCTGTAAATCTAAAAAGATCTGATACATCTGAAGAGAAAATTTCTGTCTCTGAAGTATTTATTTAAATTTTAGTACAACTAAGGTTTTAAAGGAAGGTAGTCAGGAGATAGAGTAGCCCTCCAACAATCACAATTTTCAATGTAAATAATAGACCTGAGTTTTTAAAAATATTTTTAATTTAATGTTTTTCTTGATGGCATACTGGGGGGGAGTAATCTACATTTTAATACAGTATTTAATTCAGGATTTAAATTTTTTGCAGATGGTTTTACGAATAGTGATAAGCAGAAATGTTTCAGTACTTTTCAGTTTTTGAGTATTGGATCTTTTCAAGTAATTAATCTGAATTGAATCTTTGTCCTCCTATCTGCTTACCCTGAAGTTAGCATGAGTCCATTTCTGGTTTTTTTTTACTTAGAACTGGCTGTCCAGTACGTTTTGTTATGGAACGAGATGATGACATGTTCATAACTGGAGGCCGAAGCCCTTTTTTGGGGAAATATAAAGTAAGTAATACTGACTCTGAGGACCTTAAGTCACACACAAGGTTATCCATGCAGTTCTGTTATGACCTGAAATTTGTATATTCTGTGATGTAAGTCCTTGAAATTTCTATCTCTCTGTCCTCCCAAAACTTTGCTTTGCCTTAAGCTATATGGGCCATATATCATCTAGTCAGTAACGAAAAGAAGAATATTTTGTATGCAGGACTGAGAGGTTGGATGGCAGAGTCAGACATCTTTTAGCAACTGAGTATTTGTTCTGATCAAATATCATACTGATCATTCTCCAGGGACCATTCTCCCTTTTCAGGCTGTGGTTGTGTGAGAGTGTGTGTGTGAGAGAGAAAGAGGGAGAGAGAGAGAGAGAGAGAGAGATCAAGCAATAAATAAGACTGGTAAAATATTTGTCTGGGTCTTACAGATCTTGTGGTAACCTGATGCTACATACTTCAAGAAAACCATGGCATAATATTTTTGTTAAAACATAGCAGTTTTCTTTTCAGTGTATAAAACCTATAACAAAAGCAATTGCAAGAAAATCAAACGCAGTATTAAAGCCTATTTTTAAATATAGCAAATCTTCATGCCTGTTCTTTGTAGTCCACACAATAAATTCCAATAAGTTTCAAAGAATTAGTAATGTTTAATACTGCATTGTTTTATTTTTAGGTGGGATTCATGAATGATGGTAAAATCAAAGCTGTTGACCTTGAGTATTACGTAGATGGTGGGTGTACAAAAGATATGTCTGACATGGTGAGTGTGGTGTTTCACTATGAAACTGTTTTGTGTGTGTTTTATTTCTGTGGTTTAATGTGGGGCTTTATATGTTTGTTGTGGAGGTTTTTAATGCAGGGTTCAAGAGTAAAAAGGAAAGGAACTGGATACGTGATCACAATGTGTTATGATTGGATGGTAGCTGTAGTTAAGGAGGCAGAGTTGACGGGTTTGAAGGGAAAGTTTGTTTAGAGGGTGCGTGAGAGAGGGAGGAAGTAAAGTAAGCGAATAATGAGGTACTGGTGAAATTGAGACATTTCCCACTGAGAAATTAAGCCAGATACACCCCAGTTCCAAAAAGATACAGCATCTTTTAATCACGGTTTCTCCCTCCCCATTGCAGCATGAGTCTAATGAAGTCGAAGTCTATCATGGTTTCAAGCAATGCAACACTCCCCACAAACAAGCAATCTGCTCAGTGGATCTTTTCTTCCTCGTCTTGATTGGCTGTTGTGTTGTGTTGGGGCAGGAACTTTTTTAAAAACTTTTTTTCACCACAGCTACATCACTACGTAGATGCGTAGGCAGAATTTCCCCGCCTCTGCATTTGAACAGCTTTCTTCTGATTGGCTATTGTGTTGGAGCGGGAACAATGCTCCACGCTTGGTTTGTTTTCGCACACAACTTCATAGATGTGTAGATTCATCATTCTCAACCAGCCATTGCTACGCACGTGTGCTGTTCCCCTCTCCACAGAAACGTTTCTTCGTAGCCACAGCCAGCGCTCAACAAAAAAAAGGCTGCATGCGCTTTGTACACAGCCCACTGTGCTCTGATTGGCTGGAAGGCTCCACGTCACTCCCTAGGGCGGGAAAAATAAGCTGACTCTGTCCCCTGATTCTCCCCACCGAACCGGCTTCGGCGTGTGTTTTTCAAAAAGCTGCACTTCTATGCAGGTTTCTGAAAAACGTGAGATAAGGTGGAGAGCGCGCGCCAGAACCGGGATGAAGCCGTGTTCGGCACAAGCCGTGGGGAGTCCTTGCACAAGCCGTGATTTTTGTTGTATCACGGGATAATTTGGTCATGGGGAATCGACCACTGTTGAAAGTGAGCGAAATCTGTTGTGAAAGTTATTAGCTGAAGTGGCAAGTGAGAAAATAAATCTTTTGTAGCTAGGTCTATTTAAGTATCATTAGAGAAAGGAGAACTGTACCTATCTGAAACTATTAAACTTACAAATCTACTAACCATCATGCTTATGAATAATTATTCTTAGGAAACCATTATGATAATGGAGTGTACTAAAACCCTTACAGTGTTAAACTCCTAAATGTTTAAGAAAAAACTACTGTTCTATTGAGAGTGAAGGACCTCCTTTTACTTCAGAGTCACCTCCAACATGCTCACCATTGTCATTTTACCAGATGTAGTTAAGCCATCCTGTTCTTTGGATCCACCTAAGAATTCTGAGGCAAGAGCCTTTGTTAGTAGCAAAAATAAGTAGGAAATGCTAAGGAAGGCAAGGAAACAGCATAAAACACATCACCTTTGAACACTGCAGAGAGGTGCCTTTCCAGATGTTGCATATGAGGAGTCTCAGAAAGAAGCAAAAAATTACAGTAAATTTGTCATGAAGAAACAAACCATTACAGTAAATTTCTTACAAAGTAGCCGAACATTCACAACTAGAAAAATTAGATAAAAATGTATTTGGTCCTCACAGTTGGGGGAGGAGGAAATTCTTGGGTTTTACATGTTGGAGCAGGAACACGCCTGTGATTTACATACCTCCTTCCAGAACAATTCTTAGTCTATTAGGTAACAGCATGGTATAGTGGTTAGGAGCTGGTGCACTCTAATCTGGAGAACTGGGTTTGATTCCCCACTCTGCCACTTGAGTTGTGGAGGCTTATCTGGTGAACCAGATTAGGTTGTGCACTCCAGCACATGCCAGCTGGGTGAACTTGGGCTAGTCACAGTTCTTTGGAGCTCTCTCAGCCCCACCCACCTCCCAAGGTGTTTGTTATGGGAAAGGGGAAGGGAAAGGAGATTGTAAGCCCCTTCGAGTCTCCTTACAGGAGAGAAAGGGGGGGCATATAAATCCAAACTACTACTTCTCCTCTTCTTCTCTTCTCCTCCTTTTCTCCTTGTTGTTGTTGTTGTTGTTGTTGTTGTTGTTGTTGTTGTTGTTGTTGTTGTTGTTCTTCTTCTTCTTCTTCTTCTTCTTCTTCTTCTTCTTCTTCTTCTTCTTCTTCTTCTTCTTCTTCTTCTTCTTCTTCAAGCAGTATAAACTTTAAGTATTAGGTATATAGATTTCCTTAGCTTGAGAGCTGTTGAAAAGGACTTCTTAATCGTCAACTTTTTGTCATGCTTTAGGCCATTTATGCATGCTCTACTTACCCTGTGTATGTTTGCTTTGTAGTGGGGGGTTTCCCACTTTTTCTTTATCATCTTCTTTTACACAGGACATTACCTTCCTGTGAATTGTACCTAGTCAAACCAATTGGCCATTTTGCCCACTCACCGCATCCTTGTTATTTTCAGGCAACCTCCATTTGGTTGCCTGCGTCCTCCGTCCAAAGGCGCCTCCATGGTGGCTCCAGGGCTGTGTGCATAAAGGTTTGCGAAAGGCCCCGGGGTGCGCTGATGTCATGTACACTGGTACCCCGCTGCTCCCCAGGTTTGTGCAGAATCCACCCAGGTCACACTTTGAGTGCTTTCTACTGCTTTGGGTCAATACACTACTCAGAGATTCTCTGATATGAAAGTACAATGAGTACCGAAGAGGGGGAAAGGTGTGTGTAACTGAAAATCCAACCTAAAGGGAATGTACACTCAGTGTGAAGGAGACCAGAGTGCATTAGAGAACATTATTGTGATTTAATCCTAATGGCAAGTCTGTAAGGTATATCAGTATTATTATCTGGAGGTGGAGTTCTCAGGTCCAAGAGAATGGTTTATTGTCTTTGCCACCTATTAAGCTCATAGTAGAAACATATGCAACCTGGGCCACCGTACAACAGCAACACTTACTATACAGTGTCATCCAAAGCAGAATCACACTGTTCTAAGATCGTTTACTTCAATGAATTTAGAAGGTCATAATTCTTCTCCAGATGGCACTGTTCGGATTAGGGTTTTTTGTCTTCCCTAAAGACTAATTAAACCAGACCTGTAAAACTTTCACCCACCAAGTCCTTCTTTTACACTTCTTTGCAGAATCCATTCAGAACAGAACTCATGATTATCAATTTGTCATCTATCCTAATGCATTAGGTAATAGAATATGTGGTGCTAAAAAGTTTTAACGCTTATGATATCCCCAACTTCCGATGTCGCGGACGTGCCTGCAAGACTAATTTGCCATCAAATACCGCATTTCGAGGATTTGGTTTCCCACAAACTGGCTTTGCTGCAGAAGTCTGGGTTGAGGCTGTCGCAGATGAACTTGGCTTGCCTCATGTCACGGTAAATACAGGATTGATAAGTCAAGTTGCGGCTGTTCTTGTTTAATTTGTGGTGAAGCTGCATGTTTAATAAATGCTTATTCTCAAACTCACAAATTCTGGGATGACTGGGCGCTTGCAAAGGAGAATTAGTTGGCGAGGATATACCTACTAATTTCCCTATGCAAATCCCACCTCCACCCCTGTTCCTGAGGCATTCTTTCCCAGCCACTCTTCCTTGCAATTTTGGGACCCAATTAGGGAATTAAGGATGGTCTGGCCAGAGGGCATTTGCAGGAATAAATCATGGCCAGAGGAGACTGAGGTCCCTTCCGCACATGCAGAATAATTCACATTCACTCCACTTTCACAGTTGTTAGAAAGTGGATTTTGCTATCCCGTACAATAAAATCCAGCTTCAAAAGGCATTGAAACTGGATTGAAAGTGCATTGTTCTGCATGCGCAGAAGGGGCCTCAAATATTTTCTTTCCTGCACTCAATCCCCTTGAAGCAGGAGACTTCTGTTTCTATGGGTTCTTATCACCCCAGAGCAAATGTGACTGTTGGTGGGAAGATGTAGCCTCCAAAATGTTACTGATATGAATTAACCGGTTTATTGAAAGGTACTACTGCATAATATACTACACAAGTAAATTACAAACTGAATCAAATGCATGATACAGGAATGCATATAATGAAGGCATGGATATATATATTTTTAATTTTTTAATTGTATAGCTTGAATTTTCCATTATATATTTGTACACTTTGTCTTACA
Organism: Sphaerodactylus townsendi; assembly: GCF_021028975.2. Classification (NCBI taxonomy): domain Eukaryota; kingdom Metazoa; phylum Chordata; class Lepidosauria; order Squamata; family Sphaerodactylidae; genus Sphaerodactylus; species Sphaerodactylus townsendi. Next base: position 20,982,511 of record NC_059426.1, on the reverse strand, counting down.
TTTTCAAACAATTCATTTTTCCCTTTTGATCCCTCCCCCTATAATATCTTCTTTACAGTTTTGTTTTAACCGAACAGTAGTAAGTTCATTCTTTGTTGTCTCTTCTCCCATATTTCTTCCTTGACTCCAGCTTCTTTCATCCAGTCCACATATATTGTCCATATCTTCAAAATTTCGCTCTGTTTCTCTTGCCACAGTTCATTTTTTTTATATTATATCGACAATATCCAGTGTCACTTGTTCCCAAATATATTCCAGCCATTTCTGGATTGTCCATTTTTTCTTTTCTTTCTAATCCAACGCTTTTATTGCATGTGCTGCTCTAATCATTATTTTATACATTCAACTGTATTTTTGTCCACCCATCCATCATCCATTACTCCCATAAACATTAAGTCATTGTTTAAATCAATATTAATCTTCACCAGTTTCTCCTTTTCTTTTCACCTTTTTACATTCAATCCACATATGACTGTAGTGTGCCTCCTGGTCCCCACAGCGCCAACATTTGGGTCTAAGTCCCTTTATCATATATGCTAATTGTTTTGGTGTTCCATACCATTTTAATATCACTTTTCTTTCTAACTCCATATAATTGTTTTGGTGTTCCATACCATTTTAATATCACTTTTCTTTCTACACTTTTCTTTCTAACTCCAGCCTCTTACTGCTTTAGATGCATCCCAAAGAATTTCATCTGTTATCGTTCCTTTATTTTCTAGAAAGTAATGCCTTATTTTTCTTGTAATTCTTTTCTTTCTTTTTCATTTTTCCATACTATATTTTTATACCTCCATCTGTATTGTTTTTCTTCTCCTTCCACCCTAAACATGGCAACCAATAGAGCATGGTCTGAAATCCATTCTTTATGAGTTTCTATTTTTATACTGTGCAAATTGCCCTGATTTTTTACAAATATATAATCAATATATGTAATTTTTAATGTCTATTAGAGTAGTAGGTTGGTTGATGAGGTACATGTAGTTCACTATACATATTAGATATATTCCATTTTTTAAATATTTCATTTTCCCTTAAATCCATATTACAATCTCCCATAATTAGAGTGTCTCCTGAAAATAAAACTTTGAAGTCTACCAAACTGTTTCTCCGAAAACCTTTTCTGTTTTTTATTCGGAGCATATAGTCATTATTGTTATTTGAAACCATGTATTTTCCCTTTGACTATAATCCATCGTCTGTTCTGATCCTTAACTAATTCTTCTAACTGAAGGCATGGATATAAAACCATTTGAAAGGTGTGTTTTGCTACAGAAAATAATATAAACATATAAACAGGCAGTGCTGAACAAATGAAATGACAATATCTTGTATGTGTCCTTGTGAAGGTCCGGGAGATGAACATGTACAAAACGGCTACTACCACTCCCTTCAAACAAGAGATTGATCCCCAGAATCTGATTGTATGCTGGAAAGAATGCTTGAAGCGGTCTGATTACTACAACAAAAGCAGAGCAATAGAAGAATTTAACAAAACAAGCTACTGGAAGAAGAAAGGAATTGCAATTATTCCCATGATGTTTTCAAATGGAGGCACTAAGACATTTTACCATCAGGTGAATTTTAATTCTCTAAAATAAGGTTGCCAGGCCCAGCCTATCAACCAGCACACAGGGGCACACCATATTCTAGCAACCTCCTCTTCTAAAAGCCAAAACAAACAAATCATGCTTCTTAGTATAGCTACTTTGGTTATGATTAAGACCCACTAAAATCATTGGGGTTGAGTTGGGGGGAATCTGTTGAAAGGCAAATTTTACTACTTCCTACCTTCATTCCTGTTGTGATAGATTGCTCCAGAATGAAATCTAATCTGGAAGAGAAGTGATGAACAAGAAGTTTAATTTGTTTTGTTTATTCAATTTGCCTTCATGGTTAGCTGGCTGAAAATGTAGTTGGAGGTTTATTCTTTAAGGTTTGCTCTCTTTTTTGCACTTTGAAAGTAATAGAGGACATGACTTCCTTGCTGAGAGAAAGGACTGTCAGTCAGTAATGTTTAAAAGTATGCTTTGTGGGGAGAAAATCAGAGTCTGAATAAACAAATAAATAAACTCAGTAATCCTGAAATAGCCCTGCATGGTGCTTCATGTCATTATCCCAGTATTAGATGGACAATTGAAATGCTGATTTGCCTTAGTCCTCCAGGACCTTTCCGGATCATAGCTTTTAATCTCTATGCCATATTAGTTAGGGTCACCAAGACGCCTCGAAAAAAATATGCTGATCCTTTAATAGACGCTTAATGGGATGTTAGTTGCCTGGGTCATCCCTCCTCCCTTTTTTGAAGATTGGGATAGCATTTGCAATCCTCCAGTCTTGTGACATCTCCTGGGCTCCAAGAGGTCTTCACGGTGCTAGACAATGGCTCTGCAAGCTCTCCCAAAACTTCTTTGAGTGTGCTTGGGTGCATACCATCTTGTCTAGGAGGATTTTCATACATCCAATTCAGCCAGGTATCTCTCAACAATTTCTCTGTCCATGTCAACTAGCAAACCGAATGAGATTATATCAACATGGTCTATGAATGAACCTTTTCTCTTACTCGGTCTCCCCCCTGCCATGATCGTGAACAGGTTGCAGTTTGTGGAGACAGTTTCCGGTGGACCTATTGCCGGTTGTTCATGGAAAACAACATCATCGACACATTCATTTGGGATTATCAATTACAAAATATTTCCACGGATTACAATTGTGTGTCAAAGTTTGGAATCTTGCGGTGCACCAAATGCCATGCACCATGGAAGGAATACATAGTCATTCATAAAAACGCTCATTCATTGAATCAGTGGTTGTAAGAAAGCCTATGGAACTATCCAAACAATCGTAAAATAAAATGACACAACAACCTTGTAGAGAGTATAAGTAGACAACTTTATTTATTGATATGCACATTTGCTTAATGATGTATGATGGTTTGAATGTATATTGTATGGATATTTGCATGCATTGATAAGGATATTATAGACCTTGCTATTATATATACAGTTGTTGGTGTGTTTTGGGGTGATTGGCTGCCCACTTCTTTTCTTCATTGCATGTCAACTAGCAGCTAGGGTGGTTTGCCTACTACCTTCTATGTTCTGTTTTTCACAGGGGGGGGTGGGAATCTGGGGGCAAAATAGGCATTGAGCCTTTCTGCTTTCTCTCCCCTCTGCCAGAATTTTTCCACTTTCACCCAACAGTGAGCCCATCACTTATTTTACCTTGCATTTGCCTGGCACATTCCAGAAAAAGCTTTTATTGTTGAACCGAGCCTCCTTGACCAGCCTCAGCCCACTCTGAGCTTTGGCCTCTCCAGTGGCCTGACCTACAGTGCCAAGCAATCCACAGATACTCTTTAAAGTTAAGACCTTGCTTCCATTTCTTGAACATTTCCTTTTTCTTCCTTAACTCATCATGGAATTCTCTGTTGGTTAACATTGGCTTCTGATATCTCCTGCCATGTTTCTGTCTTGTTGGAACAGAGGTGACTTGAGCTCTTGGGAGCTCTTCTTTTAGGGGACCCCATCCTTCACATGCTCCTTCCCTTCCAAAATTTTTCCCATAGAATGGTTCCCATATAATGCCTCTGAATTAATTAAAGTCTGCCCTGCCAAAATCTAACATACATGTCCAGCTATAAAGTTTTTTGGTCTCCCACTGCAAAATAAATTCTAGGAATATGTATTCACTTCCCTTAGGGCAGGGGTCTGCAACCTGTGGCTCTCCAGATGTTCATGGACTACAATTCCCATCAGCCCCTGCCAGCATGGCCAATTGGCCAATTGGCAGGTTGCTAACAATTGGCAGGTTGCTAACAGGTTGCCAATTGGCCAATTCACCCCATCTACCAATTGTAGTCTATTTGTTAATATTAAATCAAGTATGGTTGAACCCCTTGTAGCTTCCTCCACCATTTGAAAAAAGAAGTTGTCAGGCAGGCAGGTCAGGAGGTTGCGTGACTGTGGATACTTTCTCCCAGAACACATTAGGGAAATTTAAGTCTTCCGTAACCACAAGGTTGTGTTGCCCGGATATTCTGTACAACTTCTGAAAGAGGGCAGCATCCACTTCCTCACACTGTTCACAAGATCTGTAGCAGACTCCAACCACAATACTATTTGTCCTCCTTTCCACTGGACTGTCTCCTATCTCCTCCAGTATGACCCTCTTCGCTGCTTATCTTTCATAGCTTTTAACTCACCTCGATGTTTTTCTTTTGCAGAAGGTCAGTTAGAAGTGGCTGGCAAGGGTTTTCCCTATTCTGTTTCTTTCTCCTGGGCCCTTGGAGAATTGCATGCTGGGGCTCTGGAAAATAATTTTGAAGCCATTTTGAGTCTCTGGGATGTCACTGGGGTTTCCCTTAGCTGTTTTTTGGCATCTTTTAAAGCAGTACTGGTTGCTGCTTTGCTGGTTATTTATGATTTTGGCGCCAATGGAGATGCAGAGACAAATCTGCCAACCATTATTACTGAATAACATCAGTTCTCCCTTACCTGAAATCCCTTTTAAATTAGGAACTGGGAGCTTGTACCTACAGCATATGGCATATTCCACTTGGTCCCTTCCTTGTTAGCAACCTGCCAGTTCTGACAGGCTGCCAGTTTCTCTCTTTGAACAAGGTGTCATTTTGCTTTAAGTACATAATGTGTACCTTTGCTCCCATCCTAATCTAGCTGGCCTAGGCTAGCCCAGTCTTACTGGATCTCAGAAACTTAACAGGGTTGGTCCTAGTTAGAATTTAGACAGGAGGCTGCCAAGGAAATCTAGGGTTGCTACGCAGTGGCAGCAAGTGGCAAACCACCTCTGTTCATATCTTGCCTTGAAACCCCTATGGGGTTATCATAAGTTGACTGTGACTCGATGGCACTTTTCACCAAGTTTTGAACATCAAATTGTAAAGCACTGATATAATATTAGTAGGGTAGTTATTAATTACATCTGGTTTTTTTTATTTCTCCATAGGCTGCGTCTCTGGTGAACATCTATGTGGATGGCTCCGTGTTGGTGCACTGTGGTGGATCTGAACTGGGACAAGGGCTTTACACGAGGGTGTTACAGGTAGGATTAACATCCAATTCTTATATACAGTACAAAATAGAGATACAGAATGATAATTGCCAGTACAATTTTAGGTGTATGTTCAGTGGTGGGATTCAAATAATTTAACGACCGGTTTGCAGCCCTAATGACCGTTTTAAGTATTAAAAAAAAAAAATACTGAAAGGTAGTTTACTACTTAAATAACACTTAATACTTAAATAAGAACAATAAAAGAGGTACCCAAAACTAGATCATGTTATAAGAAAGAGTTTTAAAATATTAATGAAAAAACCTGCTTGAAAAACACGGATCCTCATGATTTTTGCACTTGGTCAGCCCAAAATCACCAGCACATCACAGCTCATACCTCTGAACACGTCTGAACACAATAATCCTGCATCCCATGCTCCGTGGCACCACAGTGACACAAAAATGTGGTTAAAACACATGGATTCTCATGGATCCTCCTGATTTTTGCACTTGGTCACCCCCAAATCACCTGCACATCACAGCTCATACCTCTGAACACGTCTGAACACAATAATCCTGCATCCCATGCTCCGTGGCACCACAGTGACACAAAAATGTGGTTAAAACACATGGATTCTCATGGATCCTCCTGATTTTTGCACTTGGTCAGCCCAAAATCACCAGCACATCACAGCTCAAACCCCAGGCAACATGTCTGAACACAACAATCACATATCCCATGCTCTGTGGCACTGCAGTAGTACAAGAACCTGATTGGAAAAGACGGATCCCCATGGATCCTCCTGATTTTTGCACTGTCACTCCAAAATCACCAGTACAACACAGCTGAAGCCCCTGGCCACATGTCTGAACACAACAATCACACATCCCACACTCAATAGCAAAAGGCAGTGAATTAGCAAAGAGTCGGAAAGAACCTTCCCCCTGCTCCCACCCCACAGGGAAATCATGCCTGGGGCAAGCTCTCAAATTTTGCCCCCACCCACCCAGCCATGCCACCCACCCTGTGTGTCCACGTTAGAAGACCAGACAAATATGAACCAAATCAAAATATATCAGACCGGTCAGATAATCACGGCAACCCCAACTGTTTCAGCTTGAGCATGCTCTCCCCAAAACACAAAGACTCACAGGCATGCTTATTTTAATGGGAACTCTGCTCAGCAGTTACTGAAGAAATGAAAAGAAAAAACAGAACTCACCGTTGCTCCAATGTGCCAGAGACTTTGCTATTTCCGAGCCCCCAACAATGCAGAAACAAACACCAGCCACGTGGAAATTTACTCTGCACATTCTCAGTGGTGTTCATTCCTTGCTTTCTCAGCCCTTCCTTGCCTGTTAATCATGCTCCCCTGGGAGCAGACGATGGGTGAATGAGAAGAAGGCTCATTTGCATGCAAGCTCTGAGGACACTGGGGTACAGTTTGGAGGGAATATCTTTTGGGAGGGGAAGAGAGGGATAAAGGGAGGGGCAAATTAGAAAATAGTGATATGCAGAGATGCCCTGTAGATGCTGGGAAACTGTGTAGAATAAAATAGAGACTCACCATAATTTGAACGGTTTGCTAATTGTGGAGACATAAATACCAAGTTGAGTTCCAGTTACTTTAACAAAGTTCTGGCAATGCTGAGTCTCCCAGCCCAGCCACGGGAAGACACCCCGCAGGATCTGCCAGCCAGGCAAGAAGTGTGCAGGGCAATTTTCCAATCAGTGGTGGGATTAACAACTGCTTCGGCAAATTAAATGAAACACTAGCTAGCAGTTCTGCAGAACCGGTGTGAACCAGCTGGATCCCACCTCTGCGTATGTTCCAATTGGACTTATGTAAATGTAACTGAAACACAGACCTGCCACAGAGATCTGATTAGGAAGCTTTTCTGGAAAGAACTGCTCATCTGAGTGCCCTTCACCCTCCCTGCTACGAGTCATAGCTGGTTTTTCCTACCTAGTCAGTCATGTGACAGGAAGGGGAAGCACACTCATCTCTCAGTTCTTCTGGTGCTGCAGAGTGAGGACTTGTGGATTTGCATCTACTCATTGAGAGAGAAATTTCAGATCATATTTGGTATGGAGTCCCAAAACCTGGCTTTGTTTAAGAAGAGTGGGAAATGTAGCCCAAAGTGATGGCTACACAAGATGGCTTATGTGCCTGGGGGAAGGTCCTATCCCTGCCTCCTGCAAGGCTTGTGGGCTCCTCACCTCAAAACCAGCCAAGAGAGGGCCACGAGACTAGAGGATGCCCTCAGGAATGGATTCCTTAGGATTCTGCCAAGTCAGACAAGGGGAATAAAAGAACCCTCTCCTCTTCAGTAGCTTTGGTACCAGTTGTGACTGAATAGCTCATTGTTCCCTCATCTGAGGGCGAGATGGCTACTTAGGACTGCTTCTGGCAAAGAAACTGGAACCAGCAGAGAGGAGAAGCAGTGGAGAAGAAGACTGGGCCAGGAAGAGCAGAGTCAGCTCTGGTGTTCATTTTGGAGGGCTTTTCTCATAGCCACATCTTTTAAAACAGTGTATTTTAACAGGGGTTTGCAGGGGTTATCTCTTTTTCTCCTTGTAAGGCTACTGGGAGCTGAGACTGCTGGGAGGTGGGGCTTAACAGGGGTTAACAGAGGTTCCTCTTTGTCCTGGGCTGCTCAGAGGTGGGGCTCCTGAGGTGAGAGAATCTGGGGTCCCCAGTTAAAACAACATTGTAAGTGATGCTGTTTTGGGGTGGATTCTCCCCCACCCTGAAACAGCATCACCTTCAATGTTTAAATTGGGGACCTCAGATTCTCCCCTTAAATCCTTACCAAAGGGGGTGGATTTAAAAGGAGAATCTGGGGAAATTTGGGGGGTGCCTGCTGTCAGGGGTGCAATTGTTATGCTAGCAGCACCAAACTTTCAAGGCATTGTTAGGAGGCTCTCCTAATGATACCACCCCAGTTTGGTGAAGTTTGGTTCAGGGGGTCCAAAGTTATGGACCCTCAAAAGTGTAGCCCCCATCTTCAATTAGCTCCCATTGGAAACAATGGGGGATGGGGGCACCCCCTTTGGGAGTCCATAGCTTTGGATCCCCTAGGCCAACCTTCACAAAGCCTGGGTGGTATCAGTAAGAGACTAACCTGATGATACCTCCCAGGTTTGGTGAAGTTTGGTTCAAGGGGTCCAGAGTTATGGACCCTCAAAGGTGTAGCCCCCATCTTCTATTAGCTCCCATTGGAAACTATGGGGGATGGGGGCACCCCCTTTGGGAGTCCATAACTTTGGACCCCCTGAACCAAACCTCACCAAACCTGGGTGGTATCATCAGGAGAGTTTCCCAAAAACACTAAACAATTAAAAAACACAAACAGGGGCGGAGCTTCGGACATATAATGGGGGGTTGAACCCAAGAACCCCCCCCCCACCTACATCCTTGAGGGAGACCACAGATTTTCTAACAAGTTTACTTATTTATTTACTTTACTGTAATTGCAAATGTTATCCTCCTTTTCAGTTTGAGACTGCTGTAATTCCTAATATGGTGGTATATTTTGTTTTCAAAACGAACAGGTTGCCAGCCATGAATTAATGATACCCTTGTCTTACATACATATTTTTGAAAGAACTACAGCTCCTATACCCAACGCAATTGTCACAGCGGGAGCTATTTCCACGGAATGCAACTGCAAAGCAGTCCAGGTTAGAGTGCTTATTTCTGGTTCTTACAGTCTCTTGTAAGTAAGATCTCTGAGCATCTCTGAGAGCACCAGTGTGGTGTAGGGGTTAAGGGCAGTGGACTCTAATCTGGTGAACCAGGTTTGTTTTCCCACTTCTGCACATGAAGCTTGCTGGTGCCCTTGGGCTAGTCACAGTTCTCTCCAAATTATCTCAGCCCCACCTACCTCACAGGGTATCTGTTGTGGGGAGAAGAAGTGGAGGGATTTGTAAATTGCTTTGAGATTCCTTGCGCTTGACATGGGGTATAAATCCAAACTCTTCTTCTTTTTCTACTTCATTTCTATTTTATGTTGCACAGCAGACATAGCTGTTAATTAAAGTATTGGTATCCCTGTTCTTCACAGCACAAAGAGGCCAACAGTATATATCCATGTATTGTCGAAGGCTTTCACGCCCGGAATCACTTGGGTGCTGTGTGGTTTCCGAGCTGTATGGCCATGTTCTAGCAGCATTCTCTCCTGACGTTTCGCCTGCATCTGTGGCTGGCATCTTCAGAGGATCTGAAGATGCCAGCCACAGATGCAGGCGAAACGTCAGGAGAGAATGCTGCTAGAACACGGCCATATAGCCCGGAAACCACACAGCACCCAAGTATATATCCAATCAATACAATCATAAATTGATACTTTCTCAGTTGGGTCCCTGTTTCTGAAACTGAGATTAGAACTCTAGAAGAACAGCTCAAGTTGAGAAAGGCCCCTGATCCAGACGTTCTCCCGCCTGAATTATGTAAATGCTTTATTGACTGGTGGGCACCCCTCCTGGCTTCCCTATTGTGAATAATTTAATTAATATCCTACTTCTTGGACCAATGCTATCCTTGTTCCCATCTATAAAAAGGAGGAACCTATTATTCCATCCAATTATAGACCTTTAAGTCTGTCGTCAATATCTGGGAAACTCTATGGTAAATACCTTTTGAATAAACTAGTTTCCTGGGTCAAAGAAAACAAGATTATTGGTCTGGAACAAAATGGGTTTACAAAAGGGAAATCTACCCTAGATCATGCCATCCTTCTAAATATAATCATATCTAAATATGTTACAAGTGGCAAATCCACCTTAGATGTTGCCTTTCTGGATCTCAGGGGGGCATTTGATTCTGTGAATAGAGAACTCCTTTGGGATAAACTTTTGAAGTCAGGTATAGATGGCAGACTTCTTGCCCTTGTCAAAGCCTTATATACTAATATCACTTGCCAAGTGAGATGTGCTCCATCAGGTAAACTAACACCAAAAATTCATCTACCAAAGGTGTTAAACAAGGCTGTGTTTCGGCTCCTCTCTTATTCAGTCTTTTCATTGATTATTTTTCTCTGGATTTGAGAACTGTTAACTCGCATTGTCCCAGTTGTGGCAATAGGCCTCTCCCGCTCCTTTTATTTGCAGATGATGCAGTGCTACTGTCCAGAACAAGGGCTGGCCTAAATTGACTAAGTGTAGTGAGTACTTGTATGTAGGAGTTGCATGGCAGCCTCGAGCACTACCAGTTGTGGCATTGCCACAAGGAGGTTATTTCCTAGAATGAAAACACCTGAGGGTGGTTAATGGCAATGGCTAATAACAAGCACCAGCTGTGGGCTAAGAGATCAGATAAATGAGGACATCAAGGCTGGGGATCTTTTCTAAAATATGCTCAGAGGTTTGGCTTCTTAGAACTACCGGTATTATCCAGCCTCTCTTGATTACCCGAAGAGACTTCCTCTGGTTCCTGAATAAAAAGGCTATTGGACTTTCTCATCATCTTGTAGCCAGGAGCTTTCTTGTCTTGTTTTATTTTGTCTGTAGGAGGAAACTCCTACAGAGGAGATTATTTCTTTGGAAGCCTGGGAGAAAGCTTGCTGGAGAAGTCGGCAGGCCGCTTGTTATCTGGCATGCAAAGCTACTGAAAGGCCAGAATGACATCACAGGCTCATACAGTACTGCACCCAAAATTTGCTATTCATTAATCCCTCTAAATCTAAAGTGATTGTGGAATAATGTACTCTGTATTGGTCCTTCTGACATACGAAATAACTTGATATGATTTGGTTAATGTCTGGTCGTTTCCCTTTTCTTTCTTTTCTTTCTTTTCCTTTTTAATGCCTAATAAAGGTTTGTTGAGTTGAGTATATACTGAATTTCATGGACTTCTATTTTTTGCAATATCTATCAGGAACTTTTGTATCTTCCACCTTCATCCATCCAAAGACTGTAAGGTGGATTACAATATTGTTACAAACAATATAAGTACGTAGAACAATCAAAGAACAGGACTGATCTCCAAATACAAAAACAAACACCACTGTAATTAAAAACACATAAATATCATAAGTGATTTTCAGAGACAAACAGATCCACAATTTCATAGTTTGACCACATATAAGACTGCTGTCATGAAAAGGTCCTCTGAAAAAGGACCACCTTCAACAGTCTGCTGGGATGGAGTCAAGTGGAGTCAGCTACTCAGACTTCAGTTGATGGGCACACATGGAAAAGGACGTCACATGATTATCTCAGGGCCTGGGCAGGTCTGTGTGTGAGACGATTTTTGAAGTAAAGTGGCTTTAGATAGGAGTACCCAAGCTGTGGTAGGTCAGTCATGTTTCCAGACATAAGTACTTCCATCAGGTTATTCACCCCATCCAATCACTGAGTGTAAACAAAGGCAAAACTGTTATTTCTGCTGCAGAATTATAACTGATTTCTTGAAAACAGAGATCAATACCTGTGGAAAAAATAACTGTTGAGGATGGTAGATTCTACAGCATTAAACCTATTGAGGTCCTATCCCTCCCCCAAATCCTGCTTTTCCCAGCTCCACCTGCTGGGGAAAAGCAGCCTGGTGGGAACTACACTTCCCAGGAGACCTTGTGAGCATCCAGGGGGGATGAGGGGCATCATTTTGCCCCCGCCTCCCCACACCTGTCACAAAGTTTTTGTAACTTTGCAATTAGAGCAAGAACACCAAAATTTGATCATATGAAAAGAAAGGCATCCTGAAATGATGGGAAGTCTCTCATAAATATCCAGTCGAAGGGATGGAATTTTGGCCCCTAAAGGCAGTGTCTTTAAATTCCTGCTCTCTGCTCAAACTTGGGCACACAAGGTTAGCTGGCGTGGCCAGGAGCCAAACCAGAGGCTTTGATTTTACCTAGGACATGGAGGACAGGAGCAGAAGGACAGGGCTCTTTCCAAAATCTCTGTGAAGCACATGGTCCTTTGAAGGTGATTCAAATACCAGAGAGGGGTAATTTGAGCATCTGAGAAGACTGGGAAAAGTATCATTAATCAATCCAGAGCCTTTATGCCCATGATTCATGAGAGAGTGTTAGAAAATAAAACCTGGTCTTATTATGGTGATGAATTCATTATTATTTCTTCTTCTTCTTCTTCTTCTTCTTCTTCTTCTTCTTCTTCTTCTTCTTCTTCTTCTTCTTCTTCTTCTTCTTCTTCTTCTTCTTCTTCTTCTTCTTCTTCTTCTTCTTCTTCTTCTTCTTCTTCTTCTTCTTCTTCTTCTTCTTCTTCTAAATTTGTACCCCGCCCATTCCCAACCAAGGTGGAGCTCAGGGCAGTTTCCACAGTATAAAATGAAATATGAAAATATAGTACATTGTTATAACTACAAACCTGCATATATGTACATACCTTCTTTTTTTTTTTATCTTGCCACCTATTTCAACAGATTGCTTGTCAAACTCTCCGGAAGCGGCTCGAGCCAGTCATTAAAAAAAATCCACAGGGCAAATGGGAAGATTGGGTAAGCACCATTTGTATTCTTAAAATGGAATCATTATCCTGTTTGGATTGTCTGTTTATATAAGAACATAAGAACATAAGAACAAGCCAGCTGGATCAGACCAAAGTCCATCTAGTCCAGCTCTCTGCTACTCGCAGCGGCCCACCAGGTGCCTTTGGGAGCTCACATGTAGGATGTGAACGCAATGGCCTTCTGCGGCTGTTGCTCCCGATCACCTGGTCTGTTAAGGCATTTGCAATCTCAGATCAAAGAGGATCAAGATTGGTAGCCATAGATCGACTTCTCCTCCATAAATCTGTCCAAGCCCCTTTTAAAGCTATCCAGGTTAGTGGCCATCACCACCTCCTGTGGCAGCATATTCCAAACACCAATCACACGTTGTGTGAAGAAGTGTTTCCTTTTATTAGTCCTAATTCTTCCCCCCAGCATTTTCAATGAATGCCCCCTGGTTCTAGTGTTGTGAGAAAGAGAGAAAAATTTCTCTCTGTCCACATTTTCTACCCCATGCATAATTTTATAGACTTCAATCAAATCCCCCCTTAGCCGCCTCCTCTCCAAACTAAAGAGTCCCAAACGCTGCAGCCTCTCCTCATAGGGAAGGTGCTCCAGTCCCTCAATCATCCTTGTTGCCCTTCTCTGCACTTTTTCTATCTCCTCAATATCCTTTTTGAGATGCGGCAACCAGAACTGGACACAGTACTCCAAGTGCGGTCGCACCACTGCTTTATATAAGGGCATGACAATCTTTGCAGTTTTATTATCAATTCCTTTCCTCATGATCCTCAGCATAGAGTTTGCCTTTTTCACAGCTGCCATGCATTGAGTTGACATTCCCATGGAACTATCAACTAAGACGCCTAAATCCCTTTCCTGGTCTGTGACTGATAGCACTGACCCCTGTAGCGTGTCAGGGGTCAGATCACCATTCTCATGCCTGCTTGTCTAAACTGATTATCAGGATCAACACTGCAGTGTTGCCAATGCATCAAGGGGGGCTGCACTTGTGTGGAATTTACATGCATGTTTTCACAACCCTGGCAAGGGATTTGAGAAGGGGGTGTGTGTGTGTGTGTGTGTGTGTGTGTGTGTGTGTGTGTGTGTGTGTGTGTGTGTGTGTGTGTGTGTTGAACAGAAAGAGAAGTAAGAAAGGGAGACAGAATAAAGCGCAAAACTTTAAAATAGTTGTTTCAAGAAGTAGTTTCAGATCTTCAGTATTTTCTGCTAATAATTAGGGGTGATTAGTATTTTCTGCTAGTAATGTGGTGTCATCTGTAGACATAACCCTAGTCTTCCCTCCATATTATACACATCCCCTGCCAATTATTCATAATCAGTAGTGTCACAGCATTAGTATTGCTGTCACAACATCAGTGTCACAGCAGTGTCACACCATTACTTTAATGTAAGTTGGGGTTTCAGTTTTCCTAAGGACAAAATGAAAATCTGCCCCCAGTTGCATAATTCTGTGCCTCGTAGTTGTATATGAAGATAAATAATAAGCCCAGCAACATTGTGAAGCACTAGAAGGTTCTGCTTCATGCTCTCCGATTTTTATTTATGTGTGAACTATCTTGTATTTCTCTGCTAGAAATCTCGTTTAATGGTCTTTCCCTTACAGGCTAAAACCGCTTTTAGCGAAAGCATCAACCTGTCGGCTGCTGGCTACTTCCCGTAAGGAATCCTTAATCATTTTCTAAATTGCTGCTTTTGGGGATCAGAAATGCTATCTAGATTTTATTGCTTAAGGGTCAACAGATGTGACAATGGGAATTTCATGAAAGGAGCTCCCAGATTTTCTTTTCCCGTAGAAAGAGGGGACCCAGTTTGAACCAGAACCACAAGGGGAGGGGCATTTTAAGCCTCCTCCCCAAGTTTTCCTGACTTGAAATGTTTTCAGGAAGCCACTGTTTGCCCAGTAAGGGTTGCAATGCAGGTACCTATGTAAATTTCTCCAGTGGACTAATAGTGGCTCCCCTGGGACTATTTCAGACCAAGGAGAGCTTAAAACACCCTCATTTCCTGATCCAAACTGAGTCTCACATACCTGGTGTTTTGAGAGAAAGAAACCACATCTTTATGTGCCCTTAAATCCCCAGTCCTTGACCACATCCTTCTAAGATTAGCAGATGGGAGCCTGTGGGACTCCAGCTGGCTGGATCAGATATTTTGGGCAGTGATGCTTACATTGCATTGCACAGCTGACGTACTGGGACTTAGAGACTGAGATGTGGTGAAAAGTCCATAATCAGAGGGGCAGAAACTATAACTCCCTTGGCAAAGTTCAGTAGTCAGCGTAGCGGCATATCATCCAGCAAGTATCAGAAGCACCTTATGCCTGGACCAGAAGAAAAAGGAGATCAGATGTTACAATAACAATAGACAGGGCTCAAAGGACCACAAAACCATCACCCAACTGGTTTCCTTTCTGTTTCCCAGCTCATGTTGAAACAGCATAAAATGTATCTGTAATCCAGTCCAGCTGGTGTAAATGTATATTAATGAAAGTGAACTCCTAGTATTTGAAGAATTTGATTTGTTTATTCCTTCAGGGGATATCACTCCAATATTGACTGGAAGACTGGAAAAGGCCATCCTTTTCCATATTTTGTTTTTGGTGCTGCTTGCTCCGAAGTTGAGATTGACTGCCTGACAGGGGATCATAAAGTAAGCTACAAGGACTTCCTCATCTTTGTCCATGAGCGGCTAGTAGCTCTCTTCACCCTACTTGGATATGAACTATTTCTTCATTTATGAAAATGTCTGTCACAGCACACTGTTAACACCATGTGGTTGAGTTTTATTTTTAAATTATAGGTGGGAATTACAAGGTTGCTACGTAGAGGAAGGCACTAGCAAACCACCTCAGCTCACCTCTTGTCTTGAGAACTCCATGTATGTGTCACCATAAATCAGTTGCGACTTGATGGCTCACTCTATTAACTTAAAGAAGTGGATCAAAGTGTATCTGTGCTTCTGGTGCCCACAGATTGTATGCTACAGGTCAAGCGTGCTCTATATGACATCATACTGTGGCCAGCTCAGTTTATCTTTACCATGCATGTCGCTGTGTGTGTAGCCATATTTCTGGTCTGGATGAAGCTCAGCTTGTTAATTGGTTGCACAGTTGAATGGCATCTCCTTGGGCCCTACTTTGGAATAGAATTCTCCCAATTCTAGCACTGAACTATCTCAGACATAATAGATCCTGGAGCTTCCAAATGCAAGAAAGAGAGATCTGACTGAATATGAAATCATAGTGTCAGACTTTTTCCTCGTATTTCTAAAGCTTGTTCCTGTAAGCAGAAAAAGGCAGCTTATAGCCACATTCAGGGACGTTCACAATACCAAGTTTGAAAGAGAGAGGGCCCTTCCAGTTCAGAACTTGTGAAATATTCTTTGGTTCTTTATAGAATTAACTTGCAGAATCTGTGATGATATTGTTAGCTGTCTGTCAAACTTTTCTTAACTTTATAATAGCGTGTGCTGATCTGCTTATTTGTCTAATAGAATCTCCAGACAGACATTGTTATCGATGCCTGTTACAGCATCAATCCGGCAATCAATGTAGGACAGGTATGTACCAGGAAGTTCACGTGATATACTCCAGGCAAATATTAATCAAATGATCTCTTGTTTATTTACACATTTTAGTGCACACACACACAGCCCTTATTGGGGACTCAGCCTTATGGGCTTTCTGATTGAAAAAGATATAAGCAAAGTGCTTTCTATTCTTACAGCAATAGTTCTCATGGCTCATTCTGACCTGTTCGCATATTTCATTCAGAACGAGACTCTGTGGCATACTTGAAGAGATATCAGTATCCTTCTGTAATGGCTTGGGCTTTTTCTATCTGGATCCATTCGGCTTTAGGCCTAACCTTTCATCATAAAGCCATTTGGGCCAGACCCAGAGACATTGCTATAAAAGGAAGCTATCACACTGCTTCAGCGGTGGTAAGTTTTTTTAATTCTAGGGGAAGGGGATATGTCCCCACAGCTCTAAAGGTTTTCAACTCCAAGGTAGTTCAGCAACTTCTCTGTGGAGTTCCCCTATGGATAACTGCATGGAACAACTCGGTTGAAAGAATACTATCTGGCTTCCTCTACAAAATACTTGGGTTATCACACTCTGTACCATACGCTGTACTATGCTTAGAAACTGGTCAGAACCTACTTGAAACAAGAGCATGGCTGAATACATTCAAGTATTGGATCAAACTATGTTTTAACTGATGTGCGCAGTTTAACATACATTGTGCGCCCAGACCTATTTGCCTCCGAATGGTATCAACTTCTCAAATAAAAAATCTACTCTCTAGATTTAATACTTGAAGATCTCTGTATGCTGTCACCCAGAGAGATTCTCTAAACCTTAAGAAGCAGACTTTTAGAACAGGAATACCATATCTTGTTGGGGTAAGCAAATAAATCATGCTCATCCCTTTCTGTCGGAATAGTACCGGAACAGGGGCACATAGCCAAATAACTTGAACTATTAAATGAACCACAACAGAGATGGATTATTGCAAGGGCCAGATGCAATACTTTTCCATCTGCCATTACAAAGGGTCGCTACTTATCTATCCCTCTCCAGGATCGGGTTTGTCCACACTTTAAAAACCAAGTGGAGACTGTTGCTCACATCATACTCGACTGTCCGAGATATGTGGGTATTAGGAATTTCTCTCCTGGGCTGGTCCTAGACAAATCTGAAAGAGACTCTGACAACTCTGTTGTGGAGCTTTTGTTAAATAATACAGATGTCGTGCTCTTGGAAAAATTAGTAAAATTTATTTTACAAGTGACAGAACTTTCAAGTAACGCCCAATGCTAGATACAGTTTCTCTGTCTGTGTTTTGAATGTACTCTTGATTTGTACTTCACAAATGCCTGGTAATGCTCTGAAGCCTATTTTATATGCCTAATAAAGGTTGTTGTTGTTGATGATCCATTCGGCTTCAGTTTAGCCCCTGATTTCTACATACATTGTTGTGCCTTTGGTTTTCACTTGTGTTTTTTTTTTGTCCCACTGCTTCCTCTTTATTTAAATCACACATGGAAGAAAATAAACTGACTCCATAACCGTGAAAATGCAGGAGAGCAGATGTGCAAAAGAACCCTGCCCAAACTGATTTCAGTGCTTGTGATCAGTTCCTAAGAAAATTAGGAATAACTTGAGCTTGTAGAAAAAAATTACCTATCATAATTCCTTGTTGGCGTATGTTGTATTAGGGAAAATGTTAGGTAATCTATCTTGAATTGTACCTTAGATCACAGATTTAGCATCTAATGGTGAAACTCTTATCCCTTTGAGTTGCCAGTTGGGAAATTCACAGGAATTTGGGAATGGGGAGGGCAGGGTTTGGGTAGGGAGCTGACCAGGGCATAGTGCCTTAGAGGCCATTTTCCAAAGTAGCCGTTTTCTGGACAGCAGTTGTAATTCTGGGAGATCTCCAGGTCCCACCTGGAGGCTGGCAACTGATACCCCTCACTGTCACTGAAAAAAAACAATATTG
Organism: Sphaerodactylus townsendi; assembly: GCF_021028975.2. Lineage (NCBI taxonomy): Eukaryota > Metazoa > Chordata > Lepidosauria > Squamata > Sphaerodactylidae > Sphaerodactylus > Sphaerodactylus townsendi. Next base: position 20,964,516 of record NC_059426.1, on the reverse strand, counting down.
GTATAATGGTGTTACTGTAATATAGTGCCCATTGGTATCATATTGCACAGTCTTGTATCTCTGCATTTGCGCTAGATCTTTTGTTGCTACTTCTGCTGGATCAGACAGTGGTCCATCTAGTGCAGCAGTGTACTTCACACAGCAGTCAACTAATTGCTCTAGATGGCCAACTAATGAGGTGTAGATGCCAAAACCCTCCTCTGATTCTGCCAGCATTGGTGCTGCTGACTCCCAGCAGACTTCTAAATATCAGTGCTAGGAGGCAGCATTAGGGGAAGGCCTTTATGCCTTGTTTGGCTGACCCTTTGGGGCATCTGGTTGGCTGTTATGTGAATGGGTATGATGGACTAGATGGGTCACTGGTCCAGAAGGGCTAGCAAGCTCTACCAATGTTTGTATATTCTTATCCATAATATTTTTTCACTGTTTATTAAACCTAAAGCCCAACCTATGTTCCTTTTTTTTCTTAAACTTTTTCTTATATATCAACTTACAATTTGAGGCAATTTAAAACAAATTTGAAAAGGACATCTTATCCTCATAACCTAGTTTCCCATAGTCAAAGATTTTTAACATAAATTCTTCCTTCCCACTATTATCCCCCTTCTCTTAACCTTATATCTGAATTTACCATCCCAAATATTTTTATCATTAATCTCTAATAAACCCATTTACTTCCCCTCTTGTTAAATCATTGATTGCTCTTACAGAACATTGTTATTTAAGGTCTTTTAAAATTTTATTGAAGAACTCTTTGGCATTCATTATTGAAGTACTTATTGAACTCCTTCCTATCTAAGCCATGAAAATCTTATCTGGTTTCTTCTTAAAGTGTCCACCAAAAATGTATAATCTTTCCTGTTTTGTAAGACTTTTAAAGAAGTCTCCTTCTTTGTGATGATGTCCTTGTCTTCTATCTTGATTGCTGATTTCCTGTGTGTTTCCAGAATCCAATCTGCCATTTCTTTAGAGTGGAAATAGATAACATTATCTCTACACAGTCATTTCACTTTGGAGTTTTTTGATGTGACTCTATAGAGTTTTCAGTCTTTGACACCATTTCTTCTTCTTTGATCTTCAAATATTTGTCCAGCACTGAGGCAATTTCTTGTTTAACCCCTTTTTTTTGCTGACTTTGAATCCTCGGGTACCTTGCTAAATCTCAAGGCTTCCCTTTGATTTGATATTCCAGTTGAAGAATGGTCAAATCATGTATTTCAACCTCCGATTGTACAGAGTCCAGATCTTGTTTTAAAGTTTTTTTTACATTCCGCACTTGTTTGTCATTCCATACCTCTTGGGAAGATCTCCTGATTTTTGTCAGGCTTAGAAGCAACAGGATGGACTCCTCTTTCAATCGCTTTATATCTTCATTCCAGGAGATTGCTTCAGGAGTACATGTGGCTTTTCTGACTCTCTCCTTCATCCAGAGAGGCTTCAGAACTTTACACTTGAGCTTTGGTGCCTAGCAAAGCCAAGCACAACCTCCCAGCACGGTATTCTGTACTGGAAGTCCAAGTGAGCTTTTTTCTTTAATTTGAAGGACCCAGCAACATGGAAGGATTTGAAGGATTCCAGCAACATGGAAGGGGGGATGATGGATAAGGTGTGGATGCAGTGCAAGGGAGTATGAAGAATAGAGCTAGAGAGGCTGGCCATGGGCGATGGGAAAATGTCTGGGGCAAGGCTGTGCTCACTGGCAAATCTGTTCCACTCTGGCAGTAAAACAAGCTAAAATCATGCTAGAAGTGGTCTCGCTTGCCATGGAGAGAACAGAAAGTGAAAGTGGGGCTTGAGGAAATACATCCATACAAGAAATCTTGCTGCAATGGACACTCACCCCCATCGCATACCAGATACCTTGTGCATAATCAGCTACTGTAAATTAGGAAACACACAGAGATTTCCTAAAGAAACACTATTCAGGCCTGTCTAGAACAGGGTCTCCAGTCTTTCTGAGCCTGTGGGCACCTTCGGAATTCTGACACAGGGTGCTAGGTGCAATCACAAAATGGCTGACATGGGAAGTAGAGCCACACACAGACACACCCAGAGAAAGTCCAAGAGCAGGGAAGAAGAGGGGTAATTTAAACAATATACTGGAAATGAGTAGTGAGAAACAAAATCAAAGCAACACTGTAGTGGCAGCTGCCACCAAAGCAACATTCTTTTAATCTGCACAGCCAATCAGGTCTACAACGGCCAATCAGAAGCCATGCTGCTCAAGACCCCATACCTGCCTCCACCCATTTTCTAAAACACTTGTTGGCAGCAATCAGCAAGAGGCTTCCTGCTATAGTGGGACCGCTAAAACTAGAATATGATGTGAGGCCATGCCAATATTGAAATGGTGCTTTAATACAAGAGGTCGTGCATTAAAGGAATCAAGGGGGGAAACCAATGATAATATGTGTCTCATACATTATATGTATAATTCAAAACCAGGTTTAGCACATTGCAATGGGAGGAAAAACATTAAGTTAAAATATGATTATACAGACCTCATTATCCAGTAGATTCAATACTTCATGTATACAAACTTAAATAATGTCTCTTTATACCCACAGATTGAAGGAGGTTTTATGCAGGGACTTGGATATTATACATCAGAGGAAGTAAAATTCTCCCCAGAAGGACAGCAGTACACTCTGGGTCCAGACATGTATAAAATCCCTGCTGTTTGTGATGTCCCAGAACAACTGAGAATCTACATGCTGCCAAACACAAGGAACCCAATTGCAATCTACTCCTCCAAGGTAAACAAATTAGATATGTGAATAATGTATTCATTAAAGAAAATCCCATATTGTTCGACTGAATTCCCAGAAGGCACAACTATTGCCCAAGTTATCATGATCTTGTCAGATGATGGAAGTTAAGCAGGTTTGGCCCTGGTCAGTATTTAGTTGGGAAAATATCAAGGAAGGTTAAAAGCTGCTACACAGAGGCCCTTTCTGTACAAATCAGTTAAAATGTTTGGAAAACATTTTCATCCCCCCCACCCCTTTACCACAACAACATATGTCTGCACTCACCTCCCTTTTTTTAGTTAGTTGATGAATCAAGGAACAATGGGGAAGTTATAAGTGGCACCTTTTTAGCCCTGATGCCTGTATTTCATAGACCTGTTACAACTGTCTGTAGCCCCACCAATGAAACTTTCCATCTCTCTGGACATGCTACATCAAGTTGAACTTGAGTTGAATCGGCATGGATTCTCATTTTGAGTTGTAGTTTCAAAGACATGTAATCAAAAACATTTTAAATAGAAAAAACTATGCATTGCTGAAATTGGCAGGAAAAGCTGAATTAAATCATGTACTCTATTGGCTAAAAAGGCAGATAGCTCCAATGCCTGCAGAGCGGATTTCCCAGGGGATATTCAGCAAGGCAGACTGCACAGAGGACTCAAGTGGCAGAAAATGGTAGGCAGGGCAAAATGAAAGTAGAAAACTTATAAGTTGGGCAGGAAAAATAAAATGCTTCCTTGTTCTGCACAGACAAGGGAAAATGGGGTTACAACATGAGGGAAAAGACCCCTATAAGCATTTTTCTAAAAAACCAGGTAGAGCAGAAATAAAGCATCCTGAAGACATCTCATGGAAAAAGCTGTGCAAACTTCCTTCCCAAAATGCATCTTTTAATGTCCTCAAGATGTTTTATTTATGCTGTGCAGAAAGGACCAAGGAGTGTATTACAGAGCAAACAAACTACGCGTCTAGATCTTCCTCAGGGAATTACCACTCAATTAGGAGTACATCAACCAACCTGACCTTCAGAAGATAAATGACAAATAAAGAAAGTATGCAAGGTGGTGACCTAATTGTACATTTCCACCTATATAAAACATTCCAAAAAGAACATAATTCTGTTGATGCTGCCTTTGCAAGAAAGGTTCTCCAACATATCATAGATCACGAAGACCCAGGATTTAGGACACTGCTATGAGAAGTCCCATCAAGATGTCCACCATCTCAGAAAGAGAACAGGCCATTGAGTACTTACCAGAAAGAGTTCTTCTCCTCTGAAGAGAGGAGGACATTTTAGCCCTTCTGGAATCATCATCAGTTAGTCATTACATAAAATTGTTGTCCATTAACTACCTTATGTTGCATGTTCGTGTTCTCTAACCTTTACCTGTTGCTGTCAGTTTATTAAGATGTAGATTATTTGGCTGCTTTCAGAATTGCCAGAACTGAAGGAAGGGTGCTTTCCCAAAAGGAGACAGGAAGTAGAAAAAAGTAATTCCTGTCTCCCTGATAGTATGATGGGAATCACCCATCAAGATGTTCTCCTTTCCTCAGAGAAGAAGCACCCTTTCCAGTAAGTACCCAGTGGCCCATTACAAACATATGACAGAAATAGGTAACTTGAATATTTCAGTTTTCAATAGATAATATCTTAGTCTTGAAGATGGCTACCACTCCAAAGAAATTTACAGTGTTAAAAAAATTGTATGTCAAGAGTAGGCTTCAGTTCATGGATTTCCCCTGAGCTGATGCATGACTTTAAATAATACAGTAGAGTAGCCACAAAAGGTGGGAAATCTCATCTCATTGCCCAATCTCATCATATCTCAGAAACTAAGCAGTAAAAATACTTGGATGAGAAACCACCAAGTAAGTCTCGGCAGATGAAGGCAATGGCAAACCACCTGTGCTTTTCACTTGCCTTGAAAACTCTTTGCTGGGGTCACCGCACGTTGGTTGCGTTTTGACACCACCTGCGGATGTACATAATAGCCACAATCTTTTCTTTTATTTCTACTCCCACTTCCAAAGCTGACCAACTTTTTTTATCTTGCAGGGTTTGGGAGAAGCTGGAGTATTCTTGGCCTCATCCGTGTTCTTCGCCATCAAGGATGCCGTGGCTGCTGCCCGGAAGCAAAGAGGACTGAATGGAGTTTTTACCCTGGACAGTCCACTGAACATAGCAAGGATTCGCATGGCGTGTACCGATCATTTTACAGAGATGGTAAACACTTCTTAAATATCCTCCGCCCTGTTCTTTCTACGCTTTACCTGCATTTCATGGCCTCTTTACTGTATTTTTTTAACACCTGCTACATAAGTCTGCAGTGTAAGGAGCCATTCATCGCTTATAGAGAAATAGGCTCTAGATGACAAAAGCTTATGTTTAAGGTGACTTGAAACTCCCAGTTTATCTTTGCTGAAACTGTCACCTATTTATTAATATCTGTACAAATACCATACCTAGAACCTTTCCATAGAGGAGCAAGATGTACAAAATAGAAAGCAAATGCGGCCGGTAACAATCAGCCTGTCAGAGGAAGACCAAAATTGCAGCAAAATTGTTGTAGGCAATGTGCAATATTAGTTCTCTCATGCCATTTAAGGTTTAAAAACAACATTAAGTAAGAATGGATTTTTGAATTTTCAGGATTTCTTAATGTGAAGTCACATTTCAATTCTCTCTCCCCTCTCTCGATTCTTTTTAGATTCCAAAGGATGTACCTGGAACCTATAAACCTTGGGCTATTGATGGGACCTAAAATACTTGGCTTTTCATCCCTTAGGTTGTGATTAATAATTGTGTTTGTTTCTCTTATGAGGCTTAGAATTGCAAACTAACAATCATATACTACAAATAGTTGATGTTCACATTAGCTCTGCTTGACTGATGTAAACAAAAGGTTTTTTGTTTGTTTTTTGAAGTGCTGGAATCAAATGGTGTACTGTTGTATCATTAGAACTTGGAATCAACCAGTTGCAATGGTGTAGGGGCTTGGAAAATATAGCATCCAATTGTAAGTTTTGGCAATTTATGGTATTAAATGATCGCTTTCTGTAAGAATTCTACTTCCAGCCCCAACTAACAACCCAGCATCATCAGCATCACCACCACCACCCTCTGCCCGTATTTTTCTCCCACGCTTGGACTGTCAGTTCTGTGTGAGGTGAGCTAGGCAATTTTCATAGGTATAAGTTGTTGTTTGCCGTCTGTACTTGGTTGAATGTTAAACGATTTGGTTTATAATAATTTTACAGACTATTTTAAACATGTGTGTACACTGCCCTGAGCCCAGCCTTTGTCGGGAAGGGCGGGATAAAAATTTAAATAATGATAATGATAATTACTTGTTGAGCTGCTGATCTTCATGTTAGTTAGTTAGATCCTCCCATGCTAAGGAGCATATCAGGCAACAAGTGCTCTTCAGCAGTTCCGGTCTTGGGCAAGTTTTTCAGCCTCTTCTCATGCAATATTCAGTGCCTTCAGGTCTTGCTCAAATGTTCTCCTCCAGATATTTCTGGGGCACCCTCACTGTCATTTGGCATTCAGGATCTTCATGGAACATTCCGATTGTTCAAAGTGATTGCTGCATAAATTGAATTCGTGTGTTTGTGTCTTAAACAGTTTATTAAATTTAAAGTTTTTTTAAAAACCCTCAATTATATATGTACATATCAACAACTTAGTATCCACAATCATACATTTTGTTCTTAAGTAATGCATGATCTCCCAACAATTGTCAAAAAATAGCACACTCAGTAAATAATCAAAAACCATTGAGAAATTTTTACCAGTGAGAAAGAGAAATCAGTTCCTAACTGTCTTCATAAATAAAACTTTCAAAGCTACCTCATTAAATGCAGAGAAAAGGAAACACACAAAAACATACTTTGAATGAGGTATTATTTAACTTACATATTCAAATGATACAAAATACAATGTCTGTTTTTTCCGCATTCTGTCTACACATCCAACCAATGCTGTGCCAAGCTGCACTGGCTCCAGGTGGAGCACCGGATCACGTTCAAGGAGCTTGTACTTTCATGCAAAGCCTCTAACGGTCTGGGGCCCATGTACCTTAGGGACCCACTCTCCTGGTATGTTCCCCAGAGAGCCTTGAAATCAGGTAATAATAACTTACTGGTGGCCCCTGATCCTTGAGAAGTTTGACCAAGGCTAGGACTCTCCTTCTCCCCGCCTTCTTTTCCTGTCCCTCCTCTTTTTCCCTTGAGTTTCCTTCCCTCCCTTTTTCCTTTCCCCCCTGTTTTTTCCATTTCTTCTGCCCCCACTAGTGGGAATCAATCACATAGCTGCAACGGGGGGGCATACCCCAGGCGCTCATCATTGGGGTCACATGGGTGTGAAAAATCGCCCCCACAACCTTCCCCCATACCCCACCAGGTGCCCCACTCCCTGCACTCCCCCCACCCCACGCCCCTCTTACCTTAGTAGGAGCCTGGCCCCAAGGCCTGGGTGGTAGTTCTGTGCATTGGTCTGCAGGTGGGAACTACACTTCCCAGGAGACCTTGTGAGCCTCCTTCCGACCCGCCTCAGGGAGGCTTCTGCAGGAGTTGGGGCTCGCAAAGTATCCTGGGAAGAATAGTCCCACCTGCAGACCAACATGCAACTGCACCAGCCAGGCCCTGTTTTTTCAGCTGGCTCTTCTTTGCAGCTGGCTGAACTAAAGTAAGTGGGGGGCACCATTTTGCCCCGTGCATCATCCCCCCCCCCCCCAGTCTCTGGTGGGAATATATTACATCCAAAGATGGATGTATTACATATATTTTATATGTGTGCGTGCGTGCGTGCTTGTTTGTGTGTTGGTTTGTGGGGTGTGTGTGTGTGTATCCTTCCACCATTATTTCCTCTCTACTTTTCAATTTTAATGGTTGGGAATTATAGTCCAAAATCTTAACATAAATTAAATAATTTTTATGGCCAATAGATTATGTACTAAATAAAGCCTCATGGGGGTGAGAACCATTTTGGAATTTTCTTAAAAAGTATTTTCTATACTTCCTCCAAACTTTATAAAGAGCACTATTATATATTGCAAAACTCTGTGTTTGCCTTAACTTTCTCATAGCCTACATATGCATGCCATTTGAAACATAGGTCATGATCCTCCAGATTTTATAAATATTTGTCTTTTAACACTAGCCACTCTCCCAATCACACAAAAGCCACTGCTTCCTGATACAAATGAAATGTTGACAAGTAACTTAATGGGAAATATGGGGAGATATGAAAGGTCAGATTCAGTGGAACAGTCCGCACAGAGTTAATGAACAGGGATAAAAACCCTCAGTGGTGTTTTTAGTAAGAGTGACTGAAATATGAGGTTCGTGGCAGGACCAAACGCTTGGTGCCAGAGACTCATTGCTGGAAGAAAGGCTTGGTGCCAGAGACTCACAAACCACCAATATTTTCACCTTATGCTGGTCTCCCAAAAAGATTGGATCTAGGAGGTTTCCATTATTTTTGACATTCCCAGAAACCTGGAGCTAATCATTCAGGACTTTCTTAGAAGCCTGGACCTCACTCTTCAAATAATTCAAGAGGGAAGGCAACATTTCTTCATTGGGTTGGGTTTTTGGGGCTGGAATCAGGAACTGTTGAATGTGGCAGGTGGGGAGAGGAGAAAGGGTACAAATGACGAGGGGAGCATCTTTATATAGCATGGTTTAGTAGTTAAGAGCACTGAACTCTAATGTGAAGAACCGGAGTTGATAAGAACTCTGAACTTTTCGGTAAGTCTAATACAGTTGATACCCATCAGCTTTATTTGCCTTTTCACTGAATTTTTTCCATGTTTTAAAACCCAGACTTGAAATTTACCAGTTCCCCCTGCCACAGCTTCTCAAGTCCACATGGACATCAGAAGCTGCAGTGGGGAGAAGTTCAACTGAATACTGAACTCGGCAGCATGGAGCTCAACATTCAGTTATTTTCCTTCTCTCACTGCTTCCCAAGACCACAAGGACTTGAGGAGCAGCAGCTATGTGGAGAACTGAATGCTTAGCTTGCCACTGCCAAACTGAGTATTCACTTCTCCTTCCACTACCACATTGGCATTTGCCATAAGCATATATGCTTATTCATGAGTGATCAATGTTTACTGTCCTGTCATTCGTTTTCTTTGGATAATTTTCCAACTGGCTCCCATTAATTACAAACAAAATTGAGGAAATTGGCATTTCTGTTGAATCCTTGAGTATGTTGTCCCATGCTGAAGGCTATAACAGTTTGAAAGAAAGATTATGAGAAACAGAAACTCAAAACCTACGTATTTGCATCCAAAACATGTTCACCCCGTAGCTCCTCGATACCATTTAAATGGGGATGCGTAGCAGATTATATATGCATAATACTGAACCCTACCCTTAGGAGAGCTATGTCATTGGCTAGGTTCAGTGTTCTGCCTTCAGCTCTGCTATATGGTAGATTTTTAAAAATAGAGGGCGCAAAGAGATTCTGCTCCTGTAACTCTAAATAACTGGAAACTTTAACCCATTCCTTCTTCTATTGCACTCAATATGAGGGAATTAGGGGAAACTTTTCAAATTCTCTTCCCTTGAACTGTGGCAGGATTTCTGATACTCAAAAGATCTTACATTTGCTAAATAACCCTGATTTCGTAGTTTGTGAATTGGTGGCCAAGTTTTTACTAGAAATTATACACCCTAAAGGATAGTTCTGTTTTTTAACTTTGTTGTGTCAGTCTGTCGGGGAAAGAGATTCTTTGTTGTTATTCTCTTTGGAGATTGTTTTAAATCTGGTTTTTGTTTTTTTGTTTTTTCTCTGTATCGTCTTATATGCCAATAAAGGCTTGGTGCTACTAAGACTAAGTTTGCTTTGGATGTTGACTCCATAAACTCACCAGTTTATCAGGGGACACCATCTTCAGAAAGGAGTTTTGATCTATTACCTGAAAAACCTAGTGCTGAGTGCTGACAGATTAATGCTCTGTTCAAAAGTGACTTTGCAAATGAGCAGAATAAGCTCTCCAAACCATATTATATATAAAAAACAAAAGCACCACGAAGCACCACACCAAAACCAGTAAGTAATTTTATTTCTGGCACATACCTCTCATTAGGAAGGAAGAGGAAAAAGTAAGACGTTACCTTTTAACTCAGATTTTTTTTCAAACAATATTGTGCTGTTTTCACAGCTGTCTAGGACACACACACACAATGGCTTTCTAATATAACAGAAAACTTAGCAGAGTTGGCCCTGGTTGGTATTTGGACAGGCCACCAAGGACTTTCAGGGTCTCTACACAAATTCCAGAGTCTCTACACAAAGGCAGGCAATGGTAAATTACCCGTTAGCCTCTTGCCTTGAAAACAATACAGGGCAATGGCGCAGCGCCAACGGGCCATGGAGGGGGCATGGCAGGGGTGTTCTGGGGTGTTCATCATTGCGGCATGAGTGCGGGGCACACGCATACCCTGGGCGCAGTTTCCCCTCCACCTCTGATACAGGGTCACTATAAGAGCTCCTTACACCAATAGCCCATTTTCTGGTGGGGTTATTCTGGAACAAATTGAGTGAAAAAGCATGCTGGTTGCACAAGGTCTATTTTCCTGAGTGACTACTCAGGAAATGGGGGGGGGGGATGAAACATGTATGTGCTTACACCAAACTTGAATAGAGGAGAGGCAGACAGTTGCCCCACCACCACCTCAGGTAAGCCTTGTACATTTCACACCTACCGTGTTTCCCCGAAGATAAGCCAGTGTCTTATATTAATTTTTGCTCCCTAAGATGCGCTATGTCTTCTTTTCAGGGGATGTCTTATTTTTCTGTGTTCCGTTCGTCAGACATGCTTCCAAACAAAAACTTTGAAGAAGAAGAAGAAGAAGAAGAAGAAGAAGAAGAAGAAGAAGAGTTTGGGTTTATATCCCCCCTTTCTCTCCTGCAGGAGACTCAAAGGGGCTGACAACCTCCTTGCCCTTCCCCCCTCGCAACAAACACCCTGTGAGGTGGGTGGGGCTGAGAGAGCTCCGAGAAGCTGTGACTATGTCTTACTTTTGCTATGTCTTACTTTTGGGGGATGCCTTATATTTCACACTTTAGCAAAACCTCTACTACGTCTTATTTTCCGGGGATGTCTTATATTCAGGGAAACAGGGTAGCAGTCTATTGGTAGTTTGCTCACAATAGCAAAATAAATAAAAATAAAATGAATGGTTTCCTTCCAAAACCCCACAAACTGAAAATGACAGCCAAATGGAGGTTGTAGGGGAAAGATGACAGGGAGGGGGTCAGGCAGCAAAATGGGAGGAGAGTAGAATGACGAAATGGAGTAATACAGAGGCGTAGCTCCAAGGGGGATGCAATGTACCAGTTGTGTGCCCCTGCGGGGGTGTGGCGAGGGCATTCTGGGGCTGTTCCGGGGGAGGGCAGAGGACACACCAGTGCACCAGGCGTTTCCCCCCTTACTACACCTCTGGAGTAATAGCTTCCTTGTGGGAGGGGGAAAGGCCTGGAGGGAGGAGGAAGAAATTCCAAAGAAAACCTGGTGCAATGTGGTCTACTTTGCTTCCCCTGCAAAGCGAAATATGTATTTTAACATATGTATTTTAACCAGATACGTTAGAAACCTTGAGCCTGGCTGTGGCCAGGGAGAGAGGGATATTAAATCAAATCAATAAAATTAAGGTTGGGTTTTTGTGCCAGAATTCTCCTTCCAGAAGCTCGGTCACTTTGGAGCCATTGCATAATTTAAAATCTAACCCAGAGGATATATCAGATCAGTTACATAACTGAAAATCTAACCCAAAGGGAAATTCTGTTTGAGTTGAGTAGACGATCTGTGCACAATGGGCCCTAGTCAGCTTGCTTTCTTTTTTGTACATTTCACTGCCTCTGAATGATGTGCCTGATTTTAATTCCTTTTCTTAAATTTCTTCAATAAAACCTTCTTTTGCTTTATGGTGTCTGTTACTTATTGGGTTACTAGAAGAAGAAGAAGAGGAGGAGGAGTTTGGATTTACATCCCCCCTTTCTCTCCTGCAGGAGACTCAAAGGGGCTTACAATCTCCTTGCCCTTCCCCCCTCACAACAAACACCCAGTGGGGTAGGTGGGGCTGAGAGAGCTCCGAGAAGCTGTGACCCAAGGTCACCCAGCTGGTGTGTGTGGGAGTGTACAGGCTAATCTGAATTCCCCAGATAAGCCTCCACAGCTCAGGCGGCAGAGCGGGGAATCAAACCCGGTTCCTCCAGATTAGATACACGAGCTCTTAACCTCCTACGCCACTGCTTCTCCTTAGAAGCAAATCCGGTGAATTTGGTTACACTAGTGCACCAAGCCAGAGTCAGCCTTGACACAAACTCCGGGTTAATTTTCTGTCACGTTGTCATCCGTTGCCTGCCTTTTCGAATTCTTATTGCTTATTTCTTTTCTAGATATCAAGTTCTCAGCTACATTTTGCTTTGTCTTGTGTCATTTGGGTTGTTTGGATTTTGTCTGGATTTTGTGGTCATCTATCCAAGCAACCAGAATTTTCCATTCAGGTGATGTTCTTGGGAATGGGATTTCCTCTTGGTTTCTTGGCTGGAGATTGCTTTGTCTGCTGTTTTAGGATATATTGTACTGTGACAAATAAATCAAACTCTTCTCTAATTCCTGTGAAAAATTGGAATTGCTGAGAATGACCAGTGCTCTTTCTGTCCTGTAAGTTCGTTCTTGGCCTTTTCCAGAATGTTCTGCAGTGCCCTTTTCATATAAATGCTGCAGAACCTTTGGCATTATTCTGTTTCATTTGATCATACCTCAGTGGGTGCTGCAAAGATAAATGGGAACAGGAGAACAATGGACATCATCCTGGACTTCTTAAAGGAAGGGTAGGACAAAAATAGAAGAATGGGCAGAAACATAGGGGTTTACCAAACATATAGATGTTATATGATCACCAGAACTGTGAGTTCCCGTGGATATTCAATAAAAGACTCAATTCTTCTTCAGTGGGAACAAACATACCTGGGTGTCTTATTTCATAAGCAAACTTCACGAACAAAATGCTGATTTTCCATGGTTTGTTTTTCCCTTTAACTTGCAACTGCCAACAAGCAATTTAACACGTTATTGGAAACAAGGATTATGGAGCTAACAATTTCAGGGCAGGGGTTAACCATGGAATGATCCTTACTTTTGCAAATCTCCCTAGCCACAGAGGAAGAGCAGAATAAAAATGAGTGTGTGAGAGAAATAATTTGTTTAAAAAACAGACATTATTCCAGACACAACAAAAACAGCTAGGTCTTTGGTTCAGGAACTCCGTCTCCAACATTCCATTTACCTCAGGATAGAAGTGGTCCACCCTGTATATAAGATCGTTTGCATAGGACACAGCCATACTGTGTACAGATCCTGTGAGCCAAGTCATGTCAGAACAAATGTCTGATCTACAAAATCTAAATGACAGGTGTCATATGACCACCTCTGTATGACAGCCTCTTTCTGGAGCTAATTGGAAAGCTTTTCTGATTGGTTGATGAAATGTATACAATGCAGCAGTGTGCTATGTACTGTGAGACTCTTGTCTTCTCGTCATCTGGCGAAGCACTTTGTCAGAGAGAGCAACAGTGCTGTGAACCTAATAAAGAAGGACTGCTTCTGGGAAGCTGATATAGCTGTGTGTGTCTCAGTTCCTGCTGTGTGTTCCAGTGTGAGTGTTGCGCATCCCTGCTATCTGGGGTGTGAACCCTACTTCAGTACTGCACCCCTTTTCAAGTCATGGGAGAAAAGGGCCTAAAAGGGGGGCAGCCAGACTGTGCTCCTGAGCATGACAGAAGTGACTCCTGTGCAGTCTGAAAAAGAAAGATGTATTTGCCTATGAGGATGAGAAATGAAGATGTTTTTGCCCATGATGATATTGGTTTCTATTTGAATTGGTCCATAATATAAAGGAAATATGTGCTCTGACAAAAACATGCATTCAGCCACATAAGAGCAGCTTTGCTAGATCAGTCCAATGTTCCATCTGGTGGGGGATGGGGAGCGGTAGGGTTCCCAGATGCAAGTTGGGAAACTCCTGGAGATTTGAGTATGAAGCCTGGGGTTGACAGGAACCTCACGGGGGTTCAAATCCATACAGTCCACCCTCCAAAATATCCATTTTCTCCAAGGAGACAGATCTCTGTAGTCTGGAGATGAGGTGTAATTCTGAGAGATCCCCAAGTTCCATCCGCCCGCCAATGGCTTTATTTGGAGGGATCAGAGGGGGGCAGATAACCCAGGCCCCATTTTCAAGGGTCACGTGAGGGGCACATTGGGCCAGTACTCCCGCCTGCCTCCGCCACTGACTGGCCCACCACAATTGCTTCTGCCTGCGCCCACCCAGAGCTAGCAGGGCCCACCACTCACTTACCCACCCACCACCACTTATGCCTCTGCTTGGGCCCACCTAGAGCAAGCACAGCTATCCCAGAGCAAGCAGGGTCGACCTTTCATTTGCCCACCACAGCTTCTAACCCTCACCCCCTCCCTGTCACAGTTGCTTACATCTGCAGCCGCCTGGAGCAATTAGGGCCTGCCACTTGCCCACTTGCCAATGCTTCTGCACACCACCACAATTTTTGGGGGGGGTGTGTGCAATTTCAGTGGCAACCCGAAAGCCAATTGATGCAGGTACACCAGTGCCCCTGGCCCAGAGGCTAGCATCCCTATCCTGTTTCCATTAGAGGCAACTTAGATGCCATAGGAAAACTTACAAACCTATTGAAAGGAGACTTCTCCTACTGGCTATGCCCTTGAATCTGACGGAGATGTTCTGCCTCTAAAACTTGAGGTTCTGTTTCACTTTTTTTGGCTAACAGTTCAACTACAGATATAGCCTCTATAACTGTCCAACTTCCTTGCAAATCCATCTATATTCGTGGCCATCCCACTGTTTAATGGCACTGAAGATCCACAAATTCAGGTACCCATTTTATGAGGCAGCACTCCCATTGACAATTTTGTAAGGTGGCCAGAATTCTAGTGCAGTTGAACGGAACAGCAATAGCAACTTCAGCACTTTCAATACGAACTCAAGTTCTTCCAAATCAGTTCCATGTATGTTCGAAGTGGAGATATTGCAAAAATGTAGAGGTGTTTTTCTTTTGGCTGATTGCACCTCGGCTCCTCCCCACAGGTTTCATTTTTATCTTAGTTCTTGAAATCACAAGAATTACTCTGGCCCTGGAAGCAACTGGCGAAGCCACCTTCCTTGCTGGAGTTGGACATCTTCTCGGAGAGCTTTCCAGAGGTGGTTTCGATTGGCAGAATGGCTTGCCCTCCACAACCAAATGAGCTTATATTTTTTGTGAACGGAAAGAAGGTAAACATTTATTTATTTTGTGGTTTGGTGAGCTATTTTTTAAATTGGAAGACTCATAAGGAAGGCTAATGATATAGTATAAAGGTAATGCCTTAAAAGAGACCTTTCATGTTTGAATAATTTTTTCCATAGGCACTGGATCTTTTAGTGCATCATTTTTCACCCAGGCAAATAAAACCATCCAATTGTTCATTGCATATACCTAGGTTAAAAAGTATGCAAATACTTCCTCAAGTGTTTGAACGCCAGAGTCTGATTAAAAGGTATAGAAATAGAACATCCAACTTTGTGAGACTGATTTGTTTAAGAATAGTCCCAGCAATTATAAAAACAACTTATCTGGTGTAGCGGTAGGTTATTGTTTCACTCTACTTTTAAAGATTAATTAATGTAGGACTGAATTGTTACTGTAGGTAGTCCAAAGGCAACCTAGGAAAAAACCTCGCAAAATCTGTGTATTTCTTCCCTTTCTGCTTGGGATGTTTATAGCAGAATTTGTACTGATTTGTACTTGGATGAGAGACCACCAAGGAATACCAATGACAAACCACTTCTGAACATCTCTTGCCCTGAAAACACTACAGGGTCACCATAAGTTAGCTGTGACTCAGCGGCAAATAAAAGTGAGCGTAATTTGCACTCAAAGCATGTGCTTTTGCAGCACAATCGCTCGGAGATCATGGCAACAGGCTGTTAATGCGCATTTTCTTAATTACCCTTTTTTTAAAAAAAAAAGTCTCAAAAAGACCTCTAGTAGCACAGCAGAAAAAATAGCAGTCATGGGTGCAGGAAAGCCAGTTCGGCTACAATCAGTGGTGGGATCCAAAAATTTTAGTAACAGGTTCCCTCGCCAGCCCCCCCTCATCAAAGGGGGCAGAGGCGTACCTAGGCAAACCTGAGCCTTGGGCAAAACCGGAATTGGATGCCCCCCCGCCCCCGCCCCCTGGGCAGCCACCTCACCACATTTTTTTTTGCACCAGGTCATTTCTAAATCATCATCACATTATAGAAAATGCCCCAACTCACAAATCTGAACACCGCAATGGTGAAACACACAGGTTCTTTGATAGAGACTGGTGAGATAAAAGGTACAAAAGGCTGAGAATCCATGAACTGCAGTACCTGAAAGGGATTAACCCAGTTCAGGGAGTTACATTATTAGTCGCAATTGCTATATGGAACCTCCACGTTCAAAGGCAGTATGCCTCTCGGGGAGGCGAGGGTGTGGAGATGGGAAAGCAGACCCAATTAGTAACCCCCTCTCAGCACACACAAATAATTAGTAACCCACTCTCGGGAACTGGTGAGAACCTGCTGGATCCCACCTCTGGCTACAATGCGCCATCAGGGAGAAATACAGTGCAGCAACCTGTCAAAAAGCCACAAATACACTGACCAATAGTCATACTGATCAATGAAAAATTAACTGTGAGCTAATGGTGTGATTGAGTGGCAGGCAGACAAGCTAAGGATATTTTTGATGGTGGAAAGTGCCAATACGTCACACCAAACTTATGGCACCCCCGTACAATTTTTAAGGTAATCTGGTCACTGGTGGTTTGTCATTGCATTCTTCTGTATAGCAACGCTGGACTTCCTTGGTGAGTAACTAATTAGCATGCACATAGTTAACCCCTTCATGTCTGAATTGTGACAGACACTTGCAAATCCCAACACAAGTGCTAATCAGGGCTGACCCTACTTTGCTACCAAAATTGTTATCACATGTCATTAAAAATGTCTCACGGTTTTCAAAAGAATGCTATAAAAAGAAACATTCTAATCATGAGGAATTGATGCTTAATTACCAGTTTCACATGAACTCACTTGGTCTGCGTGGGATACTGCATATTTTGAAGCAAGAATGCATTTTCTCATGCTGATGCTCTTATTGCTATCAGCAGTCAAATTCACTTCTATTTACAGTTCTCTGCTAACAGATTACTAAAGACTAGAATTTCTGATTTAGAATGGTTCTTGTTTGTCTGTATGACTTGCATGAGAAAGAGAAATGGGAGCTCAAGAAAATAAGCATTGTGATATTAATTCGCCTGCTAACAAAAGCATAGGTAATCCTCTTTGCCAAAGGGTATTATGATCGGCCTCTTCTTTCATTTCTAATGCAGGTAACTGAAAGGTGTGCTGATCCCGAAGAACTGCTACTCAATTACCTGAGAAAGAGGCGTATCCTTTGATATTTCTCTTTTACGTTGCGTAAGAGCCCTTGTATTGATTTGAAAAGAAAAGGAAACCTGGTAACCAGATCAGCCTCAAGTCTTCATGAAAATAAGGTAGAAGTCCAAATAGTTGTGAAAAGTTGTGAAAAGGCTAATTCCTTGGTACAGGGCCACTAACACTGGAAGGGAGACCCTCCTTCGAAGATCTGTCTGACAGAGATACTACGGGTTTTACACAAAGTTTGGTAAACTTTGTTCAGAAATCATTATCCAGAGAATAGGGATATGAGGTAGCAATCAACCATCTATTTATTTACTTACTTTACTTATACCCCATTCTTCTCCCCATGGGAATCCAAATCAGCTTGCATTGTTTTCCCCTCCATGGTATCCTCACAACAGCCCTATGAGATGACTTGGCTGAGAGTGTGTTACTGGCCCAAGGTCACCCAGCAAGCTTCTGCAGCAGAGCAGGGATAAAAACCTGTATGAGCCAGGCAGAGTGCTTTTTCTTCACATTAAAAACCTGTATTTCCCAGTTCCAAGTCTAAAACTTTAACCTCTGCATCACACTGATGCAATGTTAAGAGCACAAAACTACTTATTACAAACATGCGCATCTCATGATAATCAGAAATCAACAAATCACAGATTCTTGCTTCTAGGATCATAACATGTGTTGCCAACTGTCTTTTGATCTGCAGATAATAAAATTGTATATCAGCTCATGTTTTAACTGCGAAAGTCTCGACTATACACAGAGATCTATAGATTCCCAGGCAAGCTGTTCTTCCCACCGCCTTGGTGGCTGAACAGATGCCCTTGCCGTTGCCGCAGAATTCCAGCGGGCAGCCAGCCTCTGACTGGAGCTTTGCTGTGATGCTCACCTGGGCGGTCGGCCTCTTGCTCTAGCATACCATACCACACCGGGGGGGGGGGATAGCTCCCTAGCTTCCCTTCCCTGGTCCCCTGGTCCCTCAGATCAATGCCCATGCGCCAAACCGTCAAATGGCTATGACAAAGCAGCATGCATGAACACATCATCAAAGCACAAAGGGGGAGAGGTGGGCGGGCAAGTTGCTGGCCGGCCGGAGGGCATGGCTGGCACAAAGACCTTCCTGGCCTTTTATAAGCTCTGGTCGGCCTCCCTTAAGGGGCATGGAGGGTAGCCCCCCACATTTGCCCTTACTAGCGTGGATGCCTTCTCGGGCAGCAACTACGGCCGCGTTGATTCCTGGCCGCTCTTTTATTGGCTTGATACACAGCTTTCTTTTAATTCATTTCCCATTTTTCTTTCCTTCGATAAAAGAAAACAGGAATGCAGTGCTATGAAAAAATGCCAGTATGAAACTCTTATTTTCCTTATCTACGTCATGCAAAATAAGTCCATCTCACAGGAACCAAATATGGCTGTGGAATAGGAGGTTGTGGAGCCTGCACTGTCATGGTCTCTACATACAACCCCCACTCCAAGAAAATACGGTATCCTTTCTTAAAGGGAAACAGAGATACTGGGTAGCTCTCCACACAGAGATTGTATTATTTTTCACAGTTTTAAGCAACAGAACTCTTCTGCAAAGAATCCTAGGAAATTCCTCTACATGCTGAGAATTTAAAACAAGCCAGAAAAGACCTGCAGCACAGTTGAAGGCTCTCATCCTGACTTTGATTTGCTTTAGATTAGGCAGCAACACAGACCCATTTATGGGTGAGAGGAATGTGATATGATACAGGGCAGACTCTGAGGGTAAGAGGGAATTAGAGGTATTACTGAGCCTTTCCCCACTTACCTTAAGCCCCGTGCTACTTGAGGAGAGTAGCGCGGGGTCCCCCGGCACTCCCCACGACAGGGGCGGTGACAGCGCAGCCACCCCGACGCTGCCACTGTCACGCCCCCTCAGCACGCGGCATCCCAGGCGCTCTTCCTAACGGCGCTTTTTGATGACCCCGCGCTCTCTGTGTAGGGACGCCCGGGCGCGCGCCTGGGATGCCGCATGCTGAGAGCAGCGCACGGCATGGGGGGATCCAAGAGAGTGGGGAAAGGCCCACTGGTACTGAAAAAGTTAAAGGAACTATGCCAAGTTACAGGTTAGACCCCAGTGCTAGGATTGTCAACTTCCAAGTAGCTGCTGGAAATCTCCTTGAATTACAACTGATCTCCAGGTGACAGAGACAAATTCAGCTGGAGAAAATGGCCGCTTTGGGATTATACCCCATTGAATACCTTTCCTCCCCAATCCACACCTTCCTTAGGTTCCATCCATAGAATCTCCAGGTATGTCCAAACCAGGAGCTGGAAGCCCTAATCAACATCTAGCTTAACCTAAATTACTACCTTATGCATGAATTAACTTTTCTATATGCAAAGAGCTGAGCATTGTGGTCCCTTCTCAGAAGTTTCTCCGATTGTAACCTCCTTTCCCTGAATCATCATGGATGGCAAGAGAGTTACAACTGGGAATATTATTAGACAAACGTGCCCCCAGCTTACCCCCTTGTTGTTCTAAGACTTGAGTGTTTTCCCCTTGAGGTTTTCCACAGGAGCCTGGTACCTTTTGAATTCTGATTTTCCAGGCTTTGTGCTGCATTTCCTGTTGGATAAGATTGATCCTCAGACCCAGCAGTCTAAGATGGAATTAACAGTACTGGAAATTTGGAATTCTCCTTCACATTCCAAAGACATTTTCCAGCCACCTCTTGCCTGCTTCCCTTGGGCTCGCTGCATGGTGCTGCAGTAACCACTGTGGAAGGAGTTGGAAACACAAAAATCAAGCTTCATCCCATTCAGGTGAGAGCTTAAAGGCTAGGGAACAAATGCTTGTGTTGTGGTGATGTCTAGCACTTCGTCCGGATGGTTCCTGCCCCACAAATCTAGTTGGTAACATTCTAGATTTGTTTATATTTATTTCACTTACATCCCACTTTTCCTCCCTGGATCTCAAGACTGTGTGTATGAAGTTTCCAGTCAGCGACTCTGCCATCCTGAATTGTCCTGCAAGGTGGCTTTGGTGTGTGCCTTCAGACCACTCCCAGAAACTTCAACATGGCTGGAGATAAAGAGATGGGCACAGATTTTCTTCCATGGTTCTTCCACTTCTATTAAAGGCAAAAGAGCAGGACCAGAAATGAAAAGGTGGTGAGAAGGATCATGGTGCAAACAGGACATTTGCACCAGGGGTGGGCACAATGAGGAGGACACCAGGTGCTGTTGGACCTCAGTTTGCTTCTAGAAGATAACCCTTCTGTCTGGGCCATCCATGTGATTCAACAGCAGAGCCTGTTTCCAAGAGCATATCTTGTTTCCATTTCAGAAAAGGCTTGCCAAGTGCCACGGCTCCCAGTGTGGCTTCTGTACCCCCGGAATGGTGATGTCGATGTATTCTCTGCTAAGGAATTATCCAGAACCCACCATGGAGCAGATTTTGGCTGCTCTGGATGGTAGGCTGGCTTTCTCCAAAATGTTAGAGATCTGTTTGGTCGAGAGACAAAGAAACATAAGAAATGTCTTGGGGTGGTGGTGGTGGTAAATGACCTGATGAGAAGAGTGCCTGGTTGAGAGTAATCAATTAATTTTGCTGCTCCGTTAAACTCTGGTGGTTCTTCTTTCTTCTGCAGTTTTTCAACAATGTTAGCTGTCTTGTGGCACACCCTGTGGTCTAAGTGGGTTTGTTTTTTTGTTTGTTTCGGTTCTGACCCCATACTGCTTTGTTGTATCTGATTATTTTTAGGGAGGGGTAGTTTACACTTCAGAGGTTTTTTCCAGGTTTTTTTGAGACCACTTTTTCTTTTTCTTGAAGCAGATTTTGGGTCGACATTCTTCATGCCCAATGTTTCTGTCAGTTTTGTTTGTTCCTCCCATTCCCACCCACCTCCAGCCCATTTTTCGATGACTGGACTGTTGTGATCAAACCACTCCCTCAGCTCCCCCTCCCGAGGATGAGCGATTTCGTTTTCTTTTTTTTAAGGCACTGAAATACCAATATATCAGTGGAGTGCTGTAACAATAAGCTTAACTGAATCCCCAGCTTTCACTTTTGATATGCACATATATCCAATCCAATCCAAAAACCTTTATTAGGTATAAACCAGAAGTACCATACATTCCAAATACAAAAACAGGATCATTGTTATATATCATGTAGAACATGGATTAAAAATGTAGCAACTGCTTCAGAAATTTCTACATTAGGGCTGTTCAATAGCTTAGACATTTTTAGTTTGTCTGAGAGAAACATAAATTCTAGAGGTAGTAAAGCTCCCAGATCGGTTCTAATATCATTATACCTCGAACAGTAAAGCAGGATATGAGGGATTGAGTCCATAGCGTTGGGACAGTACCGACAGCAACGCTCACTTTGTGGGATGTTAAGGAAACGAACTTGAAGATAGACAAATGCACATATATCGCCACCAAGGAAGAGGTTGAGACTTATCTTTAAAAAAAAACACCCAAATGCTGGATGTTCAGAGTCTATTGTTGCAGTGTTCTAGCAATGAATCAATATTTCAGTGCCTTTTCTTTTTTGAAAAAGAGGGTGCTATGAATTCAGTGATACCACCCATGGCGAAAGCACCCTGCCTTGAAAATCCTCATTGTTGAAGGCACGTTCAGAAGAAAATAAACTGACTCAGGCATACCAGTGAAGTATGGCTCAAGAGCAAATTATCTGACCTCATTAACCATACCACTACCACGAAGAGCCTTTTCACTAGCAAGGCTAAATGCCTTCCCCTCATCAATGACGACAGGCACTCCATTCCAGGAGAGGCCATGCCCTTGTGGCACTGACACACCAGATACGGTATCACATATCATCTGAAAATGCCTGCTTCACAAAGAAATTCATTCCCACCTAATGCGGCCTTTAATTACCACAGGAAAGAAAAGATCAGATAGCTTATCCAAACTTTTTTGGCTGATGGAAATGAGACGATTACAGCCTCGCTGGCTGTAAACCTCTGAAGATGCCAGCCACAGAGGCAGGTGAAATGTAAGGAACAAGATGTACCAGACCACGGTCACACAGCCCGGAAAACCCACCACAACCAGTCTAGATAATTATCTTGTGGTTCAGAGAATTAATGAAACCGTAACTTAAATATTTATTTATTTTATCTCATCTTCCAGGTAATTTATGCCGCTGCACTGGGTACAGACCTATAATTGACAGCTTCAGTGCTTTCTCTCCGGTAAGACGGGGGAGGGGGGGGACTAATAAATCAATAGTCCAAAATGTCCTTTAATGGAGAATAAGAAAGTCAGACGACATTTGGACAGTGATCATGCCATCACGTATGTGTCCTTGTATGTTACATTGGGAGGAAATAGCAAGAGTGTGTGTGTTACATGCTAAATAACAAAATTCTCCAACACAAAAAGCTAAACTGCTTAAAAAGGGTGGGTGTTACTTCACTTGTCTGAAACTTGGTTCTCTAGGCCCACAGATACATCAGCACATGAGCCGATATTCTCTAGGGATAGAGCGTGGCACAAGGACATTACATAAATGACATACATAATAATAATACATAATAATACACACACACATATTATTATTATTATTATTGATGATGATGATGATGATGATGATGATGATGATGATGATGATGATGATGATGATGATGATGATGATGATGATGGTGATGATGGTGGTGGTGGTGGTGGTGGTGGTGGTGATGATGATGATGATGATGATGATGATGATGATGATGATGATGATGATGATGATGATGATGATGATGATGATGATGATGATACCATAACTGGCCACGGCACCTCTTGAATAAGTTCGACTGAAAGGACATCTTCTGTAAAAAAAAAAACCCCTCATAGCTGCCAGGGTTCTGCTGATCTGGAAGCAGCTTTTTAGCAGAACTCTAAACAGTGCACATTTTCATGACAGAGCAAGAGAAAAGGACAGCCAAACATGTTTTAAACCACCCAGTATATTTCTTGGAAGTTATAGCCATCATATATCTCTCTCTCTATATATATATATATAAAATGCTCTTTGTAGGAGTCCTGTCCCCTGGCAGAAAGTGGGAAATGTTGCTTGGATCAAGAAGGTGTGGAAGGGAAAGAAAAAGAAGAAGATTTGGCTCCAGAGCCTAAAAGAGGAGATCAGGTAAGCTGTGGCCTCCTCATTTCCATTTTCTTAGTAAAAGAACGTTGGTAGACTTTTATGAATACCACTGCATTTCAACAAGAGCATTCAATGCTGGGAAGGAGGGTAGGATATGCGCCACCTTTCCTCAACTTGTTTAGACTAGAGCTATTAGTGCAGAGATCCTCAACATCCTCATGTGACTTGTGTCTCTCAGGCCCGTTGATGCAGAATGTCTGACTTTTGTGGAACTTTCTGGATGGAAGTGTCCTCAAGAGGGCACAAGAGAATGAACTGTCAGCTAAAATCTTCTTGAACTAGCAGCGGAACAGCTTAGAACAGTGGTTCTCAAACTGGTGGTCGGCACCCCTTTGGGGGGGTCGAACGACCCTTTCACAGGGGTCGCCTAAGACACTCTGCATCAGTGTTCTCCCTCTGGGTTGGGGGTCACCACAACATGAGGAGCTGAATTAAAGGGTCATGGCATTAGGACGGTTGAGAACCACTGGCTTAGAACAGGCCAACAGGGAGTCATCCCAGTCCAGCCAATCAGTCATACTGTGATAGTTCCTTGGCCTCAGAGGTGTATCTAGGGAAAATGTAGCCCTGTGCAAAATCTGAGTTTTCTGCGCACCCCCCCACCCCGTATGGGCGGCCACCCTCCCCCACCACAAGCACAGAATTGATTGAACTTGTAGAAGTGGCATGCTTTCGACTTTCTTGCCATGGATTTAATGTGCTTGTGGATCAGCATGTCTGGATGAAAATTATGGCCACCACAGGCTGAGCAGTCCTGTAGGCCATTACAAACAATTAACTACAAACAATAAATTACAAAATTATTTGGCAGTAAAATAATTATGGGCTAGTTGAAGATAATTCTTGCATGAAAGAAACCCATTTACACATCTAATAGCTCAGATCTATCTGGATCAATGGTGTGTATAGGTGGCACTTTTGAGAGGTGAATCTGATTTTCCAGTGTCCCTATATGCCAGTGTTGGGATTTAATTTCTTTTCCTTAAGATGTGTTTAGGTCTCTGCCAGCCAGAATTCCAGCCCCAGGATCCAACACAGGACTACATATTTCCACCTGAACTTATGGTAGGAAATAATTTTTAACTGGTGCTTGCTGAGAATAATTGTTAATAAGTATTTGGGTTTTTTAAGATAAATAAAAGCATGTAGCAATATGTAATGTGCTACTTTGAGGAGTTTTAAAGGTTTTTTTAATTGTACATAATTACAAAATTTGAATCAGAAAAAAGGGGGGAAAGTGCATATCAAAGAGGAAGCATGTCGGGTCAAGATTTCTTGCCCCAATGAGCTTCTGCTCTCACCACACGCCAGAGCGCCGGTGGTTAATTGGCTCCTGTTTCTTCAGAAGTTTTTTTTCTTTTTCTCTATGGTTGATTCCGCATGGGCCAAAAACAGCAGTGTGAAAACGGTGTGAAAATGGTGTAAAAGGGTTTAAAACGGTGTAAAAGGGGAGGAAAAAGAGAATGTGGAAAAGCCATTATTTCACCTTCTGCAAAGGAGTCACTAAAATGGCTTAAAATAGTGTCTCAAGTCTGCAAAATCACCTGATAGCATAGTCTAAATAGCTTATTCAAAATATTCCATTAATGGAAAAAATTGGGTGCCAATTGATTTCTAAATTTGCTTCATGTATAGCTAACAGTGCAGCTCTAACTGAATCTGGGTTTTGATCGTGCTCAAAATAATCTATTTCCTTAGACCATAGCCATTTTGTCAGGCCTATTTGCTGTATTTGAGATTGTAGGTGGAATTACATATTCTTTCGGCAAGCATTGTCTCCTTAAGCAAAAACTGCCAGGTAACTTAGAGGCAGGTGTGGGGAGCATTTCCAGGAGAGGATCAGTGGGCTGAGGAAGAAAAGCAGGAATACTGTCTGGTAGAAGGGCATTCAAAAAGGAGAATCAGCTCGCAAAGAAAGGGTCAAGCACCCCCATAAGCTTATTTTCCCCTCTGTGATTCCACCTTGTCGTCTTGCTTTTTTACCCTCTTTAAAGCTCCACCCTAGAGTATTGGAAGACAAAAAGCTCCATGATCACGTGGTCTAGTCTCATATTCTTTTCCATCCCTGATCCATTGCTTTCCGTTTGTTTCTGCTTTAACATCGGCATTATTTCTAAGGCTACATTTCACTTCTGTTTTTGCTCACAGAGAATGGCTGATGAGAACAAAGATAGAATTCTGGTTTTCAATGGAAAAGGGACTACCTGGATTTCTCCTGTAGCACTACAAGAACTTCTGGGCCTGAAAGCCAAGTACCCAAATGCCCCTCTTGTTGTAGGGAACACAAGTATAGGTAAGTAAAGAATGAAGCCTTCTTGTCACAGGGTCAGCAGAGAGTATGCTTCGCAGGGTGTATGCATGATTAGAATTTTGGTTCAGCACAAAGAAGGCTGAGTCAGATTAATTAAATTAATTCGTGTAGTTGTCTTCTATTGGATCAGATCAGATGTCCAACAAAATCTGTACTGTCGAAGGCTTTCACGGCCGGAATCACTGGGGTGCTGTCTGGTTTCCGGGCTGTATGGCCGTGTTCTAGCAGCATTCTATCCTGATGTTTCGCCTGCATCTGTGGCTGGCATCTTCAGAGGATCTGGAATGGCGAAACGTCAGGAGAGAATGCTGCTAGAACACGGCCATACAGCCCATACAGGCAAAGGTCCTTATTACCCAATCCTTTTAACCCAATCCTTTTAACCAAAGATGCCAGGAATTAAATTAAATCAGGGAGCTATTGCTCTACCACTGTTTTTAATGAAAGCAAGTTGTAGGTGAGAAAATATTTCAAGGGACCGTCAGTTGTGTGGCTAATTACTTCTGCAACCGGTGGAGCCGGAAGCATTCCATTAACCACGGACACCTGTGAAATAAGTCATACATTGTGTACAAAACTTTATTTCTGTAATACTTATTCATGTGATTGGAAGGAAAATTAATAACAGATTTAATGTATTGTCGAAGATCCTCTGAAGATGCCAGCCACAGATGCAGGCGAAACGTCAGGAGAGAATGCTGCTAGAACACGGCCATACAGCCCGGAAACCACACAGCACCCAACTAATAACAGATTATTTCCTGACAGAATTGAACTATATTGTTACGTATATGCTAGTGAAACAAGATGTTACACATAAGCTACTAATGTTCATGGCTATTGAGATGATTTAGATCATCACAGAATTTTACATGTTGAGGTGATAAAAAAATTGGGATATTGGATAATATGCTACGCCATTGCAGCACTGGTATGCAGCGTTGTGTTTGTTTTGAATTCGCTCTTTCTTGAACCCACATTTGTTGTGTTACTGTTCTGTTTAATACCACTAATTTTTCAATCATCTTTTTTTTCTTCCCTTTAGGACTTGATATGAAAATGCTGGGGGTTTGCCACCCAGTTGTTCTGTATCCTGCTAGGGTTCCAGATCTGCATCTTGTCTCTGTGACAGACAATGGTAAGTCTCCAGTACACCTAAGAAGCCTCTGGGGCAAATATCTGGGACTGGTGTTCCAGTTTTCAGTTAACAAAAACATTTAAAACAATTAAAACAAAAGACTCAGAAGTTATGTCTCAGTTGCCTGTGAGGGCGTTTCCCCACTCACCCCGACCCCCCCATGCCGCGCACTGCTCTCAGCGCGCGTCATTTCTGGTGCGCGCCTGGGTGTCCCCACGACCTCTGCACGGGGTCATCAAAAGGCACCGTTTACAAGAGCACCAGGAATGGTGTGCGCTGAGTGGGCGCGACAGTGGCAGCGTTGGGGCAGCTGCGTTGTCGCCGCCCCTGTAGTGGGGAGTGCTGGGGGACCCCGCGCTACTTGAGGAGAGTAGCGCGGGGCTTAAGGTAAGTGGGGAAAGGCCCTGAGTCAACCCCTAAAGGATATGGTCTTTTCTACCATTCAAGCCTTATTATCAACAATCATTCTAAATAAGCCAATGGGAAGAAAAGAAAAGAAACAGCGGAGAGGACACTCAGCTCCATGCACTGTCATTAAGAGGCTCTGCCCTTTAAACAATAAACTATTTTAGATTAAAAGAAATCCTAAGGGATAAAAACTAAGTAGTGTAAAAGAAGTTTAAAACTTATCTTAAAAGGGTGAGAGAGCTCAGCGACTGCACGGCACAGCAGCCGGAACTGGAAGCCCAGCTGACAAATAAACTTTACTTAAGAAACAAATTGAAATGAGAAGCTACCCATTGTTAGGTGTGAGAGGCAGATAGGTAGAGATTTGTGTATATAGGGTATGATTTTCTCATTTGTGCTATTAGTGACATTTTTGTGCTATAACTAACATGTACGTTACTTATAACTTCGGCTGATATTTCCTGCCTTTCTAATGAATACCATTTCTAACACCGACTGTAAGAGCTATTAGAATTTAGCTATGTTATTTTTTTTTAAGGAGCCGCATGGCGTAGTAGTTAAGTGCTTGCACTGCCACTCACACGGTCAGGAGTTTGAGCCCCCTGTGAGTCAGATATCCTGGCAACTGGCTCATGGTCAACTCAGCCAGCCAGCCATTCCTTGGTCGGTAAATGAGTACCTAGCACATAGCTAGGGCGTAAAGAATAGCCGGGAAAAGCAGTGGCAAACTACCCCACAAAAAAAAAAACGGCTTGCCTATGAAATCACTGCTTGCAGTGGTACCCCAGGGTCGGACCCGACTGAAGAGGAAACTTTACCTTTTTTAATGTTATTTTTGTGCAGTTAGTACATAATGCGGCAGCCTGTCTGTTATCAACAGTGGACTGTGTGGATGATATTACACATATTTTGCAATCCTTGCATTAGTTTTCCATTGGTTTCTGAGTCCAGTTCACGTGCTGACACTTATGTTGAAAGTCTTCCATAATCTGGGGCTGACATAACTAAAGGACCACCTCTGGTTATATGAGCCCATAAATTATCTGCACTCAGCACAATAGTTGTGTTTGCTTGTGCTGACCTCCCACAAGGATATGTCTTACTGCTGCCCATTCATTGGCTTTTAAAACTATGGCTCTAATCCTATGGAACAATCTTTTAGAAAGGATTAGAAGATCTTGCCATGTCACAGAGTTTGTACATCAGAGCTCTCAGAGCAATCAAGGTCTATCAGAGCAATCAAGGGCAGGTCTGTGTAATGCCATACTTAGGTCTATCCAGTAAGACTTTTTTCCCAGAAAAGTTTTTTTTAGGATCGAACTTCAGCACATAAGATGATTGCTTTGTGGGTGCCCCAAATTATCAGGTTATCAGGTTTATCAGGTGTGAATTGTGTTTTTGTAGGGTTTTTATTGTTGTTGTTGCCCATTGTGGTTACCAGTTATCTGGGAGAAAGGGGGCTTATAAATATTTTTGATAAATTAATAAACTATACATGGTTTATCATTTTGATTAAAATGTAATGACTGCTAACAATTATTTGGTTTCAGGGCTAGTGATAGGTGCAGCAACCCACTTGGCCCAGTTGAGAGATTTACTTCTAAATGTGGTCCCAGAACTTCCAACGGAGAAGACGAAGATTTACCTTACTCTCTTGAAACAGCTACGGACTTTTGCAGGAGAACAGATCAGGAATCTGGCTGTAGGTCTTCCTCACTGTTAGTTTTTGAAAAGTGTAGATTACCTCATGTTCCTTGGCTTTGCTTTCTGGCCAGCAGGAGTAAAGAGACAGCTTTTTATGGAAGGCATGCTTTGAATGTGGGACTTGAAAGTCCAAGTCCAAGATGTTGTCATCTGACTTGAGCCCTTTCCACACAAATCCCTGAAAACATTTCTAAAACATTTTCAATCCCCCCCCCCTTCCCTCTTTACCACCGTGTATATCTGCACTCACCCTCTCAAAATTATTTCTGGCTGCCATTTTGTGATTTCTCCTCCTTTTTTTTAGTACATTGTCCAAACAAGACTTTCATCCTTCACAGTGGGGTGCTGCAATTCTCTGTGTCTTCTATGGTCCATCTTTTAATGATTAGTGCCCCCCCCAAGAAAAAAACTCTGTTCAAATGCTCCTAAAATAGGCAAGGGGGAATGGAGAGTGAGTAGAAAAAATGTCAGTGAGGAGGAACTTCAGAAAAGGCAGAAAGGTGTTGGAAACATCTTTAAAAGATGGCATGAGAAATGAAGCCATTTTGAAAATGTTTCAACTTGTTTTAAAAGGGCATTCATTTAAAATGTTTTGAGACTGCAAACAATGCAGAACTTAACGGAGGAAATGTTTTATTTCCTGCCTCAAAATGTTTTAAAGTGCCTAAGTGGAAAGGACCTAGGACTGGTCTTGAATCAATGCACTGGACAGGTGCTTGAGTTTCACATGGGTGTCCTTCAGAATCTATGTATTACTTAGTTTTGGAAAGCATGGTAGTTGGACCATAATACTGTTGCTAAGCATTTACCATACCAGGAGGACTGGTAGAGAAGAAAGGAACCAGTTGTCTCTGAGGAGGAATCTACTCAGGTACCATTAACTGACTTGCCTTTTCTCAGCTTTCAACCTACAAAGAAAAGAAAAGTGTCCTGTGATGTCTGCTCCAAATGGGCACCTGGAGATAGTGGAAAAACCATTCCTCTGTCCATACAGCTGAACCACTGATTCACAAGCACATCTTTCTGGCCAAAGCCTCAACACAATTGCTAGGGACTTTTGAACAAGTTCTTGAAAGGATTATTAACAAATTCATTTTTAAGGGTCATCAGGGAAGCCTCAAAAGTCCCTTTGTAATTCTCAGGCACCCATTTCAATCAAACACGAGCAATTTTACATTCATTTGGTTTAAAATCCTTCATCTTTTCCTATAAAGAGACAAGCAGACCAAGAAAGTGATTTTTTTAGCAGGCTGTCAGCCAAAGATGACAGAGTTTAAACAACTTTAACAACACTAGAACAAATGGGCCAAAAAACTAAAAAGCACATACATATTGAATCTCCCCTCCCAAAACTATCCTCAAACTTTGGACACTCCCATTTGAAACAGACAGCTACAGGGTCAGGGAGGGTGACACAAAACATTTAGGCATGTAGATTTTGGGAGGGGAGAATACGGGCTATACCAGGAAAATATGAAGGTAGATTGGTGTGGTATTGACATTTTACTGAATGCACCTTCTCATCATGTTTTCTCATCCATTAGCATTACATATACTGAAGATATATGCAGAAACTGAAATCTGAAACTTTGTGGATAAAGGCTGCATGTTAAGTCTGTATGGCTTTGTATGTGAGAGAGGCAATCATGTTTACTAAGGATAAAAATAACGTCATATTTTTTCAGTCCTTAGGAGGACACATTGTAAGTAGAGGGTCGACCTGGGATCTGAACCCTGTCCTAGCAGCTGGGAAAGCTATTCTCAACCTGGCATCAACAGGTAAAAAGTCTTTAAAAGGTAAAGGTAGTCCCTTTTGCAAGCACTGGGTCATTACATACCCAGAAGGAGATGTCACATCATGCCATTTACTAGGCAGAAAACATATGCGGGTGAATTGCCATTGCTTGCCTCAGTCATCTACACTTTAACCCCAGTAAGCTGTGTACTCATTTAACCAACCTCGGATGGATGGAAGGCTTCTAAATCCATTGTTTTCAACCATTTGTTCTAGGTTAGTGACTTAGCAAAGTTGCATGTTTCTAGCAATGCAATCCTAACCACACGCTAACTTCAACAGTTGGTCTGACTCATTGATGACTTCAGTATTTCTAGTAGTAATACATTCTTTGAATAAGCCTGATTGGCTGTGTAAGATTTATATCTGTGAAGAACACATTCTGTAAAGGCTACATTTTTCTCTAATAGATGGAACACGGCAGATTCCCCTGAATGATGAATTCCTCGCCCGATTGCCAGAAGCAGACCTTTCACCCAAAGAGGTCCTAATCTCGGTCCTGATTCCATTCTCAGAAGAAGTGAGTACTTTGGCAGATTCACCCTGAACTCTGATTGTGCCTGCTTGATGCTGTTATCCACCTTCAGCAGTTTTTAACAGCATTTGCTGTTTGCGCTTATGATGAAATGCTGTAATTATGACATCATCAGGAACAAACACACCAACCACAGGTCGAATCCCCACTTGAAATTTGCATTCAGATCCAAACCTGTTTGTTGTGAAACCGAGTTTCTCCCTCCCCACCACAGCGAGCACACAGCAGACACACCCGGTTGCAGAACTCTTAGCAATCCCCACTACCAGGCGAGCTCGCTTCGCCGGTCTCCCCTGATTGGCTGGCATGCCTTGATGGGGCGGAACTTTTTCCCACTGCGGAAACGTACATTGTAGGGGCGTGATAAAAAAAACCAGCGTGTAAAAGTTTAACGTTTAACTGTGCAAACAGTTAAACATTACCTGTGTAAACCATTAATGATTCAAAGTTGCACGTTTGACTGTTTAACGTTTGCATCCCCTTCTGCTGGCTGATCGCAAAAGCGGAAATGAAACCAAGGAAAGGCTGCGCGCGCATCGCAGCACTGATTGGTTGCCCGAATTCCGCGTCACACTCCAGGGCGGGAAACGAGTCAGGGTTTCAACCCTCATCCCTCTCCTTGGAACAGCTCTTAAACATGTTAATGGGGTCTATGCCCCTTCCAACCAGGTTCTTCTGGAACACGGATTAACAGGGAGAACGAGCGCCAGAAACGGAATCTGCCACACAAGCAATGGGGAGGTCGTCCCTTAAACCTGGTTAGTTTGTGTTCTGAAACCTGGCTAAGACGGTAGTGGGGATTCGACCACAGTTTACTTCCTAAAGGCAAAACTACATGTTGCATGTAAAATTCACGCGTTGATAGCCCTGTGGTTCATTTTGAATAGCAAAAATCACATCATTTGGAGAGGTGAATGTGAATAGAGTATCCTATCCAGAGTCTTCTTCTCTGTCATCATTCAGTTGTTTCTTGAAGTCTTTTGGCAAAATGGGCAGGAGATCATGAAGCTTTGGTTGGGTGACATGGACAGCGTAAGAGGTTTAGATTCAGGTGCTTTCAAACTGCCTTCATATGACATCTTGGCTACGGGGTTCTAATTCAGTATTGGCCACAAGAATTTGTTCTAGGGGTGCCAGCTTCCAGGTAAGCCCCAGAGATCTCCTGGAATTGCAGTTCATCTCCACACTACAGAGATCAGTTTCCCTAGAGAAAATGGATGGCGGGTGTCTGTCCCACTGAGGTCCCTTCCTTCCCCAGGCTCCATCCCCAAATCTTCAGAAGTGTTTCAGGCTGGATCTGGCAACCTTACCCCCCACCCCCACCAGTGGGACCTGACAACTCTAATGACTTTGGTATCATAGTCAACCCCCGCCCCCAATAACCCACTGAGCTCTCTTCATTGAAGTCCAGATGCCACTTTGAGGATTAGGTAAATAAATAGGGGCCTGAAAAGAAAATAAATTCCGACATTGAAGGCCTTTCTATAGAGAAAATAATAAACAATCCAGATACTATTGTGTCACATTTGTATATATTCCTGTACATGCACTTTTTCTCTGTCCATGAAAAGAAGCAGTGTATCTCCAGTAAGGGGCACTAGCTGCATGTATCATTTAACATATATTTTCGTGGGAGTCACTTACTGTCTTGATACTTGGAAACGTCTTCTAGGTAAGCATTTTCCCATGTGTGAAATGGCCTTTATAAAGCTAGCTGAATGAAGGCAAGGATCAGTATAGGTTAAAATGACCAGATTTCTCCTCATCTTGCCAGGATGAATTTGTGTCCGCCTTCCGACAGGCTGAGCGGAGGAAGAATGCAATGTCAGTGATCAATTCTGCAATGCAAGTCCGATTCCAGCCGGGCACTGATGTCATTGAGGAGCTGACTATTTTATATGGAGGCATTGGTTGTACCACTGTGAGTGCCCCGGTCACCTCTCAAAGGCTACGAGGAAGGTATGGCAATCCTCTAGGAATCCTGTCAGCACAGTTCTTCATGCTAATGAGGAAGATGGTTAATTGTATTGTGTGAGGTGGATTTTCTGTACTTATAGTTTGTCTTTCCAATCCAAGTGTTTCTAATGCTCAATTTACTTCATTAAGCTAAAAATCAAAATTCTGGGAAATCCTTTGTATAGTTCAACTCTTAGTCTATATATTAATATAGTCCACTGGTGGTGAACCTATGGCACGTGTGCCAGAGGTGGCACTCAGAGCCCTCTCTGTGGGCACGCGCGCACAGAGTTCGTCATGTGGGGGGAGCAGAAAATCACCCACACACACACACATACATCTAGGCTGGCCTTGCTTCTGAGTAAACCCTCCTAGGATCGTGATTCACCCATTCGAAGCGTTGCACGGTTGCTTCACCAAGCTTACTCCCAAGTAACGCGTGCCTCAGAGCAAACTAGAACCTCAGTATTCAGATTAAATTGCCGTGCTGGCACTTTGCGATAAATAAGTGGGTTTTGGGTTGCAATTTGGGCACTCGGTCCCGAAAAGGTTCGCCATCACTGATATAGTCTATACATCTACAATTTAGTAAATAAGCAGGTGTATTTATGTATCATGTCTCCCTCAGAAAATGGAATGAGCAGATGTTGGATGAAGCTTGCAGGCTCATTCTTGAAGAAATTCAACTCTCACCTTCAGCACTGGGTGGAAAAGTGGAATACAGACGAACGCTGCTTGTCAGCTTCTTCTTCAGATTCTATTTGGAAGTGCTGCAGGCTTTAAAGCACAGGGTAAGGAGGAACCACCTTGCAATCTGTGCAGCTGTACAGTTGATTATGTATTTTACAGATTTCACAGTGTGCTCACTCAGTCCCTATTAGTCACATGTCATTATAAGCTTCCTATGGACCACTCCTAATAATCTATGCCACTTGGTGGGCTTGCCACATTTCATAACAAAAGCAATAGAGGCCGATGTTCTGCCCCAGGTCACACATGTGGGCAGGGCAGTCTTGGCCATTCCAAGGTACTGGAATTTTTCACTCAGAATGGTGGTTTGTCTACATATATTAGCAAGGGATATTAGCTTTCTACACACAGCCCATTCATGTGATTCATCAATGGGCAGCAAACAGGACTGGCCACAAGTGTAGTAAACCTATTGTCAATTCCTGAGCCTTGTGCATGGAGGAAGTGAACATGCATGTGGTCCCTCCCTGTGATCAAGAGCATTCAGAAAACCTGAATCCTTGATCATGGGAGTGAACATATGTGCGTATTCTTCCTCTTCCCCTAGGTGCCATGCTTATGTGCTGGCCATCATACAAAGGTTGGGAGCAAATGCAGACTGCTTGGCCCTACTCCATGTGATTAAACCTGCAAGAGTATCATTCATGGTTATTTATTGTTATTTATTGGGTGGTCTATAAATTTAAATAATAAATAAAATAAAAAATAAATAAGCCTTGCCTTTCTGGCACCATAGGACCCCCAATGCAGCTCATCAACCAAAACACACACATTCAAATCTCATCTTGAAAGCCATTAAAACAAAGCCACAAATACATTGTTAAAACAATGTAGAGGGAATCCTTTGCCTCCTTTCTATGAAAAACAATTCCTATTTTTGCATTTCTGCAGCTTGAGCTGTTGTTTCCTGCCCAAAAGCAAGAAAATCTCTTTTTGCCCTCTGATCGATTGCAATCTTTACTCTGGAGAGCACCTTTGACATCAGATATGACCCTGCAGACAGATAAGGAGGCATGCCCCCTTCAACTCAAAATTGTTTGGCCATTCCTTTTCCTGCCTTGTTACAAAAGATCATTCCCACTAACAACTCGTGCTGTTGAACCTAGTAGTTTATACTTACAGGTAGAAAGGATGTGTTCTATGAAGCAGACTTTACTTCCATTGCAACCGAAGCCATGAAATTCAGTACTTCATACTGGCCCAAATATACATTATTTGTTAAGATAGCATAAACAGAGATCCCCCACCCCACCCCCATTGAAACAGCCATTCAAGGTGACTTTCTGATAATGGTTACTGGAAGTAATGGAAAGCAAACTAATAGACTGCTTTTGAAACATTTTTTTTCATAAAAGCCAGCTTGGAAAATATTGTTACATTATCTTAAGTGGTTTTGTACATCATCTTCCCGCCTACAGCACCCATTCAAATATCCTGACTTGCCAAAAGAAAACCTGAGCGCCTTAGGCGAGTTCCTTGACTATCCCCCACAGGGCATGCAAGAATACCAGGTCAGTGGAATCATTTTCCTAGCAATTTATCCTAGCTAAGACTGCACACCATTGGTAAAGAAACTGTATCCTTGTTCCTTTACTAGTTGTACTTTTTCTTCACTGGACCTTTTCACCCATTGTGTTTCTTTTTTGTTTTCTCTGGGTCTTCAGTGCTCTTTGTTTGCATCATTATCACCTTGACTGGTTCTCCTAGAGGAGCTAGTATGGTACCAGATGCACTACAATACATACTCAAATGCAAAACTAGTTTTTCCCCCACAGGTATGCTATCAAAAAAGAGAGGAATGTCTTATTCAGGCATACAGGTTATGTCCAATAATAATGTTTTTGAGTGTATAGCTTTTTGAAGGTGGATGTCTTACATTCAGAGCAGATGTCTTACATTCAGATTCCTTCTGAGTAAATACTTTTCTTTGGACTGGACTGGACGCAAGGAACTGTATATTGGAATGCTGTATTTTATAGGGTTTTTAGCTGTTTTAATCCTAATAGAGCCATAAGTTTATTATATTGTAAATTGTTAATGTTTTAAATTGTGCTCTACTTATATTCATATATTGTGAACCACCCAGAGCCCTTCGGGGGAGGGCGGTATACAAAACTAAATAATAACAACAACAACACCTGGGCCATACCCATCATCAGGTACACTGCGAGAATCATCAACTGGACACAGGCTGAGTTGGAAGCATTGGATAGAAAAACTCGGAAGCTTATGACAATGTACCATGCCTTACACCCACGCAGTGATACTGATAGATTATACCTTCCCCAGAGATCTGGTGGCAGAGGCTTACTGCAAGTACAGCAAACAGCAGAAGAGGAGAAGCATGCACTGGCCGATTATGTGAAGGAAAGTCAAGAACAGGCATTGATTGAAGTGAAGAACAGACATTTGCTGCAGACCCAGAAAACCAAACAAGAATACAGAAGAAATGTGATTAAAACGAGGACTGAAAGCTGGCACAACAAAGCTCTGCATGGCCAATTTCTGGAGAAAATCAAAGACAAGGTGGATAATGAAAAGACCTGGCTGTGGTTAACAATTGGAACTCTGGAAAAGGAAACTGAATCCCTGAAGACTAGTAGTTGCCGCCCAGGAGCAAGCCATTAGAACAAATTCGATCAAGGCCAAAATCGAAAAATCCTCAGATGATGCAAAATGCAGATTGTGCAAAGAAGCTGATGAAACTGTAGATCATGTCCTCAGCTGCTGCAAAAAGATTGCCCAGACTGAGTAGAAACAGAGACACAACTCAGTGGCCAAGATGATCCACTGGAATTTATGCAAGAATTATAACATAAGAACAGCTAAGAACTGGTGGGAACATTGTCCAGAGAAAGTAATGGAAATTGAGAAGGTCAAGATCCTGTGGGACTTTCGAATCCAAATGGACAAAGTGTTGAAACACAATACACCAGACATCACCGTGATCAAGGACAAGAAAGTGACCATCATTGACATAACAGTCCCGATGACAGCAGGGTCATTGAAAAAGAGCACGAGAAGGTCACTAGATACCGCGATTTGAAAATTGAGCTTCAGCGTCTATGGCACAAACCAGCTGAGGTCATCCCAGTGGTAATCGGCACGCTGGGCGCCATCCCAAAAACACTAGGGCAGCACTTGAAACATCTTTGAATTGACAAAATTAACATCTGTCAAATTTAGAAGGCAGCCCTGCTGGGATCCACACGAATACTACGCCAAAACGTTACAACTTCCTAGGCCTCTGGGTGAGGCTCGAATTGTAATGAAGGCCAACAACCAGCTAAAGATCTGGCAGCTGTAAAATCTACAACAACAACAACAACGATGATGATGATGATGACTACTGGAAGTACCGAACAAACATCGAAAGAACAACAGTAATCCCACTAGTAGTCGGTGCTCTAGGAGGAATCCCAAGAAATCTTGAAAAACATCTGGAAAGCCTAAACTTGGACAGAACATCAGTCCACATGCTGCAGAAAGCAGCACTTCTAGGAACTGCACATATTCTACGCAAATACCTCTAATATCCTAGGTCCTTGAGAAGGACTCAATATTCAGAGATGAATTCCAGACACTTGTGCTGTGTTATGTGTATAATAATAAAAGGGTTCTCCAAGTCCGGGGCTTTTCCTACCATTATTGTATTTTCCAATGGCTCCTGTCTTCTCATAATGTGACCAAAGTTTGATAGTTTCTAGAGAGTTCAGGATTGACTTTCTCTAGAACCCTCTGATTTATCTCTTTGGTGGTCCACAGTATCTGTAAAACCCATATAGTAGAGATCTCCAAATAATAGTATGCAGTATGCACTACCTAGATAGTAAGTGACAATTTACTCTATGACAGGACGTGGATCCTCAGCAGCCACCTCAGGACCCAGTGGGGCGTCCCATCATGCATGAGTCTGGGATTAAGCATGCCACTGGTGAGGCTGTCTACACCGATGACATTGGTCCAATAGACGGACAGCTCTACATGGCTGTGGTAACCAGCACACGAGCCCATGCAAAGATTCTGTAAGTGACAAAATTAAGAGCTTGAGTGAAAAAACTGTAGAAAACTGTGGCCAAATAGAATCACAGGTCATATTTTATCTACATTTGCTTGATTCAGGGTGGACTAGAACAAGTACTGCGTGATTGCAAATATAGAGCAGGTCAAGAAAAAGGAGAGTCAATACACTTTTTTGTTACATATGAACACATAGTAATATGGAGTGGTTGGCTGAATATGGACTACTACGTATCTATCCCCCTCAAGGCTTCCATACTCATCTCACACTTATCTCCTGCCTCTGTGTACTTCATTCAGAGGACATCTTGGTATTTTCTTTTATCACAAGTATTCAATCGGAAGATCCAGGATTTAAAATTTTAGATACAGGATTCTTCCACATGGGTTTTTTCCCCATTGGTTCTAGCCCCATATAGCTTTGGTTTATTCCCTGACTTCCACCTGCTTTTTTGTGCCATGAATTTGTGCTTTGGTCCCCCCACCCCCAGTTTTTTTCAGTTCTTTAGTCCAATCTTTTTCTGGAAGCCCTTTTCCTCAAGTATAATGTTTATGTCAGTTTTCTTTGTCCCACCCACTCCCACTTACATCCATGACTGGGCTGTCATAATCATTGACTTTTTTTAAAAAGGTAGTAAATATTGATATAGCATTGTAACAACAAGTTAACAACAAGTAACAACAAGGCTTAGCAGGTTTTCTGAATTCCCAGCTTTCATTTTGTTAAAAAAAATGTAAATCTCTTTCCTCTTCCCTCAAAGCTATAAGGGGGAAAAAGCATATCTTTGCAAGGGAAGGAGCTAGAGACTTACACTTGCTCTGGAGAGAGAGAAAGAACGCTGGGAACTCAGAAAACCTGCTAAACCTGTCGTTACATTGCTATGTCAATATTTCAGTGCATTGGAAAAATATGGCTATTGTATGATATATCAATATAACCATGTGCAAAAATAAAAACAGCGGTGCTGTGACACCACTTAATGACGACAGCACCCCCCCTTGAAAATCCTGCTTGTATAAGGCATGTGTGGAAATAAAATATAAACTGACTCCTCAACCGTGAAAATGCAGAGGAGCAGGCACACGTGCAGATTATTTATGCCCAAATTAATCCCAGTGTTTGCTGCCAAGAAAATCAGGAGTAAGTTGAGCATTTGGAAAACCCATTATTTCTTACTTCAGGCATAGCAACAGTTTCTTAATTCTGTCATCCAATACCGTATGGCATATATTAGTTAAGAAAAGTATATATTTATTTCAGTCCTTGAATACATCTGTTCGAACTGTAAACAGCTGCATACATTCAGGGGTTCAGTTCACTGTTACTCCATATTGTCCCCTGAAGGTGGACATAAGACTTCATACTGCTTTCCCCTTTCCAGATCCATTGATACTTCAGAGGCCTTAGAAGCACCAGGGGTGGTTGCTGTAGTGTCAGCTGCTGATATTCCAGGGAGAAATGGCAACGAGAACGAGAAAGTATTTGCTGAAGATGAGGTACTTCCGTTGTTAACTTTTTGCCTTATAAATATACTTTTCCACCCACCAAAGATACCAGCTTACAAATATCCTGCTTACTCGTGTACACATGAAACGTCTTATATGCAGTGGTGGGATCCAAAAATTTTAGTAACAGGTTCCCTCGCCAGCCTCCCCTCAGCAAATGAGGCAGAGGCATACCTAGGCAAACCTGAGCCCTGGGCAAAGCCTGAGTTGGATGCCCCCCCATGGGATGCCACCCCCATGGGATGCCACCCCACCACGACCCCCCCCAAAATGTTTGCACCAGGTCATTTCTAAATCATCATCACATTATAGAAAATGCTCCAACTCACAAATCTGAACACAGCAGTGGTGAAACACACAGGTTCTTTGATAGAGACTGGTGAGATAAAAGGTACGAAAGGCTGAGAATCAATGAATTGCAGTACCTGAAAGGGATTAACCCAGTTCAGGGAGTTACATTATTAGTCGCAATTGCTATATGGAACCTTCACGTTCAAAGGCAGGATGCCTCTCGGGGAGGCGAGGGCGTGGAGATGGAAAAGCGGACCCAATTAGTAACCCCCTCTCGGCACACACAAATAATTAGTAACCCACTCTCGGGAACTGGTAAGAACTGCTGGATCCCACCTCTGCTAATATGGAATCAGACCATCCGGCCATCAAACTAGCAGCAGCTCTCCAGGGTCCCAGGTCTTTACAGGGTCTCAGGATTTTTCACCCCAGTCTTACCAACTGTAGATGCTGGGAACTGAACCTGGGACCTTCTGCAGACCTAGGAGGTGCTCCACCACTGAGCCTCACCCCCTTCCCAGACTGCCAGAACTCAATTGCTTTAGTACTAGAACTTACAGCCCAATCTGGAGCTGTGGGGCGGCCAGTAACGGCACTGCTGCAGCATCACTCCACCACCTCCAGAGGGCATTTCAGTAGCACAGGGAGGCAAAATACAAAACAAACCTCCCTGCCCCCCAAAAGCCCTCCATTGGTCTCCATGGGATTATGCCATCCTTTTGGACGGTGTAAGTGTTAGATTTCGTTTAGAGTCATAGATCTGCCCAGTAGTGTGGGTGAGTGCAGTTTATAGAAACTTCCCAAGAGATAAATGTAAAAGGTAAAACTTACATTTATTCAAGCATCTCCAGTTCACAGCTTTGTTCCAGGAAAAAGGTAGATAGAAAGAAATCCTAGTCTAAAGAGATTACTTTCCCTACGACAAGTGGGCACAACTAACGCGCCATCACGTGTGTGCAGGTGAGAGGATGCTACAGTGGGAAAGGCCCCACTGTGGCAGGCTGCCATTGACCATGCGCTCAAGTCAAAGGCTAGAGCAGAAGTGAAACCAGCATGGGGAAGAAAGGAAGTTAGTGGGCGGTCTCCTGGCCCAGACAAGGAGGGCAAACAAGAGAGGCAACATCACAGTTAGAGTGAGATACACAGCACCCCCCAGTGTCCAGACATGCAGAAGTCGCTTATTCCAACAGTAAGTCCATGCCCTGGGAAGCAAAGCCAGATGGAAGCTGACTAAGGGATTACACCTCTATGCCATATTTGAGTTCAGGTCCTATCGATTCTACGGAATTTTTCTATCTCCTCTTTTGCACAAAACTTTTCCTTAGCTTTACTTGTGCTTCTCTGCTATTTCCTCCAGGAAGGAGCTGCTCTCCAAAAGAGGACAGAGCAATGACATCTCAATCCCATTTAATGCTAGTTAATAATATATGTTGTCAGCAACTTTTATTTCGGTTGTTGTGGGTTTTCCAGGCAGAATTGCCATTGTTTTGAAGCAGCGGACCTTACTTTCTGTTGCTTGGTTGTACCATGCAGGTAGTATACGTTGGTCACGTTATCTGTGGGGTTGTCGCGGAGACCTATGAGCTGGCAAAGGGAGCCACCCAAAAAGTGAAAATAGAGTACCAAGATCTGGAACTGATTCTCACAATTGAGGTAAAAATCGTGGAACAGCATGATATTTTACTCACACCACTTGACTGTTAGAATTGTGAGGGTTCCTTCTTGTCAATCCAGCGTATTGGAGGCTGCCCATTGAAAATCAGGGATTTTATTAACAGCTCAGCTCATGCTAGGCTTAACATGGTGATATTCATGAGTTTGAAAACCACACGTAATCTTTGACATGCCATCTGTGGCTCTTGTTAGCATCCCTCAGGTAAGGACTAGAGATTTGCCAAAATTACAACTCACCTCTAGACAGCAGAGGAAATGGCTCCTTTAAAGGGTGACCTCCATGGTATTATACCTGACTGAGGCCCCTATCTTCTCCAAACCCTCCCTCCCCAGGCTCCACCCACAAATGTCCAGGAATTTCCCAACCTAGAAACCAAGAGTTGTCTGCCCTGCTGAAATGGCACCTGCCCCATGTTTCAGGAAAGTGGAAAGGCTTTGCAGGTTGGGGCTTGTGGTTTATTTATTTATTTATTTTATTTATTTATTAAACTTTTATACCGCCCCATCCTCTAGGGGCTCTTGACAGTTGGTTCTCACCTGGAAACTGATGCCAGAGGAAAGGGTAAGCTATGAGCCTCTCTAGGCATCATACCAGAGATACAAGTAACTATGCCTCTTTTGATTGATGGTAATTCCAGACGTGACTCTTGATGAGCTACTATGTGAGTGTCACGACCTTAGCGTAAATTCAGAGCACTTTTACTAGGGGGAAAAAAATCTCCCTTGTCTTGAAGAACCACAAAATGAAGAGGGCAAAATGGTGGTCATGTTTTCTATGCCCTTCTGGGGCAGAACGTCATTTTTTCACCTTTATTGCAGGAAGCCATCCAGCATAATTCATACTTTTCAGAAGAAAAGAAACTAGAACAAGGAAATGTTGAAGCAGCATTTCAGACAGTAGACCGAATTATTGAAGGTATGTGGGTGGGTAGGGTCTAAGTGATGTTCCTGAGCTCCTAAGAAAGCAGATCCATTCACAGGATAGTTACTTAGTGTGCCTGAGTGCCAGTCCATTCCAATACCCTCTGGCTGTAGCTCTTCATTAAAAAAAAATCTTGGAAATGTCCTGACTCCTTGCATATTCTTCTCTCAGTCCCTTTATCTTTAATACAGGCTAATTAAGATTGCACACCCTTGATCTTAGCCAAAAGGCCAAGAAGCGATAAAGATTGCTTCCACTTAATAGTTCAGATCAAATAAAAAAAACTTTAATGGCAAAACAGAATACATAAAAGGCAAATTATAAATATCTTAAAAGTTTGTTTACTTCAAAGGATCAGCTAATGACCTCAGTGTTATACTAGGGCTAGGCATACTGAGATCAGTCTGTCATTATTATAGATAAGAATTGAGCTATTGAAGATGCAGTTGTTTCATTCTTATCTGCTAACAACAGTTTCACACGTTCCTTGTCTGAAAGTTCTTTCTGATCATCAAGTAATTGTCCAAGAATGAGTGTATTTGTGTAAAGAGCAATGAAGAATGATATGAATGAGAGTATCTTGTTGATTAGAATCAAAAATTCACAGATGTGCTGAAAATGGGATTTGTAGAAATCTCCCAAAAGTGACTGCAGAGTCTTGTTGAATCTTGCAAGTGAGAACAATACTCTACGATGAATCGGATTATTTAGTGTGTTCAACTATTTTATACTTGAGCCAATGTTATTCCCAGCGACCCTGGCGAGCACATTCTTGGCTTATGAGAATATAGTAAATGACTTTCACGGTCTTTGCTTAATTATTTGATAAATATATTTTTCATCACATAATTGCAGGTTATCCAATGCAATGCCTATTTTGGTTATTTTGGTATAAATAAGTTTAGACCAATTTGTAAATTTTGCATCCTTAAGTAGTGATGAAATAAGGTTGTCTTCATTTGAATTAAAATGTATTTTCAACC
This sequence comes from Sphaerodactylus townsendi, assembly GCF_021028975.2. Taxonomy (NCBI): domain Eukaryota; kingdom Metazoa; phylum Chordata; class Lepidosauria; order Squamata; family Sphaerodactylidae; genus Sphaerodactylus; species Sphaerodactylus townsendi. The sequence continues at coordinate 20,921,123 of NC_059426.1, read as the reverse complement.
AGTATCAGATCTCAAACAACCATCCTTTGTACTCTAGTAATTCTTGGCCTGTTGCAGCACTTAACTGTTTATTTTCTCATTGCTATGATTTGTTCTCACTGTTGTTTAATGGGTTGAAATTACATGAAATGCAAGAAGTAGGGGGTAAGATGTAATTATGTAGAATTCAAAGAGCAAAGACTACTTTCAATTGCAGTAATTGGCCTTGACTTCACCGTGTTTCCCCGAAAATAAGCCAGGGTCTTATATTAATTTTTGCAGCAAATGCTGCATTAGGGCTTATTTTCGGGGCAGGTCTTGTTTGCATCCCAGGGGACGAGGGTGTTCCAGGGGTGTGGTGGATGCGTTCTGAGGGTGGGCAGGGGCGTGGCAGGGGCATGGCGGGCACGATCCGGGAGTGGACGGGGGTGTTCCAGGGGCAGGTGGGGCATTCTGGGGCGTTCCGGGGCGTGGCAGGGGTGCAGGGTGTGGGCTGTGCCAGGGAATCTAGGAGTACGGCTTATTTTTGGAGTAGGGCTTATATTTCAAGCCCCCTCCCAAAACACCAAAAAAATCACGCTAGGGCTTCTTTTCAGAGTAGGGGTCATTTTCGGGGAAACACGGTAGTTCTGCTAAGTTGGTTAACACCAAAAATAGCAAAGTCCAAGTTTTCCCAACTTCATTAAGACCTATTATGGCTAAGAAATCCCAAGTCTATGATAAGGGAGGGTTTGGGGGAGAATACATCAATTATCTTGATAAAATTTAGTCCATCAGTTTCATACCAGGCTGAAATGTTCTCCCCCTGTCTTTTAATAGCACATCTTTGGGATTTATCCCTTGTGTAGGGACTAATCTATTTACCTATGTAAAGAGCAAAGAGGAATTTCAACCACATGATGGCAGATATCATGTTGAAGGATGAGCAAGTAGATAAGCCCAATACGGTACAGCTGATCCAATAGCATTCTGCAATGGTATTGCCTCATTGTATATGGGGGACTGTATGCTCAGTTACAAATCATATAAAATTTATCTGGTGTTGGGAAATTACTTGGGGGAAATGTTCAAGATTAGCTTCAAGTGTTCACTCCTCTTTGGATCCTGACAGGTGAAAACCGTATTGGAGGGCAAAAACATTTTTATTTGGAGACAAACTGTATTATTGTGATTCCAAGAAAAGAGGACAAGGAAATGGATATCTATGTCTCTACCCAGAATGCTTCAAGTGTGCAGGTAGTTCAAGACCCTCCCTGTTCGAACAGCAACAATAGTAGGATAGCCACCACTTTCCCCACCAATAGAAAAAAAGCCTTTTCATGAATCCCCCGGTATGTAATTTGCTCTCCCCACTGTATCCAACAAAAGAAGAGGCTGCCTATCAAAGTACTGCCAGTAACTACTACTTTGTTGCCACTCGTCTTAACATATGACAGGTTCTTCTTCATTTCCAGGAGAGTAAAAAACACATCCATTCAAATATATTGTACGGGGGCTGATGTTGGAGCTGGGCAGCCCAATCCAGAGGCTGCTGCCACTGGGGACAGCTCCACCGCCATGCCACCTCCAAAGGGCTTTCAGGGGCAAGGGAGTGCAGCAAAAAATAAAACGCCCCCCAGGTGCTTGAAAGCCCTCCATTGGACTAAATGGAGTTACGCCCACCCTTTTGGGTGGCATAACTCTGAGCACTGGGCCATGGCATTCCTGACTCCAAAGGCTGCATCAGGGAAATGATTCGTGCCCCAACCCCCTGAATTGGACCGATATAATAAAGGGGTTTTCTTTCTTTCTCAGAATGTTAAGAGAGTCATCATTGCTCATGGTGTGTTAACTCATCCCAGTTTTGTTTCCAGTAAACAGGTTTGCAGGGTCTCTTTCAAAAACCCACTAAATCTATTTGATTATAAACAGCAGTAGGACACCATGGGCACCATGTCTTCATATAGTGCTCAAATAAAATTGCTGTGTGAACAATACACTGACAATTCTGCAGGGCTGGTTCCAGGTTTGGGGGGGCCAGGTACAGATTTTGCGGATTTCTCAGGCACCTGGAAAGGAAGGATGAGAATACACCAACCTCTCTTTCTGCAGTAGGTCCACTGGAAGCCTGGGACATGCCCTTGACTGCCTCTTAGCAATATGGTCTTTACCATAGAGGCTTGGAGGAGAGGTTCCTAGAGTGTCTCTGTTAAGGCCTGCCATTTTTTTCTCTTTCTCCCAATCTCTTGATAGTTTGGAAGTGGGGCCAGAAATGGACACATGCCCACTGTAATGAGGCTAATGGCAGCCCTAAGATCCATTGAAAGAAGAGAAAATATGGAGAGTGATTTCACTCCCTGCCTCCTGTGCATTGTAGTGTCTTAACCTGCCCATTTGTTTCTCTGTGGAAGTTCCCAAACCCCAGGAACAATCTTTCATGGAGTCAAAAGAAATTTGTGGAATGGAGAGGAACACACCCACAAAAAACTTCCACACTTTTCATGCATGCATGAAATGCTAAGACAGTGTGTCAGCACTATAAAAATATGTGTATTAGTTTTATTTCTCCACTGCTGCATAGATTTCCAGTTCATACAGGTCAATTATATATTTTCTGGCTGCTTACAAACCCTGATATAACATACAGTGTTGCCATATTTTTGCAGCAGCACTTTAAGTACATTGTAGGCTGTTTCTGAAATGGCTCTCCACCAACATAATTAATTCCAGTGGAGGCTCGGGACCACTCGCACGGTATTGTGCGGGTGCCACCAAAGCTGCAGCGAACCACAGAGGTGGCTCCGCACAGAGCCACCTCAGGTTCGTCCAGTTCACCTACCTCTCCTCCCTGCGCAGCTCTGGACAGCTGGAGGGACACATTCATGCTGCCCTCTGACCTCCGGGGGTCAGAGGGCACAGTGGGCATGTCCCTCCAGCCGTCTAGAGCTGCTCAGGGAGGAGAGGTAGGTGACCGGAACACCGGAGGGGCCAAAAACAGTGCCCTCACACCGGTGCGCTTCACACCACGCCAGTGGGAAGACGCCGCTTTTGAAAAAATCGCTCAGGGGGTGAGTTTCAAAAGCGGCGTTTTTGCACCGGTTGGGGAGGGCGAGCACAGCACCAGCTGTGCAAACAGCGCCCCAGGGAAAATGTTTTTACCGTCCCTAGGGTGCTGTTTTTCGGCCGTTCGGCCTATGCTATAAAACATGCTGAATGAGTATTAAGGTTGTCTTACTAGAGTGCACTGTGATCTAATAGTTATAGTTTTAGTGCACTGTGATCTAATAATTATAGTTTTATACCAATTTTACTGTTCCCATATGCCTTGTTTCCTTTTAATATTTATGCTCTTATATCCCATCCCCTTTATTGATGATAACAGTGTGTGTATGCAGAAATGCAATCTTATGTTTACAGCATTATTTTAAATTAAAACCCTGGGCTCACAAAAGGTTCTGGGAGGGGTCAACATTCATGTACTATGAATGGAAATTAAAGATGGAATAAAAAGGGTTGGAATAAGCAAACAAAAAGCCTCTGTGTAATAGGTTGCTTTTTCTTTTCTTACAGGAATTAGTGGCTACAACATTAGACATCCAGTTCAATAGGATCAGGTGCCACACCACGCGAGTTGGTGGTGCTTTTGGAGGGAAAAGTACAAAACCTCCATTTTTCGCAGCGGCAGCAGCAGTGGCAGCACACAAGTGAGAGCGCTGATTGTCCATGAGCTAAAAAAGAAACTGATGCCTCCTTCTTTAGACTAGTAACTAAATCTGGATTTAAAGAGGGGGAAAAGGACCACAAGGTTGTTTGTACCTCCCATACAAATCTCTCCAGGGCCCCTCCCAACCCTAGTTTTGGCATTATGTCTGACCATCACCAATAGGGTTGTTGTTTATCTGGGGGAAGTTGGATATTCCCACTGAGAGAATGGCTTTCCTGCCGCTGAGGAAATCAAAGAGCAAGGGAAAGAAATGGCAGCTATACTCTGTGATTTTTCCTTTCTACTATGGCAGTTTTAAAAGCTGGGATTTGTGCAGCTGGGAGTGCTAAACCCAGTCTTGGGGAGGTAGGTTACATTAGGTCCACTATGGCAGTGCAACTTAACAGGACTAATGTCAAACTGGAGAATCACAGCAGAACCAGTCCAAGCCGGGGATGGAAGGTGGCAAGCATTGCATAACACTAAAAAATAATGAACAGGATACAAAGAAACTCAGGCAAAGAACAGAGAACTTCTTGAAGCTGACAAACACGAACAATCAGCCTGGCAAGCCCATAGAAACCCCCAGGAGATACAGAAACAAGGAGGAAACAGAGAAAGGGGAAAAACCAATCCTTAGGAGCCCACAAATGCTGACTCCCCATCTTTGTGGCTGTGTGATTTTGGGAACCTTTTTGGGTGGGGGTGGGGGTGGTACCATGAAAAATTCCTGGATATATTTGTGTTGCCAACCATACCAAAAAATATCGATAAGGTATTTTCTAGGTATATTTTTTGTTCGGGTATATCCGAAATGTACACCCCTAGATAAACGTAATAAGCACAATACAATCCTATGAAGAGCTATTCTAGTTTATACCTATTGGACTTCGACTGGAGTAACTCTATATAGGATTACACTAATAATCGACTAGAACAAACGTTATTAGACGCCACAGTTCTATTTCCTGTATTTTAATTTCTTTAGTGAGTGTTTTGTGCACTGTAATTTTTGGATAGCGTATGCAACGTGAATTTGACATTTGTCCTCCTGATATTGTACCTTAAAGTTCCCATAAATCCATTTCTGCTTGTTTCCTTTTAGAACCAGCCGTCCGGTACGCTTTACTCTGGAACGAGATGCTGACATGTTTTTGTTTGGAGGTCGACACCCTTTTCTGGGGAGATATAAAGTAAGTAATACTGCTTCTGACAGGTTCTGCTTAGGGCTCAACACACAAGATCTAATTTTCATATCCTTGAAGTTGACCTGGCCCAACATGGCCATCCACCTGTTTCTGCCCTCGCTGAAGTCGGAACAGGGAAACTCTGCCTTGCCCACCCCGCTCGGCAACTTTGGCCCGTGATAATTCACAGCCGTCTATTCTCACTACACTTTTCCCCACCCAAAAAATCATTTTGTCCAACAAGCAATTTAGCTATGTACTCAGTAAACCCTTCAGCAACGAAAAGAAAAATATTGCATAGGCCCGTGGTGGCGAACCTTTGGCACTCCAAACTGCCACAGGAATGGAGAGGGCCCGAAGGTGAAGCGTTTTGATTAGCCAGCTATACGCATGCAGGAAACAATCAGCTGTGATTGGGTGAATGATGGGGGACTCCTGGCACCAAATTCCGCACTTTACTGGAATGCGAGGCTGAGTTGAGTGGTTCCCTGAAAAGTAGTAGTTCCCAACTGGAGTGTTGACCATTACATGAAGGCGAAGCTGGTACAAAACCGCCGATCCAGTGATTCCATGCGGAGCACTTAGGTGGTACAGCTCGAACCCAGGTCGATAGCATGAAGTGAATCGACATAGTTGAGCTGTCTCACTATAGATGTTAATAGCAGCAACAACACTGATTGTTTTCTTGAGCAGAGGTTTGTTGTGTTATTGGATGCATCCCACTTGTAAGGATTGTTTTAGGTCTACTACACTGAATGTTAGATAGGGTATTGTTTCAATTTATATCTAGTCCATTGTATGTTGTTGACCCTTGACTCAACTTGGAGTGATTGCAAGTTTTGGCAGAATACCCAGGGCCTGAAGAGGAATTAGCGATTAGTGGTTGATTAAGTGGGCTTGTGGTCCAGTTGGTTAATTGGGTAAAGTTACTGGAAGCCGTGAATTTTTTTGTATTTTTTATCTTGTAGTAGTAAATTGGGAGACTTATTAGGAGGGTAGGTATTCTAGTGGAGTGGGTCATTAAAGATACATGTGAAAAAAAGTGGGGAACTGAGAGCCCATAACAAGGTCCACAATCCGAAAAGCCAAGTCAAAGAGTTCAGAGTTGGCACCAGGGTATCAGTACACCCTGAAGAGTTAGCTATACAAGTTCAGAGTTCAAGGAGCTAAGATCCAGGGGTCAGAGTCAGCAGAGTTCAGCGTGAGAGGATGTGATGCAACATGGAGTCATCCTAAATATGTCCAAACTGGGGTATTTGCAAACCTCCTGTTATAGGTCCTCTAGGAGCCTAGAACTCATCCTGGGAATCTGATTCCTCCTGTTGAAGAGGTGCATTCCCTGAGAGTCAGCAGCTACACACTTTGTCTTTCAACTTTGGCAGTTCTCTACCACAAGCTGTCTCGATGATGAACAAAATGTAAAGTGATGCACATAGGGGCAAAAAAAAATCCAAACACACATACAGCTACAGGGTCAGTGCTATCCAGTCACAGACCAGGAAAGGGATTTAAGCGTCTTAGTTGATAGTTCCGTAGAATGTCAACTCAATGCATAACAGCTGTGAAAAAAGGCAAACTCTATGCTGGGGATCATTAGGAAAGGAATTGATAATAAAACTGCAAAGATTGTCATGCCCATATATAAAGCAGTGAATGCTGACCGCTGCTTAAGGTACTGTGTCCAGTTCTGGTGCATCTCAAAAGAATATTGAGGGAGATAGAAAAAGTGCAGAAGACAGCAAAAGGATGATTGAGGGACTGGAGCACCTTCCCTATGAGGAGAGCTTGCAGCGTTTGGACTCTTTAGTTTGGAGAGGAGAAACAGGGGATATGATTGAAGTCACAAAATTATGCATGGGTAGAAAATGTTGACAGAGAGAAATTTTCTCTCTTTTCTCACAATACTAGAACCAGGGGCATTCATTGTAGAAAATGCTGGGGAAAAGAATTAGGACTAATAGAAACACTTCTTCACGCAACGTGTGATTGGTGTTTGGAATATGCTGCCACAGGGGTGGTGATGGCCACTAACCTGGATAGCTTTAAAGGGCTTGGACAGATTTATGGAGGAAGTCGATTTATGGCTACCAATCTTGATCCTCTTTGATCTGAGATTGCAAATGCCTTAACAGACCAGGTGATGGGAGCAACAGCCGCGAAGGCCATTAGTTCACATCCTGCATGTGAGCTCCCAAAGGCACCTGGTGGGCCACTGCGGTAGCAGAGAGCTGGACTAGATGGACTTTGGTCTGATCCAGCTGGCTTGTTCTTATGTTCTTATGTTCTAACAGGCTCAGGCGAGCTACTTGCCTGAGACACATCAGAGGAGGCAGTGTAACCTCTATCTGTGGGTTCTGTGGGGCAGAACTTGGAAGGAGTTGCAAAGAACTAAATTTAAAACAAAATGGTTTACTTCCTTAATGAATAACACTTTTAACATTAACATTTAACATTAACAATTTACAGTCCTTTTAGGTGGCATTTCAAGTCCTTATATTTACAATCTACTGATACTGCCAAGTCCAATTCTTCCTGCTGGTGGTTGGCTTATGAAGACTTCAGAGGCTTGGTGAATGGGATCCAAGATGGTGAAGGTCCCCAAACGAACTCCCATCAACTACATACATAGCAAGCCCTGAAACAAGGTGTTAAGAGCTTATAAAGAATTAAATCAAGGTCCCAGCCTGGTAGCCCCCAACTTCACCAGTTTTTGCAGCCTTCTGCTGCTTTGAGTCTCCACCCCTTTCTGGGTCAACCTATTCTGAGCATGGGGGTCACAGCAGCACTGGGTGAATAGGTGGCTTCTGTAGGCACTTCAGGCTGTGAGGCCTGGCTGGTCTGCTGTTCATCCTGCAGGGGCTCTGGCTGCTCTCGGTTCATCTCTTGCATTCACCTTCTTCCCTGGGTTGTCAGCCTGGCCTGAGCTGTCCTGGCCCTGCTCTTCTCTGGTGGGCCACTGGGAGTAGCAGAGTGCTGGACTAAATGGACTCTGGTCCGATCCAGTAGGCTCTTTCTTATGTTCTTATGTTCTCCTGAGGACTCCTCATTCCCCAAGCGACGGCCCTGTTAGATTTCGTTTAGAGTCATGGATATGCCCAGTAGTGTGTGTGAATGCAGTCCATAGAAACTTCTCCAGAGACATAAATGTAAAAGGTAAAACTTACATTTATTCAACCATCTTCAGTTCACAACTTTGTTCAAGAAAAGTAAAATAGAAAGAACCTAGACTAAAGAGATTACTTTCCCTATGACAAGTGGAAGGCACAACTAGCATGCATCCGTGTGTGGAGGTGAGAAGAATGCTGCAGTGGCAAAGGCCCACTGAGCAGGCTGCCCATTGACCATCTTCGGTTCAAGGCTAGAGCAGAAGTGAGGCTAGCATGGGGAAGAAAGGAAGTTAGTGGGCAGTCTCCTGGCCCAGACAAGGAGGAGCAAACAAGAGGCAACATCACAGTTAGAGTGATGCTGGCACCCACAGTGTCAGGCATGCAGAAGTGGCTTATTCCAACCTCCTCCTGAGCACTGCATGCTTTCCAGATTGCTCACAATGTTCAGTTTGTGCACTTGAGCTTTGGAACTTGTCTCTTGGCAGTGGTTTGGTCAAGATGTCTGCTGTCATCATATCAGTGGGACAGTAGCGAGGAACACGGATTCCTTCTTCCTGTAAGAGTCTTACATAATGATCCTTAATAATTCCAATGTGTTTAGTACGTGCACTGTTCTTTCACGAAGAGAAAAGAGCTATACAACTCCTGGTTATCTTCTAGCATTTGTACAGGTAGGGTTCATCAATACCAAGAATCTTCTAACAACATTAAAAGCCATTGTAATTCTCTACATGCCTCAGGAAACTGATACTAATTCTGATTCAGTAGATGGGTGAGCAACCACACTTGTTCTGACTTGCCCAACTTACGCTTACTTTCCCCATAGAAAAACACGCATAGCCACTGGTAGATCTTAGATCCGTTCTTTCTCAGCCCAATCACCATCAGCATATCCCAATGAGTGATGTGGGATCTTTAGTTGCTAAGCAGTTTCAGTTTGAAGTCTAAAAAGTACCTCTTAAGAATTGCCTCACCACTCGTTTTAACAGCAGTCAGTCTCTTGTGGTGGGTGTGTGCTAACCCTTCTGGACAATATACTCCCGCGGCTGTAGCAATGTCAGGTCTAGTTGTCATTGCTAAGTACAACTTGCCTATTGCGAATCCTGTAATCATTGTTGTCAGGTAGCAAGTCATCAGGTAGTACTTGTCTGTAGAAATCAGAACTCATTGGGGTAGGCATTGGATTGACACCTTCAGGTTCACAGGAGCTGTAGCAGTTCAATATTTTTTCTGCTTCTGGCTAAGAAGATAGCTTCCATCTGGTTCACGTTCGATTTGGATCACAGAGTAGAGCTGGCATCTCCCAGGTGTGACTTCTACTTCCTTGTTGAGTTGGGATATAATCTCAGCACAGTCAGTTTCATTTTCATGGCAAATAATCAAGTCATCAACATATGTCAGGATAAATGTCCATCTCCCATTCTGTGCCTGCTGCTATAAAGGCAGAAGTCTGCATTGCCTTTTGAAGTCCTGACTTGAAGTAGCATCTTGGCTAGCTTATCTGACCAAGCTTTAGCTGCTTGTTTCAATCCATGAAGTCCTTTCTGAAGTTTACAGACTTCAATGTTTATTCTTTTCATCTATGAACCCTGGTAGTTGCTTCATATAAAGCTCCTGTTCGAATTGCATGCAAAAGCGGTTTTAGCGTCCATATGCTCAGTTTTCATGTTTCGTGCAGCAATGCTTAAAGGCATTTCTAATTGTAGAATATTTTACAACAGAGTGCAAAATTCTGATCATAATCTGTTCCATAGATCTGAGAGAGAATCCTTTAGCAGCAAGTCTGGCCTGTCTCTCAATCTGACCTTCTGCATCTTGTTTAGCTTTAAAAACCCATTTACAACCGATGCGCGTTTTTTATCCTTAGGTAGTTCTGTGAGAGTCCATGTTTGGTTCTTATGTAGTGCAGCGATTTCTTCTTATTCTGCCTCTTTCCACTTCTTGCTTCTGGTTCAGGCATCAGCTGTAACTCAGCCCATGAAGCTGGTTCGGCATGCAATATTAAGCCCCTTGCAAAGGTAGAGTAAGTTTCGGCTGGAGACTCCTTGTTAGGCTGCGATGGCCCTGAGGAGCCAAGGTCTGTCTGCCTCCCGCAGTAGTCTGTGACTCCCTCTGCCTCACCTGTCAGGTCTGGGATTTCCACGGCTGCTCCCTCTTCAGGTTGAGCATTTGCTGGCATCTGCGGTGATGTCATCCTGGGACTCTGGGCGATGTAGGATCCAGCTGGTATTATAGCCATCTCCCTCTGAATGGTCATCCATCACAGCAGGCTTGCCATCTCTGAATTAAGCTCGTCAAACTGCACAACTCTGCGCGCATAGTAATTTGGTTAGTTTCTGGATCAAAAATCCTGTATCCTTTACTTTCTGGAGAATAACCCATATACCTGCTTGCATAGTAGGGTCTAGCTTGGATCTCTTTTCTTTTTTGGTATGTAGAGGCATAAGCTTTACATCCAAAGACTCTGATGTGTTCTACGATTTGGTTTCCTGCCATGCCATAACTCATATGGAGTTGCTTCTGTGGCTTTGGTTGGCAATCTATTTTGTAAGGTAAACTGCAGTCATTGCTGCCTCTCCCAGTGCTTGCGGGAAGGCCTGAATCAATGAGCATGCGAATCATGTCCATTATATAGCGATTTCTTCTTTTCGGAATTCCATTTTGTTCTGGCCCGAATGGGCTACAGTAAGTCTGTGTTGGATCCCATGTTCCCTCAAAGAATTGTTTATAGATATGGAGATTGTATTCTCCTCCTCATCTGTTTGAAAACACTTGGGTTCTATTAAACATTAGATACCATAGCAACATGATCTCTTAGTTTCTGTTCAGTCTGAGACTTTTTCTTTTTAGCAAAATAACACACAGTGTATCTCGGTAGTCATCAATAAAGAGACAACAGATAGGTGTTATTACCAGTTGATGCTGGTTTGATTGGTCCACATAGATCAGAGTGAATTAGATCAAGAGGCTGCTTTAAGAGCATCTTTGGCTTTAGCTGGGAATGAAGGCCTGGATTCCCTTTCCTCTTAAACAACAATCACACAATTGGTTATCATTGGGACAGTCTTTTATGCAAATACCTGTTACCAAGTCCTTGCTTTTCAGCTTCAGGATGGCCTCTTTATCACGATTGGGCAAACCTCTATGCCAGAGCCAAGACTGCTGGGTAGAAGTTATCTTGGCTGTGCAGGCTTGTGGTTCCTCACAGTCAGTTCAAAGACTCCATTTGTAGGGTACCTGTGGAATGTAGCTCACCATCCGCGAGATAGTGCAGACATTATTCTCAAAGTGAACCTTGATCAGCACTTTCTGGTGGTGGCGGGGCTGATCAGATTAGCGTAGTCTGGAATATACAGGACATTTTTCTGCCTGAAAATCTCAATTCCCGTATCATTCAGTTGGCATTGTAAAGTAGCTTTGCCCTTTCCATTCACTGGAATCTGTTTTCCATTGGCTAAAATACACATTGCATCCAGCATCTCTATCTAATTCATTGAACAAAGCAACATCTGAAGCCATGTACCGGCACCACTATCAATAATCCAAGGCTTATATTTTTCATTAGTTTATATCATGGGTTGTGCAAAAGTTGAGGCGAATTTTTGGGAGTAAAATCCAGCACTGTCTGTGTGAATGGCGGTAGGGTGGCTTGCTGCCAGTCTCAGCATTCTTATTGCATCGACACTTCCCTCTGGAGGTGACGGGTTTAATGCACTTGCAGAAACAGATGGGTGAGCTCCTCCTTTCCCTGTGGGATTGGATTTCTGTATCCAAATGATTTAGTTCCGCCCTGCCTCTGGCTTCTTGGGCTTGTAACTTGAGCCATTCTTCCCTCTCTGCTCTCGGATACTCTTGCTGCTTGCGAGAAATTCAGACCCTAGTTAGTCCTAGAATTTCCTCAAATGTGCAGTCTTGCCATTTACAGTAGACACAAAAGTTATGAATATTTCTCCAGGCAATGAGCCCAAAGCAGTCCAATTTTTCAGTTCTTCCTCAGAACTGTGCCAGTGGTTGCTAACTTATCAATCAGATTCAGCAATTTCTCTATATGGCAATCAGCATCTCCATTTTCTTGTAATTTGATTGAAAATAGTTGTTTAAATAAACTCACTTTGCTATTTCTGTCTTGCTCCAAAGACCCTTTTAATGCTTCTAGCATGTCTTTGGCAGAATCTTGTCCTTTAACATACACCAGTTGTGAGTTTGTGAGTACTAACAGACTACATTCATGGCCTTTTTCATCTGCTCTTTGCCATCTAGTCTCTTCATTCCACTGTTTGGTTTTGATGTAGTTAAAACAAAACCTATGCCCTCTTCCTTTATTTGGGATTGAATTCTGGCAAATTACATGAGTTAAAATTCAGGCTTGTAAGCTTCTCAAAGTGCCTTCACAGCTGAGCCATTTTAATGCAAAGAAACTCTCTGAAATCTCAATGAGTCACACACACACAAGAAGAGGAAGCAAGCCTTCGGGCTGTCTGGCCTTTGTTACTGCTGGCCTGTTAGAGCCAGGTGAGCAAGAAAACACAAGAACCAAGGCAATGGCTGCTAAGCCATGCAAGAGAGAAAAAATTGCTCCAGCACACAAAATATCTGGGCTTCAAAATAACCATCAATCTCTGCTGCCATGTTGATTTCGTTTAGAGTGTGGATATGCCCAGTAGTGTGTGTGAATGCAGTCCATGAAACTTCTCCAGAGACATAAATGTAAAGGTAAAACTTACATTTATTCAGCCATCTTCAGTTCACAACTTTTGTTCCAAGAAAGAAGTAAAATAGAAAGAACCCTAGACTAAAGAGATTACTTTCCCTATGACAAGAGTGGGCACCTTCTTAGCCATCCGCGTGTGTGGAGGGTGAGAGAATGCTGCAGTGTAAAGGCCCCACTGAGCAGGCTGCCATTGACCATCTTGCTTTCGGTTCAAAGGCTTCATAGAGCAAGTGAGGCTAGCATGGGGAAGAAAGGAAGTTAGTGGGGCGGTCTCTGGCCCAGACCGGAGGGCAAACAAGAGAGCAACATCACAGTTAAGTGATGTCACAGCAACCCCCAGTGTCCAGGCATGCAGAAATTAAACTATTCCAACAGGCCCATGACCATGCCCTAAAGAAAATAGATGCTTTGCATAAGCGTAAGCATAAACATAAGCATTGTCATTGTGCACTTTGGCATTTACAGCAGCATTCCTCGTCTGCACACAATTTCAGACTCATACCCATCCTCACTTTCCTTCCTCCACCCATCCCTACACCCCCCCCCCAAATACATCAACATGAAGCCCGCGGAGTTCATAATACCCTGTTTCCCTGAATATAAGACATCCCCTAAAATAAGACATAGTCGAGTTTTGCTGAAGTCGCGAGAAATATAAGGCATCCCGAAAGTAAGACATAGCAAAGTTTTTTGTTTGGAAGCATGCCCGACAGACAGAACACAGAAAAAATAAGACATCCTGAAAATAAGACATATTAGCATCTTAAGGGAGCAAAATTAATATAAGACTTTATCTTATGATAGAGAGCTCTGATAGCCACAGCTCTAGAGTAGAAGCTGTCTCTAAGCCTCTTTGTCCCTGGATTTTGATAGACCTGTATGCGTCTGCGGATGGTAACAGTTCAAAGAGAATTAGTAACGGATGAGGCGGATCTCTCCGAATATTTTACTTGGGCTTTCTTTGGAAGCTTGAGGGAATTATAAAGAGAGTTCTTCCAAGGAGGAGAGGGCAGCCGATAATCCTCTGTGCAGTGATCACCCTTTGGGCCTTCCTATCTGCCACTGTGCAGCTGGGGAGCCATACACAGATGCAGTAGGTGAACATACTCTATAGCACAGGCGGTAAAAGGACACCAGGAGGGTGAACTTCGACTCTGTGGCATTGTACCTCATTGTACCCCCATTCCCAGGCTCCCACACAGATCTCAGGAGTTTCTCAACCTGGACTTAGCAATCCCTACCACCCCCCACCAGTCTCCTGCTGGTAGGCAGGGGCCGGACACAGGGTTAGCATTTTCTCCAAAAGCCAGCAGTTTCAGCTTCAAAGTATCAACCAGCAGAGCTTTTCACCAAGCAGAGAAATGTCTGCAGATCCAAAGGAGGAGGAAATGTTAAGAGCAGCCGATTCAACTGGTTGAGGCCCTGCTACAGCTTGTCTGCGATCCATTCCTCATTCAAGGAGCTTCCAGGCAGTGCGTTCTCCCTCGTTCTGTTTACTGTGCGCTTCCTGCCAAGCTGGCCGCCAGGCTCGCCCACAACAATAAATTATCTAGAACAAGAGGCTGGATTAAATGTCATCTCTCAGAAGATGACCTTTTTACAGTTCAGAAGTGTCAAAGGATTATGGGTGTCGAGTCCTCCGTGAATCATCTGTTTTCGATCATCGACCCAGAAACTTAAATTGCTAGTAAATCCAGTTGGCCTTTGAAACCATGAAACATTTGTCGCCTTAGCCTCTTGATTCAAGCGAGGCATGGTTGGCTGGGCTGGAAATCTTCAACCTGCAGGAAAGGTTGGTTAGTGTTCCTTTACATTGGATGAATCAGCGCCAGAAATGCCATTTTACCTGCATTGCTGACTCACTCGCCTTTTCAAGAGTTGCCACCCTCCCCAGAGAAGAGGGAAACCTTCCTTCTGGCAAAGTCTGGAGGTTTGAGGGTGGTTCTCTGCGAATGTGGCTGCTATGCATACGTAGTTTCTTCATCACTTGCTGGAGCTGTTGCTGTCTACTACCACAATTCATCTTAATATTTTGATTCATTGAATATTGGAATACTGACTCTTTCAACTGACTGGAACACAATGACTATTGCAGGTTTAATTGCCTCATGGACAATATTTATGACATGCTCTCATTATATGTTTGTTTATTACCTTTATATCAGTTAAATGAAAATCACAATATATCTTTATGAATAATCTTTATGAGCGGTTTATAGAGTATCTATTGAAATTATGCTCAAACTAACTGCTTATGCCTCATTGCCTTGTATCCCTATATATATACAGTCCTTGTTTTAGGCTTGAAGTTGGCCTCAAATCTTTCAGTATTATTGGTTTGAGGTGGTATCGGTTTGGGAAAAACTGGGGAGGGATTTCAACTTGAATTGACAGTATTCCATAGAGTTTGCTTTCTAAAGTTGCCATTTTCTACGGAAATGATCTCTGCCATCTGGAGATCAGTTATAATTCAGAGTGCTCAGACCTCACCTGGAGGTTAGCAACCCTACCTTTGTATCTACACTGTTCCTTTTCTGCCATCCGCAGCGAAAACTACGGATATGTCTGGAGTCGCGTTAAAGTTCTCTGGGCAACAGCAGTTTGATCTTGTAGAGTGCAGTTTCCTATCAGTTATACGTAATAATTGTACGTAGAGAGCCAGTGTGGTGATTAAGAGCAGCAAACTCTAACCTGGGTTTGATTCCTACACCGCAGGCAATGGGCCAGCTAATCCTGGAGAACTGCATTTGACTCCCTTATCCCTTGAGCAGCAGACTCTAATCTAGAGAACCTGGTTTGATTCCCCCACTCCTCCACATAAGCAGCAGACTCTAATATGGTGAAATGGGTTTGTTCTCCACTCTTCCACGTGAAGCCTGCTGGGTGACCTTGGGCCAGCCACAGTTCTCTCGAACTCTCAGCCCCATCATCTCACAAGGTGTCTGTTCTTGGGGAAAAGGACGGGAAGTTGATTGTAAGCCCTTTTGAGTCTCATTATTAAAGGTGAAAAAAAGCAATGTATAAAACCAGCTTCGTCTTGATGTTTTTTAGGTTGTTGGAAACAACGAAATGTGTTTGATAGAAAACTAAGCATTGCATATGTTTTAATTCCCCCCCCCTCCCCAATTACGCTTTATCCACAATGGCTTGGAAATTTCTGGAAATTTTACATATCTACTTCATCTTAGAAGACTTTCTCTATTTTGTTGACTCTTCCCCTGAAGACCCACTAAGCTGGAAGACATTTCCATAGGCTGGGAAAGAATCATATGAATGGTTGCGAAATTTCATTAACTCTGATCTCAGTCTTTTTTTTGGGGCCAGGACTTCATCTCTCCACTTGTGTAATGCCTCTGACCCAACATCATTAATGCCTTTCAAGATGTGTGTTTGCCTCAAACCTAAAGAGTAGTGTTGGAAAGTGCTATAAAGTTGCTGCTTAATTACAGCAACCTGAAAGGAGTTCAGGGTGGTTTGCCATTGTCCTCTGCATCACGACTCTGGAATTCCTCGAGTGATCTCAAGTAGGTGTAACCTCCATGCTCCAAGAATGGGTTGACCCAGAAGGGTGGGGCTCCAGCAGCCAGGAAGGCGGGACTCATGTAGTTGAGGAGGAGACAAGGCTACCAGATTTCGGACCTTGATTTCTATAAGCCCTTAACATCTTGTTAAAGGTAACTGCATGTTGCTGGGAACTACTGGGAAGTAGTTGTTTATTTTTGCTTTATGTTGTAAATATTTGTAGTTTATTGTTTCAAGGGGTTTTGTGTGGTTGTAATGGGTGAGGAGTTCTCCTGGAAACCTTCATCCTGTTGAACCCTGTTCATCAAAGCCCTTGGAGTCTTCAAGGGTAAGCCCACTTGCAAAGAAGAATTGGACTTAGCAGTATCAGTAGACTGTCCAATATAAAGGACTTAATGCAACCTGGTAGGACCTTCAAGTGTGATGTTAAATGTTGATGTTTGATGTTAAGAAAGTAAACCATTTTGTTTTTAAAATTTATTGTTGCAAACTCATTCCAAGTTCTGCCCCACAGAACCCACAGGATACAGAGCTACATAGGCACATGCAAAAATGGCCTTTATTCTTCACCCTGGTGATTCAGTCCCATTTTCAATCTTGTTCACGGTGCAAATTATTTGCTCCGCATTTTCAGTATCTGAGGTCTTAGCAGTCACAGCCAAAGGTGTTTGCTTACAGGCAGAGTTATTGGAACAATTTAATTCCTATTGGCCCTGGGTATGTTTAATTTTGGCGAGTTCTCTGCATGGAATAGTATAGGACTGTGCAAAGGAGTTATTTCTTCTCCAACCAGCTTTTGACTCATTCTCTAATAATTACAGTCGCGGTCCTCTCTATATAACAGCCATCAGAGTGTGTGTCTCCAAAATATCGTTCCTGAAGTTGACCCGGCCTTGAATGATCTCATAGGGCACGGCTGCGCTACCTTCACCTGATTGCAGCAGAGGCCTGGCATCATAACAGCTCATTTACTCACCTACGATGGGCAAAACATTGACAGCCAAAGGGAAAGACATCCGAGTGAGTCATCGCGTGGAAGACTGACTGTGGCAATCTCCTCGGGCTGGGCCTTCTCTTGCCTAGTTCTTTTTTGAGGAGAAAGGCGGAAGTCAAGCTGAGTTAATCTCCCCTTGCAAATGAAAGGGTGCAGGGTGGTATTTAAGAGAACATCTGGTAATCCGTGGTGGATGGGGAGCTTCTCTCTTGAATGGCAACTGCAATTTTGTCTTCTGGTCCCAGATGTGGAAGGTGAGTGAGGAGGCTGACTAAAGGTCTTTGTTAATATGTCATTTTCCCCACAGGTAAAATTACAAGGTTCAAGAGAGAACATGCTTACTAGGGTTGACAAAAAAAACTGCTTTTTTTCTTCATGGGACAAGCCTAGACTTGGCTGCAGAGATGGGAAGAGGCAAGCCTCTGCAACATCTGGATTTCAGCTCTGGGTTGGTAAATATCTGGAATTTTAAGGGTAAAGCCTGTGAGGAGGAAGGGTCTTGAGGAGGAGGGACTTCAAAAGGTATTGAAGAAGCGAAAGGACAGACTTCAATGATAGGATAGAATGCAATACAGTCCTCCTTTGAAAGTGGCCATTTTTCTCAGATGATAGTCTATGCCTATAGAGCTATTATGAAACCCCAAAGATCTCAGGCTTACGCGGAGTTGGCAACCCCATATTGCCCCAGGATAAATAACAAACCTCAGTTGAACCTTAAACTCCATGTTGAACAGCTTTCTATTAATCTGGTCCATGTGGCTTTCGGGTGGCCCCACGTTAAGCCTTCATCTTTGAACAAAGGAATTCAGATCTTGACTTTGTGGTTTTCGTAGAAACAGACTTGGCGCATTTGCAGTAGTCCTTTCTGCACAGCATAAATAAAACATCTTGCAGATGTTTTAAAAGAACTATTTTGGCCTCTTTTTTGTCAGCATAACAGACCCCCCCCCCCCCCCCAAAAAAAAAGCATTGCCAGAACATGGTTCTTTTCGCCTCCCCACCCTTAGCTCTCACTTCTGTTTTCCCGGCAGCTCGGCCTGGCCTTTTGTCTTGCTTGTGATTCTCTCATGCCTTCGCCATTTGGTGAAGGTTCCCTCAGAGAATTCCTCTGCCTACCCAGCTCATCTGCTACGGTTTGCTGCATAAATTATATGAATAAAGTTAATTTAGACTGAGTGATCCCGCACATATTAATGCGTTTTTCTTTTTTCTTGTTTTGTTTTTTTTTTTTTTTTTTTTCAATAGAGACATCTTTGAAACTATGATGACTCAAAATGTGCACATATTGCAGAGTGCATCACGAAGTCATTATAGCTAAAAGATGTCTCCTGAAAATAAAAAAAATGGAAAAAACGTAGGATCACCGTCCAAACTTATTCATATACACTGCCTACTATCGAAGTGTCAATTCACAATTGCTTCAGATGTTTGTGGACCACAATTCCCATCAGTGTGGGCTGATAGAATTATAGTCCCACAAACATCTGAAGTGCCAGAATTGGACACCCTGAGTATAAGGTATATGAATAAGGCAGATGAGCTTCAACCAGAGGGAAACCTCGAGGAAACCTTCAGCAAATGGTGGGCAGCAGGAAGAGATCACAAGCAGGAGAATGTCAGGTGTGACCTGTGGGGAAAGTGTAGTCCATGAGATATCTGAAGTGCCAGATTTGGACCTCCTGCCTTATAAGTGAAATCTCAGGCAGATGAGCTTCAGCCAGAGGAAACCTCGAGGGAAACCTTCAGCAATGGTGGGCAGCAGGAAGAATCACAAGCAGGAGAAAATGTCAGGTGTGAGCTGTGGGGAAAATGAAAGTAAGTACTGTTAGAAGTTGGGCTGGAAAAAAACAAGATGGTGACTGCACTGCTCTCCGCACAATAAGCGAAACATCTGCGACCCGTCATGGAGAAACAAGTTCATAGTTTAACATTTTCTAAAAAAACCCAGGTTGAGCAGAAATAAAACATCGAAGACATCTTGGGGAAGCTGTGTAGAGTTCTTTCCCAAAATGCTTATTTGAACATCCTCAATACATTTAATTTGTGGTGTGCGAAAGGATCTGTGGCACAGAAGACAATGTTTTCCCTTCCATTGAAAATGTGTAACTGCAAGTCATTGTAAACACAAGACAAGACAACCTGTGTCTTTAATCTTGCTTGCTTTTAACTTTGTTATTTAAATTTTAGAAACTGCTGCTGTATTTGTTTTAATGTGGTTAGTTTTAGTTATGTTTTTTATGTGCTGTTATTGGAACAGCTGTATTGTGAGCATACTCGAGGAGCCCTTTGGGGGTAGTGACCTATCATCAAACAACAACAACAACAACAACAATAATAATAGTTAAAATTATGATTACATTGAATTTGATGCTCAGCCCATTGAAATCTCTGTTAAGTATTCATCATAGTCTTTACTTAGCACAGTTAGCTAGATTGGAGATAACCACTGACATTGTAATCTTTAGGAAGTACTTCTGTAACACTGAAGAAAGTGTTCATGCAGAGGCAACCACTACAAAATGGATTTTTTGCAGCCTCACTCAGAGTACCACTCATATTTGGCCCTGCTGCGATATTATACTATATGAGGAGAAGAAGTGTGGATTGATAAACTTTTGTTTTATTTTGAGCTTTAGGAGAATCTGTGGACGATGTGAAGGACCCCCCACAAGCTGCCAAGGTAACAGGCTCTAATGACTGTATCCACTGAATAAGGTGGCTCTGTTGTAGGTTACCAGCGGTTAATGAAATTCCTGGAGTTTAAAGGGCAGATCCTAATAGGGTGTGAGGGTTTGTGGAGGACAGAAGGGACCTCAAGCTATTCTGCCATAGAGAGCTTCCCTCGAGAGAGCCATAATTTCCTTGAGAGGAATGATTTCTGTCATCTGAAGACCAGTTGTAAATCAGGAGATCTCTAGCCACGCCTGGAGTTTTTTATACCAATCAATCCTCTACACCCAAGACTAACTCTCTTGTTACAAAAAACAAAGTATGTTTCTTTAAATTTCTGATACTGTGTAAAACTCCTAGCCTAACCCTAACTCCTGCCCATTGTTAATTCCATGTAGTGGGTGCCAGCATGCTCACATCTTGATTAGCACCCAGAGGAGAGTCTGGGCTACCTGCGATGTAATGTGTTACCATCAGCCCTTTTGGATGGGAGATCACAAAATGTGGAATGTTCTAAAGGAGTTTGTTCTTGTGATTTGGTTACTGTGAAACCTTGACCATTCTACTCTGTTTGTATGCCCCAAATATGATGAGATTCACCGGATGAAATATATGAACTCTATTTTTTTTTTGCATTCCCAATGGCAAGAATGTTATAACATTCCATATCTCGAATGGTTCTGTTGATGCACTTTTGGGTGAGAATGTTGCAAATTTCATTCTTGAGATCAGTAATTTCTAATCATGTTTTTTTTTCTCACTTGTAATTTTTTTTTCTTTATTCACGCACATCTGTTTTGCAATTTTTTTTGCTTTTTTTATTGTGCCCGATAAAGGCCATTGTTATTCTCCTAAATATACAATAGCACCATTTTATCATGTCATTGAGCTCTCACCCCTTGCCTATTTAATGCCTCATTTGTTTGTTTGTTTGTTTGTTTTAATTGGTTGGGGTTCCAATCTTCAAAGAATTGAATATACCAGGTGTAGAGAACTGCAACATGACACCATGAAGCATTGATTCAACAACTAACTCAAAAAGAGGAAACACGTATTAGCAGCTATGAATTGGTTGAAGGGGTCAGTGCAGACATACATTGTAGTAAAGGGTGGGGATTGAAAACGTTTTGCAAATGTTTTAGGCAGTAGTGGGATCGAAAATTTTAGTAACAGGTTCCCTTGGTGGTGGGATTCAAACTTTGTGGTAAGCCAATGGGGCTGGTACGAGGGCACAGCGGGGCATGGCGGGCATTCTGCAGAGGCATTCCTGGGCAGAAGGGCTGTGGCAAGGAGGCCTTGGCAGCTGCATGGGAATCATAGTGAGGAAATGGCCAGATACCCCGCGCGAAGAGCAGGCTGCCCGCATGCCAGTGCACCTCCTGCTAGACTGCTTCAAGTTCTGCAGCTACTGCTGAGAGAAATTGTTAAATGGCGGGTAAAAATCCGTGGCAAAATCGCAATTAGTGAACCCTCTCGGCACACACAAATGAGTAGTAACCTACTCACCGGGAACCTGTGAGGAGCAGCTGGATCCCACCTCTGGTTTAGGTGATTTGTGCAGAAGGGCCTTAGTCCAAGCACATAATTAACCAATACTATGCAAACTCTCTAAAAGCGTCAATATGTGTCTGGAAGGATGTCATGTTTCAGAGTTCCATAACCCTCCTGAAGAGATTAAAAAAGTTTTGACCTGCTGGACTCTCTAATCAGAAATGGCTCAGGAAGCTGCTAAAAGCCAAAGGGGCCTATCTGTGTGCTGGATTCTGCATCCATAACCTGCTGTGTTCAAATTCACACTCTCTTTAGGCCCCAGTTGTAATTAGGCATTCATATTCTGCTTGGATAAGAAGTGTCAGTCGGGTTCCTGCTGAGCGGAGGATGGTGGGACGGGGTCTTCTTCTCATGTGGGAATCCTGCCAGTAGAAATGCCAGTAGGATCCAGTGTTCATGAAACTCTACCAAGTTAGGTTCCTGCATCTCTCTTATTGGAAAAAAAGACTGCCAGGGACCAGCAAAGAGGGATATTCTATAGAGATACCATTTTGTTTGGAAGGGAGAGGAGTCCCTTTTGGGGCTGTAATCTGACATCCAATTATACTCCTCAATCCCTGTTCAGTGGGATTTCAGATTACACACAGAGTGGTATGAGATGGTAATCTCCTTAAAAATGTGAAAATAAAACGGCATCTGCCACTCATGCTGCTAACTTTAGTCAGAGTTGTATGTGTTCTGCAGAACCTGGGAGCTGCTATCTCCAGCACGGAAATTCTATAGATTTGGAGAAGTTGCTGCTTAGGAAGGATAGAAGAAGAAGGAGAAGGAAAAGAGTAGTTTGGATTTATATCCCCCTTTCTCTCCTATAGGAACTCAAAGGGAACACAATCTCCTTGCCCTTCCCCTCACAATAAACACCCAGGTGAGGTAGGTGGGGCTGAGATCTCAGCTGTGACTAGCCCAAGGTCCTTAGCTGGCATGTGTGGGAGTGCACAAGCTAATCTGAATTCCCAGATAAGCCTTCCTAGCTCAAGCTGACAGAGGAGGAATCAAACCCGGTTCCTCCAGATCAGAGTGCACCTGCTTAGCCACTACACCACTGAAACAGAGGGCTCAGAGGGAGAGGGAGCTCAGAGGCAACCTTACTCCAGTAGGCTGGGAATCTCAGATTGTACATCTAATCTGTAGGGACAGATCAGTTCCTGGAAGATGGGCTTTTGGAAGAGTGAACTCTAGTATTATACTATTAGAAGCCTCTCTATCCTAAACCCCACCCTCCTCAGGTTCCACCCCAAAATATTTAGGTATTTCCCAACCCAGAACTGTCAACTCTAGCTTTTGATCATGAGATTTGCCTTTCTCTGTTGTCATGTGATGTGCCTCTAAGACTTCTATTCCTGCTAGTCCAAAACAGCCATTTTTCAGCAAAAGAGGAGGAGAAGAAGAGTTGGTTTTATGCTTACTTTTCTCTGCCATAAAGGAGTCTCAAGTGGCCACAATGCCTTCCTTCCCCTCTCCACAACAGACATCTTGTGAGGAGTAGTGAGGGCTGAGGAGAGGTCTGAGAGATATGTGAATAGCCCAAGGCAGCCACAGCAAGCTTCATGAGGAGGAGCAGGGGAATCAAACCCTGTTCTCAGATTAGAATCTGCTGCTCATGTGGAGGAGGGAAATTGAGACCGGTTCTTCAGTTAGTCACCACTCTTGGTGCTACACCATGCTGGAGGGAAGGAAGGAAGGAAGGAAGGAAGGAAGGAAGGAAGAGGCAGGAACGAACAAAGGAACGAAGTAAGGAAGAGCGAGGAAGGAAGGAAGGAGGGAAGGAGGGAAGAGGGAGGAAGGAAGGAAGGAAGGAAGGAAGGAAGGAAGGATATTTCCCCTAAATTGGAAAAACTTTCTTGAGCGAATGAAGAAAAAAGTGTGAGAAAGTGCAGTGAGGATACAAGAGAGGAAACCATGATTTGGGGAGCAATAAGTAAGCAGCTCCTTGTTGGTTTATACTCTGAAAATCTGATTAGTTATTGTGAGAGCTCAACCACTGCCAACAAATAAACAATTATCTTCTCTCCCAAATCTTGGGTGTCTGAGAATCTGCTCAAAGCCACCGTCACGGATTAGACCAGAATGTGCTGCTTATTGTTCTTACAAGAAGGAACGATTTTTTAAAATGTTTTTCAATGAGGTTTCCTTTTCCACTTTTTCGGAAGGTGCCTCCCCTCCTCCTGGTTTTCCCCCTTTTGGTCTCAGTCCTTTAGGCTGTTAAAATGATGCTCAGAATGAAGCTGATTTCAAAAGCTGCTACCTGAAGCCATTGGCATCTCAATTTCTATGCTGAAAAAAAACCTGAATGAGGGATTTTCTACAGAGGAGGAAAGAAAATCTGATCCAAATTCTTAGAAAACAAGGCAGAGGAGTCCAAAGCTGCCAGCAGCTTTTTTTAAAAAAAAAGAGTTGTTGGGATCCCCTCTTTTGAGAGTGTGTTTTGTTTCATTTAATTTTAACGAAATTGAATCAGCTAACAATGAAATTTGCCCCACTATGCTCCTCACATTTATTTATTTATTTATTTGTTATTTTCAGTTTATAGGCCAGCCCCATCCCTGAGAGAATGTCTGGAGTGTGCAACATAATAACCATCATATACAAATAAAACAGATAAAACCTTTAGAAACGGTAAAATGAGGACTAAATATAATAGTTAAAATTAATTTGTAAAATGGCATCCGACAATTTAAGTTTCAAATCCTCTTTCAAGGAGGAAGGACAGCAAATCCCAGAGTAACAAAGGCACAGATGTAAAGGCCGGTGGGAGGGCACTGTCAGCGGCTGGGTACCTCCAAAGGCCAGCCCAGGAACAGCTCAGTCTTACAGGCCCTAGATTCCATAAGGTCCCTTGGGGGGTGAGACAACACTGGTGAAGGCGTTCCACCAGGCTGGGGCCAGGGCTGTAAAGGAGCCCTGGCAGTGAGCCAACCGTATCCTTGAGGAGCCAAGGAGGGACCACCAGTAAGTTGGCCTCTGCTGGCCCGAAGAGGCGTATTGGGACATGTGGGGTGATCTGGGTCCCGAATCTGAAGGTCCCAAGCCGCGTAAGGCTTCATTTCAATCATTATGTGGGGTAAAGACAACAGGGCAAATGCCTGCGCATTTTGGGTATTGTGAGGAAGTATTATGCTTCCTCTGATTTGAAAACTTTGTGACCTGTGATGGACAACTGAATGCTGATGCCTTATACCAGTGGTAGGCGAACCTATAGCACGAGGTGCCAGAGGTAGCAATCAGAGCCCTCTCTGTAGACGCGATGCAACAGAGTGCCCCCCCCACACACATCTAGGCTGGCCTGGGCTGCTGGAAGCTCAATTATTAGCATTAAACCACAAAGGGCCTAGTTTGGGGGGAAGCAGTGGCAGTAACCCTGTTAAGCACTGTTAAGCCCCACTGATTTCATCACGAAGAACTAAAGCACAATCCCTTTACCTGGGAGTAAGCTGGAGTTTGCTGGCAGTAAGAGACTTGCTTCTGATAAACCTCTAGGGTCATAGGATTCACCAGTTGGAAGAGCACTGCGGTTGGCTTCAAAGCAAAGACACCGACTCAAGCTCCTCGAGTAGCAGCACCTCGGAGCCAACCTTTTTCTAAACTAAAACCTCAGTATTCAGGTTCAATTTGGCTTTATTCTGAAACTACTGTTAGGATTGGAACCAGTGTGCAAGGTTTACAACGTTTAAATTAATGATACAGCTTAAATTCTAGAAGGAAGGTGGGAGCATTAGAAGCCATCTTTTTTGTAGAATTTCAGATAAAGATAGAAGGACTAAGGACTCAACAACATAAGATTCTGGTAGTCTCTTTAATGGAATTCTCAGTGGGTTTTTGTCCTCTAAAGATCAGGGATGTGGGGGCCTTATTCCAGAATTGAATCTACTTTTATGAAGGGGGCAAAAGTGAAGTCGTTACGGACGACGCAATGAAGAGACGAGACGCAGCAATATCAAGAGTCCGGTGGAGAGAAGCCAGCGGCAGGCTTGGCTGATCTGGCCAATCTGCCGAGCTGAGGTCCCTGGCACCTTTATTAAGGGTTTGGGGAAGGCGGGAGAGCGGGAGAAAGTTGCGCAATTCATGACTCAGCCGAGGGCTGCGTACGTGCAGGGAGAAACGTTCCTGTCTGGGTCGAATCCACATTCAGGTATCTTGTGACCTGGGTTTCTGGGGGATCTCGTGATGTGCGTACGTGTGAGCCCAGGAGGGGACAGATGGCGCAGGCATTCCTGTGCACTTTGTGAGGCTCTACTGGGTTCACTAACGCACCCCTACACAAAAGTACAAATAGACATCCTACAACTGCTGTCCAAGAACATGGAGCTTTAAATCTTACTCACAGATTAATCATAATAGCAGGAGATCACCAGGCCCCACCTGGAGGTTGGCAACTTTAGAAAGGTGCATTTCTCCTCAGAATCATACTATAAATCAGCCAGTACACTTCTCACAACTTGTAACCATCATGCTGTTTTTAATAAATGCTCTCTGCAGGAGTCCTGTCCCCTGGCAGGGAGTGGGAAGTGTTGCTTGGATCAAGAAGGCGTGGAGGGGAAAGAAAAAGAAGGTTTAGCTCCAGAGCCTAAAAGAGGGCATCAGGTAAGTGGTTTTTCAGTTTCCACAGTTACTGTAAAGAGCTTCTGTCATCTTCTGCGGTCCTGACCTGGATAGCCCCAAGCTAGCCTGATCTTGAAAGCTGAGCAGGGTCGACCTCAGCAAGTGTTTGAATGGGAGACCTCTAAGGAATATCAGTGTCATGATGGGAGGCAGGAAGGCCGTGGCAAACCACCTCTGAATATCTCTTGCCTAGAAAATCCTACAGGGTGTCCATAGGTCACCTGTGATTTGATGGCAAAAAGAATCTTCCGTGAGTGCAGGTCAGAGGTGGGATCCAGCAGGTTCTCACAGGTTCCCAAGAGTAGATTACTAATTATTTGTGTGTGCCGAGAGGGGGTTACTAATTTGTGATTTTGCCAGGTGATTTTTGCCTTAGTTATGCCCCTCCTCTCAGCAGTAGCACGCAGAACTTGAAGCAGTCTAGCAGGAGGTGCACCGCCGTGCGTGGCAGCCTGCGCCTGCGTGCATTCGTTTCCCACCCAAGGACCGGCGCAGCGGCTGCGTCCTTGCCACAGCCCCGCCCAGGAATGCCCCGCCCCCGGAATGCCCGGCCATGCCCCCGTCGTGCCCCACCCAGCCCCATTGGCGCTACGCCACAGTTTGAATCCCACCACCATGGGAACCTGTTACTAAAATTTTTGGATCCCACCACTGGTGCTGGTGAGTTTCTGTGTGGAGCTGAAATTATACTTCACATATAAATTTTTCTCTCTGAGAACTACTAATCTTCTAACCCTGCAGAGGTCTTTTTCTGAGCTTCAGTGGTACTAGGTGTGGACAGGACTGAAGCATATTTTCTCCAGATCTGGTGTAAAAAATTACAGGGGTCCCCACCATGCATATAATTCCATCCTGTACATTTGATCTGATGAGTCGTGGAACAAATCTATTTTATTTCTTAAATGACCTCAGTAGATTGTGTCATGGTAAAGGATTTGAAGCCTAGGATGAGTCTCTCCTCCATGCCATTAAAATATATATTAATTCTCCACTTTAATGCATATCCCATGTTTGCCCAGAAAGGCAGAGTCACCCAACTTGCCTGGCAACGTTTTGTTTAAGAAAATGAAAACAGTCGCAAAACTGCACAGAACAAAACTTCTAAAAACTTTGGCCACTAACCTGGATAGCTTTAAAAGGGGCTTGGACAGATTTATGGAGGAGAAGTCGATTTATGGCTACCAATCTTGATCCTCTTTGATCTGAGATTGCAAATGCCTTAACAGACCAGGTGATCGGGAGCAACAGCCGCAGAAGGCCATTGCTTTCACATCCTGCA
The DNA here is from genome assembly GCF_021028975.2 of Sphaerodactylus townsendi. Classification (NCBI taxonomy): domain Eukaryota; kingdom Metazoa; phylum Chordata; class Lepidosauria; order Squamata; family Sphaerodactylidae; genus Sphaerodactylus; species Sphaerodactylus townsendi. The sequence continues at coordinate 20,893,842 of NC_059426.1, read as the reverse complement.
GGTGAGCTCCCAAAGGCACCTGGTGGGCCACTGCGAGTAGCAGAGAGCTGGACTAGATGGACTCTGGTCTGATCCAGCTGGTTTGTTCTTATGTTCTTATGTTCTTAAAAAGAAGCAGATTTGCTTCTGTGGGTTTTTTTCTCTTTTAGGGAGCTACATTTGGGAACAAATTGTCAGGGGGGAAAAAGTCCAAAGCATGGCTGGGATCTTTTAATTTATAACTTTGCAGCAATGCGTTCGTTATCTGTGATCAGTTGTTGTATGCATTTATCACAGCTTAGTCTGAGGTCAATAAGGGCAAAACCTACAAAACTGGTATTGAATCTGTGCTCTCAGAATACTTCCCCACTCCCTTATTACTAACAAACTGCTGCTTCAAAATTATTTTCAGTATCTTTGCACAGGCCCCAAAGGCTCAGATGACTTCCATACAAGCATTTTTCTCACACAACTTTAGCATGAACAAGGATGCAAAGGGGAGGAAATAACTCTATACATAATGTTCTCCACAGAGAAACTGTTAAATGGCTCAAGAGGTGCAGTCACATGGACAAAGCAGTGTTTGACCTTGCATTGTTTCCCCCCCCCCAAAAAAATGGATGCTACTTCCTGTTCAGATGGACTCAGAAGGACTGTAGTGGTTTTCATACAGCTTTATTTAAAGTTAACAATGTGAACTATTAAACAGTGAACAGCTAACAGAATCTTGGTTTTGACTTCCTTAAGTTTTGGTTTCAGCTGCTTTTTCTGGGTTTTTAACTCTGCTCATTAACTTTAATTTCTTAAGACATATTGTTACACTTCCTGTCAGCAATTTTCATGAAAATGGTGACCCATATGCACGTGGCATCTTAGCTGAAAGGCACTGTCTACCCTCAGTCAGCCCACAAACTGGTAAAACGTGGTGGATCATGTGGCCAATCATGGAAAAGAATATGATAAAAGCATATTTAGGAATAATTCAGTAATAAGTGTATGACTTCCTCACTGTGTGTTTAATGTGCTTCTGCAGCTGAATGGGTACTGTGGCTATCACAATTCATAAATAAACTACAGTATTTGTATAATATTTGGCAATAGAACAAACTAAACAGAGCTGAAAACTTCAGTTACTTCTTCCTACTGAGAAAAGAGGGTGAGGTAGTTAATTACTGCAAGAAGCACAGGCTACGCTCTTGAAATATACATCTTTCTTTTCCAATGACCATATATGCTAATGTTAAGCTGAATTTCTTTTCCGTTAGATGTGTTCAGGCCTATGCCAGCCAGAAGATTTCCAGCCCAGGGACCCAACCCAAGATTATATATTTCCTCCTGAACTTATGGTAGGAAATACCCCCATTTGTCTATTCTTGTTGAGAAGTATTTTGAATAGGCGTATAGGCTCTGAAAGAGAAATGGCAGCATGTGTCAGCAGGGATTTTGTGGGTGAAATTACAAGTCATCACATCAAATACTGTCTCCTTAAACACAATTTCCAGTTAACACAAAGACATGTGAGGGGCATTGGGGGGAGTTCAGTTGGCAGGATGGAGGGGAGTTTAACCCTCAGTACCTAGTTCTCCACTGCAAATATCCCTCCTTCCAATCTTAACACATGGCTGAGGAAGAAAAGCATATTAATTGTTGGGGAGGTGCATTTTGAATGCAGAACTGATGGGCAGGAAAAGGGGTTAAACATCCTCACCTAAATTTCCACCTTGTGGTCTTGCTTTCCCATCACTTTCCCACCTTACCCTTTCAACCCTTCTCCTAGTGTATAGGAAGGCAGAAGTTCGGCAACCAAGTTGTCTGACTTCATGCTCTTTTCCTTCTCCGATCCATCCCCATCATCACAGGTCAATTCAGTCTTTAAACTTATTCCTAATTTTAATCCCACTACTCTTTAATCTTTACCTAAAACCTTTGGCCAAGATCATCGACTGGATTGTCACCAACATACGGATTACATCACTATGTATCACTACCTAAGCTCAAGAAACAGCCATGAAGACCCAGTACCTTGAGGCTGCAGTCAATTAGTCAAGTCAGGTGACCAAACTGAAGCTTAATGCAGGCAAGGCAATGGTGACACTGGTCAGGAAGGCAGAACGGTTAGCTGGAGTCGACACACCATCCTTAAATTGGGTTGAACTTATTCTGGAAGATCAAGTCAGGAGCCAGGGGTTGGTCTTGGACCTAGCTATCAATGGATAATTCTGTTCTTTTAGTTACATCTAGTTAAATAAATTATCCCCTTAAATAGATTCTGCTGAACTAGCCATGTTGATCCATGCTACCTGTCTGCCTGCCTGCCTGCCTGCCTGCCTGCCTGCCTGTCTGTCTGTCTGTCTGTGATGGAATAGTACTGTGAAACTAGCAAAATCACACATGACTGTGAAAGGCATCTTTGCCTTTGGATCTCCTGGACGGAGGACAGGAAACTATGCAGAGGTGCTAGGATGAAACTTCAAAGGCCTAAGTTACCTCGTGGCCTGAACAGAGTTTTCCTGAGAAGGGGAAAACAAAGGTTTTAGAATTCCATCTTGAGACGTGGTCAGGGAAGCATCTCTGGGCCATGGGTTCCCGGAATGGGGACAAAGAACCAAAAGGAATGTAACCAGTTGAGCAATCTCTTACTGCATTTGTTTTATTTCTTTTATTTCTGTTTTTCAATAAAAATCGTTGAGACCTCAGCTGATTGGAGTTATTGGAGAAAAGAACCCAGGTTTTACTGAAACAAGCGTGGCTCTCCCAGGCTTGCTTTCATGATACTTTCTTTCTTTCTTTCTTTCTTTCTTTCTTTCTTTCTTTCTTTCTTTCTTTCTTTCTTTCTTTCTTTCTTTCTTTCTTTCTTTCTTTCTTTCTTTCTTTCTTTCTTTCTTTCTTTCTTTCTTTCTTTCTTTCTTTCTTTCTTTCTCATACAGCTATAGCCTTGAGTAGAAAATAAAGGATAAAATAATGCTTCACTTAATATTGTTCTTCAAATTTTGCCATGAACAGAGTGACAGAATCTTTTATATCCAATAATCACCACCTCACCTGCACCCTCACCTGTCCAGGTGCCTCGTTGGTCATTTCCATATTTTTAAAATCAAGGAGTAATTAAATCGGCCCTCAGCTCATTAAATACAGGACTCTCCATGTTCATATGTTCAACCTTGACATGTGAGCATCTGCATGTTCTATTTCAGTATGACACTTTTTTATATCTGCCCTCCAAGAACTTTGCAGGACATGATTTGTCTATAACCAGAACTTTAAAATATGCATAAGTAACTTTACAATTACTATGCAATAAAATAAGGATCAGTTATTAAAGGGTGCAAGAGGAAGGGTGGCATGGTAAAGCACAATCTTGTCAGACCCCCGGAAGCTACACAGGATCAGTGTTTGGATGAGAGAACCCCAAGGCAGACTCAGCAGAGCAACGCAATAGTACACCACCCCAGCTCCTCACTTGCCTTGAAAGCCCCTGCAACTTGTTAGCACGTAGGCCCCTTCCGCACATGCAGAATAATGCACTTTCAATCCACTTTCAATGCACATTGCAGCTGGATTTTACTGTGCGAAGTAGCATAATCCACTAGCAGACGATTGTGAAAGTGGATTGAAAGTGCAGAAGAGGTTTTAGGATTAAAGGGAGCTTGTTTCTGCTTTAAAAACTACTAATGTGGTATTCACATAATTCCTAAGTATTGTTTGAATTAATTCATAATTCCTGTATTGTTTGTTTCTCCCTGCAGAGAATAGCTGAAGAGAGCAAACGAAGAACTCTGGTTTTCAATGGAGAAAGGAGTACCTGGATTTCTCCTGTAGCACTCCAGGAACTTCTGGGCCTGAAAGCCAAGTACCCAAATGCCCCTCTTGTTGTAGGGAACACTAGCATAGGTGTGTAAAGCAAGAAATGAGAGTGTGCATAATATGATGTAATGTCTCCAGTGAAACCCACAGGAAGTTGCAGATGAGAAGAAGTTTCCAGATGAGCACCAATTATATATTTTGACCATGTATAGAGAGTTGGGGTTGGATTCTATAACTTCCTTCTACAAAACTGGATCATATCACCTTTCACCAAGTTTCCCTCCAACAGAGTTTTTACCACAGAGGAAAGCTTTCTCCATCATTTTTCTCCATTTCTTATTGGAGGAAGTATTTCGCTGTTGAAGAAAGCCTAAATGGAAGGGAGTCATTAGATCCAGCCCTACATCAGTAATGTCACAGTAATGAAACAAACCTGAAGTAGCCATTGCCAATGCTCTGCAATTTCCATTGATCATACAAAATACTTTTGGTTAACTTCAGGGATGTGACACATTAAGGCCATGCCTACACAGAAAGCACAATGGGTTGGTAGAGTGATACGCCTGTAGAATAGCCTGTGTGGAATATCATTTTGTATACTTCCACATCCAGGGGCAATCTTAGCTACTAGGCATGTGAGGCAACTTTCCCGGGCCCCAGGCTGGAGGAAAAATAACAGGAAGTGCAGGTTTCCGCCACTTCTTGGACCCATCATTTATGGACTAAGTAGCTGGCTCAGGAAAGGGTGCATTTGCCTATCTCCTCTGAGGCTCAGGGAGCCATGTCAGCAGTAGCCATGTGAGCACACTTCATCTGAGGCTCCTGCAACCAGCTCTGAAGCAGCTATATACCTGTCCCATCTGGAGCTCAGGTAGTCTTCTCAGGGAGAAACATGAGAGTAGTGGTGGAGGGGGCCATGCACATGCACACACACACACTACACAGTTTGAGGGCCACCCCCTTGCTTATGCCTCAGGTAGCTCTGGTGGGGAAAGCAAGGGTGGCAGTGATTCTGGGGGCGCATCCTGGCCTTGCCCAGAGACCCATAATTTTTAAGGCTGTTCCACCCCACCTCTCCCCACCTTAGGAGAGCCAGCATGGTGTAGTGCTTAAGAGCAGGTGGACTCTAATCTGGAGAACCAGGTTTGATTGCCCATTTCTCCATATGAGAAGTGGCTTATCTGGTGAACTAGATTTGTTTCCCCACTCCTACATTCCTTGGACTAGTCACAGTTCATTCAGAACTCTCTAAGTCTCGCCTACCTCACAAGCTGTCCATTGTGGGGAGAGGAATGGAAGGAGTTTGTAAACCCTTTTGAGTTTTCATATAGGAGAGAAAGTAGGGATAATAAATTCTTTTTTTTTAATGCACCTTTACATTGTCTAAATTATGTGTTTGTGTTTGGTTGGTTTTAAAATGTGATTTTATTATGTACGTTTTAATCTGTTCGACTCATTCTGCAAGGGCAGAAATGTAGGATATAAGTTCTGTAAAATTTAAAAAATGTCCTTGGAATGGAACTGGATGTGACCGAGCTTGATCTATGTCCAATAGTGTGATCCTATGCAGAACTGCTTCCTTTAAAATCAGTTGGAGTGACTGCATAGGACTGCACTGTAGTGGTGGTCTTGCCACACAGTGACAAGGGGGATATAAGCTGTTCAGTAGCAAAACAGCAATTAGAAGAATCGTCCATCTCTTTCCATCCACCTGCTGCTTTTTCAATTGAAATCATTCCCTCCCCAATTCTGGGCCTTTCATCTGCCTGTGCAACCCATATTTGAAGGCACTGCTTGGCTGCCCTTTTATTTAATTTCACTCTAATCTTTCTGGCATCTTATTTCATCCGTTTTAGGAGTTGATGTGAAAAAATTGGGAGTTTGTTACCCAGTTATCCTTCATCCTGCCAGGGTTCCAGATCTGCATGTTGTCTGCAAGACAGGCAACGGTAAGTGTTTTATGTATATAAGAATCCACTGGGGACAAATACTGGGATTGGGGTTTCTGTCGATCCATAAATATAATTGAAGAACTAATTAAAATGATATTGCCACCCAATATGCATGAACAGACAAGCATTAATACTCATGCATTCCAAAATCCCTGCTGCAGCTAAAGATGTGTGTGTGTTAAGAGCTGTCAAGTTGCAGGTGACTTACAGCAACCAAGTAGGTTGTTTAAGGCAAGAGACTAACGGAGGTGGTTTGCCTTTAACTTCCTCGGCATAACAGCCCTGGTATTTCTTGGTGGTCTCCCATGTAAGTACTAACTAGAGCCAATTCCGCTTAGCTCCTGAGATCTGACAATATCAGGCGAGCCTGGACCATCCAGGTCGGCGTGGAGCTAAAATGAGCGGTTATTAAGTCCAGTTGGCAGCAATGGAATGTTAGTTATGAGATGGGCATATAGGTATTGTTTTCTCAATTTTGTTTATTTTCATTTAAGAGGTGATTTTATTTATTACTCAGATTAGACAGACAGATACAGCTGGCTAGATTTAACATCATGCCATCTCCGCTACATAGAGGAAGACTTAGTCTTCCAAGCGATAAGAGGTTCTGTACCTGTAGCATAGGACAGCTGGATTCCATCCCACACATCCTCCTGAACTGCGTATTATACCAAGAACTCCGATCCAGCCTGCTATCCCAAGCTATAGACCCTATGATTGATTATACTGAATCAGACAAAGTAGTTATGCTTTTAAATTGTCAGGATTTTCATTGTTGCCTTATAGTGGCAAAGTTTTTATCAGAAGTTTGTAAACTGAATGTATGACAAACGCGAAGTTTTTTACTATTCACTTTTTAACTGAACTGTATTTTATATTATCATGTATATGCCAATAAAGGCTTATTGAAATTGATTGATTGATTGAAATTGACAGACAGATAGAAACATGCATGGTTAGATTGCAACTGTCCTACCTCTGTGATGAATACCAATTCTTGCTGATTGTGGTTATTAACAATGTAATGCCTACTGAATATTATTTGGTTCCAGGGCTAGTGATAGGTGCAGCAACCCACTTGGCCCAGCTAAGGGACATCCTGCTAAATGTTGTCCCAAAACTCCCAGTGGAGAAGACAAAGATTTTCTGTACCCTGTTGAAGCAGCTGCGGACCCTTGCAGGAGAACAGATCAGGCATTTGGCTGTAAGTCTTCCTGACTACTCCCTTTGGTGGAGTATGGATGGTTTCACATCCCTTTCTGTCCAGACAGCAGTGATGAAAAGCAGACAGTCTTTTGGAGATGGTCTGTTTCAAATGTCATTCATCAATTCAGAGGTGCCTTCCTCTAATCCAGGGTCATCCTGAGTCATTCAATACCCTTGAATTTATCAACTTCACAAGTCTATTCTCTGCTTCCCAATCTATGTGCTACTTAGCTTTGGAGAACACTGTAATAGGATTCTCCCAGAAAACATTTTCTCATCCTATAAACATTCCTGATGGCACTAGTACACACTTGATCTTAACCATAAGGCCGAGAAGCGATTGATGGCACTGGTAAGCATCTGTCATGAGCCACAGTGAAAAGATCTGAAGGGAAGAAAGGAGACCTAGTTATCTCTGAAGACCTCATTCTAGTTGTCCCTACTGTCTGATGTGCCTTCCCCCAGCTCCTTCAACCTATAGAGGAGAGGCAAATGTCCCATGATGTCTGCTCTAAGCAGAAGATCTGAAGAGAGTGGAAAAGCCATTCATATGTCCATATACCCAAACCACTGATTCACAAACACACCAATCAGACCAAATCAAGAAGTCCCAATATAGTGGGTTAGATCCCAACTATGTTTTCCCATGGCAGAATGAAATTTTCCTGCTTCCTGCCTTCCACTGCAACTCACTGATCTCCATTAAACAGATAGGAGACCTTTGAGAAACGTCATAAGACATATCTCTAGAGGATGGAGCAATCAATGGAAAGTGCCAGTTTAGTGTGGATCCAACCCAGTAGTTGGGGACCGCTGTCAAGTTCATGAAAGGACATGCCAGGTTTTATTGGAACACTCAGGAGCCACACTGTAAAATTCAGAGAACCATTCTAGTCAAAGCCAAATATGTTGGTTTCAGATCCTTATTTAATTCTTAATCCTTTTTAAGGAGGAAAGCCATACAAGAGAGTGATTTTATCAGAAAAACGGCAAAAAAACAACAACAGTCTGTCAACTTTCCACCCCATACCCTGCTTTTTTATTCTCAGTTTCGGCTTTCTAAGGCTGTTTTCATTTAACATCAGGTGAAAGAACTATGTGATTCGATGTCACATCTCTGTTCCTGAGGATGTACTTTAACTTTCCTTCAGCTATAGTTGAACTTTCCTTCAGCCATGTCTCAGATATGCACTCTGCTGGAACTATAGCACCAATACTTGTGAAGAGAATCTGCAAAGGAACTCTGGAAGAAATTAGTAAAGAAGCTACTAAGCAAATACATTCAATTTCTTCTGCCGGCACCACTGCCAACCTAGAGGCATGCTCCATTTGAAACAACACTAAAGGGTTAGAACACAGTTGTCAAACTTGCGGCCCTCCAGATATTATGTTATGGACTACAGTTCCCATCATCCCATGCCAGCATCACGCTGGCAGGGGATGATGGGAACTGTAGGCCATAACATCTGGGGGGCCGCGAGTTTCACACCTGTGGGTTAGAAGGACTGGTTTCTAGATATGTAGAAATATGGAGTGAGGTGGTGTGGACAAATGTGTTCCCTGAAAAAAGGTGACGCTGGATCCTGACAGTATTGACATTTTATTGAAGATGCTTCTGTATAATTTTTTAAGGACAGATTGCATTGACAGAGTGAGAGAGATGGCAGTAACAATGACATCATTGTTTTTCAGTCTTTAGGAGGACACATTGTAAGTAGAGGAGCAACCTGGGATCTGAACCCTGTTCTAGCAGCTGGGAAAGCTATTCTCAACCTGGCATCAACAGGTAAAAGGCCTTACAATTTGTTAATAAATATTGATTGGGGGCCAAACAGTGGTCAGGATCTATATAATAACCAGGGGTGAGTCTCATGTGTGCGTTAATACAACAGGGACATTGCAGCTGCAGCACAGGATTCTGGGAGACGAGAAGAACATTCAGGTTTTCAGAAAAGCATGAATGTTTTACCAAAAACCTGAAGGCTTAATTCCTCCCCACACACATACACACACAGGGATGAAGCGAGAGGAAACTGCATCCGGGGCACACGTGCGCCCTGAGCCCCTGCCATGCCCCTGTCCACCCCTGCCCCGGAACGACCCCGCCATGCCCCCGGAACACCCTCGTCACGCCTCCACAGGGGCATTCGTCGGTTGCGTCGCGCGCACCCCTGCCCCCTTGGAGCTATGCTAATGCCCCCCCCACACACACACACAAAAATCAGGAATTATGTCTGTACAGGGAGAAAAGGGCTCATCTAACATGGTGTCAGATGTTGTCTGGCTGTCAGGTTTTGAGAAGGAAGAATATTCAAGTCAGTTCCTCCACCCAAAATCTGGCAATGTCAGGGGTAACAGCTGTTAAAGATGATCTGCTGCAGACTGGTGATGATCGTGTAAATCTCTGGCTCAGCCAGCATGATATCATTTTTAAGTACAGAAACTTCAGATTCAAGGCAGTTAAGAGCGTTGGACTCTAATCTGGAGAAACTGGGTTTGTTTCCCCACTCCTCCACATGAAGCCCGCTGGGTGACCTTGGGCTAGTCACAGTTCTTCGGAACTCTCTCAGTCCTACCTACCTCACAAGGTGTCTATTTGGGGAGAAGAAGGGAAAGGAGCTTATAAGCCCCTTTGAGTCTCCTTACAGAAGAGAAAGCGGGGATACAAATCCAAACTCTTCATCAGGACCAACAGCTTTGACCACTAGATGTTTGCATTCCCTCCCCGATCTCAGGACTCTTTCATGTTCCATTTCAAGACAACTGTACATGCGGACAGGGACAGGGATGCCTGTTGATAAGTGGCTCATATATGCTAAGTAGCATCTGTGTAAAAAGAAAATGGTAATGTAAATTGAAAGGTGATCCATCTGAAAAAGAGATAATAGAAGGGGAATAACCCTCTAGGCCAGTGGTGGCGAACCTTTGGCACTCCAGATGTTAAGAACTACAATTCCCATCAGCCCCTGCCAGCAAGGCCAATTGCCATGCTGGCAGGTGCTGATGGGAATTGTAGTCCATAACATCTGGAGTGCCAAAGGTTCGCCACCATGGCTCTAGGCCCTGTGACTATTAAAATTATGAGCCAGTGGGGACTATAGTATGCTTGAGATGGGGAGTGAGAGAAGAAACACATACCTAGCTGATGTTTTCTGTTCTTAGTAGGATGATGTTATGTTGTACAAAGTCTACGATATATAACATCACCCAGATGGTTCAGTAGTTAGGATAAATGGTAAAAGAAAGTCATTTCACGGGGGGTAGGGGCAGGGTTATCCAAGATGAAAGACTGCCCCTTTTTAAGAAGCAGGCAAATCTAATCCTGCAAAGCTCTGAACACACTATGTTAATTCCAGTGGGAATATAGGTAATTTACAGTGTAATCCTAACAAGAAGTACACCTGTCTAAGGAAAGTGAATTTGATAGACTTAGAAGAATATGTGTTTAGTATTTACACTAATCAGTTTATTAACCTAGAATGATTTGGATAGTTAATTTCCAAAACTTCATGTTTGTACATACAGCATGAAGTGATCTTTGAATAACGCTGGCAGGATAAGGCTAGAGCTCAAATTGGTACAGGTGTGTATATTTTGATGTCTTTTTTATTTTCATGACTGGTTTAAATTGTGTATCAGCAAAGAGCTAAGCCTACTTATTTCTTTGACAGATGGAAGACGGCAGATTCCCCTGAATGGTGAATTCCTTGCACGATTGCCAGACGCTGACCTTTTACCAGAAGAGGTCATAGTCTCTGTTTTTATTCCATTTTCAAAGAAAGTGAGTACGTGTTATTTTATTTATTTATTTTTGTTCCACCTGTCTCCACAAGGTACTTGCAACATTATGGTACATTTTATCTAGCAAGATTTCTTATATCAAAATGCCAACATAAAATCAGGTTCTGCAGAAATTAAACATCAGAGAGTTAGATAATTCAATATTCATCCAATTAAGAAATCCATGTGCCATTACCTGACAATAGCTTGTAACAGAGTTCAAGATAAAATAACACAGGTATTTCAGCCCATGATGGACACAGCTATTTCCTCTGCTGTGTCATCTCTCTCTCTCTCTCTCTCTCTCTCTCTCTCTCTCTCTCTCCTGTCAAGTCACAGCTGGCATATGGCAACCCTATAGGGTTTTTAAAGCAACAGACATTCAGCGGTGGTTTGCCATTGTCTGCCTCCACCTCACAACCCTGGTATCCCTTCGAGGTCTCCTATCCAAATACTTGCCAGGGACAGGGCTGGGAATGTGTGACTGGTCAAAAAGGCCACCCTGCAAGTTTCCTTGGCATGATTGGGGATTTGAACCTGGGTTTCCCAGGTCCTAGTCTAACAACCATTACACCACACTAGCTCTCATTGGCCCTTTCCGCACAACATAAAGAAAATGTCTTCAGGCTGGAATAGAAAACACTTCCTGCAGGAGTTCTGCACAGTTTTAAGGCCAAAAGTCTTGGAAATGTTTTATTTCAGGCCAAAATTTATTTGTGTACTCAGACAGGGAAGAAAGCAGTGTACTCCAAGGGAGAGCACACCAGCTCCATATGACTGCCAAAGACAATAATCTTGAACTGCTGCATTACTTACTACCTTCCTACGTGGAAGTGTTGTTCAGATGAGCATTTTCCCCTGTATGAAATGGTCCTTATAAGACTAGCTGAATGAAAGCAAGTATCAGTATAAGGTAAAATGACCAGATTTCTCCTTGTCTTGCCAGGATGAATTTGTGTCCGCCTTCCGACAGGCTGAGCGGAGGAAGAATGCAATGTCAGTGATCAATTCTGCAATGCAAGTCCGATTCCAGCCGGGCACTGATGTCATTGAGGAGCTGACTATTTTATATGGAGGCATTGGCTGTACCACAGTGAGTGCCCCGGTCACCTCTCAGAAGCTACAAGGAAGGTATGACAGTCTGTTGGGAATCCTGTCAGAACAGCTTTTCTTGCTAATGGGGAAGATGACTAATTCCAATGTGCAAGGTGGATTTTTCATATTTCTAGTTTGCCGTCAGGCACTAATAAGAGATCCCTGATTTTTGTTTTTGTTTTGAGTAGGGAATGCCGTTCATTAAATTTTACAAAGCTGTTCAACAAATTTTTATCACATCACATTGGTGGGGGAGAGGATTTTTATTCTCCTGTGGTAAGAATATTTTGATTGTTAGTCAATTTGCTGGCATAATGTTTTAATGTAAATAATTTATGGATTCAAGAATCACAGGGCTGCCCAATTTATTAGAGATTATAATCCTGATTTATTAGGAATTAAGGTTGGAATCCTAAAAACACTTTTCAAGGCTTAACGCCATTACGTAACATGGGACATACTTCAGAGTAAACCTGCTTTCTCACTAGAAATGTCAAATTACCCAAATACATTAAATCATACTAAGGAAGGTACAATGGTTTTCTGGGAATCCTGTCAGAACAGAGCCAATTATGCGCAACACAAATAAGACATCCTGGAGACATCTTTTAAAAAGCTACCTCCTTAGTTTTTGTTCAGATAATGTATTGTCGAAGGCTTTCCCAGCCAGAATCACTGAGGTGATGTGTGGTTTCTGGGCTGTATGGCCGTGTTCTAGTACCATTTTCTCCTGATGTTTCACCTGAAGATGCCAGCCACAGATGCAGGTGAAGATACCTGCCACAGATGCAGGTGAAACGTCAGGAGAAAATGCTACTTTGTTCAGACAGCTTAGATTTTAAAAAGCATCAGCGGAGAAAGAGCCCCCCCCCCCCCCCCCCGGCCGCCATTTCCTCCCACTCGAGTTTAAAGCTCTCGTGCCCAACATTTTGTGGTGCTGCAGGGATTCTCCACGCCTGCAGCTTTTTAAAAAGGTTTTGCTGGGATGTTTGTTCTGCAGGCTCTGCCGCTAGGTGCCTTCTAAGCCCCAAAAGTACATGGTTGTATTCAAGTCGTTCTGCCAATTCCGGCAATATCTAGTTTGCCCTTTTAATTATTTTTTGAAGGGTTGTCTTCAAAGACGTTCAGACATGGTTTCAGAATCCATGCTGATTTTCATATCGTGACTTCATATCTTCTCAGTCAAAAATAAAAAGGGGAAACTATTGCCAGAATTGGCAGGATAAGCTGATTACAACCATGTACTTTTTGGGCTGAAAAGGTGCCCAGCAGTGGAGTCTGTGGAGCAAACATCCTGGGGAAACCTTCAGCAAAAAGCTGCAACATTTTGAGGGTGGAGCCTGAGAAGGGTGGAGTTTGTGGAGAGATTTCAATGGGGTATAATGTTGCAGAGTTCACTTTCCAAAGCAGCCATTTTCTCCATGTGAACTGACTTCCATCATCCAGAGATCAGTTGTAATCTCAGGAGATCTCCAGATACCACCTGCAGGTTGGCAACCTTAACAGGGTATCTATCATGCATTATTTTTGTCAGAGCTGCAACCCTGTTAGAGAGGGTTTTTCTCCCTGCACCTCTGATCTGATCAAATGTGGGACCCCTGTAACTGCATTAAACTAAAAATCAAAGTGCTGGGAGATACAGTGTCTTTTGGCCCTTAAGTCTATGCATTAAAATTTTATCTAGCTCAACAATCAGTAAAGAAGCAAGTGTACTTATGTATCATATCTCCCTCAGAAAATGGAATGAGCAGATGTTGGATGAAGCTTATAGGCTCATTCTTGAAGAAATTCAACTCTCACCTTCAGCACTGGGTGGAAAAGTGGAATACAGACGAACGCTGCTTGTCAGCTTCTTTTTCAGATTCTATTTGGAAGTGCTGCAGGCTTTAAAGTACATGGTAAGAAGGAATCACCTTGCGTGCCTGTATGATTGTATATCTAATAGCATATTTTACAGATTTCACAGAGTACCCACTCAGTGTTTATAAAACGTCACGATAAGCCCACTATGGGCAAGCCCTAGTCTAGTGCTCTATCTGTGCCACCAGATGGGTTTGCCGCTTCCCTAGCAAAGGCAGGACTGGCAGCTGTTCAGGCCCAGCTCACACAAGATGTTTACTTCTAGTATCATTCTAGAATCTTCTAATACCTGGCCATTCCAGGGTGCTGGGGCAAACCATTGTTCACTTTCAGTTGTAGTTTGGTCTGTGTATATTAACAAGAAATACTGTTTGTCAGGTAACCAGTGTGTTGTAGTGGTTCAGAAGAGTGGACTCTAATCTGGACAGCTGGACCACTCCTCTACATGAAGCCAGCGGAGTGACCTTGGGCCAGTCACAGTTATTCAGAATTCTCTCAGTCCACATGGAGGCAGGCAATGGCAAGCCACCTTTGTTAGTCTCATGCCTTGTAAACCCTGTGGAGACACCTTAAGTCAGCTGTGATTTGATGGCACTTTCTAACATCTCTGTCACATTTTTTATTTCTGCTGTGGTTAAATGTATAAGAGTAAACCATCCTTGCTTTTTTCTGATTAATTGATATCTCTATTGTAGTATACACAAATGACCCCATATGTAGATGAGGAAGTGTGACTTTCCCCACTATAAATTCCATTGCCCTTCCTTTTCCTCCCCTCTTATAAATCACCATTCCCTCTTAACAACTTATGCATCTTTGTACCTAGGTGTTCTACCTAGTTGTTTCTATATTGATGTGCAGAAACTGCCCTGTATAAAGCAGATCTTTCTTCCAGTGGAAAGAATCCAGGAACTTAAACTGGCCTTCATACACCCTAATTCATGGGAGCAGCAGTGGCGTAGGAGGTTAAGAGCTCGTGTATCTAATCTGGAGGAACCGGGTTTGATTCTCCGCTCTGCTGCCTGAGCTGTGGAGGCTTATCTGGGGAATTCAGACTAGCCTGTGCACTCCCACACACGCCAGCTGGGTGACCTTGGGTTAGTCACAGCTTCTCGGAGCTCTCTCAGTCCCACCCACCTCACAGGGTGTTTGTTGTAAGGGGGGAAGGGAAAGGAGATTGTAAGCCCCTTTGAGTCTCCAACAGGAGAGAAAGGGGGGATATAAATCCAAACTCTTCTTCTTCTTCTTTCCACACATGCAGAATAATGCACTTTTGCAAGTGGATTTTGCTATTTTGCATAGTAAAATCCAGCTGCAAAGTGGATTGAAAGTGCGTTATTCTGCATGTGCAGAAGAAGTCTATTAGGGTAACCTAAATAGAGTTTCTGCTGCATAAACAGAGACATTTTCACCACATGGATATTTTGTGGCTTTCTAACAACGGTTACTGACTTTAACTATAAGCAACTGATGAACTTTTTTTGAAATAGCATGTTTTCTGTAAGGGTCAGCTGTGACAACAACAGTGTGATATATTTAATGCTTTGTAAATTGTCTTTCTTCCTACAGTACCCGTCCAGGTTACCTGACTTGTCAAAAGAAGACTTGAGTGCCTTAGGCGAGTTCCTTGATCATCCCCCGCAGGGCATGCAAGAATATCAGGTCAGTGGAATTATTTTCAAAGAAATGCATCCCCAGGAAAGAACGGTGCTATCTTTCTTAATCAATAGCATTGTTAATTCTATCAGTTTCAATTGCTTCTGTCATCTTGTAGCATTACCAGGAGTAAATTAAGGTGTTAAAACCAGGGCTGCTGAGAACTACTGTGGGCCCTCAGAAAAAGATTCTACCTGGGGCCCCATGGCCAATTATGCACAAGGCATCTGTTGAGTGATGGGGGCAAATGTGTATCACCACAAGATTTCTTGTACGGACGTATTTCCTCAAGCCCCACTTTCACGTTCTGTTCTCCCTGTGGCAGGCGAGACCACTTCTATCTTTAATTTATTTTTGCTTTGCAGCCAGGGTGGACAGATTTGCCAGTGAGCACAGCTTTGTTTTAGACCTCTTCCCTCCACCCACAACCAGCCCACCTACTCCTTCCTGCTTCCCTAAATGCTTATATTGATACATCGATGTAGTAATAACACTGAGTTGGCTTTTGCAAAGGAACAGCACAAACAGGGTCTTTTTCTGGCTCCACCCCACCTCCCCTGTTCTGCTCTTGCCCTGTCCAAAGATCGGGAGGGCATTTTTAAAACTTTCTTTCAGATAAGCTTCTGTTTTAAAAACAAGCCTCTCTCTTGCAGCAGCAGCAACAGCAGCAAGAGAGAGAAAGAGTGTGTGTACAGGAAGGGGAAGAGAATATCAGTGAGATTTGTGCCTTTAAGGCTGTTGAGGGTAGAGTTAAGAGAAGCGCTAAAAGGAGAGGCTAGTTGAGACTTAGCAAGGACCTGCGGGGCAGGCACTGGGCTGCCTTCTTGCGTGTAAACAGAGAAATGTGAGGAGAGCCCTCTGCAAGCCAACTGCACAGAGAAGAGTCCCAAGGTAAGTGTTCTCTGTGTAATCAGCCCATATGACTCTGACACAAACCAAATATTATAACAAAACAAATCACTGTGATTGCTGTTACCATAATTGAGAGAACAGTTGCAAAGTAGCTCCAGGCTTTTCTGAACGAGACATCAGTTTGGATCCAATTGGCATCTGCACTGGCCATGGGGTGAAAACGGCTCTGCCCTCACAGATGATCTCCAGAGACACCTGGACTGAGGCAGGTCAGCGCTGCTGATACTTTTAGATCTTTCAGCAGCATTTTACTTTGTCAGTAATGATCCACCGCCTCCCCAGCATGGAGAAAGCACTCCTTTCTCCACAGCTGGGGACACAGGATTGCAATCAGGGAGAGAACCTCCTCACAACACTCATTGATTCATGGTACCTCACAAGGAGTGATTATCTTGCCGATATTGTTTAATATCTATATGCAACCCCTGACTGGGTCAATCTGGAGGTTTGGACTGGGTTGTCATCAGTATGCTGACGAAACCTAGTTGTATCTGCTGTAGGACGGCCATCCGGAAGCTGCAACAGAAGTTCTGGCCATATGCCTGGCAGCTGTGATGGAATGGAAGAAAAAGTTGCCTGAAGCTGAATACAGCGAAAATGGAAGCTGTGTTGTTGGATCGAGGGGGGGTTGATTGGAGAGTGCTAGCTGCCAGCCCCTGATGGCATGTAGATGACAGCTGCATCAACTGTAAAAAATTTGGATGTGCTTCTGGATGCCTCCTTGACAACGGAAGCACAGGTAGCACAAACCATTTGAATGGTATTTTTCTATCAGCACCAGGTGAAGCAGCTGGCGTCCTATCTCTCCCAGATCAATCTAGCCACTGTGATCCATGTGACAGTCAACTCCAGGCTAGACTACTGCAATTTGATGTACACAGGGCTACCCAAGGCCTGCTCCAGAACCTCCAACTCATCCAGAATGCAGGAGCGAGGGTCCTTACAGGATCCTCATAGCAGATGCATTTTCAACCTGTGCTCCAACAGTTCCAGTGGCTTCAAGTGGAGCACTGAATCAGTTTCAAGGTTCTTGTACTAACATACAAAGCCCTAAATGGTCTGGGACTGGTGTATTTATTGGACATTATCTGTTCACCTCAAAGAAATAGAGAATGGGCCACGTGAGCAGGACTGGCATACATACTAGGGATGGCAGGTTCCCCATGGCCACCGGCAGGGAATGGGAAGTAGGGTTGCTAGAACCGGGCTGGGAAACTAGTGGAGATTTGGAGATGGAGCTTGGGGAGGACAGGGCCCTCAATGGGTATCATGTCAAAGAGTTCACACTCCCAAGCATCCGTTTTCTCCAGGGAAAGAGATCTCCATAATCTGAGGATCAGCTGTAATTTCAGGGGATCCCCCAGGTCCCACCAGGGGGCTAGTATTCCTAATGCATACAAATGTACACAGAGAGATTCCTGTTCATCTCAGATGTCCAGTGCACAATTGGGGGTTTGTGAGTCTTGAGCTTGCTCCTGGCCACACTACATGTAGAACGGGCTGGGGGGGGGGGGGTTCTTTGTCAATGACTCTGATTTCCATTATAGATGCCACATCTAATCTCTCTGTCGATCTGATGTGTCCAACTTTTCTTTGATTTCAGATATATAATTACATAATTTGAGAGTTGCTAACAATACCTCCTAAGCAGAGGGACACCCTTCTAAGTCCATTGATTTCAATGTAACTCTGCTTAGCAAAGCACTACAAAACAATTCCAGGGCAACCCTGTACTGAGCTTCTCTAGTCAAGGCCTACTTTCACCTGCAGCCAAGAGTATTCAGTAAATACTGCTATGTAATACTCCACAATATGAACTATATATAGCAAACAACTCCTTATTCTGTGACAGGAAGTCGACCCTCAGCAGCCTCCCCAGGACCCTGTGGGGCGTCCCATCATGCATGAGTCTGGGATTAAGCATGCCACTGGTGAGGCTGTCTACACCGATGACATTGGTCCAATAGACGGACAGCTCTACATGGCTGTGGTAACCAGCACACGAGCCCACGCGAAGATTTTGTGAGTGACAAAATTAAGAGCTTGAGTGAGAAAACTGTGACCAAATGGAACCACAGGTCATGTTGTACCTATATTTGTTTGCTTTAGGAGGGGACTAGGACATCAACGGAGTGGTCCAAACAGGAAGTCCCATTGCCCAGGTTTTTTGCATGTAGATAACAGGAAGATGTGGAGTTGTTTTCTGTTTCTGATCTGTGGATCCAACCTCCACAAGGTTTTCATTCTCAACCCACACTGATCGTCTGTCTTTCTGTACTGCATTCAGGGCACATCTTGAGATTTTCTCTTATTACAAGCATTTGATGAGAAGTTGCAACAGTTTTTTTTAACACGGGCACCATTTCGAACTTCAAGAATATGTGTGGTGTCTGAGTTCAGTCAAGCGATACCATATGCCGTATATTAGGAAAAGTATATATTTATTTTGCTTTGATTGTTTTTGTTTGAATCATAGACCCTTGGTGTACTTACGGTTTGCAGAATGGCTCTGTGCTATGCAGTGCAGTCTCCCTGTTTTTCCTCATTTATACATGAGGTGGTCCCTTCTTCTTTCAAGCCTAGCTGCTTCTGGGTCAGGAAATTGTTTGCCATCTCTCTTTTTAAAAGACCATTGTAATGATCTATTACAGGTGTGACAGATCAAAAGTATCAAAATAAAAAAGAAGCCCCACTGATCCCCCGGAAATGCCAGCAGAAGTGCTTCTGCGTGGGCAGAGAAAGGCAGGGAGGAGTGGAAAAGCCAAATGGAGCAAAACTCACATTGGTGTGTTTTAATTTCCCCGCACAGAATAGGAAAATGTTGCACTTTGCTCGCTCTCAGAAACTGTGGGTTTCTCTGGTCTGCATTGGAATGAGTTATGAAGAGGGGAAAATACATGCACAGTTGAGAATGTGACCTGAAAGTAATGCATGTTTGACCTGAAGAGACCAAACGTGCACAAAAGAACATATTCAAGGGTTCAGTTCACCATTACTCCCAGTTATCTGAATTAGGACCTTTCTATTCCTTTTCAGATCCACTGATTTCTCTGAGGCTTTAGCATCGCCGGGAGTGGTTGCTATGGTATCAGCTGCTGATATTCCAGGGCGAAATGGTGATGAATATGAGAAGGTGTTTGCTGAAGATGAGGTACTTGACTTTTCCCCTTCCAAATCTCCTTTTTCCCTACAGCAGGTCTTAATTTACAGATGTCCTGCTAATGCGAACACAGTAAGGCTAACAGAACAAAGTTGCTGTGGAGGAAAGGGAAAATAACCACTAGCTGTAATTTTTCTATTCAATATCGGGGAGAAAATTGCAACAAACAACGAGGTCCTCATAGTCTTCTAGAGGCCTAGGGCATGAGTTCCCCCTTTCCCCCTTTCTAAATCCCGTGTGGAAGAGTCTATATATAAGAACTAGAAGACTGGGGATTCTGTGTGTGGAGCCACGCCTCCTCATAATCACATCAGTCATATTCTGCAAGCATCACAGATGCCACTTGCAAACCTTTGTCTGGATTTGAGACCCCCTGTCTATGACAGACACGAGGAGTTTGCAACTTTCCCTATAACTGC
Organism: Sphaerodactylus townsendi; assembly: GCF_021028975.2. Classification (NCBI taxonomy): domain Eukaryota; kingdom Metazoa; phylum Chordata; class Lepidosauria; order Squamata; family Sphaerodactylidae; genus Sphaerodactylus; species Sphaerodactylus townsendi. The sequence goes on along the minus strand of NC_059426.1, from coordinate 20,874,019 downwards.
TACCCTGATGGGTATGCTGTGAAGAGTTCCTAACCTTGGCCCCTTCTGCACATGCAGAATAATGCACTTTCACTTCACTTCCACAACTGTTTGCAAGTGGATTTTGCTATTCCACACAGTAAAACCCGGCTGCAAAGTGCATTGAAAGTGGATTGAAAGTGCATTATTCTGCCTGTGCGGAAGGGGCCTTAGTTGAGGTTTCCAGGATTTTGAAAAATCATCATACAACAGCATTTTTTTTGGTATGTGTGATTACCTTAGAAGACTGTGTTTAATCGGGGAACTTTCCTACATTATCTACTGAGGAACAATTATTCACGGCAGAAAATTCTAAGAAGTGTTGTATAATGCACAGTCAGTCCAGTGAATTACTGATTAGGCCTGAGGAGTAATATCATTATCTCAAACAAAGTGCAGTCTGGAGTATTCTTAATACTTTCCTGTAGCAGCACTTTGAAGGGGAAGATCATCTGCATTAGGCAAATTGCCTACCCGGAAAGCAAGGTGTTAGATGTCTGTTTTCATATATATGCAAAAATATGGTCATTCAGCAGAGTGCTCAAAGGCTATTGTGCAAAGACCAGAGCCTTTGATCTATTCAAAGTAATATACTAGATGTATTATAGGAACTCTATTTCTGGATAGGATAAAGTAAATATAGTTTCCTAATCTAGTCTAACTAGGATGGGGGTAGATACAAGTCCTGAATCCTGTCCTCCTGTTGCAAGATGGAGAAGTTGCGTGGAGAGAAGGGGCCAAAGGCAGGAGGAAGGAAGTTTTCCCAAAATTGGCCATCTACACATCAGAGGGATAGTGTCAGAACAGTAGAGAAAAGGTGCCCAGTGTCTTGACCCCTCTATCTCTCTCACTCTCTGTTCAAATTCCCTTTGGAAGTCTGAGGTTAAGAGACAGTGCAAGTCCTTCACTTCCAACACAAGGGATCTTAGAGTTGCTCAGAACAAAGTCTGAAAAGTGAAACAAAGTTTATCAGAGTGTACTGTTGCCGTAGTTGTGTTGAAGAAGTTCAGCTTACCTTCTGTTTCTTGGTTGTAACATGCAGGTAATATACATTGGTCATATTATTTGTGGTGTGATCGCAGAAACCTATGAGCTTGCCAAGGAAGCCACCAAAAAAGTGAAGATGGAGTACAAAGAGATGGAACTGATTCTGACAATTCAGGTAAACCCACCTTTGTCTTGTGGAACGGCATAGCCTTCACTTAACTTTTGGAATAGATGACCTCCCATCTAGTAGGGGGACTTGCAGCAGAATCTCTCTAAACATTTGCAACGTGTCACAGTCAAGAAGGAACCTGGATATGTTGCTTCAGTTCAAAGAACTGAGGAAGAAGAAAGGGCCATAACGCAATTTCTCTGATGTGATAGAAGTAAAGTGAAGTAAGGAAAGGATGGTAGAAGAGTGATCGTGGTCTTCTTATGGACTATCTAGTGAGGTGGATCTAGCCATCCTCCAGTTGCCTTTCTTTGATGTAAAGTGCTTTTTTCTTCCATGGATGAGCCACTTAATTTGGAGGAAGTCTCCTTAAATTGAAGAAAGACTTCAAAACTGAACCAAAACAAAAGGTGGGAGTGGTAGACAGAGATTAGACACAACCTGTCATCTACTAATTGATAGGATTCTCCCAAAGAATGCTAGCCTAGGTAAACCTTGATCCGGTCTAGCATTTACAGCTTTCAGTTCACACTATTGCAAACTGCAGGACATCTGGGGTCTCCAGTGATGCAACTTTACTAGTGCCAGTACAAGAATCTCTCCCACCCCCTCGTCCTGAACCATATGCTCACTGCAAGGCAGAGCACCAATGTATAATTGGCCATAGTGTTAATTGGTCCATCATTGTCAATTTCACATAGAACGTTTGAGGTTAATGTTCAGGCAGAGATACAAAAAAGCAGGGTCAATTGGATCAGCTTTGTCAATTTCATGTCAAACTTGTGATCTAAGATTAGGGCAGAGAGCAGTTTTGAAGAGGGGGGAGATTGCATCAGTGATAGAATGTTGAGATGCTGGGGCAATTGAAAGCAGCACCAGGATTAATTGCTGCATGTAATCAGGGACTGCTGGAATACCAATTGTGTATTACTGCAGATCAAACTTGGCCAGAAATGTAGTTCTGAGGGGGAAGGGGGGTGTCATGCTTCTGTTCCTTCAGGCAATGGTGCCTACTCCAGACATTGTTTTGGCTTCCAGTTTAGGTTGGTAGTTCTCAATGGTAGAAATGGAGGCTGAGACATTTTTTGAACTGCTATTTCAAAACGTAACTGTGCAGAGCACCTGTACACAAGGGGAAAGAAGGAGGAAGTGTTGTTTTTCTGCATAAAATCCCACCACCATTAGGAATAATACACTTTCAGCAGTAGCATGTAGAATAAGTACAACTGAAGAGACCCGGGGGGTGGGGGGGTGTGGTGTACAGAATGATTTCACAGGAAATGTTTCCAAGACACAAGATTTGACCACTGGAAAAATCTGTGATAAACTCTGCATGTGGAAAATACCTTTGCTTTTCTGTAATTTATTGCGGATTGCATATCAGGGCTTCAGTCTTGCTTAGAATTTCTGTGCGTGCAAGGAGGTAGGCAATTTTTGCCCATTCCCCTCTCCTGTGGAAACCCAGAATGGCCCATGAAATGCTACTTCTGGGAATGGTGATACCCCCCTCCCCCTGCCGAGGACTCCCACAAGGAGGAGGAATTGATGAAAAATGCCTTCCCTTGTGCCTTTGGAATTACTTGGTGGGATCTAAGCCCATGTTTTCACCTTCAGGAAGCCATTCGGCATAATTCGTACTTCGGAGAAGAAAAGAAAATACAGCAAGGAAACGTTGAAAAAGCATTTCAGACAGTTGACGGAATTATTGAAGGTAAGTTGTTGGGTGGCATAGTGATCTTGCAGTGCTCCTATTATAGAGCAGATCACTTCACATAGCAGTCACATAGTACACACACATGTGCATGAGTTTTTCTCTCACATATCAAAGTCCTTCTGGTTACCATCTGATAACATTTCACCTTATTCAGAAAGAGACTTGTGTGAATTCACCCTTAGTTAGGCCTGTTCCACACATGTGGTTTTTGTCAGTTTTGGTCTTGAACTACTCCGACATTTTTTTTCCTCCATGTGTCTTGCCACCACAAGATTTTTTTCTCAAGTTTTCCATGCTCTTTTACGATGGATTCACATGACATTATTGTCAACTGGTTGCATTCTAGTTTATTCTGTACAGTTCTTCCATCTTTTTTCATACCAAATCTATGGCAATCTTTTTCTCATACAGTGTGTTGTAGATGATGGGAGAACCACACCTGGTGCGTGTGTTTCCCTTGCAAAAGTAGCAGAGCGGCACAGAGACGGAACACAGGGAAGCTTACCTGGGCACACACGCATGGCTGAGCTTGCTAGAGAGAACTTCAGACGCAAAAGAAAGTCGGAGTTGTTTGTAGTTTCTAATCTAATAAAAAGAGTATTTATTAGTGAACTCCATTCTGGATAGAAAGATGGAGAGATAGGTTCACTATCTACTCTAATCTAGTTGGATGGAGGCAGATGCTTGAGGCGTGCATCCTCTCCCATGGCAAGTAAGATGGAGAAGTTCTGAGAAGCAAGGGAGGAAGTCCCTAAGAGTATCAGTCTACATCAAAGGGATAGAGTCAGCATGATAGAGTAAAGGTGACAAATTCCTAAGTCCCTATCTAGCCACTAGCTTGCTAGTAAAAAACCCCCTCTGTAGGATGAGGCAGGAAACAGCGTAAAGTCCCTTTCTTCCAACAGTAGAGGTTAAAAGTGTCAGACTAATATCTGGCACATCCATGTTTGAATGCCCATTCAGGCCATGGAAGCTTGCTGGGTAACCTTGGGCCAAGCACATTCTAACCTACTTCACATGACTGTTGTAAGGATAAAATGGAGAGGAGGAGAATTATGTTGGCTGCGTTGGGTCCCCATTGGAGGCAATTCATTCATTAAATGTATTATAAGCACATTTGAGCTACTGACACGTGGACTGGGAAATTACCATTGAGGAATCGAGATGGGGAGGGCTTCTGTCTCTGTTCTCCATTATTGCCTCATAAGAACATAAGAAAGAATCTTGCTGGATCAGACCAGAGTCCATCTAGTCCAGCACTCTGCTACTCGCAGTGGCCCACCAGATGCCTTTGGGAGCTCACATGCAGGATGGGAAAGCAATGGCCTTCTGCTGCTGCTGTTCCCAAGCACCTGGTCTGCTAAGGCATTTGCAATCTCAGATCAAGGAGGATCAAGATTAGTAGCCATAGATCGACTTCTCCATAAATCTGTCCAAGCCCTTTTTAAAGCTATCCAGGTTAGTGGCCATCACTACTTCCTGTGGCAGCATATTCCAAACACCAATCACGCATTGCCTGAAGAAATGTTTCCTTTTATTAGTCCTAATTCTTCCCCCCAGCATTTTCAATGTGTGCCCCCTGGTTTTACTACTGTAAGAAAGAGAGAAAAATTTCTCTTTGTCAACATTTTCTACCTCATGCATAATTTTATAGACTTCAATCATATCCCACCTCAGACGTCTCCTCTCCAAACCCCAACCGCTTCAGCCTCTCCTCATAAGGAAGGTGCTCCAATCCCTCAATCATCGCCCTTCTCTGCACTTTTTTTAGCTCTTCGATATCCTTTTTGAGATGTGGCGACCAGAACTGAACACAGTACTCCAAGTGCGGTCACACCATTGCTTTATATAAGGGCATAACAATATTTGCAGTTTTATTATCAATTCCTTATTCCCAGCATAGAGTTTGTCTTTTTCACAGCCGCCATGCATTGAGTTGACATTCCCATGGAACTATCAACTAAGACTTCCAAATCCCTTTCCTGGTCTGTGACTGATATTACTGACCCCTGTAACGTGTATGTGAAGTTTGGATTTTTTGCCCCTATGTGCACCCCTTTACATTTTGCTACGTTGAACTGCATTTGCCATTTCTTAGCCCACTCACCTAATTTATAAAGGTCCGCTTGGAGCTCTTCACAGTCCTTTGTGGTTCTCACCACCCTACATAATTTGGTATCATCTGCAAACTTGGCCACCATGCTACCCAACCCTACTTCCAGGTCATTTATGAATAGGTTAAAGAGCACTGGTCCCAAAACGGATCCCTGGGAGACACCGCTCCCTACATCTCTCCATTGTGAGAACTTCCCGTTTACACCCACCCTTTGTTTCCTGTTCCTCAACCAGTTTTTAATCCATAGGAGGACTTCCCCTCTTATTCCTTCATTGCTGAGTTTTCTCAATAGTCTCTGGTGAGGAACTTTGTCAAAAGCCTTTTGGAAATCCAAGTAGACAGTGTCCACTGGTTCCCCCTTATCCACATGCCTGTTTACACCCTCAAAGAACTCTAGTAAGTTTGTAAGACAGGACTTGCCTCTGCAAAAGCCATTATTTTCGACATGTTTTATAATTTTATCTTTAATGATAGATTCTACTAATTTACCAGGAACATTTCAAACTGACTGGCCTGTAATTTCCTGGGTCCCCCTTAGACCCTTTCTGAAAGATTGGTGTGACATTGGCCATCTTCCAGTCTTCAGGGATGGAGGCTGATTTCAGGGATACGTTGCATATTAAAGTGCAAAGATCAGCAATTTCATGCTTGAGCTCTTTAAGAACTCTTGGGTGAATGCAATCCGGGCCTGGGGATTTGGTAGCATCTAGTTTATCAATGGCTGCCAGAACTTCTTCCTTGTCTACCACTATCTTTGCCCGTTCCTCGGACTCGCCTCCTAACAAGCTTGGTTCAGGTGCAGGAATTTTCCTCACCTCCTCTTGGGTGAAAACAGATGCAAAGAATTCATTCAGCTCCTCTGCAATCTCCCTGTCATCCTTTAGCACACTTTTTGTTCCTTCATCTTCTAATGGGCCTACCGCTTCCCTAGCTGGCTTCCTACTTTTGTTAAAGCTTCCTTTTGTTAAAACTTCCCATTTTCCTATGACTTCCTCAGCTGTGAATCTGGTACCTCAAAATTTATGAGTGGATCTTTTATATGGATGTGGGGAGATTTTAATTAATTACCAGATTTCACCAAGATTGTTAGTACCTAAGAAATCTGAAGTTGTTCTTTAGTCTTTGCCAGGAGCTGGGGAAATGTTTTCAAATCTTCTAATGATATTAGGTCTCATAATGGCTCCACCTAAGTCTACATGGGGATAGCATGTTCAGATACTATCATTTACAAAAGTCCTAATGCAGGTAAATTACTTGGACAAATGGTTGAGGTGAGCTTCAGATGCTTTCTTGTTTCACTGGATTTTAATAGGTGAAAGCCATGTTGGAGGGCAAAACCATTTTTACATGGAAACAAACAGAAGTGTTGTCATTCCAAGAAAAGAGGATAATGAAATGGACATCTATGTCTCTACCCAGGATGCTTCACATGTACAGGTAGCTGAAATTCAAATTATTAAAAAGCTTGAGATTGGGACTGGGCAACATCTTTTTTCAGAATGTTGAAGATATTTTATTGTTCATGTTAACTCAATATTACGTCTGGTAAACAGGTTTTCAGGTTCTCTTTCTGAAACCCTGCAAACCCTGTTTGATTATACACAACAGTAAAACACCATGGGCAACAAAAAGTCCTACTGCAGATAAATTACTTGGACAAATGGTTGAGATGAGCTTCAGATGCTTCCTTGTTTCACTGGATTTTAATATAGATAATAAAATATATAATGCTCATATATAACTATTGTATATAATGCAAACAGTTGCATAACAAGCTTGATTAGATAACTCAGACTTTGAAGTCAGCTATCAGTGATTACCATACTATAAATGAAGTCGAAAACATTACACAGCCAAACATATATGAAGTACGTTTGAAAACATTTCTAGTTATGCTTGTCTAGTTGCTAAGCCAAGCCCGAAAGAGCTTTTTTCCATAGCTTTACCCCTGACACAGTTGTCTGTGGAACTTAAAAAAACAAGCATTTGAAAAAACAGCTTTTAACAGTCTCAGTTATTGGAAGAAGAGCAACCTGGCTCTGAACTAAATTGTGATAATTCTTCTTTACTGGTTATGTCAAATTGGTTTCCTAATTTATTCTATCAGAATCAGATCTGGGATCATTTGTAATCCTGAAATCTAGCTGCTTCAGCAGCATGGTGTAGTGGTTAAAAGCAGGTGCACTCTAATCTGGAGAACCGGGTTTGATTCCCCGCTCTGCCACTTGAGCTGTGGAGGCTTATCTGGGGAATTCAGATTAGCCTGTACACTCCCAACACACACCAGCTGGGTGACCTTGGGCTAGTCACAGTTCTCCTGAGCTCTCTCAGCCCCACCTACCTCACTGGGTTTTTTGTTGTGAGGGGGGAAGGGAATGGAGTTTGTAAGCCCCTTTGAGTCTCCTACAGGAGAGAAAGGGGGCATATAAATCCAACTCTTCTTCTTCTTCTGTACATTCAATGGTGGGATAAAGATCTTTGTATCCTGATATACTGTAGACTGTGTGAATATTAGGGTAGCCACATGCACACATGACAAGAGGTCTTGCATGGTTGGCCTTCAATCCGATTCTTGCTACTTGGACCAAAAGGAGAAAGATCTAGGGGCAGAAATTATGTTGCTCGCTATCATTTCTGCCCCCAGAGATGCCTCCCGGGGATGCCAGCCAACAGCCTAGCATTCTTAATGAATGCACAGATGCAATTTTACAATTACAGAATTATTTTAATTTTAAATCATAGGCCACAGAAATATCTGAGAGTAGTATTTATGTATACAAAATTCAGAAAGATGAAACTAAAGATGGTGGGACTAAATGTACAGCAAATAATATAGGAAAAGACAGGCCTAAGTTATAACCTACTTTCTCCTTTTTTACAGAAATTGGTGGCTACAACATTGGACATCCTGGCCAACAAGATAAATTGCCACACCACGCGAGTTGGTGGAGCTTTTGGAGGGAAATGTATGAAACCGTCATTTTATGCTGCAGCCGCAGCTGTGGCAGCACACAAGTAAGAGCCCTGTTCGTCTATCATCTTTTAGAAATAAACAAAAAATGGCTGATGCCTTCTTTAGACGTTCAACCAAATCTAGATTTAGGATATGGGGAGTGTCCATGGGATTGTATGTGACGTCTCTTCTCACATACAAAGCACACAGGCCTCCACCTATATCCAATTTTGGCATTATGTGTGACCATTGACGCTCAGAGGCCCTTTCCGCACGGCCAGCTTGCGGGGGTGCTAACCAAGTCAGATTTACCAAATGCCCAACACTAGTTAATGCCAAACTAGAGACTAGATATACACTTGGGCCAAAGGATAACAGGAACCAAATACTAAATGTTTTAAATATTCCCTCAGTAAAGTAAAATCACATCCCATTTACCTTGTAACTTTATAATTAATGTCCAAATCCAAATCCAAAACCTTTATTAGGCATAAAACCAGTGCCAAGAATTTCAAATACAATAAAAAGATCATTATTGCTCAACTTGCAGTACACAGAGCAAAAACATAGCAACAGCTTCAGAGATTTCAACACTAGAGCTATTTAGAAGCTTAGCCATTTTTATTTTATCAGAAAGGAGCATAAATCCTGTTGGTAACACAGTTCTCAAATCGGTTCTGATGTTGTTGTACTTTGAACAATGAAGCAGAATATGAGAAAGTGTATCAGTTGTATCAGGACAAAATTGACAGCGACGCTCATTTTGTGGAATACCAGAGAAGCGACCTTGAAGATGTGACGGAAAAGAGTTACACCTTGCTCTAGTCATGACCCATCTGCAATTGTAATTAATAAGTTGTTGCAGGTATATAGCAGGGCTAGATTTCTGAGGGATAATCCCAAAGAATATTGGAGATTATAATTAATGTTATAATTATCTTATTTAAAGCAAACTATTTAAAGCACACATCTGAAGCACCAGAGCTGGACACCCCTGAGGTAAATAAATGAATAACTAATTAAAAATAAAGATCCTATCCTGTGTTGTGAATGGTCATAGGTAGTCTGAATTTGATATAGCAGCTTATCATCAAGTATCCATGCCTATTTGTTTGTTTGTAGAACTGGCCGCCCGGTACGTTTTGTCCTGGAACGAAATTATGAAATGTTCATATCCGGAGGCCGACATCCCTTTTTTGGGAAATACAAAGTAAGCAATACTGATTCTGATGTGATCTGTTTAGGCAACACAAAAGATATCGTCGAAGGCTTTCACAGCTGAATTCAACTGGTTGGGGTGGGTTTTCTGGGCTGTGTGGCCATGGTCTGGTGGATCTTGCTCCTAACGTTTCGCCTGCATCTGTGGCTGGCATCTTCAGAGGTTTAACTCAGAGGGAAGTCTGTTACAGTCTGGACACAGTGTGTAACAGACCTCCCTCTGTGATACACCTCTGAAGATGCCAGCCACAGATGCAGGTGAAACGTTAGGAACAAGATCCACCAGACCACGGCCACACAGCCCGGAAAACCCACCCCAACCAACAAAAGATATCATTTACATATCCTCTGGTCTAAGTCCTTGAAATGTATTTTTCTCCTTTCTATTCTTCCAGAAGATTACTACGGTATGTCCCAGAAGCATTTATGCTGAATGGTACATAAATAATCTGGTCAGCTATGAAAAAAACATTCTATATGCTGGGTTGCGCAGGATGTATGAAAGAATTAGATATCTCTTATACACCAAGTATTTGGTCTGATTGAGTATACAGTGATCCGGGGTCTGAAGAAAAGCCTGTCAGAGACCTGCAGCCTTCATTACTTTTGAATGGCGATGCTGTGGATTGAACTTAGAACCTAGTTCTGAGAAAAGGCATTGCTATGGATAGAGAAATTGGTGAAAAATAAAGTGGAATTAAGAAATGATCTATTATTTATGGGAATAATTGATGATGAAAAAATAGATATACAATATAGAAATATGTATAAAACGTTGATTAGAGCAATACATGCAGTGATAGCGTTTGGATGGAAAGATAAGAAAAAATGGACGATTCAGAAATGGTTGGAATATATATGGGAACAAGTGACATTAGACATTTTTGAAATATTATCAAAGAATAAAACATGGCAAGAAAAACAGAAGGAAATAATGAAGATATGGACAAGTTATGAGAATTGGATGAAGGAGACGGGAGTCAAAGAAGACATATGGATAAGAAGACAACAACGAATGAACTTACTGCTGTTTGGTTAAAGAAAAGTAAAACATAATATTAGGGGAGGGTGGGAGGAAAAAAAGGGAAAATGTATTGTTTGGAAATTATATCAGAAAGATGTAAATAGAACGATTATTTCAAACTATACAACAAATATATTTTTTTAAAAAGAACTTAGAACCTAGTGATAAAGCTAGTACCTGCAATGTTGCAAGCCTCCCTTTTGCAATATGATACAAAAGAATTAACATTTAGTGTTGCCAACCTCAAGGTAGGACCTGCAAATCTCCACGAGTTACAACTGATTTCCAGACGACAGAGATCAGTTCCCACAGTGTAAATGGCTGCTTTGGAAGGTGGGCTCTAACGCATTTTATCTAGCAGAGGTATCTCCCTACTTTCCAGGCTCCACCCCCAGTAATTTCCCAACCCAGAGTTGGCAATTATAATTGCCATAGTTACTCAAATGGAGGACAACAACAAATGTAAAACAACTCCCTGAGAAATGTTACACACACAAAAATATATAATTGGCATAACTGTAACTTGTATAAGATGATCCCCGCTTTCTTTTTCTTTATGGCATGCTTTGAGGGAGGAACATATCTTGCATTTGAGTAAATATTATATATGCTGCTTATTAGCTGTACTGTCCATTAATGTAATTTCAATCAAAATATTATAAAATAAAGGTAAAGGTATTCCCCTGTGCTAGCACCAGGTCATTACTGACTCACGGGGTGACACCACATCATAACGGTTGCTAGGCAGACTATATTGATGGGGTGGTTTGCCATGGCCTTTCCCAGTCATTCACACTTTACCCCTAGCAAGCTGGGAACTCATTTTACTGACCTTGGAAGGCTAAATCAGCCTTGAGCCAGAAGGATAGAAGGAAAAGTCAACTTTGAGCTGACTAACTGAAATCGACTTCTGCTGGGATCAAACTCAGATTGTGAGAACACCTTTGACTTCGGCACTGCAGCAGCACTCTGAACTACAGGCTTTGCCATTATAAAAGTCTAACCCATAATTGTCTAAGGGTTTCAACCATCCAATGATGATTCCTCAGCAAATCGCTGCACAGGCCTCATTGGCAGCTAAGCCCTTTGAGTCCTATGTGGTGATTGGCCAACTCTCCTGCCCTGTCAAAACCCTCCCCCTCATCACCCGACACCTTCCAAACCTACCCACGAGCCCCCAAACACCAAGTCAAGCTGCCAAGACACTGCTGCGCCACTGGGCACACTGCCAGCCTTCCAGTTCCCCTCACACACATCCACACCCTCCCAGAAAGCCAAGTCAGGCTGCCAGGGCTGCATCGCCTTGGAAGCCACTGTTCCACCAGGCCACCAACAGCCTCTTGATTCTCCCCACCATCACCCTCAAAAGCTGACCTGCCCCTCAGTAACACTCCTTTTGCTGCCTGACACCTCCCAAACCCACCTGCGTACCCCCCCCCCAACACCAGGTTGGATTGCCGGGGCAGCAGCACCTTGATGCCCACTGCTCTGCTGGGCTGCCAACAGGAATACGATGCCAACAGGAATACAATGGTTACTATGCAGAGGAAGGCAATGGCAAACCACCTCTGTCAGTTTCTTGTCTTGAAAACCCTACTGGGTTGCCGTAAGTCAGCTGTGACTCAACAGCACTTTACACGTACAATAAAAATGATTGCAAGAGATTAAAAATGCTTTATTAAATACAACCCCTTTTTTGAGAGAAAGAAAACAGTCAATCCAATTTCCTCCGTTTGCGCATCTTACGAGAAAATTTTCCGTAAATGTCAGACAACAATGTTTAATATTTAACCCTGCTGTGGTGTTTTATTTTTAGGTAGGATTCATGAATGATGGAAAGATCAAAGCTGTGGACCTTGAGTATTATGTAAATGGTGGATGTACAAAAGATGATTCTGAGTATGTAAGTTACAAAACAATTGAAGATTTGTGACTAGAAAAATGGAATGAAATAGTGTTTAGTTCTGTCTTGTGAGAGAAGGGGAATTTCTTGAGCTTTTACTCTTTGGAGTAAGACTGTCTTTGTGGTTAGATGCTTTAGGAGTAGAAATGCATCTGTGTTCTGGCCCTGGTCTAAATGGAAAACTTACCACTTTTCAGGTTGGAGATTCAATAGTAAGTAGTAAGTATTTGCCATGCTTGTAATGGTCAATGTTAGTATTGTGTAGCCTAAATATTTTTTTTAAATAGTTGTAAAAATTGCTCCTCACCCTTCCTTCCTGATGCCTTTGCTCAAAAGGTGGGAGGTAACCTGTATGTCTGAGACCTTCAATCTTGTAGAAGTTAAGAGCAGGTGCACTCTAATCTGGGGAACCGGGTTTGATTCCCCGCTCTGCCACTTGAGCTGTGGAGGCTTATCTGGTGAACTAGATTCGCTTGTGCACTCCAACACAGCTGGATGACCTTGGGCAAATAACAGTTCTTCAGAGCTCTCTCAGCCCCACCTACCTCACTGGGTGTTTGTTGTGAGGGGGGATGGGAAAGGAGTTTGTAAGTCCCTTTGAGTCTCCTTACAGGAGAGAAAGGGGGGATATAAATCCAAATTACTACTACTCCTCCTTCTCCTCCTCCTCTCTTTGGCCTGGCCATTGCCGTTCAGTTTCTGCCCTTTCTTTCTCTATCCACTGTGTGAGGCACACATAGGGATTGCCTGTATGTGAATTTCTTCACACAAGGCTTCTTCTGGCCAGCTAATTGTCTGTAGCCTAGTAAGGAATTTCCAATCTAAGCATGGAATGAACAGTCAGGTACCCTGGGTGAGATCTCTGACCACAATATATTTATTTACCAAAATACAATCTCAGTTGACTACAGCACAAGAATACTGGAAAAACGACATGAAACATTAGACATGAATATGTCTAAGCAAAGTCAAAGCATGAGACTAACTAAACTGTATGGTCACTAGGGTTAATTTGGCAATGCCTTTCCCGGAATGGACACTAGCTGGAACTGAAAAACAGAATCTGGTCAAGACAAACTCCACTCCATTTCTTCCTGGGTTTTTTGTCCACAGGGCGTACAGACATTTTAGCCCTTCCTCTCCCAGCTGGGAGGGTTTCTGGCTTGTGATGAAATTGGATTTTAAGTCCCCACATGTATTGCTTTGGAAGGTGGACTCTGTGGCATTATCGCTAGCCTAATGTCATCAGATCTTGCTTTGCTTTGCACCGTTTCTCCAATCAAATCAAGATACAAGGACCAAAGTTTTTACGGGCCAGCTCAGGATATCCAAGTAGCCATCTATGTTATCCTGAATTGGGAAATACCTGAAGATTTTGGGATGGAGTCTAAGGAGGGTGGGGTTTGGAGAGGGCAGGAACTACCAAGGAATTCTACTGTTGTTATGCAGATCTTGCTGTTGATCAGCCCTGGTTAGTATGCAAATGGTCAGCCCTGGTTAGTATGCAAATGGATGTCTACTAAGGATTGGGCTTCAAAACTTTAGCTTGGGGGGGTTGTTTGTTTGTTTACATCATTGCAGGTTCCATAAGGCACAGTGGCTGTTGCTCAGTGGTATAGCACCGTCTTTTTATGTAGAAGGTCCCTGTGACAGGGGCATACCACTCAGGGGGACATATGGGGACAAATGTCCCCAGGCTGCAGCCATTTAGTCAGGTGGGGGGTCGAAGATCACCCCTACACCCCTCCTCCTCCCCCCCAGGTCCATACACTGACTTCAAGACATTGTTTGGTCATGGTGGGGGAGGGCGGTCGCACATACTGGGGGGCGGGGGCAGCAGAAAACTCAGATTTTGCACAGGGCTACATTTTCCCTAGCTGCGCCTCTGCCCTGCCATATCCTTTAATCAGGTGTCAGATCAAGTGTCAAACTTGCAGCCCTCCAGATGTTCATGAACTATAATTCCCATCAGCCCTTGCCAGTCTAGCCAATGCTCATGTTGGGAGGGACTGATGGGAATTGTAGTTCATGAACATCTGGAGGGCCACGAGTCTGACACCCCTGCAAGAGATCAGGTGATGTGAAAGACATGCACCTGAGATCTTGGAGGAAATACTGAGCAAGTACTGATCAACAGCAAATAACTGAGTAGGAAACAGACCAGTGTTATGACAATATAAGGCTGTTTCACCTGTTCACGGAGCTCATGATTGCAAATTTGCTATCTGTTCCCATGCACTAGGTAATAGAATGGGCGGTGCTAAAAAGTTTCAACGCTTACGACATCCCAAACTTCCGATGTCGCGGACGGGCCTGCAAGACTAATTTGCCGTCGAATACTGCATTTAGAGGGTACGGTTTCGCAGGAACGGCACTTTCTGCAGAAATTTGGGTTTCTGCTGTGGCAGACAAGCTTGGCTTGCCTCATGATAAGGTGAAGAATGGAACTGTAAGTCATGTTGGGAGGGTTTCTTGTGCATTTCAGGGTGGCTTCACAAATGCTTATTCTCAGGTCCACAGATGCAGGCTTGAGAGGGCACTTCTAGACAGGAACGGATCTACATTTTTTTGAAGGGGAGCAAAAGACAGATTAATGCTCCTATATATTATATACATATTTTTATTTATATATTCATTAATTATACATGTATAAATATGCATATTTTAAATAGTAGAATAAATTGTCCTGACTTCTATGGATTGTTAATGAATAATTACACTTTTATATTACCTCATCCATCTATTATCTCGGAATTCCTCCTAGAATTCCTTCTGTTGTCAGGAGCCACGGATGTTCATGGTCATACATGTATGTTAGATGTTAAGAAGACAGACTTTAATGAACTCAGAGAACAGCCAAACTCTTGATAGTCAATGCAGCTGTCAATATCCTGTGCATTTAGCAACTACCTAACAGAGCTTTTCCCCCAGCATGGAGATTGAGTGATGGGGTTTGCAGGCCTTGTCGCAATTGTGTCTGGCAGTGATGGAGTCAAACGCTTTAATAGCAGAGTATGGTTGGAATCCCAGAGTATGATTAGAGAACCCATAATATGGCAACCTTGTTGAAGCCAAGGAGCCCTAGTCTGGTTACTGTCTGCATAGTAGATCCTCTGGGAATCCGATGCACTTGAGTTTCATGAAGGACAAAAGATTATAAATGTAATAAATAAATAAGCTGGGGGAAGGAAAGGTAAGCGATAGGTGACTATTTTGCAAAATGGTTTACAACTACTTGGCTCAAACAACAATATCTCTCATGTCTTCTTTCTGAAGGTCCGGGAGATGAACATGTTCAAAGGAGTTGCTCTCACCCCCTACAAACAAGAGTTTGATGCCACAAATATGGTTGTATGTTGGAAAGAATGCTTGAAGAGCTCTGATTACTACAACAGGAGAAAAGCAATAGAAGAATTTAACAAGCAAAGCTACTGGAAGAAGAAAGGGATTGCCATCATTCCCATGGTGTACTCAGTTGGAACCTATGAACCATATTACCACCAGGTAACTACTCTAGAGGTACCTCCTCTTCTGAAAAAAACAATACAGAAGGATCATAGGCCCCAGTATAACTGTCATTGCTTATGGCTTATTGCAATCCATGAAATTAATTCAACATGGAATCAGAGTGATGTAGCAACAGGAATGGGTCTGGAGGGTCTATTGAGAAGTAAATTCTACTTACCATGCCATCACTCCAGTACAGATATCTGGCTCCAGAGTGAAAGCTGATAAGAGGAGAAGAGCTATTTTATTTATTCAAAGTATATGCATGGTTGCCCAATTAAAAGTATGTTGTGCTTTATGTATTTATGTGCATTTAAAAGCCCTACATGCTATGCCAATAGTGTTGTAATTGGCAAGGCCTGGGAAAGGAGGAAGGGGGTACCATCAAAAATAATAACTAAGTGGCATCAAGTTGGTCTGACTAATGGTGACCCATCATGGCGTTTTCGAGGCAAGAGATGATCGGAGGTGGTTTGCTGTTTCCTTCCTCTGCATAGCAACCCTGGTCTTCCTTGGTGGTCTCCCATCCAAGTGCTAACCACCATGCTTAACTTCAATGTTTTGAAAAGCTCAACCTCATCATGCTTATTCAGTGATCTGCCATATCTCCAGGGCAGCTTCACCTGCTCCCCCTTTTCCTGGCTGAAGCTTCTGTGTGTTCATGGGGGGAGGGGGATAAATAAAGTGGCCTGCTGCTCTCAGGTGCTCTATCTCCTGGGCCCCCAAGAAAGAAAATGCAAGGGAGGGACGGCAAAAGGGAGAAGGACGCCAAGCAGAGGTGGGATCCAACCAGGCTCACCACTTCTCTAGAAGTGGTTACTAATTTTTTCTGAGTGCTGAGAAGGGGTTACTAAAGCAACCTCCCTGCCCAATAGGGACTGGAGGTACGTGTGTGCGGCGGCACCACTGTTTGAATCCCACCACCATCAGAACCTGTTATTAAAATTTTTGGATCTCACCACTGACGCCAAGAGCTCTACCACAACAGAAAAGGCTATCGACAATGGACACCTCCTGAGACAGCTTTCGGTCTCTGTCTCTCTCACCCTCTCCCTCCTGCTCACTGCCTCTGCACCCCTCCAAGCAGCTGGGAAGGAGGACAGATGGGAGAGACGGTTGCAATCATTGCTGCCTCCTCCTCCTCACAGCATTTCTCTGTTCCCACGCACTCCAAGGGCAAGAGGTGGTAGGTTCCCTGAGCAGCCCAGCTGACCAATCACTCTATGCTTGATTCACTTCCAGCCAATCATCACACACGGCTTAGTAGAAGTGAGTCATGGGCGGTGATTGGCTAGGACTGTGTCGTTGCCACCTGCTTAGGGCTTTCTCAAAGGGCAGACTTGTTCCCATTAAGTTTTTATACATCAAATTGTTAAGCACAGAGTATGATGTCAGTTAGATAGATAGGAAGAATTTAAAACAATTAAAAATCAACGTATTAAGTCTGTTATTTCTTCCATTTCTCCATAGGGTGCAGCTCTGGTGAACATATATGTGGATGGGTCAGTGTTGGTGCACTGTGGTGGATGTGAACTGGGACACGGACTTTATACAAAGGTGTTACAGGTACTAGGACAAACATCTAACTCCTATAACCAGTACAACACAGAGTAAGGGAGTGAAAGCTATTTTGCCAGTGCAATTTTCAGTATACATTCCACTTATGTTTGATTTAAAAATAACTGGATATGTTTCAAGATTCTTTTTTTTTTGCTTTGTTTTTCTTAGTGAGACCACACGTTTTCTAACAAGTTTGTTCCTTTATTTCCTTAACTTTAATTGCAAATGTTCTGATACTTTAACTTTAATTGCAAATGTTCACATACACGCTACAGGGGTCAGTGCTATCAGTCACAGACCAGGAAAGGGATTTGGGGGTCTTAGTTGATAGTTCCATGGGAATGTCAACTCAATGCATGGCAGCTGTGAAAAAGGCAAACTCTATGCTGGGAATAATTAGGAAAGGAATTGAGAATAAAACTGCAAAGATTGTCATGCCCTTATATAAAGCAGTGGTGCGACCGCACTTGGAGTACTGTGTTCAGTTCTGGTCGCCACA
This sequence comes from Sphaerodactylus townsendi, assembly GCF_021028975.2. NCBI lineage: Eukaryota > Metazoa > Chordata > Lepidosauria > Squamata > Sphaerodactylidae > Sphaerodactylus > Sphaerodactylus townsendi. The sequence continues at coordinate 20,856,351 of NC_059426.1, read as the reverse complement.
TCTCAAAAAGGATATTGAAGAGATAGAAAAAGTGCAGAGAAGGGCAACGAGGATGATTGAGGGCCTGGAGCACCTTCCTTATGAGGAGAGGCTGCAGCGTTTGGGCCTCTTTAGTTTGGAGAGGAGACGGCTGAGGGGGGATATGATTGAAGTCTATAAAATTATGCATGGGGTAGAAAATGTTGACAGAGAGAAATGTTTCTCTCTTTCTCACAATACTAGAACCAGGGGGCATACATTGAAAATGCTGGGGGGAAGAATTAGGACTAATAAAAGGAAACACTTCTTCACGCAACGTGTGATTGGTGTTTGGAATATGCTGCCACAGGAGGTGGTGATGGCCACTAACCTGGATAGCTTTAAAAGGGGCTTGGACAGATTTATGGAGAAGTCGATCTATGGCTACCAATCTTGATCCTCTTTGATCTGAGATTGCAAATGCCTTAACAGACCAGGTGATCGGGAGCAACAGCCGCAGAAGGCCATTGCTTTCACATCCTGCATGTGAGCTCCCAAAGGCACCTGGTGGGCCACTGCGAGTAGCAGAGAGCTAGACTAGATGGACTCTGGTCTGATCCAGCTGGCTTGTTCTTATGTTCTTATGTTCTTATGTCTTATGAAACTATGACAGCATTCCTATTCAAAGTGATTATATATTTTGTTTTCAAAACAAACAGGTTGCCAGCCATGAATTAATGATACCCTTGTCTTACATACATATTTTTGAAAGAACTACTGTTCCAATACCCAATGCACTTATGACAGCAGGATCCATCAGCTCAGAGGTCAACGGTAAAGCGGTCCAGGTTAGAATGCTTTTTTTGGGGGGGGTGGATTGTATTACCTAACGCTCAGAAGAATCATATTTTTTTCAGCATATGCAAACCCCAGACTTAAAGCAATTAGTCGTTGTTAAGCCCCATTAATTTCAATGGAATTTAGTCCCACAGAGTCCCATAGTAAATCCCATTAAGTAAATGTACATGGTATATGTCCCAACACTATGGTCTCAAGCATGACTAACTTGCTCTGGGGTGGGGCCTGTATGTCTAGCTAGTAAAGAGTTTAGGAATAAAAATATTATTTCAGTATATTTGTTCATACTACTATAAACATTTCTATCCTGCCCGTCCATTCTAAAACTCCAGAGTGGGTTGCAATAGAATTAAAAACAATATAAGTACACAATCTGTATGTAAAAACGACAACCAGTCAAACAGCAGCCTCCAGTTTCCAATTATACTGGGGGGGAAATTCACCAACTTTATTAAAATGCATTGATTAACAAATGATTGTCAGAGACAAGCAAATACAAATTAATCAGCAGAACACCATCTGGAAAGGAGCAAGGCAGAGTTCACATGGGAGAGAATTTCAGAGTCTGCTGACCAAAAGGCTTTTTATTATAACCATCCATCATACTTCAAATTATTGGCACACATAGATAATATTATCCAGTTATCTCAGTGTCTGGGCAGGTGATCTTTGAGATAACTGTGGCCCACAGACAGTTTATTGCTGTAAAGGTCACAACCAGCTCTCCAAAATTGTCCTAGTTACTAACAGGCAACTCACACAAGTATAACAAAACAGAAACAACATGCTCCCAACAACTTGACCTACCTATGCTGGATAGCTAGACCAACTATAGATTCCAGAGTCTCCAAAGACAGCCCTATATATAGCATATCTACATATTAGTCCACGCAACAATGGCCAGATAGCTCCTTCCCAGGAAACATGTACTGAAGCAGGTTAAACACCCAGCTATCCAGAAGTACCAGAGATCCACGATCAATCCAAGTTTAGCAGCAAGTAAAATTACAACATCCGCCATCATGTTTCCAGCCAGAATTACCTCCATCTTCTCTAATTTGCCCACTCTTGTTCTGACTGTCACTGAACCAAAACAAGGACAGATCAGTCCTTTTGCTGCCTGCCACGTGCATCAGACCTCCTCCTCCTCCTCTTAAAAAGTGGTAAAAGGTATTTTGGAATGGATTTTTGCAAAATTTAAATTAGTGTAGGTATGGTATCTTTTGCCATACACATGACGCTACAGGTACTAGCCAATAGCTGTCTATGATGTTCCCATACTTGCTGTCTAAATGAAACTATTAAAAGCAGTACCAATGCAAGTTGCGGTGAAAATCACTGCATTGAAAGTTGCAGTGAAAATCACTGCATTAAAACCAAAGGAAATGGATTCTGATCAGAAAGAGTATAGACTTCCAACCTCACAGTCCACAATAGTTTCCTCTTGGATGCCATTTTAAGAAACCATTCTGGAATACAGAGTGGTTTCTAGTTTTCCATAATTATTATTATTATTATTATTATTATTATTATTATTATTATTATTATTATTATTATTATTAATTCGATTTATTAGACCGCCCTACCCCCAGTAGAAATTCAACTGGTGAAGCGCTCCCTCCCATCCAACAATCATAAACATCACCTAAAGTATCTCTCCAAGCTTCTGTCCCATCCTCCCTCCCTATGAAGTCTTTAAGTAAAAAACAACTCGTGATCGGATTAATTCAGTGGCGTTAGCTGTTCTTTTCCTCATTAAAAACATCTAACTTTATTTCCTGCCTTATTACATTTAACTTTTGCAAAAGTTGTTCAGGGAATATTAGAAAATGTAGATTTGATCTTAGTGTTATATTAATCCTGTGATATGTTCATTCTTATTCAACAGAAGGCTTGCCAAATTCTTCGGAAGCGCCTGGAGCCTGTCATTAAAGAAAATCCAGAAGGCAAATGGGAAGACTGGGTAAAGAACTATCTGTATTCTTAAAATGGAATCAAATACCAAATGGGGGGGGTGGGTGGGAGAAAACCAGGGGCGGCTCAGTTAAGTGGGGCGTGGGGGGCATAGCTACCATGGGGCGTGGGGGTGCATGGGGGGCACCATTTCGCTCTGGGTGCCATTTTCCCCCACTATGGCTCTGGAGAGAACTCAACCCCAACAATATAGACCAGTGCCAGGCACTTGCTCTGCCGTCCAGCCTAACTGTTTGGGAGGGTTTGTGGCAACCCGCAAGCTAACCTTTCAGCTCTATGGGCAATCGAATATCGGGGTGAGGGTTCGCCGTCCCAACATTCGATTGCTTAGGATTTATTGTTTAGGATGGGCTTTACTGCTAGTAATTATATAAGAGACCAACAATGGACCATACATGTTTCGACCTATTTGGCCTCCCTCAGTGGTCGTTCGTACAAACAAGGTTATTAAAGATAACACATTGGGAAATACACCTTACAGACATTTTTATCTGAAAATGAAAAACCCTTATATTCTGTATGGCCGTTATGTTTTATCATTGATTGATGTTAAACAGATTCAGAAACATTGGTCATTAGACACCAGATTCAGTGTGAGGCAGTTTCAGTGATGAATGACCCATGGTTTGTGTTCATACCCCATCATTAGGCCACACAGGATATGAGGGTTTTGCATTTCAGATAAAAAATACCTGTAAGATGTATTTCCAAATGTTACCTTTAATAATCTTGTTTGTATGTAAAACCACCAAGGAAGGCTGAATATGCTAGAATGTGTATGGCCCTTTGTTGTGTCACCAGCAGTGTCTAAGATGTAGTCTGTAATTCATGTCTCATGTTTTAAAGGCGGGTAAGGGGAGACATGGTAGAAGTCTATAGAATTATGCATGGGGTGAAGACCAGTGGTGGGATCTAAAAATTTTAATAACAGGTTCCGATGGTGGTGGGATTCAAACAGTGGCGTCACCGCACACACGCACCTCCAGTCCCTTTTGGGCGGGGAAGTTGCTTTAGTAATCCCTTCTCGGCACTCAGAAAAAATTAGTAACCACTTCTAGAGAAGTGGTGAGAACTGGTTGGATCTCACCTCTGGTGAAGACAGTGGACAAGAAGAACCGTTCCTTTACCATTTCTCCCCACTGTGGCTTCTCAAGTCAATGTGGAGAGAACTTCAACGTAATGCTGAGCGTGGAGGCGCCAAGCTCAGCATTTAGTTTTCTTCCTCCTCCACACTTCCCAAGTCCATGAGGACTTGAGAAGCAGCTACAGCAGGGGGTGGGGAGGACAGAACTTCAACTGAATGCTAACATTCTCAACTGAAGGCTAATGTGGACCTGGGAAATGGCAGAAGGGGTGGGGGAGCAGAGGCTTGAGCTCCAGCCCAAAAATTTAAACCATGTTTGGCTTTTTCAGCCACAGGGCTATTCGGCTCTGCCGAATATCTTGGGGGGGTTGGGTAAAGAGGAAACCCCAGAAATATTTTTGGTGTTCCTTTGGTGATTCAGTTGTATTGAATGTCACACCTAATAACAAATAATAAATGTTTGGAGAGAGGAACAAGATTTTGTTTAATGCTCTCCATGTTTTGTCCATGTATGCATCTATTTGTGTATAATTTAATGGTCTATCTCTTGCAGATTAAAAAAGCTTTCAATGAAAGCATCAACCTCTCTGCTATTGGCTACTTCAAGTAAGGAGTCCTTTATCACTCACAAACCTGCCTTAGGGATCATAAAAGCTTTTGGTTCAGACTCTGTGATGTAAGATTCAAACTTACGTGACCAAATTTTGAATCAAGACTAAGCATTGTCCCTTAACTTTCCCCCAATCTGCAATAGCATTGGGGATTCACTATTTCAGAGCTGGACAAATACAGGTGCTCGGGCAACATGGAATCTTGAAAATGTATTGTCGAAGGCTTTCACGGCCGGAATCACTGGGGTGCTGTGTGGTTTCCGGGCTGTATGGTCATGTTCTAGCAGCATTCTCTCCTGACGTTTCGCCTGCATCTGTGGCTGGCATCTTCAGAGGATCTGAACTTTCAATGTTTAAATTGGAGACCTCAGATTCTCCCTTTAAATTCATGCCAAAGGGGTGGATTTAAAAGAAGAATCTGAGGAAAATTGGGGGTGCCTGCTGTCAGGGGTGCAATTATTGATTGGTTCAGATCCTCTGAAGATGCCAGCCACAGATGCAGGCGAAACGTCAGGAGAGAATGCTGCTAGAATATGGCCATACAGCCCGGAAACCACACAGCACCCAAAATCTTGAAAATGCTTTCTGAAACCTGGAGATCCACTGGCAAATCACTGTGTTAGATTAGGACAGCCTTGTCATCCTTTTAGGATTGGAAGGATTTAGAAGTTGGGGTGGGATGAAAAGTCCATAGCCAGGTTTAAAGGGGCAGAGTCTATAACTCCACTGGAAAAGCTCAGTAGTGGATGTAGAAGGAACAGCATTCTTCAGCTATCAAGAGAACTGTGTGCCCGGTCCAGAAGATAAAACTGATCAGCAATAGTCAGGATTTGCTCAACTGAACTCTTAAATGGGAACCAAAACAAAAAAAATCCAGCCATGACAAATGGCCAGTCCCATGACCCAACTAGTTTCCTTTCTGTTTTCTAACATATGCTCAGGGACGTAGGTATAGATGCCGTCCCAAGCCCCGCCCCCAGCCTCAGTGCTTATAAAAGCATCTCTGAGGCCAGGGACGGCACATTCCCCTCCCCCGCCCCACCCGACCAGCTGGACTCCCAGCCAGCAGTCCCTTCTGCCTTCCCCTCCAGGCAGAGGCATACCTAGGGAAAATGGAGCCTGGTGCAAAATCTGAGTTTTGCACACACACACACACACACACACACACACACACACACACACACACACACACACACACACACACACACACACACACTGTGGGCAGCTGCTGTGATGCTGGAATCCACCCCCAAACAGCATCATTTTCAGTGGTGTTTAAACCACGGAGTTCAGATTCTCCTTTTAAATCCACCTTAAAGGGAGAATCTGGGGTCCCCAGTTAAAACAACACTTAAAGTGATGCGGTTTCGGGTGGATTATCCCCCACACTTAAACAGCATCACTTTCAATGCTTAAACTGGGGACCTCAGATTCTCCCTTTAAATTCATGCCAAAGGGGTGGATTTAAAAGGAGAATCTGAGGAAATTTGGGGGTGCCTGCTGTCAGGGGTGCAATTGTTAAGCTAACAGCACCAAACTTTCAGGGTATCTTTAGGAGACCCTCCTGATTATACCACCCAGGTTTGGTGAAGATTGGTTCATGGGGACCAAAATTATGGACCCTCAAATGTGTAGCCCCCATCTCCTATTAGCTCCCATTGGAAACAATGGGGGATGGGGGCACCCATTTTGGGAGTCCATAGCTTTGGACCCCCTTGACCAAGCTTCACAAAACCTGGGTGGTATCAGTAGGAGTCTCTCCTGATGATACCACCCAGGTTTGGAGAAGTGTGGTTTATGGGGGCCAAAGTTATGGACCCTCAAAGGTGTAGCCCTCATCTCCTATTAGCTCCCATTGGAAACAATGTGGGATGGGGGGACCCCCTTTGGGAGTCCATTATTTTGGACCTCCTGAACCAAACCTCACCAAACTTGGGTGGAATCATCAGGAGAGTCTCCCAACAAATCCCTGAAAATTTGGCGTTGCTAACCTGAAAACCATGCCCCCTGCAGGCCAAAAATAAAAAACACTAAAAAATACAAAAAACCCACAAACGGGGGTGGGGTGGGGTGGAGTTTTGAACATGTAATGTGGGGGTTGAACCCGAGAGAAAAAAACCCTTACCTATGTCCTTGCATATTCTGGCTCAGCACAGAAATGTCAATAAGCTGATATTTTCACATGAAATCCATCTGAGAATTATTTTAGTGAAAGTGAACACCTAACATCTAAAGATTTGTTTGTTTTTCCCATCAGAGGATATCCCGCCAATTTGGACTGGAAGACAGGAGAAGGCGATGCTTTTCCGTACTATGTTTTTGGTGCAGGTTGCTCTGAAGTTGAGATTGACTGCCTGACAGGTGATCATAAGGTAAACAATGAACTTGTTCTAGCGTTGTCAGTAGATGGCTGAATCAACAGCTCCCTGCACCTTTTGAATATGGACCATGTCTTCATCTGTGGAACTTTCTGATATCACTAACTGTGATATCATATGGATGAGTTTTTAAAAAGGACAGTGGTTCATGCAAGCGAGATGCATCAGTAGCTATTAGCCTGGAGAGTCACACATAAGAGTTTATATTATAGATTTTAGCCTGGAGAGTCAGGTCAAGTCACACATAAGAGTTTATATTATAGATTATATAATATAAACATAAGAGTTTATATTATAGATTTATTATGTCCCTCGCATCCTGGACATAAACTGTTTCAACTCTTACCCTCTAAACGCGCCTCTCCCTGCACCTCAGGCTTGCACTGGAGACCAGAGCTGCTAGCATCGCCTTTAGCTCTACTGATTAGTTCTGAGCCAGTGGGTTCAGGCTCTACCGTTCAGCTGGCTTCTTCTTTGCAAGGCTCCATTAACCCTTTCAGGCTTAGCTATCAGCTGCAGCAGGCTTCTTCCGAGGAGCTCGTCAGCTGCAGCGGGGCATGACATTAAGGAAATGAAGGATAAGGACTCGTGGAGGATTGAAGGAAGACTTTAAGGTAACCCTGTTCAAATAGGCTGAGATTCTTGGGTTTAAGAAGGAATTCCAAATGAAATCCTGTCTTTGGTTCTGACAGAAACACCCTGTTTAGCAAAAAACTGGTTGTGTGAAGGTTGAACTGGCTTAAAGCAGAGTTCTGCTGTCCCGTGCTGTGAATAATTTAAAACTCAATTCGCTCCTTGCCATATATAAAACAAACTTCGCTAAGCACTGCTCTTCTAAAAAAGAAAACCAAAGAAGAGAAAAAACTTATTTGTGTTGGTGAAAAGATGTGGATAAGAATTAATTCCAGGATGGGAGAAGTAGTAGAAATTACCTCAGATTCCTGTTCTACTCCCCAGGCTCTCACAGAAATTGGCCTAGCAATGCATAATTCCAGCACAGATTTGTTAAAATTGTTTAACTGGCAACACATGAAATTCGCTAAAATCAACTTGGTCACCGTTAGTGGAAGGTGTGATGGGATCTATGGGGAGCTGAGAAAGCACGTCATGGTCACAGACCTATAGAACCTATTGTATGTAGTTAGGCATTAAATAGCAAGATCAGCCTTATTTCTGGGCTCCAGATACAATGGATAAGAACATAAGAACATAAGAACAAGCCAGCTGGATCAGACCAAAGTCCATCTAGTCCAGCTCTCTGCTACTCGCAGTGGCCCACCAGGTGCCTTTGGGAGCCTCACACATGCAGGATGTGAAAGCAATGGCCTCATGCTGTTGCTCCCAAGCACCTGGTTGTTAAGGTGCATTTGCAATCCTGCACTATGAGCACTCATGACAGAAATAGAGATCGACTTCTCCTCCATCAATCTG